>NC_138046.1:11501486-12131824 GCF_964194185.1 Rhinolophus hipposideros
CCTTTTGGGAAGTACCTGAGGGCAGATGCTCTCGGAATGAAGCCCAAATAAAATTCAGGATGTAGGTCCCTGGCTATTTTTAAAGATATATTTTTTTTAAGTAATGCAGGAAATACGTGTCTATTTTGACAAATTTAAAACAATGTAGAAACATAAAATTATAAGAAAGCCCCATTTCATTCCATCCCCCCAATAACTCTTCAAGAGTAACCTTGATTGACAATTTGATGTATATACTTAACACCTTTTATCAGTGCACAGACTAAGTATAAATGAATGAATGCATGAATAAGTAAATTTATTTTTAGTGAGATATCATATGTATAAAGAGAAGTGCACAATTATTAAGTATACACCGTGTTTCCCCGAAAATAAGACCTAGCTGGACAATCAGCTGTAATGCGTCTCTTGGAGCAAAAATTAATATAAGACCCAGTATTGTGTTGTATTATATTATTATATTATATTAGACCCGGTCTTATATTATATCGTATAAGACCCAGTCTTATATAAGACCTGGTATTATATAATATTGTATTATAATATTATGTAGGACCCGGTCTTATAGTAAAATAAGACCAGGTCTCATATTAATTTTTGCTCCAAAACACGCATTACAGCTGATTGTCCAGCTAGGTCTTATTTTGGGGAAAACACGGTATATTTTTTTACATTTGTATACACCTGTGTAACCGCTACCTAGATCAAGATAAAAATCGTTTGTATAGTTTTTAAAAGCCTGAACTAGGATGGTAGCGTACATGGAGCTTTGGAATTTTATGTTATAATTTCTTGGACCAACTCAGTGCACACAGCATTCCCTAGTGTGGATGTATCATCATTTATTTAATCGTTGCCCTGTTGATAGACATTTAGGTTGTCTTCACATATTTTGCTATTACTGACAATGCTTCAGTGACTACCCTGATACATACATGTTTGCACGTGGTTCCAGACTTCTGTATAAAAATATTTGGAGTGTTGAATGTAGCAATCCCTAATATAGACACAGTGTTTGCAAGATTCCATGAGTGGCCACAGTTACTACCTTTTTGGCTGCTATTAACAACTCCGAGAGAGAAGCAGGAGAGGTTCTGCTGACTTCTGTTCCCTTCTTGCAGTCAGACAATGAAGTCACAGAGGTGACAAGCCTTGGACACCTCCAAATCACATGGCCTTCAGTGGAGGCAGGAGCAAAAGCCAATCACAGATGTGTGACCCCAGATTCCATGGCCCCTTTCATTGTTTCTCAAATGCCTCCTAATAGAGATCCCCAGACTGTCAGCAAGTTGCCTCTGAGCAGGAGAGTATTCACTCCAGCACAGAGGATAAGAGCAAGCATTCTGGTGCCAGGTGAACTGGGTTTGAATCCTAGCCATAAGAGTTTAATAAGATAATTTAATAATAGATTTATTGAGATCTAATTCACGTGCTACAAAAGTCAGCCTTTAAAATGTGTATGAGTAATTCAGTGGTTTGTAGGATATTCATAGAGTTGTGCAATCATCACCATGATATAATTTTAGAATATTTGTATCACCCCAAATAGAAACCCTGTATCCTTTAGCTCTCACCCTACAACTTCCCACACCAAACTCTAGCCCTAGGCAGCCTCTACTCTACTTTCAATTTGCATACGTTTACTGATTCTGGGTATTTCACATAAATGGAATCATATGATACTTTTGCTTTTGTGTCACACTTATTTCACTTGGCATAATGTTTTGAAGGTTCAATCATTTTGTAGTGTGTATCAGTACTTCATTCTTTTTTATTGCAGAATAATATTTTATTACATGGTTATACCACCTTTTGTTTATCCATTCATCAGTTGATGGACATTTGGGTTGTTTCTACTTTTTGGCTATCATCAGCAATGCTGCTATGAATATTCATGTACACATTTCTTTTAGAATGTCGGATTTAAATTCTTTTAGGTAAATATATATATACATATACATATACATATACAAAAAATGTATACACATTTTAGTGCCAAATGTATACACATTTTAGTGCCAAAAAATGTATACACATTTTAGGAAATGGTTAATGTTCTTCAAGCAGTAGTTTGCAGTGATCTGAAGTGTCTGGACGCTGATGGTCACCACTTTGAGCACCTTTTGTCATTGCAGAAGTCACATGGGACACTTGTATTCATCTTTTGTTATCGGTATATATTGAGTATTACAATTTTAACAGTTTTTTCCTTTCTTAAGTTGTATATACATTTTTATGGCACCCTCTGTATAAATACTCCATTAATTCATATACTGCATAATTCATATACTCCTAAATGAACTAAATGAACTTTAATATTTTCCACCAGGACTGGAATTGCTAGGTCATATGGCAACTCTATAATCTTTTGAAAAACTGTGAAACTATATTCCAAAGTGGCTGCATCATTTTAAAATTCCATCAGCAATGTTTGAATATTCTAGTTCCTCCGCATTCTTGCTAACACTTGTCATTTTCCATTTTTGGAAATTATAGCTACCCTGGTGGGTGTGAAGTGGTATTCCATAGTGGTTTTGATTTTCATCTCCCTGATTACTAATAATGTGACACATCTTTTCACATGTTTTCAATATGATTCTAGCTATTATTTATTCAACAGATATTTACTAATTCCTACTTTGCGCAAGCCATCCTTATCCTTTTCTGTGGCCGAAAATTCCCCAACTAGACCATGAGTTTTTCAAGAGGAAAGGCCATGGCCTGCATTGCTGTTTCTCCTCGGCCTTGCTTAGTGATGGCCACATCAAAATACGTAACAGAAACATCGACTACATTAATGGGGGAATTATCACTGGATATGGGAATTCATTGGGGGAAGTTGCAAGCGAGCATTTCTTTTTTTTTTTTTTATTAAATTTAGCATTTGTGATAACATGGATGGATCTTGAGAGTATAATGCTAAGTGAAATAAGTCAGGCAAGCGAGCATTTCTTAAGCATCTGTCTATGGTTGGGCTTTAGTGACAGGTTCGACTCCAGAAGTGATTGGTTCTGGCCCCAATCGTCTCTCTGCTCTCCACCAATACTTTGAACTCTCACAGGGCTTTGCCAATACTGGGATCCAAATAAGTGTGGGTATTACATTTAAGCACATGGAGGAAAACCAAACCCTGCTCCTGCTAGGAAGTCAGTGTGCCCCCTTCTGGGCACAGGTTTACCCCTGACCACTGGTGTTAGTGTGTACCCTGTGTACTGGAACCCTGCTGTTTTCTAGTGTGAGTGGATCTAAGAAAGTGTTCTATGTTTAAAGCGCCTTCAGTTCTGCCAGGAGTAAGCAGACTCAGTCTTGGATGAATTAGTAAAACAATTCTGGTAACTTCTGTCTGCATTTGTTGTGGAAAGTACACATATTTAATAGACCCTCTCCTTGCTCTTTCTGAACATAGAATGAAATGACATTGATTTATTTGCAACTTTGACTGTTTTGAGTATTTTATTCCGAAGGTATAAATCATGTTGAAAATTGGAAACAGACCTTATTTACTAAATACATATCTGCTTTGCTTAACACACTTTTCCTCCTCTGTTTTCCCATTAATTATGTGCTCTAACACATTAAATACGTTAGAAAGGCAGGGCGGACTCAGGAAGCGCTGGAGCCTTAACGCCAAATACAACCTCGTTCCCACTGACCTCTGTCACTTGCTAAATATGTGACCTTGGTAATGTGAAAGGTGGAATTACGCCCCCCAGGGTGTCCACATCCTAATCTCCAGAACCTGTAATATGTTACCTTCCCATGCAATTAAGGTCACGGACCCTGAGATTGGGCAGTGTGCTGAGTTATGCCAGTGGGCCCAATCGAATCACACAAGGCCTTTAAAGCGGAAAACTTTTTCCAGCTGACGTCAGAGTAATGCAGGGAAGTAGGAAGCAGAAGGGGATAATGGCATAAGCCATAATGGCTTATGGCAATTATTTGTTTCTTGGGCAGAAGGGGAAGTGCCAGAGATTGAAAGCATGAGAGGGGCCAGGCTCACCTTGGCTGGTTTGAAGACGGAGGGGCCATGCGATGAGGAATGCAGGGGACCCTAAGTTGCTGGGAGAGGCTCCTGGAGGACAGCCAGCAAGGAAATGGGAACCTCAGGCCCACAAGTGCAACGAATCAACCTGAAGGAGCTCGCGAGCCAGTTCTCCCTCACAGCTTCCTGTAAATAGCACAGCTCTGCCAGCAGTGGGACTGCTGCCTGTGAGACCTCAGGTGGAAGACCCAGTTCAGCCACGCCATCTCTGAGTTAGTCTCTTCAGAACTGTGAGATAATCAATGGATGCCATTTTAAACTCCGTTTGTGGTACTTCGTTACAGCAGCGGGAGAAAGCTTGCACAGTAAATTACTGTTTGTAAACTGGGAATAACACAGCCTACCTGGCAGGGTTGTTGTGAAGATTAGGAATTGTATACTTCAATTGCCTGGCATACAATAGGGACGTAATAGATGATAGCGTCATAGGTGGAAGCACCAGAATGAGAAATAGAAAGCGGAGAAGAGATGTTAATAGAAATAAAAAGGGTATTTGTTCATCTGTGAAGCTACTTTTGTATGAGGTCACATGTAGCTGACTTGTGTGGCACTGCTTGGCCACTGGTTACCCTCGTAACAGCTTCAGTGTTGAGGCTAATCTGCTCACCTGCTTCTACTGAGCATTTGAAAAATGGAGCATGTTCCTGTGAAAAGGAATGCAGGGAAGTGTTGTGAGGCAGTTTATACTGAAATGAACCTTAACAAATCACTGGAGAGATTATGCTGGGTTACAGCCTCCTTTTCTCACTGGTCCTGAAAGAACTCGGCTCTGATGTTCTGTTTTCACAGTGAAGACAGGAGGAGAAGGAGGAGGAAAAAAAAAGTCATTCACGTAGAACTCTGTGGCATGAATTCCCCATTTAAAGGACCCCAGGACTGAGAATGACCCCAAGGGATGAGCACCAGATCCCCCAGAGATATGGCACAGCCCCAGCCCCAGGGTTGTGACAGACCTCACGTCTCTCCATTAATCAAGGACCGAATTTCCCTGAGTGGATGCTGGAAAGTGAGAAAAAATGATGGTAACACACTTGTCTCCCATGTCCTCCCCTCTCCCCTTGCCTCCGGACACGGCCTAGGCTTCCCATGTGTATTAGTCACCTTTGGTACCGTAACAAACAACCCCACACTCCTGGTGGCTTATGGCAATTATTTGTTCCTTCCGCAGAAGAAATCATTGGTGGATCTGGGTCTGCTCCTGGCCATGAATTGGCTTCGTGTGCTTTCTCATTCTAGGACCCAGGCTGAAGGAGCAGCCCCTATTTGGTACGTGTGACATTCGTGGCGAAGGGAAAAGTGCAAGAACCTGAGCTGCGTTGTGCAGTTTAGCTTAAGACTTCTCACATGTGATGTATGTCATGTCCACTAGCACCCCATCGGCCAAGTACAACATCAGTGGGGGAGAAAGTATATTCCTCCCGAATGATGTACTACAAGTCACATGACTGAGCCCCTTGGCACCGGCTCTCTGAGGGGTTCTGGGGCCGCACCCCATGGTCCAGGACCAGGTGCCGGCTGGTCACGTATCTCCAGGCTGATGGAAAGTGTGGCAGCGAGCATTCGAAGATGTTCAGGTAGTCAGGCATGATCATGTGATCCAGCAGTAAGGATACTGCCCCCTGGTGTGAAGACCTAAGACCAAAACAGGACCCCAGTGGGAAAGAAATTGGGGTATACATCATTGGATTAACACAACTCATAGCAGTTAGGCAGGAACTGGACATAGCCCAATTGCTAGAATGTGAGTAAAGGATAACATCTCAGCTATGCACCCAGGGTACAAGATTAGAGATAAACTTGTTCATATCCAGTTATTGGAATACTTCTCTTTGTATTTCTTGATCAGAATAGATTCTCAATTACATAGTTCCAAAGCCTTGGTGGGGGCTGAGCTTATGTTTAGGATTAAGTCACTGCAGCTTCACAGATGAAAAAGCTGTTGGGGTGTTCGGGGAGTGGGCTGCAGAATGTCATGAGTCATTTACTGACAATTCAATTTAATTTTAAAGCAAGAGGGTATTGATTGGGCCTCCACTAACTGCCCAACACTAGATTAGGTATTGTGGGCAGTATGAGACATCCCACTTGTCTTTACTTTTCTGTAAATACATTCCTTTGCTAAGTAAATGATTGTGTTAGGACTTCCGTCTGTACAAGATGGTTTCTTCCTGCTCGTCTTTGCTAAGTACAACTATAATACCTGGAAAGAATGCAAGAGGCAACCAACAAGAACTTGTAGAGGAAAAAGGGTAAGAAGAAAACAAACTGGTTTTTGGATGCCAGCATCTGACCTCTTCCCCACACAACAACAGAAGACAACCCAGACCTGGCATTGACCGTTCCCCTACTATAGCAATAGCAGGAAGTAATCTAGACAACACCAGGTGATCCAGTATCTTCCACAAGGGGGATAGATGGACAAACCCACCATATGAGTTTGCTAGGGCGGCCATAACAAAATACCATAGGCTGAAGGAATGCCTGCAGCCTGTACATCTCTCAAACTCCACACTCAACTTTCTACTTAATATTTCCAAATGGTTGATTAATAGACATCTAAAATTCAACATGTCTAGACCTGAATTGATTGTTTCCACCGCTAAACATGTTCCTCCCAAATCCTTCCTTTTCTCCATTAAGAGCAACTCCATCTTTCCAATCACTCAAGCCAGAAACTTCAGGATTATTTCTTGAATTGTCTCTCTCGTATCCCACATCCAATACTTCAGGAAATACTATTGATTCTACCTTCAAAATACCAGGGGTGCCAAAAAAATGTATACACCTGACTTGCATTCATCTTTTGTTATCGGTATATATCGAGTATTACAATTTTAATCGTTTTTTCCTTTCTTAAAATGTGTATACATTTTTTGGCACCCTCTGTATAAACAGAATCTCACTACCTTTCACCACCTCCTCTTCTACTACCCTGATGCAAGCCACCATCATCATCTTCCTGGATTACAAACTACAGTAGCCTATTAACAGTCTACTACTTTCCCCCTATTTCAGCTTAGGCTAAATATTAGACTTTAAAAATCTAAGTCTGATCGTATCACTCTGCTACTTAGAACCCTCCAGTGGTTTACTAGTTACTCAGAGTAAAACCCAGAGTCCTTATAATGGTTTACAAGGCCTTAAGTAATCTTGTCTCTCATCACCTCTTGGATGTCATTCCTTCCTGCGCCCCCTTTCCGTCGCTCTCCTCCAGCCACACTGACCTTCTGCTGTTCTTCAGACATGCCTGCCTTTGCATTGGCTGTTCTGCTCTCCTACCGTTTATCTGCATAACTAGCTTCCTTAACTCCTTCAAATCTTTGCTCAAATGTCACCTTCTCAGTGAGGCCTTCTCTGACCATCCTTTCTAATAGTGCCATCAGCCTCTACCGTGGCACTCCTCACCTCCCTTTCCATTCTCTATTTTTCCATAGCATTTGTCACTTTTTAATATACGCTATACTCTATTGTTTATTACCTGCTTCTCCCCACTAGAATGTGAGCTCTTTGAGGGCAGGGGTCATCTGTTTTGTTCACCATTGCACCCCGAGTGTCTAAAACAGTGCCTCTTGAATAATTGGTGCTCAATCACTACTTACTGAATGAATGAAATAACGGCCTGTATTCCTGAGAATAAGGCTTAGGGGCATATTTGTGCAGGAAGAATTAGTCCTTATGCAAGAGTAATAATATTAATAGTTATTTGTTATTATTGCACATATGATTATGCCAAGAACCTCGTGGAGCAAGGATTGTCTGCTTCCAGTTACATGGATAAAAATGTCCTCTTCATATGTAGGCAATATTTTAGCTACTACACAGGCAATATTCGGCTTTCTAGCTAATGAAATACTTTGGAGGACAATTTGTGCTTGAATTGGATTCTGTAGCCACAATTCCTAGCCAGGTGCATAACAGGTATTCAATAATTGTTGGCTGACTGAGTGGTGGGCTGAATGAATGAACAGAAAAATCTCCTGATTTATGCTCTCATGTACCTTCTCCTTCAGCCGTACTGGACTATTTGCCTTTCTTCGTGTATTATTCATCCTTACATCCTTAACTCCTAGCATTTTGCCTGGCACATAGTAAGTACCCACAGTACGTTGAATAGGTGGGAAAATGAATAGTGAGTCACTGATGTGACTAGAAATGTTCATTAAATTCAGTCAAATCATTGCTTTGTCAACATCACTTGACCATCTCGTGTAGACATAAGTTAAGCCCATCGACACTATTGAAGGATTTATACACTATCCTTCACTGATATTGGTCTATATGTTTTCATCATGTATGAAGAGAGAGCAGGAAACTTTTCTGGGTTTAACTTGGTTATAGTCTCAGCAGTATCACTCTTTTTAAATAGAATATCCCCAAATTCCAGCTTTTGCATTCATCTGTTGTCATTGGTATAACTCTATTACCTCCTCAGAAGGGTGCAGCATATTAAAAATAAGAACATACAATACTTTCATGAAAGAGCCTTCCAACATTAACGTAAAATATATAAGCATTGACAGACAATGAGATTAATCCACCCCTTAGAGCTATGTTGTTAGGAGCTGACTCATCTGAAATGGTGTTAAAGTATTCAGTTATACAATGAATCTATAAAGAGCTGACATATGATATTAGATTCATTTTTATATTTATCTTTGCATTTTAACATTGTTAAAGGAAAAATGAAAACATTCTTCATAAAAAAAACCATTGTATTAATTTGGGTTTATCATTCGTGTAACAGCAGCATTAAACTTAAAATATGTGTAATGGCTCAAAGACTATTTGTCTTCTGGTTTCAGGATGGTATCAGGCTGTGTATTCACAGAGAAAAGGCTGTTAGCATTCTTAATTCAAATAAGATACACTGATTAAGGACACTTTTTTCAGTTTGGCTGTGAGTAACAAATGTGTGAAAATTAGTGCCTTAAACAAAATGTAGATGTGTTTCAGTCTGGATAGAGACAGTTCAGGACTAGGATAGGAGATCTATGGTATCAGGGACCCAAGCTTCTCTTATTTTGTTGCTCAGCCATGTTTGGCTTAGATTCCCAGAGTTCCCTGGGAGACCAAGATGGCTCCAGCCACTGCAGCAGAAAAGGTGAAGAGGGAACAAGGAGGGTGTCGCCTTTGTTTTTCTTGGAAGTACCATACCAGCCTTCTACTTGTCTTGAACTCAGTGACATGGCCATTCCAAACTGAAAAGAGGTCTTGGAAATGTGTTTTCTTAGCTAAGGAGCAATGTATCCAGTTTAAAATTGGTGTTCTTTTATTAAGAAAGAAGGGGAGAATAGTTATTGATTGGGAAGGCAAATAATCTCTCCCTTATTTAAGTGTGAAGTGCTAAGGAAGAAAGCTTGCCTCATGTTGTCTTTACATGATGCTTTTATTAATCTTTGTCAGAACTACAACAGGTTCTGTCAAACTCCAACAATGCCTCTGGGGTGATGAGACTGTTTTATGGACTTGTGCAGTTTGTCCCACCTCCTGGGCATAAATATTTCTCAATAATATTCTTTATGATCAGCTGGATGGCTTATGACTGATTCTAGAGAATTAACTTATTCCAGCTCTTCCCAGATAAACAACAGAAAAGAAAGCCAGAAAGAGAAATATCACTTGTTTTGATATTAAGAATTTTCCAAATGGTATGATAATAAAAAATATTCATACGAATAGTACAGGATTTTTTGGCGTGATGTTGTATGATTAATATTATCAAATCACTGTTTTAGTGGACATTTGTTCTTTTTTAAAGTTTTATTTTACTGTGGTAAGAACACTTAACATGAAATCTACTTACTTACATTTTTAAATGTATAATACAGTTCTGCTGACTGTAGGTACAATTTAAGAGTTTATTCATCTTGCTTAACTGAAACTTTAGGCCCATTGATTAATAACTCTGCATTTTCCATTTCTCCCTCCCCCCAGCCTCTGGCAGCCACCATTCCACTCTTTGATTTTATGAATTTAACTCTTTTAGCTACCTCACAGAAGTAGAACCATTCAGTATTTGTCTTTATATGACTGCTTATGTCACTTTGCATAATGTACTGAAGGTTCGTCATTCTTCTTGAAGGCTGAATAATATTGTACTGTATGCATATACCAAATTTCTTTTATTCCTTCATCTGTTGATGGACATTTAGACTGTTTCCACATCTTGGCTACTTTGAATAATGCTGCAATGAACAAGTTGGTACTGCTGTTATCTCTTCAAGATCCTGATTTTAATTCTTTTAGATAAATACCCAGAAGTGGGCTTTCTGGATCATATGGTGGTTGTTTTTAATTTTTAAAGGAACTTTCATATTGTTTTCCATGGCAGCTGCCCCACTTTGCATCCAATTTCTCCACAGCCTCACCAACACTTGTCTTTTGATTGGACATTTGTTCTTTATATCTCTCCAGCAACCTGTCTCCACCTTCCGTAGGGGAATTTTTCTCTGCTCATTACAGTTCACAGGTGGGGTAGATAAGTGAAACCACGCCAATCATAATACTCCATCCTTCTGGCCACATTGATTGGTCCGGGGCTAAGTTGGAAGGATTAGAATTGATAGTTAATTATGGCCATAATTTAACAAGGAGGAACTCTACCCACATTAGAACAGAATGGAGTCAAGCAAACTGGGTGATTGATGGCAGGAATGAGAGAGGGAGAGAGACTGGGCAACTCAACAGCATGAAGTCTCCACTCCAAGACCCCGAAGTTCATTCTTTGATTCTGAGAGCCAGTCTATGCCCAGGCTGGTTCGGGTTGGGTTTTGGTCCCCTTCAGCCAGAAGAATCCTAACCCATGAACTTCACTTCTTAGAGCATTCAACCACAGTCTCCCTTGGATTGTACTTTTTTGTATATACATCTCATCCCCTACACCTTTGTGAATCCCTTGAGAAACAGCACCATGGCTGGTTTGCCCTGTCGTAGATGATTCCTAACAGTTTCATACTAAGTGGGCCTTAATATGCATTTACATTTGCTAAAGAAGTTAAGTAAATATATATTTTTTTCTATCTGTAGAGTCATACTAGTTACTCTTTGTTGAATGTTGGCTATGTAGTAGGTACCTGCCAGAATGCTGTATATGGTATTTAATCTTCACAACCCATTTGGGAGGTAGGCACTATTGCCACCTATTTTACAGACGAGTGAACTAGATTTAAAGAGGATAAAGCCACTTGCCCAAGGTCAGCTAGTAAGTGGTCAATCTTAGACTTGAGCCAGGACTTTTGACTGCAAAGCCCATGCCTTCAATGATTGCCTATCAATCAATATTAGCTATTTCCCCCTAAAAATTAGGTTAGATATGGCTCCCAAATGCCCACCCTCAATGGGGTAATTTTGTTTCATTCAAAGAGAGTCCTGATGTTTATTACTTTATACCTGATTGCAGTTGAATTGAATACAGGCCTAAAATTACTGTCTTTGCCCCAAATTGGATTGGATTGAGACAGGTGCACTTTATGTATCAAAAGGTCCTGCTTTCTGAAGGAAGAAAAACTGCTTGAGTACCTGATGTGCTAGAGATCAGGATTGAATTGACTCCTAATATATAGGATTATGGTATATTTTAGGGATAGAGTTTCATGTTTACTTCATACCACAATAGTAGGTCTTGATTAAGTGGTATAGAAATTAGAACTAATTATGAGAAACATGTTTGATCAAATAGCCTCAGTTGAATACAGGGCTGCTAGCACCGAAGACCAACTTCACTATTTGTGTCTATTCAAGTTGCCTGAATTGCACGGCAGTCAGTGAATTCAAGGTGCTTCCAACGCTCTGACCAATTTAAAGTAAAAAAGGGAACTGCCAGCGTTCTTATTGATAATACTCATAAGTCTCAGGCTTAAACCCTCTGGAGGCTGGTTAGTGCTTTTCAATGCCACAGATTTCACCTTCACCCCTGTGCCACTGGCTATAAGACATACCCCAAGAAAGCATGGATCATGTAGTGCAACCCAAAGTGTACGTCTTTTTGAGGCTCATTTATTCTTCCAAATTATTGCTGACCACCTACTATGTGTCAGGCACTATGCTAGGTGTTGGAGACTCTAATGGTGAACAAGACGCACACAGTTTCTGTCTTCGTGGAACTTAGTGAAGGAGACAGACAATAAAGAACTAAAGAAATAAAGAAGAAAATATCAGATGGAGATAAGGGTTCAGTTGAAAATAGCGTCAGGTAATCTGATTGAAAATCACTGAGTCCTAGTGTGAGGAAGTTGATAAGGGAAAGCTTCTCTGAAGGAGCAGAAACCTGAAATGACAAGAAAGGAGCCACCCTGAGAAGATGTATGAGAAGTAGCCAAGGCACAGGGAACAGCTAGAGCAAAGGTCCTGAGACAGAGAGATAAACTCGGTGCTGTCACGTGTTGGAAAGGTGATTGGTTAAGTGTCATTTTTCTATAGAATGCGGTACATTGATCTAATAGGCCTGCCATTGTTACTGGAGGAGAGCCTTATGATGATCCAAATTATCCTCAGAAACTTTTGCAAATGTTAGCAGTAGAAATTCCAGAGGTGAGAGGATTAGGGATTATTTTTGCTTCTCTGTACTTTCTGTTTTCTTGCATAATAATAAACATATGCTTTTGCCAAACAAGACAGAAAAATCCATGGAAGTAATAGAAATACACTTTGGGGACATTAGGAAAGGTAGATTTGGGATGACAATATAACAAAATTCATCACAAAATGAAATGTCATGTACTGGAAAACATAAATGTCATTTTGGTAGAATTAAAGAAGGAAGGGTTCAAGAGAGGGGTGGGGCAATATGTCAGGAAAAGGGGAATTAGAAATGAGTAAATGGCAGTATCCTGTCACCTACACTGCAGCGACATCTCGGCCTTTCACAGAAAGAGGGTGACAATGTCCTTCTGGATGTATATGCTCACGCACCAGTCACCCTCATTTCCTTGGCCACTGGTTCAGACAGGTGAGCTGGACTCTATTCTTTATTCGTGGTTGTTTAGACTGGGTCCTGGCCTCCCAGTTTGCCCTTAGGATGGATCAGCAGTCTCCAGAGCCTCCTCTGGCCAAAGACAGAAGTCAGACTAGCTAGGGTAGAAGAGCAAATCCGAGACACCTGAGCTCTCTTACTCTCTGCCACTCGCTAGGCTCTGCCGGGCAACCTACTCTCTGCATTGGAATCTCCCGTTTTCTCATCTCTAAAGTGAAGGGAGTGGACCAGAACACATTTAAGGTCATGTCGAGCTGTGAATGTCTATCTAGACTCTAAACTTCTTACTATGAAAATCCTCATGGCTGTATTTTGCCCTGAGAGGGGCATCGCTTTGATTGAGAAACAAAATTTGGGCCAGTGAGCATCCAAGCATGCACAGACCAGAGAGAGGAAGATAGCTGATATGCTTATTTTTACTTTCCCTTTCCTTCTTAGGCCTTTTTGCAGATACATTAATATTGTTGACATTCTTAGGGAGCAGGAGCTGGCCCGCAGGCCTTGGGGTTCTAGCTGAAACCTGCTCTTTGAGAGTGGTTCCCCATAAGCCGATAGGTGAAAAGGCCTTTCTAGAACGTCCCTACTCTCCCCTAAAATAACTAATATCAGGTCCTGTAGTGCCTTAATGGAAAGAAGATTTAGAACATGAAGCACAGGGTACCTCAAGAGGAGGGAGTGTCGTCATAGTTTTGCTGAGGACTGATCGTGTGTGTCATCCATTGTGAGTAGATAGTCAGAAGCTGTAGGAGGAAATAGCTTCACTGTGTGAAGACACATAGCACTGTGACATGGTAGGAATATTGCCATTGAATTGCACAGTTCATACCCATACATGATTTGGCTTTTTCCTTTGTTACTGTATTAATATTGATAACATTATAGAGAGCTTTGTTCCGATAGGATTTATTCATTGACTGCAGTGGGGTGAGCAACTGAAAACCTCTTCCCTCTTCCTTCTATCAAAGGATTGTTTGGGGATGAAAAAAAAGCGGATCTGAAAGAAACTGATGCCACTGCATGCTGTTGAGTTATTGAGTGAAGCGCTACTTCAAGTACAAAAGGTATTAAAAACATTAACACATGGAAGAAATTACTTCACCAATTCTCTGTACCTTGATTTCCTCATCTCTAAAATGGGACTAGATTTTCGTATGTTGTGAAGCCTATAAACACATGTATTCATAATAATCAGTTTATTTAACATCAATAATTGTGAAATGGAAACTTAGCGGAAGGAAAGAGTTCAAGGCAGTTCCTCAAATAATGAATCCCCTCCTGGGATCTCATTCATCCAGCATGAGATTCTTACTGATTATTTGGTTAATGCCAGCTATATTACCCATACCTACTGTGTGTGGGCTATTTGGATATAAAGAAGCATATTACGAGCTGATAATGAAAACCATCGTGAGAATAGGGTGCACCACACACTCAGAGCGTTCAGATGAATTTTGGCTGCATGGATTCAATTTCTCTTGAACACCACCACGTGTCTGGGGAATTGCTGGTGCTAATCAACTTAGGGGGAGTCTCAGGAAGAATTTCCCCAGTTTACTGTCATTAAAATCAACTTTCAATTGGAAATAAGAGTGCTTGTAAATTGGCATCACGTAAAAGCATAGTGAATAGCATTTCATTAACTGTAATTTGTGGTTTTGTATCAGACAGTGAAATCGCTCAGTTCAGGAAGTGGGTAAAGGGTTGAAATGCCAAACGAGGTCTCTTCATTTGTGAATGGTGCTTGGTGTCCATGTGAGAATGAACCAGGGATGGAGAACAAAGATACTTGCTGTAGTTTGTCCTTGCCCAGTCTGAATTAATGATTGAGATGTGAGTCACAAGGGAAGTAAAACTGTCCCCAAATTTGGTAATAGGGGGCTCCCGGGGAAAGGAACATGGAAGGCATTATGCAACAAAGATATTCTTCATCTTTTCATAAAATTCATCAGAACAATTGGACACTCCATTAAGAGTTGGCACGTTACCAGCACATCTAGACATCCAGGGAGCCTACTGCCATGAATCACAAAGGACATTGTGTCCTAGACAACCTAAGCCAACACCACGCAGTCATGGTAGTGTTAGTGACTCAGAGTGTGCCCGTGGGATGCTTTCACAAGTTCAGCCTAGCGCTCCTCACAAGGATTTCTGTGTATCCCATCCTAGGGGTCATTAGAACCATAACAGGACACACTTAGAGGTCATTGTATTGACTCTCCTCGTTTTATTGAAGAGGACACTGGCAAACTGATTTACCCAAAGATGCACGAGCAATCTGCTTTTTCTTACTCTGATGATCTCCTTATTATAAGGAATGGTTCACCATGACTCTTGCATGTATTCCTTAAACATACCACATAAGGTATCTGAACTCTATGTTCAATATAAACAAGGAAAATCAATATGCAAGGAAAATCATGACAAACACTGAGGCCATATAATAGCACTTTTCCTAAGCTGCTGTGGTGGTCATACCCAAACGAATAGTAGCTTTGTTAAGGAGACCAGTTGACAGTGTTCATTATGTGCCTACACCCTTCTACCAAATGGATTCTCTCCTGTTCACAGTACACCACCTGAGAGGTTTTGAATTAGAACTCTAGCGAAAGAAAAATGCCCAGGTCTCTGACCAGTCACTTTTAATCTGGGTCACGTCAAAGGTTGCATAATATTACCTACATGGTCAGCACACTACCAGTAGGAAAGAATAATAAGCGCTGTCTGAAGGGTATCTTGTTTCTTAAACACATTCCTTCTACACCAACAGCTGTGGTGGGCTCAGGGGCTAAAGGTGAGGACCGACAATGAGTCCTTCTTGGCAGAGAAGCTGCTACTACTGTCCCTGTGTGCTCTTTTCCATTCCCAGTGGGTCTCCCTTCCTGGCCTCCCATGTTTGCTCCCATCCCCTCCCCTCCCTCCCCTTCGTACCCCGTTAGCCTTGAAAGGTGTCTGTTGTATACACCGTTCCACAGTGATATAGCAATCTGGTCCCAGACCACTGCTTTGATTCAGGAAATACTTGTCAGAACACAGACTCAGATTATAGCCGTATGAGATGAATGAATTACGGGAGCAAGCCCTCTGTTCACTTGCCAAGTCCACGGTCCATAGGCACAGAACACTTTCGTGCGCGTGTTGACTGGAGATGTATGGTAGTTATGCATTGTAATTCAAGGAGGTTCCTTTTGTTCCTGTAACACTTCATTTGTCACACTTTGGTAGGAAATGAGCTATTTCACATATGTAAGTGGTTCAGGTAGCCAGTTGCTACCCTTTAAGTACCAAAGCTTGGTTTATTATAGCCCGTTTTACAGATATATTGTTTAAACGAATTATATAGTCCTGTGCCTTCTACATAGAATAGAATAAACCATACCGGTCCTTTCTTTAAAGTTTAAGTTTGAGTATGCGCATCAGGGACACCGAGCCCTCCTCAGGAACCATTAAGGGGTATGGGACAACTCATCCCGATACTCAGTGGTCCCAGCCTGTCATGCTATGTGAATGCTGGTACCTGCTTTGGAGAGTTCATTCTCAGTCTTGCTTTCATTACCAAGAGCTACCGCTTCTGTTTGGCTGCACAGTCCCATCTGTATTCCGCACCCCCCACCCCAGTCCCAACCCCTCAAGGGCTTCCTACAGCTCATATTCTGTACATTGGGAAGTTACACCTGAGCATGTTAGAATTGTATATGCAAGAGGAGGAAATGAGCACATTTAATAAGGTCGCAGAGAGCACCAATAGAAGGGAAGCATGGGAACAGCATCATCCGAAGGTTAACACATCTCATTTGAGAGCTCAGGGGCTCTTTTTGTTTCCCTCCTGATTCCAGGCTGTGTCCTAGAATAGTGCTGTTCACAGGATTTATTATTGCTGGGCCCCAGGATTCTGCAGAGATACCAGAGGCAGCCAAGGGGTGTGTTTGTATGTGTCGGGGGATGGTGGTAGTGTTAGGGTCATGGTTGAGGCAGAGGGAGGCGAGTGATCACAGCCTGCTTCCATTCCACCCAGACCAGTATTCCATCACATCATCTCATGTGTCGGAGGTCAGGTTTCATTGACAGACCTACACACCGACAAATAAAAGACAAAGCAAAAGCGACAACTACAAACATTAAACATCTGCTCTTTTTTTTTTTTTAAAAAAAGAGAACTCTGGATAAGTAATGTGGTAGCATAATTAGGTGAGTGCTTAGTTACCCTCTCGCGCAACGTGCTTTAGAGCAGTGTTACCATGGTTTGGGAAGGCATTGCACATTTTCTAGGTGTTCAGAAACCATCCAGTCCAAAGGGCTGACCTTACCACTGGGGATAAATAACATTTTAAAATTTAAAATTGCAAGTGGAGCATGTTTACAACAGGGAAGTCCACCAGAAAGATAATGAGAATCACATACAGAATTTAAAATATTCTAGTAGTCACATTAAAAAAGTAAAAATACATAGGTAAAAATAATGTAAGTAATTTTAATATTTTATCTAACCCAGTATATCCATTTTTTTCATTTTAACATCGTACCAATATAAAATCAGACTGCTTAAGTTTTTACGTTTAAACTACTTCAAATGATGTAAAATGAAAAATTCAATTCCTTATTCATACTGATCATATACTACATTTGAAGTGCTCTGCCATGTGTGTCTAGTGACTATTATGTTAAACAGTATGATTTGAGCACATTGGTGATAAACTTAAAATGTTTAAGCAAGATTGGCTGCCCCTTTCATGAGAGGAGCTTGAAGCAAAATCTCATTAATTCGGGCTCCACTACTTTGGAATTTATGATAATTTTATCAGAGTTCAACTGAAGTTTACAATCTGATCTGTCTGTAGAGAAAGGTTTTACTTGGCACATTCACCATATAAATCAGATCACGGGAGACGAGGCGTGTTTAATCCACTTAAGAGTATTAAGCATTTTGGGGGACTTTAGCGTAGCATTTATGAATGCAAAAATATTCTGTTATGCGCAGCAGTGTCCTGTATTCATTAAAGGACATCTAGCAGATTGACCTTTCCTTTGGGACACTTTGGTAGTTATTGTTACACTATTTTTGAAAGAGTTATATAAGTCAGATTTCCTCTAAAATTGTCTAACAAAAAATCTGATTTGTTAATTTCAGATAATTATTACCTAATTACATAAAACTTTACCTGAAAGGTACATGAATGATTCATAAATGTGAAATAGCTCATTTCCTACCAGTTCGACAAATGAGGTGTTACAAGGAACAAAAGGAGCCTCCATGAATTACAACATATAGCTACCATGCATCTCCAGTCAACACGCGCACGAAAGTGTTCTGTGCCTATGGACTGTGGACTTGGCAAGTGAACAGAGGGCTTGCTCCGTAATTCATTCATCCCATACGGCTGTAATCTTGAGTGTGTGTTCTGACAAGTCTTTCCTGAATAAAAATAATCTGTGTCAAACTTCAATGTAAAAATCACAGGGAGCTTTGCTTCAAGGTGATAATATCTTTCTCACAGGGTGGTGAAGTTGAAATGAGATAAGGTTTGTAAACTGCAAAATGTTTCCTGCACGTTATTCATTCATTTAATAAGTTTTTCCTTACTGGCTTTTACAAGCCAGGCTTGGTGCTAGAAGGTAGGGAGATAGCTGCGAACCAGATGGTCCAGGCCCTCATGGAGCTTACAAGCTGGGGGGACTTGTAGGGGGGGAGACAGGCAAACAAACACACGATTAAAGTAGAAAGTGGTGAGGGATATGATAGGAGAAGTACCAGTTGCTAAGAGAACATATCGCATAGCCCCATAACCCAGAGTAGTTGGAGGGGATGATCAGGGAAGCCTTCCTAGAAGAAGTGACATCTAGGCTGAAACCTACAAGTTGGTTTGGAGCTAGTGGGCTGAAGGAGTGGACTAAGTCAGAAGACTGCTCCAGAACGAGGAAACAGCATGTGCAAAATCCAAGAGGTGAAAGGGAGAACATGAAGCAGTCCTGAAACTGAAAGCAATTCTGTGTGACTGTAGTAGGGAGTCCCAACAAAACATAATGAAGGTGAAGAGGCCAAGAGAACCAGATCACGAAGGACCTAAGGAAGCTGCAATTTATTTTAGCCCAAGGACAATGAATGGCCATTAAAAGGTTTTGTGGAGGGGAGTCTCATGATGTGGTTGTGTTTTGCAATGATCACTTGGGCTGCTGTGTGGAGAATGGGCTGTGGGAGGGTGAGAATGGAAGCCATGGTATCAATGGCTGGAGACACTGGGGGCCTAAAGCAAGGGAGTAAGGGGAGGGGGGCAGAATGTGGTAGGTATATAGGAAGCAAAAACAATAAGCCTGAGTGATCGATGAGACGTGGAGGCAAAGGGATAAGGAAGAGTGATATGGGCAACTAGGTAAATGGTGGTACCTGCCATTGACTGAAATACAGAAAACTATAGGTGGAGCAGGCTGTGGGTGTGTGTTGCGGTGGGGGCGATGAGAGCATGAGGTCAGCTGTGGTCATGCTGTCGCTGATGTCCCATGGGCAGCCTCTAAGTAAGAATGCCCTGTAGTCAGTTGCATTTGTGTCTAACCAGAGTCTGCTGAGATAAACAGGCCTTTGAGATTTCAGTGGAAATGATTCAGCTCCATCTCGCGTGCAGTGGGAGCTCTTCATGCATCCTGAAGTCTGTCTACAGAGTCCCGAGGGGGTGATTCATGTTTTTTTCATCGCCCTGGGCTCTGCTGAATTCGTTCAGCTGATGGATCATATCCCTGTCCTGGTTCCATGCCACATTTTCCCAGCTGTTCAACTAAGCTCCCTTTCCTTGATTTGCACAAAACCCAAACCCCAAACCCAGCCACCCAAGGCCATTGTGTATGCAGCAGGTTTGACTCATGATTTGTAGAGATGCAACGGGTTCAGGTGGCCGCAGTGCAATACAATGAAAAGGTGAACAGCTGCCATCTTGTTCTTAAGAAGCCCTTGGCTACGCTGGGTTGCAGCCTCATCCTGAATTGCTTTGCCCTCTCCACTTTCCTTCTTCAGTGCCTCCTAGCAACAGAAACATACAAACAAAAGCAAAATAAGACAAAACCTCTCATTGCATTATGCCAAATGTGTTTGTGGTTCCTTTCTTCAAGGCCATCTTTGCATATCCAAAGATCATAAGGTGCTCTGCTAACAGTGGTATATCTCTTCTGGATTCTTCTCTACCATCCCTGCCACCACGCCACTTGTTACTACATTTGTATGGAGAAGGGGGTTATAAGAGTTATTTCACCACTGATATGAATGATGCCCCCTAGAAGGGAAATGGCAACAGTTTGTTTTGATTTTAAATATCCATTTGTTTCCCTTCATTATTCCCTTCACGAATCTGGTGAATCTGGCGAGAGAGGGCTGAAGGTAGAGGTTTGGGAGTCAACAGAAAGCTTCTACTTGAAGCAATGGGAGTGGATGTGATCACCCAAAGAGAATGTGTTGAGAAGAGAAGGTGGCCTAGGAGGGAAATCTGGTATTCCCCCAGCTTTTCAGTCTTAAATTTTAAGAGAACCACAGAAGAAACTGAATTTTTGAATGCAAAAGTCCCTCAAAGGGGACTGAGGAGGATAAAGCAGGAGGAAAAGCAGCAGTGTGTTGTCATGAGAACCAAGGTAGGAGTGTATTATTTCTTGTTACAAAGGAGGTGAAATCTGGCATGTGTGTCTTTGTAACCTAAGGTTAGAGTGCCTGGAGTATAATAAATGCTCAATGAACATTTGTGGAATTGAAATAGGCAACCTTGCTAACGTAACTTTTACTCTCTTACAGTCTGCACAGGAGCTGTTGCAGTTCTTTTCCATATAATCCAAATCTCCAATGTGCTCCTCCCTTCCCTGCTCTCATTACATGAGTTATCTTGAGGTCCTCTGAGAAGCGTTCTCTCAACTTCTTGTTTTCCCCATTTACAGCTTACATTTGTCTCTAAAAGTGGCCTCACTCCCTCAACATTGCTTTGTCTCTTTCTTTTTCCTCTGTCTTAGAGAAAAAAAAATGTCCCCACTCTTTTGGCAAGGCTTACTACACTGTCCACCAGCTCTTCCCTTCAAGGGACCCCTCATCTGTGATTATGAGAAGTTCTAACTAGGCAATTAGCCTAGAGTAAGAAAACTTACAAGCCTCATTCTCATTAAATACCATTTGATAAACAACTTGCAAACCATTGCCTCCAGTGTGGTGGTGCTTGCGAGTGCAGAGAAAAATGAAAAGGCTCATGGTGATGGCCAAAATGGAAACTTCTGGTCCATCTAATCTCTTCACTTCCTTTCAGCTTGACACTTCTGGAGAGAGGACTATCCTTGCAATTCCAGTTCTTCATAACTCACTGTACTTAACACCTTGTAATCTGACCTGCTCTGTTGCCAAAACTGCTCTCTTGCCAAGTCCGTGGGTTTCTCCTCACACCTTCGCCACTTCATCTGGTTTGCAGTATTGGAGCCTGAGTCACTGGTTTCCTGCCCTTGATTCACTGTATTTCATTCCATAGTTTCTCATCTCTTTTCTCCTCTGTCTCATGGAACCGCGTTATTCTCTAATGTAGACTGCCTGTTGAACTCCGGCCTGCACTTTGAATTGTCTGCTGACCATCTGAATCTGAAGTCATTTTAAAGTCCATAGCTAAAAACAAATTCATACTTGATTCGATCCTGGTTTCAAAAACCAGCTCTAAAGGACATTATTTGTAAAACCGCGTACATTTCAATATGGGCGAAGTATGATACTGGGGGATTAGGGTTCATTTTTTAGATGATAATACTGTGGATTTGTAAGGAAATGACCTTATTCTTAGGAGATTGCTGATGAACTCATGAGGGTAAAGCATCATGATAGCAGCAGCTTACTTTTAAATAGTGCGGAAAAAATAGACACACATACACATTAACATGCATAGAGACAGAAAGCAAACATGACAAAATGATAACAATTGTTGAATCTAGATGGTTGCTGTACAGAGGTTTTCATTGTACCATTATGCAACTTGTTTTGTATATTTGAAAATTGGAATTATAAATAACGGGGCAAAAACAAGTTGATAATCTCCCCGTTGATCCCTAACCAGCCCCCTTCCTGATTTCCCTATATCTGGGAATCGCACCAGAGTCTGCAATGTAGTGGACAATTATGAATTGCCTGCCCCGCACTCCTTTCTTAGGAATCACCCCTCTCTCAGCCTTCCATATGCCTACACAGTGATACCCTGTGTTGAGTAGCTCCCAGAGCGCCTGCCCAAATCTGCACCAAGGACTCTGTTCTCTTGGATTTGGGGATTTGGGACTTGGAGGGCCACCTAATGGCTGAAGCTAGAAAATGTAAAATTTAGGTTGCCAGGTTTTTGCCAAGTGATGAAAGAGAGTTTGCAGTGAGAGAAGACTGAAGCAGAAGAGCCAAGATGGCCAGAGGCAAGGGATGGAGGGAAATCGCTGAGTGAGCTCTCGGTGGGTCATGATATTTTCAATTGAGGAAATACAATCTCCATGGGTGCTGAGGTATCTGGTATCTGGTAAATTCAGAGCACATTCTGCTAAATGGTAGATCATCTCAACTCTTGTTTTTATATTTAATGTTGTAAATATTATGATCCACATTTTTGACAGGTACTGACTTTTTGTCTCCACTCAGAGATGCTTGCTTCAACAAATATTTTTTATAAGACACAACTTGTCAAATAAGTTGTCTGAACTTAGGATTTTTAAAAAAATTATTTGCCAATTTTAAATGGTGCAAAGTCATAGGTCTTCTTGATTTCATTCCATTATGTTACAGAATGTATATTTAAACAATTTAAAAAGGAACTCCTTGAAAAAAGTCTTCTCACAAATAGGAATAATCCACAGCACAATTATAAAATTTCAGATAAAAAATTGTACAACATGTGCACTCTCATTGTTTGATTAGTTTCAGTCCCCTCCTTGCTTTTGTAGAAATATATTTTAGTGTCTTTTGCTAACTTCATTTTTTTAAAATTAAAGTTTATTGGGGTGACAGTGGTTAGTAAAGTTACATAGATTTCAGGTGTACAATTCTGTGATACGTCATCTATATCTCCCATTGTGTGCTCACCACCGAGTCAGTTCTCCTTCCATCACAGTATATTTGATCCCCTTTACCCTCATCTACCACTCCCCTCTCCTCCACCCCTCTAATAACCAACCACTAAACTATTGTCTGTGTCTATGAGTTTTTGTTTATTCATTTGTTTGTCTTGTTCCTTTGTTGTTTTCGGTTGTATATCCTATATATCAGTGAAATTGTATGGTTCTCGACTTTTTCTGTCTGACTTATTTCGCTTAGCATTATAATCTCAAGATCCATCCATGTTGTCACAAATGGCATTATTTCATCTTTTCTTATGGAAGAATAGTATTCCATTACATATCACATCTTCTTTATCCAATAACCTATCAAAGGACACATTGGTTGTTTCCATGTCTTGGCCACCATAAATAAAGTTGCAATGAACATTGGAGCACACATATCTTTACGGATAAACGTTTTTAGATTTTTGGGGTAGATACCCAGGAGACGGATGGCTGGGTCAGATGGTAATTCTAAATTTTTTTGAGGAACCTCCACACTGCCTTCCATATTTAAAAAAATTCATTTTCAATACATAAAATTCACCAGAAGTTTCAAAAGGTAAAGTTCTTATCAATTCATTTGTTGAACACTCAGGTAAGATTTTTAAATATTTTGACCAAAAATGCAGCCAAAATTTTGATAACTAATTTACAAGAAAGTTCAATATTATAGGGCACTTGGGTTGATTTAAAATGTCGTTCTTCAAAGGCTCACAAATGTCTGAAATGTAATAGATTATGATTTTTAAAGTGAGAAAACATACATCAATATAGTGGAGTACGTTTTGGTTTTCAAATTAGCTTCTTGATGGAAATGTAGTTGACTTACATAACTGTATATATATAAAAAAATATCTGTACATTTTGACAACAGGGAGACACCCAACTCTTTTGGGTGTATATATGAATTATGTGTGTATCACAAATGAATCAAAGTACATTTCTGCTTCACAGGTTTCTCCTTAATTTAGTAAAAACATTTTTACAGTAACATGATGCCTCTCCTGTGCTTTGTATTTGTATTGTGACTCACACCCAAATATTTTATCTTCAATCTTGAAGCTTTTAATTGAACTTGCAGTCAAACTCACAACATACAATGAGATTCACAACAAAGTCAGGTGTTTCACCAGAATTAACTTCCATAGCTTTACTTTGAATCCATGAATTGGATGAAGGAAATCCATTAATTATTGGATGTTCTGTTTGAAGCACGTGATGACACAGATTCTACTAGTATCTTTTAATTCTTTGGGAAGTTCTTCTGCTAACGGAAGCAATACATTAACAGCTGTAGCTTTACTTTTCATCAAAGTATTAGGAAATTTGGAATGGAAAATAAATTAATTCAGAGCAGTCATTTGATGTAAATGAAAGTCACATTTCACAGAGCGGTGTATAAGCCTACCATCTGCAGCTGCATGTTTTCTTTGGACAGATTCTGTTTAAAACCACTACTAAGTTTGAAGAAGATGTTGATGCTTCTTTGGGGTATTTATGTCTTTTGGTTGTCATGTGGGCACAGTCATATCACTGTGTCTCCCAGGCTGGACAGTAAATGCTAGCAAACATTTTGTGCAAGTTTCCCATTCATCATCTATTTGCTTGAGAAGTGGAAATTCGGCTTAATTTTCCATTACGCGTGCACCTTCATATTTTGAGTTTCTTCCTGCCCAAAGGGGTTCTTGCAAAATCAAAAAGCATTGACAAATGAGAAACAGTTGTACATTTACACTATAAAGGAAATAATAGATCCACTGTGCAAGAGCAGTCAGACTACTTTCCATACATGCCAAGGCCAGGCTGTTGGCTCTGTTTCTTATTTCTGTACACCTAACATATCCTGCTTTGAGCCACTTGCAGGTCAAGTTCTGGGCCACAGCACAACAGGCTGGTCCCTCAGGTGTCTGGCCAGGGCAGCAGAGACAAATAATTCCTTTTCCACCTGGGACCAGAAGGAGGTCGCTATTACTGACACCTCATGTCAGAGGACCCTTCATTTCAGCACTGATTGTCCTGCAGTATGTCCTAGAAAGGAAAGTGTTCATAATGGGAGAGCAGAGATGGTCATCTTTTGATTTGGTCATCTTTTAGATTTGACACTGTATTCAAATGAGCACTCTGTGCTCTGCTCATGCCTCTCACACACTTCTCGAGAAAACCATGGCAGAAGCTGGATCCCCTTAAACAGAGTACTAAACACACCCTGGCTTATCCTTCGCAGATAATCTGCTGCTCCTTTAAACTTGAATCATGAGGGCCGGCCCGATGGCTCAGGTGGTTGGAGCTCCATGCTCCTAACTCCGAAGGCTGCTGGTTTGACTCCCACATGGGCCAATGGGCTCTCAACCACAGGGTTGCCTCCTCCGAAGGTTCAACTCCTCCGAATCCCGCAAACGATGGTGGGCTCCAACCCCTGCAACTAAGATTGAACACGGCACCTTGAGCTGAGCTGCCGCTGAGCTCCCAGATGGCTCAGTTGGTTGGAGCGCATCCTCTCAACCACAAGGTTGCCGGTTTGACTCCCACAAGGGATGGTGGGCTGTGACCCCTGCAACTAAGATTGAACACGGCACCTTGAGCTGAGCTGCCTCCCAGATGGCTCAGTTGGTTGGAGCATGGGCTCTCAACCACAAGGTTGCCGCTTAGATTCCTCGACTCCCACAAGGGATAGTGGGCTGCGCCCCCTGCAACTAGCAACGGCAACTGGACCTGGAGCTGAGCTGCGCCCTCCACAACGAAGACTGAAAGGACAACAACTTGAAGCTGAACGGCACCCTCCACAACTAAGATTGAAAGGACAACAACTTGACTTGGAAAAAAAAAAGTCCTGGAAGTACACACTGTTCCCCAATTAAGTCCTGTTCCCCTTCCCCAATAAAAAAAAGCTTGCATCATGTGCTGCCATGCTTCTATTTCAGCCTTCTTCCTCCTCAAGATGCTGAGGTCCTTGATCCTTGAGAACATGGACTGTATCTGTTTCTGTTGAAGGTTACCATAGCCTCACACATCCAGGTCTTTCTTAGTAAACATGACTCATTGACTAGTCTTCCCTTTGGAGAAGGCAGCTTGACAAAGTAGGAAGAGCCTGGTCTTAATTCTATTGCTTTCTAGTTGTGCAACCTTTGACATTTACAGTTTCCTCATCTGTGAATTGGGGTCAAAATGCCTATCTTACAAGTGGGTTGGATTGCTTGTTGTCAACCTAGCATCTTTCCCCATCCCTCTCCAAAATTTCTCTGACTTCCAGGGTTTAAACTTGGAGCCACATTTTATAGAGTCCTTTCCCAATGTGAGTCTGGGTTATAACCTTCCAGTGGGAGGGTACTTGTGTGAGTTTTGAAAGCAAAAGAGAAGGAGAAGCCGGATCCTCTGCAGAGGCTTTCCTTGGCTTTTGATGTCCTCCTGAGACACCCCAACTGAAGTGCTGTAGCAGCCGAGGTTAGCACAGTGGCCGCCTTGAGATCTCTGCACTTTTGGATTTCTAGAAAGTGGCCTTCCTGACTTTCACTCCCCTAGCCCTTCCAGAGGTTGCAAAGCTTCTAATTCACTGTATTCAACCTTTCCATTGAAAATCCAAAGCAGCTGTATTTCCCTGATAAGCTCTAACTGATACCTGGAGTGGCTGTAAGGATGAAATTACATGTAATATGTAAAGCATTCACCACAGAACCTGACAGGCACCATGTAGATTCTCAGTCTACAGCATCTGTCCTTATTGTTATTCTTATCAGTAGACTGCCTTGATTTATTCTGTTGCCCATCCTATTTAGGGACAAAGTCCTGTGCTCTACTTTGTACCTTTGAATCCTTTCTCTGCTCAGACGCCTCTGAAGTGGGGCCATTTCTGGGAAGGCTATTTTTGCTGTCCTTAGCTCCAGACTGCTCCATCCCTCTTTGTGGTTGGCCCGTGGTTAGAAACTCCAAAGGGTCAGGTTGGCACTTTAATTCACAGGACGCAGGCAGGGGGATAAGCAGAGGAAAGCCTGGGGTCTTCTGCTTAGTGAGCACTGACGTAGAGCTGGCTAACTAGGGAACAGATGACTTTGCCTTGGGCTGCTGCTAAATCACCTAATACTCAAATGCTCTTCCAGACTGATTTGGGATGATACTGCCCTGTCATCAAGGCAGAGCGAGTGGCACGGCCCCTCCTTATTCCCCTATACTCAATGTATGACTTTGTAAAACATTCTGATCCACTCCCACCAATATGGAGATTGATAGGATATAAAGAGAGGATAGTATGTGCTCTAAACTTTGACATCCTTTCTCCTCCTTTCTCCATTCCCAAAGTACCACTTGGAACTATAACTTTGCTCTCCAGCTTTTGAGGACATTAAGGGAACTGTAGGAATGAAGAGAATTGGCCTCTTTTGCTCTGCTTTTGTGTTTGTCAAATGACTCAAGACAGATCTCACTTGCAAGACCCCAGGTATCTATAGGATGTGCCAGTATCTATAGGATGGTGGTAGCACAGTGGAGTTGAAATAGCATTGATACTGTGTTTCTGTGAAAATAAGACCTAGCTGGACAATCAGCTCTAATGCGTCTTTTGGAGCAAAAATTAATATAAGCCCCGGTATTATATTATATTATATTATACTATATTTTATATTAGATTATATATTAGATTATAAATTATATTAAAGACCTGGTCTTATAGTAAAATAATACTGGGTCTTATATTAATTTTTGCTCCAAAAGGCGCATTAGAGCTGATTGTCCAGATAGGTCTTATTTTCAGGGAAACACGGTGTAAGAAATAAGAGATCTGATCTCAGCCTAGCTATGATACCTCAGACACTCCATTTTCCTTTTCTAGAACTTGGGTTTCTTCGTGTGTGATATTGGGTTATACAGGTCTGTAAAATTGGGAGCTATACAGATCCCCTTATCCAAAGCTCTTGAGTCTAGATATGAATGAGAATCAATTTTTGGCAGAATTCTAGAAAGATACTATATCTTATGTCACACCTCCAACGAGGTTAGGGACAACATCCTATAATCAAATACATTAATGTTTCTCCAGCCAAACATATGAACCTTCACATTATAAATAGCCTAATGTCAGATCAGGTCAGACTTTTGCCTTTCAGAGGAAGGAACACTTGAACTGAGATCTGAATGATGAGTTGGGGCCTGCCCTGTGAAGATCAGAGGAAGGGCAGTTCAGGCAGAGGTTGGAGCCAAGGCAAAGATCAAGAGGTAGGAATGAACTTGGCATGTGTGAATCAAAGGGAAGGTCAATGTGACAGAAGGCAGTTAGGCAAGGATGAAAGTGGCATAAGAAGTTGGGGAGGGAAATCGGGCTCAGATCACATAGGTGTCCTCGATAAGAGGTTGGGATTGTCTTCTGAGTGTAGTAGGAAGATTTGTGAAGGCTTCAAGCAGGAGCCTAATATAATCTGAATTAACTTTTAGAAAGTTCCCACTGGCTGGCATGTGAAGAATGGAGATGATCAAGGGGGACAGAGGAGAGGCCAAGGAGGTGGAGGGAAACCAGGAACTCTAGCTGAGAAAGGCACAAAAAGTTTCAAAAACAAAGATATGGCCAACTGTGTTGACATCTGATGAGGGATTTAGTAAACTGAGAATGAGCAACTGGTGTTGGACTTGGTAATGTGAAAGCCATCACTGCCCGGAAGTAGTCTCAATGGAGAGGTGGGGATAGAAGCCTGATTGGAGTGGGTTGAGGATAAAAGGTTCTGCCATTAAGGGAAGTAGAAAAGGGGGCTGTGGTTGGAGATGTGGGATGAGGGGATGGTAGATTCTTTAATCTGAATGTAGGGCTAGGGTTAGGAGTGGGACAGAGGGTAAGGAGCTCGTCAGAGTGAAGATGGGGTGGGGGACGCTGAGCAACCTGAAGATCATAAAATGTGACCAATCATAGCTGATAGTGTCCAGCCCCCACTGATGAGGTCAGGATTGCCAATCATAGTTCCTGTCAGCTTGGGAAGTCTGCTTGAGGCTTTCTCTTGTACGTGTGCTGGAAATAATAATAATTAAAAGCATTTGGGGAAACGTCAGTGCCTGAATACAACATGCTTTCATGCTCGGCGTTCCCAGGAGGTAATCTTTTCGTCGGCCAGTTTTTCTTTGAGGTAATTTATCTATTACTCAGGAATTCCTGAGCTTATCTTAGACCTGGCTAGTTTTCTGCTTGGCTCATGGTTTTCAAAGCCCATTCTTAGGAAATTGGAATAATCTGGCACTTCTCAAAGTGAAAGGCAGCTCACTAGAAGCCTCCACAATTTTTTCTTTGGGAAACAGGAAGTATCAAAGGCAGTTTGTCCTGCTTGGGTACCGTTTAAAAAGAGCAGTTGCATTTCTTACCCAACTGTTTTGTCTAGCAGGGCATTCTGTAAACATTTGCCAAGTGGGTGCCCCATGACAACTCTGAGAGCATGCCAGTGAGTCAGACTGGTGGTATCTCCTTCCAAGGATTTTTTAGTTTACTTGGAGGGATGACTAATCATCATTCTTGTGCCAGACATTCTGCTGAGTACTTTACTCTCATGACCTCACTGGATCCTGATTTGTGAGATCAATTCTCTAAGCATTCCACTTCACAGACAAGGAAAACAAGGTTTGGAGAGCTAAAATAATTCTCCCAAAGGCACACGATTGGGAAGTGGCAAGGCCAGGATTTGAGATTCTAGAGCAGCACTGTCCAAAAGAGCTTTCTTTTTTTTAAATTAAAGTTTATTGGGGGTGACAATGGTTAGTAAAGTTACACAGATTTCAGGTGTACAATTCTGTATTACAACCTCTACATATCACATTGTGTGTTCACCACCCAGAGTCGGTTCTCCTTCCATCACCATACACTTGATCCCCTTTACAGCCATACCACACTGAACGTGCCCGGTCTCGTCAAAAGAATTTTCTGCATTGATGGAAATATTCTGTATCTGCCCTGTCCCGTATAGTGGTCATTTGCCGCATGTGACTGATTAAACAGTAGAAATGTTGCTAGTGCAACTGAAGAGCTGCATTTACAATTTTAATTCAATTAATTTAAATGTAAATAGTTCCTTGGAGCTGGTGGCTACCATCATGGCCAACTGCAGCTCACAGAGTCTGTGTGCTTTCTACTGTGCCCTGCTGACACAGGGCACAGTAGAATGACTGCAAGATGATATAACGAGGATAGCCATTCCTTTGCTCCCACAGCATTGAGGGCACTCACATTCTCCAATCTACCCCTAGACTGTCAAATGTAAGCTCCAGCCCCCAGCACCCATAGCACCTAAGGGACAATGAATACCAGCACCCAAGTACAGAAATGGGGGGTGAGATGTGACTTAGTAAGGACGAGGGTGATTAGCTAGCCTCGTCTTCCATGGCAACCATGAAGTTGAGAATAATTAGAACGGTGGGCTTGGGGTACATCCTTCTTGCTTGCCATTGCTCAGGACCCAGCATAGTTCCCTATCCCCCAGCTCCTAGCCCTTCCTGTGCCTCAGCCTATAGTCAGAGCCAAATGCACTCAAGTGGATGCCCATCCATTATTGACCTGAGCAACACCCTGTATTCTTCCCTCAGAATCCTATTGTATCTTCTTAAAAGAACTCGATGGGACTCATATTTTCAACCTGTTTGGGTGGGGCAAGAAGGGAGGGGCATAGTCTCTGTCTCTGCCTATCCCACCTTTGTTTGCTTAAAGGTGATTTGTCTTTTGAGATATGTCCAAGGTGACTTCCTGGTACCCTTCTCACTAAAGTAGAAATCAAGAATCTTTTTATGTTCATCTCCCTCCTTATTTTATCTTTAGGGAATGGACAGCATTTCCCCAGGCTCTTCTAGCTCTGTTTTCCATCCAGATCCTTAACGATGGAAATCCCCCCCCCCACACACAAAACAGTGTTTTGGTGTGTGGGTGGTATGTTCCCCAGGCTTCCCAAGTGCTGTGTAGCTGAGCCTGAATGCCACATGATTTTCTTGCTTCCCTTCGCCAATCAAAGCCGGAATGTTAATGTATATGGTTCTTGACTTACCTCTAGATTCTTCCTGTAATTTCAAGGCACTATCGCTGCCCCAATCTCTTTATTCTGACTCACTAGTTTCAGTCCTCTTTCCCATATCCCCACTCTGGAAGCACACCGTCAAGTTCTTAGGAAGCTGCATCCAGTTCCTTCCCTGATTTATCATGTTTGGGCTAGTTTCGCCAACTAGTTCTTCTTGGGGCAAGAAGGAATTTCTGTGGCTGGTGTTCACCTCTCTTGCTCCCTCTTTGCTCTTCGAGAACGGGAAGGCTCCTGACACTTCCTATCACCACATGGCTGTGTTCTTTCAGAAGTAAGCCGGCATGATTGCTGTAATTGATCTTGAAAGTTCTGTGCCTACCGAGCGAGGTTCCCAGAAGTCCCTCCATCTTCACTCACTCCAAAGTAGAAGTTGATTGGGAGTGACAGATCCCTCCTACACACTGAGAAATGAGAGGTAAATCCTGTGGAGTCATGTACCCAGAATGTCACGTTGGTCTCTTTTTCCTCAGTCTGGAATTTGCATCCACTACATTTAATTTGTAGGGTTTTAGAGAAACGATGTGCTTTGGAGAATTTGTGGGTGAGGTACATGGTACCCTTGGATGTCTGTACTCTAGCAGCTATAATAGTTGAGGTATTTTTTCACAATGAATGATTCTCAGTGTCTTTCCCTTTGTCTTAGTGGCTGAGCAACTCATCTAGACTGTCAAATTGGGTGTCTGTGTATATAATGGGAGACTTAGTAAAGTCATTAAATGCCAGGGCATATGCCTGTACGCAACATCCTATCACAATCTTAACATCTGATCACAGACCTCTCTCCCACTCTGAAGAAGGCCACTCAGTGAATACGCCAGTAGTTCAGAGTTCTAGACCTTTGCTGCCCCAGGAAGTGGTCCCTGGGTCAGTGGCATCGGCAACACCTGAGAGCTTGTGAGAAAGGGCAGAATCTCTGGTCCCACCTCACACCCATTGCATCAGAATCTGCATTTCAACGAGATCCCCCGGTGTTTCAGAGGCACATGAAAGTTTGAGAAGCATGGCTCTAGAACCAAGGTCAGCAACCTTTTTCTGGAAAGGGCCAGACAGTAAATCTTTGAGGCTTTGCAGGCTGTATAGTCTCTGTCTCAGCTGCACAGCTCTGCTATTGTAGCACAAAAGCTGTTGCAGACAACACATAAATGATTGGGTGTGGCTGTGTGCCAATAAAACTTTATTGCAAAGAACTGGCAGAGTCTGGCCGTATATTGCCTGTGGGCTGTAGCTTGCCAAGCTCTGTCCTGGATGGGGCGTACTTTAATTTTTCCTACCATATGAGCTATAAGCTGCTGGAGGGCCACGCCTGTTGTTTTCTCCAGCATGGTCGGTCGTTGACACACGGCAGGGCTCCATACAGTCTTGCTGGTCGCTTGCTTTGTCGTGCGGGTAAGATGCCTTATTCATGAAAAACTCAAATGAAAGAGAAAATACGTGTGCTGGAGGCAAGACTGTTGCTCTAACACAGGAGGCCTCACAGCGTTTGGCTTCAGTCCAGTGCCATCTGTCAATCTCGCAATCACAGGAACATGCTTAGTTAGGCCACTGTGAGCGGATTCAGTGGTCAGAGCTGGGTTCAAAGTGGCCAAGTTCATAAGACTGATGTATAAAGCCAGAATGAGCAGTTAGTAATGTGCACTGAGAAATAATTCTCACAGGGGCCAGAATATGCTCCGGCATGATGGACGCACATTCTTTTCCTCCAGGTCAGCATTTCTAATCTGGACTCCTGGATTCACATGATCCCGGGGCACCTGAAAACTGTATGCAAAATATGTGTCTGTTGCATTTTTCTTGAGGGAAGGTCTGCAGTTGTAGTGGATTCCTAAAGAGGTTCACGAATGATGCAAAGAAGGTTAGGAATCACGGCAAGGACACCCACATGAAAATCCAAATTATAATTTAAATTCTAATTTCTTTTTCCCCCCCTTTTTCCGCCGACCCCCACACTCTCGTTCAAGCTGCTGTTTCTCAGTCTAGTTGTGTAGGACACAGCTCCCTGGCCCATGCTGGTATTATGAGCCTTGTGCTCCCCCGGCTGAGGCAGTTGGTGGCTGGTCATTGGTCGACTGCTCACAGCACCTTATGGCAGCTCTCGCTGGCTGCTGGCAGCTCACGCTGGCTGCCAGCCTCTCACACTGGCCACCAGCCGCTCCTGGCAGCACACGGTAGCCCAAGGCAGCACAGCAGCCCGCGACAGCCCACGGCAGCACAGGCCGACCTCCGCTGCTCAGGGCAGCCCAGCTCCAGGGAGAGCCGTTGTTCACAATCTTAGCTGTAGAGGGCGCAGCCCACTGGCCCATGTGGGAATCGAATTGGTGACCTTGGTGTTAGGAGCACAGCGCTCCAGACACCTGAGCCACAGGGCCGGCCCATTAATTTCTTACTTTAAAATGAGAGCTTGTTAATATTGGGACAAGATAATATTTTTCAAAAATTAACTTCTTATCTCTCTGGCATTTTCAACATCCCCTCTCCTCTCCGTTTCATCTGCTACAGCTGTACCATTCTGTGCCTTAGGGGAAAGATGACAAACTGGATTGTAGAAGTCAGTTCTTGGCTCTTGAGTTTCAAAACCCTAACCCTGGGAATGGTGGTGGGTGGGGTGTTAGAACCAGAGAAGTGACAGTGAATGCTAGATTTGGCTGTAAGGAGAGCACAGTTTCTCTGTTCCCGCTAAGGCTTCTTCAGACTGAGGGACAGTAAGTCAGTGGTAAATCGGAGAGAGCTTAGGTTTTGGTAGCGTCCTTGAGTAAGTGAACTTATTCCTGCGTCTTTAAGTTTAAGCCCCAAAGGTGGAGGAACACATTATAATTTTATATCATTTGGGGAAATTTGAAAGCAGAGGAGACCTGTGTTTCCTGCTCCCTTTTCCCAAATAGAGTCCTGTGAAGCAGTGGGACCCCAAGATAGATAATCTGATAATACGGTTAGTGGGGGTTTTGAGAAAGTCTCACAGAATATTCTGAGTCCAAAGTAGCGGTAGAATATGTCTCGAGTACCTGAGAACGACACAGACACGGCGTAGAGAAATGGTCAACTTGAAGAAGTTTCGGGGTGAGGACAAGGAGACTGTGGCAGCGATCTGTGAGCACAGATGACCAAAAAGCACGTGGACATGAAGACAGCCCACGGATGTGAGTGAGGTGACGTGACACCGAGGACGAGACTGAACGGGTCCTGTGACTGTCTTCTGGCCAACTTAGGAACTTTGGAGAAAGGGAGGCAGCCAAGATTAATTCCCCCCACCTGGGATTCAAAATAGCAATGAATCACAACTATGGAAAACAGTAAAGGCAATTATTTTTTCATCATATTTCTGTTTATGAATGGGAATTCATACCTGCCACCAGTCACAGAGTCTACATAGCATGCCCTACGTCTGTAGGACCACATATTCTCTTTGCATAAACCAATAATTCACAATCCTGGTTGCATATTAGATTCACCTGGGGAGCTTATACAGGCCTCATCCCAGGCCATTTTCCAAATCAATTAAATGAGAACCTCTGAGTAGGACTCAGACATCTGTATTGTTTAAGTTCACCAGGAGATTCCAATGTGCAACAACCAAGGTTGAGAATGGCAACGATAAGCTGATCTCCATGGGAAGCAAAAGAATGATCAGAAGGTTACACGGTGAGAATGAAACCCAAACGCAGTGAATGAGTTATATGACCTAAATGTATATGAAGCTGTCATGCGGGGTCTCTGGCCCTGCTCCCCACATTAGAACGCAGGACATGGTGAGGCCAAAAAGGAACACCCATGGAGCCATAGATAGGGGAGTCATACCATTATACTCTCAGAGGCAGCTGGGTTGGAGACACAGGAAGCAGGAGCCACACAATCCACAATCTGCCCTCCATTTGTGTCTGCCAGCCAACCTCACTTGCTGGCTGCAATCCGCCATGCTAACTGCAATCTGCTCTTGCTAGCCCAGCCACCATCTTCTTGCTAGCCCCCATTTGCTGCTAGTGTCGCCACAGCAGTTATATTAGTGACCGACGGCTCACTGGTTACAGCTGACGGCCAACTAGCCACAGCTGATGGCCATCCAATTACAGTTGATGGCCATTTACTACCCGAGTCAGCACCTTTCCACATGAGGCCGAGAGCTTGGAAACTGCACTCCTGCTCTGTCCCCACAATCACTATGGTCACCTTCTAAGTACTCCCCTTGGGAAGCTATGCTACTGATGTCAGAGTCCAGTTTACCCTTCCAAGCAATTTTGGAACTCTTTTTTTGGAATGGCCATCAGAGCTGTCGTCGTATTACCATTGATGTCCTGAATGTCATCCAAATGTCTTCCTGTCAATATTTCCTTTATCTTTGGGTAAAAAAAGAAGTCATCGGGGGCCAGATCAGGTGAGTAGGGAGGGTGTTCTGATACAGTGATTTGTTTCCTGGCTAAAAACTCCCTCACAGACAGTGCCGTGTGAGCTGGTGCATTGTCGTGATGCAAGAGCCATGAATTGTTGGCGAACAGTTCAGGTCGTCTAACTTTTTCATGCAGCGTTTTCAGCACTTCCAAATATCGTGTTTCCCTGAAAATAAGACCTAGCTGGACCATCAGCCCTAATACATCTTTTGGAGGAAAAATCAATATAAGATCTAGTCTTATTTCAATATAACACCTGGTCTTACATAAGACCGGGTATAATATAATATAATATAATGTAATGTAATATAATATAATATAATATAATATAATATAATATAATATAATGTAATATAATATAATACCCGGTCTTATATTACATTATATTACGCAGTTATATATGTTACATAAGACCGGGTCTTATATTAATTTTTGGAGCTGATGAGCCCTGCAGAAACACACTGTTCCCCAATATTCCCCAATAAATTTAAAAACCAAACCAAACCAAACAAAATAAAACAGATTATATGGCAGCTACTACAGACAGAATGTTTGTTTGTCTCTCCCCAAAATTCATATGTTGAAACCTAATCCACAATGTGATGGCATTTTGAACTGATGGTCCGGCTAGGTCTTATTTTCGGGGAAACACGGTAATGAACTTGGTTCACTGTTTGTCCATTTGGTACACATTCATAATGAATAATCCCTCTGATACCAAAAAGGTGAGAAACATTGTTGCAACAAATTCGCGAACTTATTTGTCAGACCCCGTATTATGTTCAGGTATTTGTCTTCACTATAAGGGTGGCCTTGATGACGGGATTACAAACTCTTAGCCTATGACAGGGTTTGGACCCCATTTGCCTCAGCTACTGTTTGTCTTCTGCTTGCCTAGGTACCGGGGCCTCTTCTGATGGACACGTTCTTTCTTTAGTCATGTTAATGGGTTCCTTTTGGTTATCGTTTAGTCCTTCAGGCTTGGGAGACTTTCTGTATCTGAAAGAGTGATTGCATATCCCTGCTCTAACTCATTACATGTTGATTTTAAAGGTTAACTCGGAGGCTAATCTTATTTTCCTCATTTCCAAAGTCTGCGGGGTATTTTACTGTAACCCCACCCCATCCCAGGCCTGACTGCAGTCACATCACAAACCACACAGCTCTTCAGAAAGGCTATTAAGAAATCATATTGCCAAAAGTACATCTGTCACTGATTTCAAAGGAGATTCCCATCAAGAACTTTCAAAACGTTCAAATGTCATGGCAGACATTCTCCCACTGTGTCTGATAACAATGATGGAGAAATAGCTTACAAGTGTGAACATGCAATTTTATGTCAGAGCATATGGAGCAATGCTTTTAAATGCCAAGCAGATAAATCTGCTAGCGAGCATTTATTGAGCACCTATTATCTGTCAAAAGATGATGCTAATGAAAACAAAAATAAAAAACCTGGTCCCTGGCTGAAGAATGTCTTGGTCTAGTCTAAACCTCTCTGGACACTATGTTTATTTCAATGTGTGCCTTGTAATCACTTACAAATTTCCTGGAAAAATGCCTGCATTTTGAAAGAGTTAATCATCAGTTTTGATGATAATCTTAGGTTTATCACACACATGTACACACACACACACACAGACACACACTTATTGCCTTTCTTTTCGACCTAGCCTGGCTTATGACAATATACACACAAAAGCCCTAGGTATAGGTAATGCTTCTTTTCTTAGAAGATAACTGAGTAAGGCAATTTTTGCTTATTAGCTATTAATAGGGAGATAGAAATGCACATTTCCTTTCAGAATATTAATTCTCAACTACAGTGTGCTTTTTCTTGCCTGTTTAACCACTATGCTGCACACCTAAAACTAATATAATATTGAATGTCAACTATAATTTTAAAAAAATTAAAATTAAAAAATAAAAATAAACTAATTCTCAATAATGAAATATAATCCACATGGTAACTAGATTATTTTAAAATCATTATATCCCACCCCTATTTGAAAGTTTAAATGCCTTTTCATTGCCCTTAGAATAAAATTTAAAACCTTAAATTTTAAATGACTCACAATTCCTCTCTCTCAACCCTTGCAGGAAGCTTTTCCTTAATTTCCCACCGCCCTCCTACCCTCACTGGATTATGTATTCTTTCTGGGTTCTCCAATCATAGCAAATACCACACTTCATTATAATTGCTTGCTAAATTGTCCGTTTTCCCAATAGACTGTAGGGCCAAGTCTAGATATTTGCAATGGTATCCCAGATACCTATCCCAGTACTTGCCACATAGTAGATGATCAATAAATATTTGTTGAATGAATAAAAGAAAGCCTCTGTCTTAGTCCGTTTGGGCTGCTATAACAAAAATACCATAGACTGAGTGGCTTAAACAACAGACATTTATTTCTCGTAGTTACAGAGGCTGGGAAGTCCAAAGTCAAGGTGCTGGCAGATTGGGTATCTGGTGACAGCCAGCTTCTTGGTTCATAGTTGGCTATGTTCATAATGTGTCTTCACATGGCAGAAGGGACAAGTTGCTCTCTGGAGTCTCTTTTATAAGGGTACTGCTCCCATTCATGAGGGCTGTACCTCATCATGTAATCACCTCCCAAAGGCCTCAGTTCAAAATGCCATCACATTGTGGATTAGGTTTCAACATATGAATTTTGGGGAGAGACAAACAAACATTCTGTCCAGAGTAGCTGCCATATAGTCTCCTGTTTTTTTTTTTGTTTGTTTAGTTTGGTTTTGTTTTTAAATTTATTGGGGGAATATTGGGGAACAGTGTGTTTTTCCAGGGCCCATCAGGTCCAAGTTGTTGTCCTTCAATCTAGTTGTGGAGGGCACAGCTCAGCTCCAAGTCCAGTCACCGTTTTCAGTCTTTAGTTGCAGGGGGCGCAGCCCACCATCCCATGTGGGAATTGAAACGACAACCTTGTTGTTGAGAGCTCTCGCTGCCATCCAGCTGCCCCTCCAGCAGCTCAGCAGCAGCTTATTGTCTTCAATCTAGTTGCGGAGGGCGCAACTCACTGGCCCATGTGGGAATCAAACCGGCAACCCTGTTGTTCAGAGCTTGCGCTCTAACCACCTGAGCCATCGGCCGCCCCTAATCTCCTATTTTTTGTTTGTCTTCTCTACTAAACTGTAAATTCCTAGAGGGCAGGGATTGTGTCTTTTTCATTTTTGTGTCCTCACAGTGTCTAGAACTAAGTAGGAGCTCAGTATCTGGTACATGAGTGAATAAATGCTGTTCCCTCTTTGTTGAATGCCTTTCTGTTCCCCAGGTTCTCCTCCTTTCTCTGTATAGAGAAAGTGTCTTCAAAAGCCTAGCTCATTACTACCTCTGTTGTACAACTTTCCCTGGCACCCATCGGCAGAGCCAAATCAATTGTCACCATCCCTTTTCTGCACTGTAACAAAGCCAAGCCCTAGACAGGGCATGCAAACTTGAGTGGTCACACAAGGCCCCACACTTGGAGGAATCCCTCCCTTGGCTTACTGCTATGCTGTCATCATTTTTTTAAAAATTAAAGTTTATTGGGGTGACGATGGTTGGTAAAGTTACATAGATTTCAGGTGTACAATTCTGTAATACATCATCTATATATCATGTTTCCCCGAAAATAAGACCTAGCCAGACAATCAGCTCTAATGCGTCTTCAAGAGCAAAAATCAATATAAGACCCGGTCTTATTTTACTTATAGTAAAATAAGACCGGGTCTTATGTAATATAACATAACGTAACGTAAGGTAACGTAATGTAACATAACAACATAACATGACATGACATAACAAAACATAATAATATAATATAAGACTGGGTCTTATATTAATTTTTGCTCCAAAAGATGCATTATTGCTGATTGTCTGGCTTGGTCTCATTTTAGGGGAAACACGGTACCACATTGTGTGTTCACCACCCAGAGTCAGTTCTCCTTCCATCACCATATGTTTGACTCTGTTTACCCTCATCTACCACCCTCTTCCCCTCTTACCTTCTGGTAACCACTGAACTATTGTCTGTGAGTTTTTGTTTCTGTTTGTTTGTCTTGTTTGTTTGTTGTTTTCAGTTCTATATACCACATATCATTGAAATCATATGGTTCTTGACTTTCTGTCTGACTTATTTCACTTAGCATGATAATCTCAAGGTCCATCCATGTTGTCACAAATGGCACTATTTCATCTTTTCTTATGGCAGAATAGTATTCCATTGTGTATATGTACCACAACTTCTTTATCCAATTATCTTAGCATTCATAATGATTTTTGAACAGGGGTCTCTGCATTTTCATTGTGTGCTCTGCAAATCACGTAGCCAATCCTGGGCCCAGCACGTTGCCTGGCACTGAGCATAAGTTTTAGTAAAGTTTTTGAATTTGAATGTGGAGTTGTCCACAGTTTTTCCTGTCCCGAAGAGGAACCACAACCATATTTCTCGGAGGTTCCTTGACATTATTGCAACACGTCTATCAGAGTCTTCCTACACTCATAGGTCTTTCTTGATTCCCACTTGGCATTCCATTTACTGAAACCACAAAGGAAATGTTCTCGTCCTTGATGAACAAAGTGTACTCCGATTTTGTATTCATTCAAATGATATGATATGAAACAGAAAATGCTTCATAGTTTATCTTCAGGAGGAGTGCCTTTGATTGGCTGAGGCACTCCCGTGAGAAAGGAAGGGCAGGTGATCTAATAGCATCCCCAGAAAGTGCATTTAAACACTCTCCGTTCTTCACACATGCAGTAGAAGTGTAGGACTTGACTTCTGGGAACAGCAGAAGAGACTTGGCTTGAAAACCACCTCTCAGGGAGGACTGTCAAGAAAGTGCTTTTTAGTTGAAAGAGGAAAACATGCTGTGAAACAAATGAATGCCCTCTCCACCTGGTCTGGTACAGAGGTATGAATAGCAGTTCTACTTGATCATTCTATCTATTTGTTGTGATTTGTACAGAACTTTGTTCCTGGGAGTGTATGGAACTCATCAAGGTCAGTTGCTAGAGTCAAGCATTCTCAGTTTTCAGGTTTGTGTGCAGTCGACAGAGTGTATATATAGCACATTGTGTGATTAGAAACAGCGTGAATGGTATATGGGACTGTATTCTAATGAACTTGTTTGAAGTGGTATCTGTTCAGAGGCTATACTGCTTTGTTTGTTTTCAAAGCCTTAGTAAGTGATGGGCAGTGCAGAAAGGGAAGCTGAGGTTTTGAAATCAGCTATGTTCATGTATTTAATCAGTAGCACTGATATCAAGATCATGTTTTCCTCCTCATCATAGTTGTCTTCTTTCTCTTCTCTCTCCTCTCCCTCTTCTTCCTTCTCCTCCTTCTTCCTTCTTCTTACTAACCACATACATTGGTTCAGGGCTTGACAGTCTCCAAAGTGCTTTTGAATCTACAACCTGTCTCTGTTATGGCTGAGTAAGCATGCATGTCTAGGGAAGGTGTATTTGTCATTTTCGTCTCACACTCACTGGAGATGTTTCTTTGAGAAATTACAAGAAAAACAGGAAGAGGTCGAAACAATTTGGAAACTCAGAACATAAATACTGGAAGAAACAGAATTGTGTATGGAGCGAAAAGTCTAAAATGACAGAAAAACATGAATAAAAAACATTAAAGGAAGTGACTTGGGCTTTGTTCCTAAGAAGAGCGGGCAGAGGGTTGCCACAAGTGTCATCCATGAATAGCTGCCCAACCACCCACAGGCACTCAGAGTTGGCCTTCATGGGTTCTAGCTTTGTTTGAGCTATCTGAAGGAATGGATTCACCCAGTTAAGGGCTCTCTATGCAGACTCCCAGGGAAAATGATAAAGGGGAGTGAGGGATAGAGGCCCTGCGAATAGCTGGTTGCAAACAAATTCATTGTGAGGAAGAATGTAGTCTGAAAGATTTCTCTCATTACTAAAAGGACAATAGGTCCTTTAAAAGAGGGGCTTCCCAAGTGTTTGTTTATAGGTCATTAATTACTCAACTGATGTAGAAACTTCAAGCCCCTTCAGAAGAAATGTCCATCAGAAATTAAGACAAAGCAAATCGAAAAATCACGCTGGTAAACAGACTTGTCAGGTTTTACATTTTTCATTTTGTTGGACAGCAACCTAAAATACAAGAGTATAGTTTAATACCTGACCCCTGGCAATCCTTGAGAGCAAGCAAGTGGAACAAATCAGAGCCTCTCAATAAACCTATAGTTTGCATTTTCCTTATGATTATTGATGTTGAGCGTCTTTTTATATATCTACTGTCCATCTGTATGTCCTCTTTGGAGAAATGTCTATTCAGGTCCTCTGCCCATTTTTTAATTGGATTGTTTGTTTTGTTGTTGTTGAGTTGTATGAGTTCCTTATATATTTTGGATATTAGCCCCTTATCAGAGGCGTTGTTTGCAAAAATCTCCCATTTGGTTGGTGATTTATTTTGTCGATGGTTTCTTTTGCTGTGCAGAAGCTTTTTAGTTTGATACAGTCCGATTAATTTATTTTAGCTTTTACTTTTCTTGCTTTTGAGGTCAAATTTATAAAGTCCTCTTTGAACCCAGTCTTCTATTGATTTTTAAAGTTTCTGCTACCATATTTTAATTTCCTAAAGCTATTTTGGGGATATTCCTTATAAAATCCTATTTTGATTTTGTTTTATAATTTTGTAGTTTCCTGTATTAGCTGTTTTCTTCATCTTCTTTTTCAGTGTGTTTTTAACTGATCCTTTCACATTGGAGCCGTTCCTCAGATGTATAGTATTACTTAGCTGCCCACTGATAGCCATAGTGGGTATCTCTGTCCAGGATGCTGACTTTTCCTTAATTCTCATCTTCTTTTGGTATTTTCCATCTTAGGTCTGTCTGGTGTTTCCAAATGCAGAATTTCTCTGGATCAGCTTCTCCACAGTACATCTCTGTCAGCATATGTAAGGGATTCTCAGTCAGACTTTCAACCTGTCCTTCTGCTTTCCAGAACCATTCATACCCTGCCACCTATGATACCTGCTCTCTCTAATTCTTGGGCTTTGCCAGGGTTGTTTTACAGTTTATTATAAGGGATATTATAAAAGATATAGATGAACAGCCATATGAAGAGGTACATGAGGGTCCCAAGCACAGGTGCTTCTGTCCCCATGGAACTGGGCTATGTGAAGCTCCTAACAGCTCCTTTTCTATGTTGAATAGAAACCTCCACATTTATTCTGTGAATATATATATACTTATTGTGATTTTTTGATAATGTGAAAAGGTGAAAGAAAAATAGACACCTATCAATAGGGGAATGGCTGAATAAAATATGGTATATCTAAACCATAGACTATTATGCAGCCATTAAGAAACAAATATTTGAAGGGATTTCCACACAGTGTTATTAAATGAAAATAGCAAAATGCAGAACACTATGTTTGATATGATCTTATCTTTGTAAGCAATCACCAACAACAAAAAATAACACTGTATATGAGCTGTGTACATAGGCATGTGTCTATATGGAACTAGGAATGTGGAAAAAGATGGTTGATTGAATTCCAGGTGGTTTAAATGGCTTCTTCTGAGGAGGGGGTGGGTTGGAGATCATATGGAGTGAGGGGGAGAGAAGGGGAAGTGTGAGCCAAGTTATGAAAAATCGTCATCATAATAGAAATGTATTCTGTCTGCATCCTAACCGTCTGGCAGATATCAGATTTAGAATTCTCAAGTTTTAATTTCCATTTTGTTATAGCAACAGCCAACTAATGGCAGGTCCTTACTGAGTTAATATTGGATGATACCTCAAAATGTAGCCCTATGATTGGAAGATATTGGCCACATGTGAAATTCTTAATCTCATAAATAAGGGCTATAAATAGCAACTGGGGTCATAATTAAGCATATTAGAGAAAAATATGTAGGGTGTAAAAATTATGTTCCTTAAATATACTGGAATTTTTGTAACTAAAAATTATTGATTCAATAGACTAGTGACTATTTTTTACAAGCTCTGGAATCCTGCTCTCTTAGGATCTAGTTCTTTGACTCAATTTGCACGTTAAATATTAAGAAATGAAAGAAGGAAAATAACATTTAATGGCTTGGTGCAAGCCCTTTCTAGTGGCAGTTCCCAGGAGTGGCTTTGGGCACCAGTCTTCATAAACCATCCTCAGAGTCACCACATGTAAGTATATGATCAAAGTAAATGCATTATGTTTGCTATGCACACAGAGCTTCAAGACACTTTCCTCCCCTCCTTTCCAGACTGAGATTCTGGAGCCTGCCAAAAGCGCTTTGAATTATTATCTAATAATCACAGTTTCTCTGTAAGTCTAGGTGGAATTCCTGTTTTACAGATAAGGAAATAGAGACTCAGAGAGGTCACATAGGATTCAAATTTAGGTCCCCTTACTTGAAAGTCGGAGTCTCCCCTGAATACTCTGTACTAGCAGTACTTTATATTATTATTTGCAAACAAGAGAAACCACTTCTGGCTGATTTAAGTAGAGAAGGGATGTAATCACTAGGAATGTTGGTAAGTCAGTCTCAGAACCATGCAACCCTAAGCAGTGTTCAAAATCAGACCAAAGAATGGACTGAGTACAGACACACCTGAATGGTATGAGACCACTGATAATGAATGCTCCCCAGCACAGCTGTCTCTGCTACTTCAGCAACTGGATGGTGCTGCAGTTACCACTGGCCCCCCCCCCATAGTCATTCTTCCTACATCACATCACTCCTACATCAAAGTCCCATCACCTGTTTAGTGAAGTCTGGGCCTAAAATAGGGGTTTGAAAGTTTCACTCTGTAATGGAAATCACCTATAAAACAACCCATGTGTGTGTGTGTGTGTGTGTGTGTGTGTGCGCATACACACACACACACACAGCCTCTATCTGTCTTGATGATAATGGCAATTCTTCATTTTAATAAAACTTCAGACATTTTCAAAGCGGGCCAAGAAAAGACATTGTGCCCTTTTTAGAGGAATGCAAACACATTTAATCCTTTCTTTCTATTACCTCAGTCACTGGATATAATAAATACGCAATACATCCAATTACAGCACAATGGGATTAAATCCAGAAAGTTGTTATGGTGCAGGATTAAATGTATCAGCCCAATTAACTTTCAGTTTTCAAAAACATAATCCATATTACCTGAAAGGAACGTTAGCAGTAGTAATTGGCGAAACATACCATGAGCACATTGCATTTTTATAAGTATATTATATTTGTAAGGTTCTATATTGTAAGTGTAATACTGAAAAAATCCTAATAATAACTGGAAATGTTGGAATTAACACATGGAAATGCTGCTGAGAGGTTGAGACCCCACCATATTTCAAAAGTTTCTGTTGACTTTAACAACATGGCGTCTGTCAGTTAAACTTATTAGCAAGAGCCATTTCAGTGGTGTGAACGGGCAGAAATCAGATTGAGTAGGTTGAGGAATGAGTAGAAAGTGAAGAGAGAGCCATTGCAAACAGATCTTGACAAGTTGTCAATAAAAGAAAGAGAGAGGGTCCTACCCAGAGAAATTAAGGTGATGATGGATGTCTCTCTTTTTTTGATTATTTATTTTTAATACCTTAGAGACTGGGATAAGTTTCAATTTATATGGGAAGATGAAGTTCTATCACAATGTGTTTCTCTATTTATCACTTGATAAACATTTGGTTTTCCCCCTCGGTTCCTGGTGATTAGTAATGACTATTACAAATATTTGCATACATGGTGTTATATGGGAATGGAATAAGTAAAAATGCCAAAGCTTGCTCTTCTGACCGATATTTCACTCTGGTTTTTGAAAAATGATGCTCCTCAGATTCTTGCAAGCCTGTGGTTAATTTCCAGTTGTTTAAATTTGACTTTGTCAATTGTTTTGCCAGTATAATTATTACTTTTATGGAGGATTGACCTTACAGTGTTTCAGCCATTTTTGTTGGTTAAGTACTCCCTGGATTGCTGCAAACCTTTTATAATTTCCCAGAATTCTGAAATTGTTGATTCTGGCATTTTTTGCCAGTTTTCTCATTGATTTTATGGAGGAGAGAATTTCTATAAGTTCTTTTCCTATTTTTGCTGACCACTTAATTTTTATGTCTTTAAACATTTTCTGGGTTCTACTAGCTTTCCATCACCACCATGATATAACTTTTGAACCTGTGCATTCTTAGTAGAGTTGTTTCTTTGGTTATCCAACTCTTGCTATTTGTAAATTTTTTTTTTGAGATTGCATAGAAATATTGTCTGACCTGTCTTCTGATTCTTTGAATAATTTTTCCTTCAATGTGTGTTATTCTCTGGCTTTTTGCTTATATATAATTCCTTCTTTTAATTAAAAATAACTTTCTTTTCTGTTTCTTTGAATAATTTAATTTTTATTCAAAATTGAGATTATTACTCACCTTTTAATGGGGTCAGCCATATTTCGGGGTGGGGGTAGAGATAATGATGTGGGGATGCCAGTATCTTGATATGGGTGTATTTCCTGGGCCAACTTGTCACTACAAATGTCTGTCCTTTGTCCCTAGTGGCATGTTTGTTCTCCGTTACTGGCATTCAAGTGATTGGTCTTTCACAGCAAATATCTTAGGCTGTGGGCCCTCTGTTGTGTGCTGTAGTGATCGTTTCCCTTCTGTCGTTTATTCCACTTCACCTCTGGCAGCCCCGGCTGGATATAAGGTTAGAGTGTAGTTAAACGTGTTACATCGGTGTGGTTTCTCCTTCAAGTCCGTATCTCATGCCATTCTGCAGTGCCAGTCTGAGTTTCTGCCCAGGTATTCTGTTTCTCTAGTTGTCTGCCCATCCTTGTCAGTCTAATTACTCAAAAGGATTGTGGAACATTAAGGATAGCAATAATTATTTTGGAGGAACTCTGAATCCTTCTCAAGGTGTAAAGAGGTACGTATTTTATGTCTCAATCTTCTCTCTTGTTTTGTTTCGTATTTCATAGTGTTTTGCAGACATGTTTCAAAATTTCTGGATTGAGGTTATGGTCATTTTCTCATGGCTTTAAAGATATCCACGCTCCCGCTTCTCATATTCTCTCTCTCTCTCTCTCTCTCTCTCTCTCTCTCTCTCTCTCATTTTGTTTCAAGTGGTTTGGGGTGGCATCCAGGAATCATATATTTCAAAAGCTACACAGTTGACTATAGTGTGCACCCATTGTAAAGAACCACTAATGTATCCAAAGCCAATGTTTGGTTACTAGTCTTTTTTGATAAGAAGTATCACCCTGAATACTTGTTTAAGGTAAATATTCCATGTCCTAATCTCAGAGCCACCAAGTCAGAGATCCATAAAAAGAGTCTGTATTACTGTTAACAAGAAGGTCAGGTAGTGCCTACCATCGGGGCAGTTAGAAAAGTACTCTCCTAAGACAGGTGACCACACTCTAGCAGCAGGGGAGCCTGACAAAGCAAGTGTCCAGCATTTTCAGCCTCTGGAAGGGAGAAGTGGGTCCTGTCTCCCAGCAAAGATCATGAGGTAAGGATTTCCCCATACAGTGAAAGGGGGTTCATATTCCGGAGTACTAGAAAGAACGACAAATGTCTATTACATTCCCACACAGTTTCCGCAGAGACACCTAGGTTTCTTTAAAGGGATTGTGTATTTTCTTCCTAAAAGGCTATTTGTGACTAAAATATCAGCTCTCTTAGCATGCATCCTTGCCAAGAAAACCATATTACTCCTGCTTCTTAAGGTAATCTTTGTCTCTGTATACATAAAACAAGGTGATTAGAGAGACAATGGATGAGCTCTTGAATGCTATTCTGGTTCTGATCTCATTTTGGTAGAAAGAAGCTGAATCAGAATATAGCCCTCAAGAAATATGATAAAATAAGTATGATAAAGGCTTGACTATTGCTAGGATAATTAGCATAAAAATATGCTTGAGTTGTTTCCTCAGTGTTGTCTTGTCTCGATTATGAATGCTATTTAGGAATTCAAATACCTTAGTGTATTTCATTCTTTAAAGATAACTCCTTTGAGAATCTGATATTGTCTTCCTATCACCGTGAAACAGAATTCACCAAGTATTGGATTGTTCACCCGCTAATCATGATTTTGCAAAGGGAAATCCAACAGCTGTCTCCATCTGGCAGGCTGTAAATCCCCTCCTTGTCAATAAATCCTCCTAAAAGTATTTGCTACTGTTACCAGAGATGCGAAAACATAACCTAGAAACTCATCTATTTCCTGCCTAAAAGTAACAGGGCTCCATCTGGGCCTAGAGACTCCCAATTACAAGGAGGACCTCTCTCCCCCCAGAGCAATAGGACCCCAAAATGGGAACCGCAGTTACTAGACTGGTTTAACTCTGCCTCCCCATACTAGGAATGTACCCCCTCCCCGGGTACTTATTTCTCTGAGGACATCCTAAAAACATGTTACCCCACCTAGGATATCCTAATGGAATTTTTAAATTTCTTGCACTTTCCTACATTTGTCTCCCTCCTGAATTCTTTCTTGTGCGAAGACAAGAACCTGGTTTATTATGCTCAGGGTTGAGTCAGCTTCGGAACACCCCCGAGAGCCTCCAGCATCATCGTTGGCATTTATTTTTCTTGGTGTTAATTTTTCTTATACTTTCAGATGCAATCTTTCTATTGAATGCAGTCTGTATCTCTCTAACGGAGTGTACTAATTCCTTGCATAGAGTGTAAGCCAGTGTCAGCATTCCAATTTTAACTAAATTTAAACATCAACGTGTTCCTTCACCCAGGAAGAAATGGCCTCCTCATCCCTGAGTGCCTGCCAGTCAGTTCACTTTCTTCTATAGTGACGTGTTTGGGAGGTACCCCCCCGCCATGTATTCCTTATACAATTGACTGCATGTGTAAGAGTGATGAATGTCACACATTCAAAGCTGTATGTTGGAAAGTCAGTGAGTTTATTATCATAACATCTGTTAAAGTTGTTCTCAGTTAGTGACTTTTATATCAGATCATGTATTATAAGTTGCTGTCTAGAGACAGTGATGAAATAACCAGGCAAAGATTTGATCGATAAGATGCTTTCTCCAAACCAGCTGTTGTAAAGGAAGGGCCACCTCTGCTATATACTAATTAAGGAAACCTCTTCTTTGATGGGAAGTGTGTGGTCTCTTTGGGTTCAAAACATTTAATGGAACTGTGGTGTCTTGACCACCAGATTGGACAGGGCTCTTAGCTAGTAATTCAGAACATCCCTGCACATCTAGGACTGAGCAAACAGCCTCATGGCCAGCAATTACACTACCATTTGGTTCCTGCTCTTTTGTTGGGGCCAGGTGATTAGTGGTGCCAGTTGAAGTTACGCAGTCTCAAATTTGCCAGCTCAGGTTCCTGGGATCAAGCAAATTGGGGTGACAACTACTACTGCTATTAAAGTGAAATAAAAGGGAAGGGGGAGAAATGATGTGGTTTTGAGGCTGAAGGTGTGTCTGCGAAGGTTGACAGCAGGTGGCACTTGTGCTTGGGGTCAAAGGGTACCTGCAGTCACCTGGTAGTAGACGCTTTGAGAGGTCTATGGCGGTCAAAGCTCTCTAGAGATGTGCTTTTTCGGCTTCAGCCCTCCCTGCTCAGCGCCAAGGAGCACTGACTACGACGGATGCCGTCACACTTCTGTTCTGCTTCTCGGAAAAGCATAAATTGAGGTAACAATGGGTTTCGAATACTTCATTTTATAATTGGTAGTTTATAAAATGTTTATGTTTATGTAGAATATTAGTTCACAATGTCATTCAGTAATCTTTGGACTAGAGCATGGGTCTACACTTTCTTTGTACAAGACCAGATAGTAAATATTTTTAGATTTTCTGGGCCATATGGTCTCTGTCACGACTATTCAACTTTGCTGTTGTAGCATAAAAGCAGCTGTAGCCAATACGGAAACAAATGGGTGCAGCTGTGTTCCAATAAAACTTTATTCAGGAAAACAGCTGGCCTGATATAACCTGTGACACAGTCACATGCTCAGTAAGCTTAAGGTCTGGGCTCATGTCCAGGCTCTGTCACCTACTAGTTGTGTGACCTTTGGCAAGTCAGTTTATGTGTTCAAGTCTCAGTTCCCACCTCTCTAAAATGGCATGACCTACCTCTACCTACTTCACCCATCTGTTGAGAGAATAAGAAAGTAGTAATGATCCATAAGTAAAAGGATATTCGTTGTGGTTACCATCAATTACGCACATACGCGTACTAAGTGCTGCGCGTTACGTCTGGTTAGTTCAATTCATCATCTAGCTACATCCCATACTGTGTGATAGATCATTACCCCTACTGATGCTCAAAATGATCAATTTTTATAGATCATTTGCTCTGCACCAATATTGTACTAATTGTTTTACCTGAATTGCTTAATCTTCACAACTTTTGTAGCTATTTATTATTATTATTATTACTATTATTATTATTATTATTATTATTATTAACTCCATCTTACAGATGTTAAGGTCAGTGAAGGCCACCATAGTTGCAGAATATACATCAAGGAAGTAGAAGCCACATAGATTAAGACCATGGAGTGAACCTAGACATTTCATTCTTTTGCTTTCTTATTCTGAAAAGGCATTTTCTCTTGAAATTTAATTGTAATGAGAGTGTGAGCTCCCCCCTACTTCCAGCTTTGAGCATTCCCCCAAATGCTCTTTCGCTCTCTTACCCCATTATTTGCTGATTCTAATGTTTACAGATGCCCTGGCATGTAGCTGAACAATCTGGTCACTGAGGATTTGAAGCACCACTGGGCTGGGAATACCATCAATCTGTGACTGGACAGATTGCAAGTCTAGGCTTGAGATAAAGGCAGGGCCTGTGGACCGGGTCAGCTCTTGGTTCAAGTATAGCTACTAGGCACTCACTTCAGTTTTTCTCCTGATCTGCCAGCTGCAGTTTTTTACAGTCACAGTCCAAATATGAAGGCTAGCCTGAGGGATGGAGGTCAACTATTTGAACTTGGAAATCAGGACCACTTCCCTCTGTCTGCTTTTCCTAGCATCTCTCTAGGTCACCATGTGCCTCTCTTCATTCATTCATTCACTCATTCATTCATTCATCCGTGTGTTCAGGAAACATTTATTGAGTACCTATAACAGAATGAGCCGGATACTGAGCTAGACTCCGGGGAATGAGCAATGAACAAGGTAGAGAGATACTGGCCTGAAAGAACTGACAGTCTACTGGGGGAGAAAGAGACCAAACAAGTAAAATAATTATGAATTGTCATAAGTGCTATGAAATTTAAAAAACAAGCAGCATAGCTGAAGAAGGAAGATTGGAGAGTGGAGGGGGTTAGAGCCCTCAGGGAAGACCTGTGCAGAGCAAACATTTATGCTGCGAGTTTCAGGAGAGGAGCCAGACAGGCAAGAGAAAATGGGAAGAACCTTACAGGTAGAAGGAACAGTATATGCAGAGATTCTGAGGCAAGAAAGAGACTAGAGTTTCTGAGGACTAGCAGGAAAGCTCTGTGTGGCTGCAGTCCAGTGAACAAGAGGGAGATGACACTGGGCCGATGGGAAGACACTGTGGTAAAGACTTTTTAGTCTTAGCATAACGGGGAGCCATTGGAAGCCACGGAGCAGGACAGTGACTGATCTGGCTTGGATTTTAAAAGAAGATGCTTGGCTGCGACCAGACTGGGCAGGCCAGGGTGGGAGCAGAGAGACAGTGTAGGTTACAGTTTAGGTGAGGAAGATGGTGACTTGGGCTAGTGAAGAGGGAGAGAAGCAGACAGAATCAACACGTATTTGAGGAATAGAAGTGACAGGGCTTGCTATAGAGACTTCTGCAGCAGGAGAGCCAGGGAAAGCAAGTGAACAGTGGCCACTGAGATAAGAAAATCAGGAGTGTGGTTTCCTCTGTCAGGATGAGTACAGAGGAGTGTCCACTGGGTTAGGCAATGTGGCTGCCGTTGGTCATCTTTGGTAGCCTGGATGTCATTTGTGTGGCCAAAAGACATCTCTCAAGTGAATGGGAGAAGAATTGGAGAGAGTGAGTACAGACAAATATTTTAAGGAGTTTAGCTGTAAAAGGGAGCTAAGAAGTAGGGGGTGAGTAGTAAAGAGAAATATGTAGTTATGAGAAGTTTTTTTTCTTTAAATCGGGAAACAATAATGCCAGAAAGACATGGGCTAGGGAAGGAGTGAAGGCCCTGAGAAGCCCAGGAGGGGAATGGGACCCAGAACCCCAGTGGAAGTGTTTCCTTAGGGTGGAGCAGAGTGAGAACCTCCACTGAAAATACAAAAAGATGCAAATGTGGGTGGATTTGCAGCTTTGGCTGTGGAAAAATGATGGAGTTCAAGGCTAATGGTGCTTTGTGCATTCACTCAACGTATTTTTTAAAGCATCACCTGTCTGCCAGGCACTGACTTCCCTACACTCTGGGGATACAGCAGGGACTAAAACAGATAAAAATCCCTGTTCCCCGTTCCTGTGGAGGTGAAATTCTGATGGAACTAAGATTGAGTGTGGAAGAGTGGGTCTGGAAGGTTTGAACAGAGGGAAGGAGGCTTGAAACAAGCCTGCTAGAGGAAAATAGTGGAATCGTATCTGTGCATTTAATTGTCAGTTAGAGATCCAGAGCTCTCCTGAGCAGTGCAGCTCCAAGTTCACTATGCAGACCGTTCCATGCACCTCCTGCTCCTACGCATGGCTCGCTTAAGCTTCTGTTCACCCCTCCTTGCGTTTGAGCTGTCCTGAGTATGGTAGGTGTGAGGAAAAACAAATACAACCTAATCACTAGCTAATGCCCTGCTCCATCACTTTGGAGTTACGCCGGTATGTCTTGCTAATGACGATATATGCGATGACATAAAGACTTTTTCTGTTCATAGATCCTGGGCTCTCTGAACTATTACTTTACAAAAAGGGAATTGAAATCCAAAACACTAATTTGAAAAAAATATATACACCCCTATGTTTATTGCAGCACTAGTCACAATAGCCAAGATATGGAAACAACTGAAATGCTCATCAATAGACGATTGGATAAAGAAACTGTGGTACATTTTATACAAGGGAGTATTGCTCTGCCATAAAACGAATGAAATCTTACCATTTGCAACACCATGGATGGACATAGAGAACATTATGCTAAGTGAAATAAGTCAGACTGAGAAAGACAAATGCCATGTGATCTCATATGTGGAATCTAAATAACAGAATAAATGAGCAAACTAGACAGAAATAGATTCAGAGATACAGAGGAAAAACTGATGATTGCTATTAGGTTGGTGCAAAAGTAATTTGCAGTTTAAAAGGTTAAAAATAATCGCAAAAACTGCAATTACTTTTGTACCAATCTAACAGATGGGAGGGGGTGAAGATGGGGGAGAAAGGTGAAGGGATTAGAAAGTACAAATCGGTGGTCACAGAATAGTCACAGGGATATGAAACACAGTATGGATAATATAATCAATAATGTTGTAAAGTCTATGTAGGGTGCCAGATGGGTACTGGACTTATGGGGGGGGGTCACTTCATAGATTGTGTAGATGCCTGACCACTGCATTGTACTCTTGAAGCTGATGTAGAATAATATTGAATGTCGACTATAATTATAAATACACACACACATACACACACAGAGGGTGTGAAAATATGTATATACAGTTTTAAAAAACTTTTATTTATTTTAAGTGGTTTTTCCAGGACCCATCAGCTCCAAATCAAGTAGTTTCCATCTAGTTGTGGAGGGTGCAGCTCACAGTGGCCCGTGTTCGAACTGGCAACCTTGTCGTGAAGAGCACTACACTCTAACCAACTGACCTAACTGGCCACCCCTGTATATACATTCTAAGAAAGGAAAAAAACTGTATTAAAATTGTAATACTAAATACATACTGATGACAAAAGATGAATACAAGTCACGTTTGACTTCTGCAATTACAAGAGGTGCTCAAAGTGTTTACCATCAGCATAATTTTAATCCAGTTTTTTCCTTTCTTAAAATGTGTATACGTGTTTTTGGCACCCTCTGTGTATACATATATAGTCATGGGATGTGGAGTACATCATAGGGAATACAGTCAATGGAATTGTATCAGCTGTATATGATGTCAGAGGGGTAGTAGCTTGGGGGAGGGGAGTTATGACTTTGTGAAGGGTATAAATGTCTAACAACTATGTTGTTTTGTACACGTGGAACTAATAAAAAAACATAAAAATTTAAAAAAAGCAATTGAAATAATCATAACAAAACAGCATGTCAACATGTCAAATGACAGGTGCCGAGTGCACGTGTGCCACAGTCTGCCTGCCCCTCCTTCCGTCCCTGATTCGAGTAAGTATCCACTTTCCACTCTTTATTTCTTCATTTCTTCAAGTAAATATCCTCCCCGATTCAACTCTTCATTTCTGTATTTTTTGAAATTTTTTTGTATTGTTTTGAAATTCTTTTGAAATTTTAGGTATCAGAAAAAATTTTAGGGGTACCTATGACTTTTATAATCAGAAAAGAACAAACTTCAAGAAACACACTGCCGTGCTGTGGTTCCCTGTTCGTTCCCCTAGACCAGCATAAAGGGATATTATTGTAGGAAGCGGAATGTAGTATATGTGACAGGATGATGTCAGTGACATAATGAGTTTTTTCCGGGTATTTCCCCTCCTCACCGTTCCCCTCATTCAAGTAGCTAGAATTGCACTGTCCAATACAGTTGTCACACACCACATCTAGCTCTTGGGGACTTGAAATGTGGCCAGTCCAAATGGAGGTGTGCCACAAGAATGAATTTTAAAGGCTTAGTATAAAAGAGTAAAGTAGTTCATTCATAATTTTTATATTGCTTATATGTTGAAATCTTTTGGATATACTAGAGCAAGTAAAATATGTGATGAAAATTAAGTTCCCCTGGGTTTTTTCCCCACGTTTTAAAAATGTGGCTGCCAGAAAAATGACAGTTTCACAAGAGGCTCCCATTATGCTTTGTCGGACAGGGCTGAGCAAGACCATTCTCACTGATGGCCTCCCGTATCTGGCGCTCTGCTACCCCTGTGACCTTTTCTGCGATTCTCCTTGCTGTTCCTGTCTTAGGGACTTTACTTTGTTGTTCATTGGGCCTGGAACACGCTTCCAGCAGATACTCACGTGGACACGGTCCCTCCTTGCCTTCAGGTTTTTATTGAAATGTCATTCTGATAGTAAAGTCTGCCAGCTGCTCTAGAATGACAAAATGGCAACCTCCCTTCTCACTCCCGCCCCTGCTTGATTTTTCTCCATAGCATCCATCTGCAACTGAAACACCATGGATTTTATGTAGTTTTATCCATATTTTCTCTGTCCTCATATGGGTAAGAATTTTTTCCGGTTTTGATCACTGCTGGAATGGTGCTCGGAATATAGTGGAACTTTAGGAAATATTTGTTGAATGAATCAGTTGCTTCAGGGGAGGGATTTGACCTGGTGGAACACAGAAACAAAAGAGGCTCACTGGCCTGGTATCCAAACGTCTTGGGGAAACAGGATATTCCTGGCACAAACAAAATGTTGGGGAGAGTTTTGTAAAACTAGTCAGATGTCCCACAATTGTGGAGGGGGAATAGTGGTCCCTACAGAACTTAGATGTGACAGGAGTGAAAGGAGATGGAACCACGAATTGACTGAGATTAAGTTTCTACCAACTGGGAAGAAGGAATTTTCGAAGTAGAAATCAACTTGAGTTGCAGAAATGTAAAGTTTCATTTCTCCTAAACCAGAGTTTGGTTCTGAGATTTGAATTCTGACAGACATGTTAGACATTTAATGTTAGGGTTTCCTGTGCCCTCAGGAGCAACAAATAAGAAGTTATGTTGTAGTCCAAATAGCTTTCTTCAGTTGCTTCCACCTCTGCCCCAGTGTACTCTGTCAACAAAATTCCTCCTCAGGAAGATAGTCAAGTAAAAAGTTCCATTAAGAAAACCAGATCATATCTCTTTGATTCTCTCTACACTCCATCATCTATATCCATATCTCCATCTGTCTAGAAAGTAACTTCATGTGACCATTGTGACTTCAAAGTCAGAATCTGAGAATGTGAGCTACAGAGAATTCAAGAAACGATTGCATTCTGAGAAATTGCTAAAACCATAAATGCCACTTCATCCAATGACTGAATATCGTAAACATGTGACTCCTGGTTTGATGTGTGTTAGCTACCAGATGATGTCTACCCTCCATCCCATTTCTCCTCACCCTCCCTCACCCCATCTCTGACATGCAGCCCATCCCATATTCACTCCTCATCCTCCATACACGCTCTGGGATGGAGGTGGACCAGAAGGAGAAGTGAAGTGACGAGGGAGGGTATCTGCTTCACACATTTAGTGATTTTTTTTTAAGCTGCAAGTTTCATGGTTTGTTCCAGGCATCAAAATTGATGCATTAAAGCAGAAGACAAAAAATATCTTATTCAAAACGGCTGCATCTAAACGCCATGAGCCTTCTCACCACAGCTTGCTCAAAGTGCCAGCATATGGTCTGGAGTCTGATGAGACATGTTCCTTGAGTTAGGTCTATGCAATTTTGTAACACACATTACTCTTTCCCCCCTGAATTTGAGGATGAAAAATGTATGACTATTTCAATCAGCATTGTATAGACTTGAGACTTTTTGTTTGTTTTTCTAATTGTAGAATTAGGACAGAGATTGTTCTGGTACTTGGTAATTGTTGGGTCGCACTGTTGACCTATTCACATTTGTACCCAGGAAAGAATCTAGGAAAGATAATTTTGCTTAGTATTCAAAAAAGGAAAATTCATTTTTTTTTTCAGTACAGGCAGTGACACAGAGGGATGGCTTTGATGGCTTTCCAGTTGGTCTAAGATTAAACAGATGTTCAATATACAGTTTCCACCACACATGTCCAAAAGTCAAATATAGCCTATTAAAGAGTTCGGTCATGAAAAAAAGACATTTTTATGAAAAATTCATTTCATTTTCAAGAAATTAGCTTGGATAATGAAGTGAACAAACATATGAATGCTGCTTTGCTCTAATTCTTGGTGTTTTATTGTTGTTGTTACTATGGAATATAAAATTTGCTGTTCTTGAATTACGTCAGTTACCTGGGAAGTAAAAACACTTTGTAACTCAGAGATATGTTGCAGAAATTTGGGAGCATATGCACCATCTGAAAAGGGGAAATAACCTTACAACAGTGAAAGAAGGTGTGCACTAGAATGATGCATTAAACTTTTGAAAAAAAGTATTTTAATTGATTTACTCTTTGTTTTCGATATGATGGGCAAATGTCTACAGCAGAGAAATGTTTTCTTCATGTGAAAACATGGAAATTATTGGGTTCTATCTTTAACTAGTCCAGACACCTGTATATATTGCGTCTTGTTTAGTGTAAAATAGCTCAGGTGGTCTTGAATAGCAGCAGTCTCAATTCTCTTTCCTGTTGGGGATGTCAAAATGATCATCATGGGTGATTTTTAAATGTGGTATTCCTCCCTTTAAAGTGTGATGCCCAGCTGCTAGGCCTATTCCCTAAACAACAATATTCAAAGAAGAGAATACATGACATTTAGAGCCAGACAACTGATCTTATGTATACTATATCAATGCAGCCATTTTTAAAACTTAGGGGCTCATAGGAATATCCTCGTTGCCATACAAAACTGTGGCTAGGACCTCTTGTTTAAGCTTCAAGGCCGGAGGTACCATGCTAGTAGACATGGGTGTTCACAGTACAGTGCATTGAGGCTTTTCATGCAAGGTATGTACCTCCTCTGTCCAAAAGGTACCCCCCTTACTCCTCCCACTTTGCAGGGAACATTCCTATTTATTCTTCACACCTCAATTTATATGTTACTTCTTCTTAGAAGCCCTTCTGTGTACTTTTGTAGGACTTTGACTCCACTGTCATTGCTTGTTTACCTTTATGTATCTTCTCAGCAGACCAGGAGCTGTGTGAGGAGCTTTTCATCTTTGTTTTTTTTTTTTTTTCACTTGTATGTTTCCAAGACCTAGCCTGATACAGGCACTAAATAACTATGTATTAAATAAATGAGTGAATGAATTCATAAAACCTGCTTTTATGTCCCGCCTCTTCTAGTTATCAGCTATAAGAACTTGGGGAAAGAACCACTTTCAGTGTATTTCTGCATCTGTGCACTGGGCTTGGTTATCTGTATATTACAGGCTTTGTAGGACACCGAAGCCTAGAGAATGAAGGTACCTTTTGGATGTCATATGATCATACAGATGAAAAGAGGCACAGTCAGGTCTCAAGGCCAGTGTGCCCCATTCTACATTCTGCTCTCTTTCAAGACCATCATAGAACATCTACTGCTTCTCAAGTAGAATGATTTTGACTTGTGAACATAACAAAGAACAAAGTATAGATTACTTGACAAAACGTTATCACCTCGATAAATAAGAAAGGCTGTTTTTGTTAATCCTGCCTGCTCATTGGTAGGAGTGCTGGGAGCATCCCACTTACCTTTTTGGATAGTAGCTCTGTTTTATGCACCATGTAGTCAGAAGACCAGGTTTGGAGTCCTTGCTCTGTCATTTCCTAAGGTTTTGAGATATTGGAAAACTTTCTCTGAGCCTCTTGTTTCCTTGCCTATAAAATGGGGTTAATGATATTTCCCCCAGTAGGATCATAGTGAGGATGAAGAAATATGTATAAATTGTAAATTTCTGCACATATATAAGATGCATCATGATTATTACAAGGACATGTCAAGCCAGTCAGCCAGTGTCACATAGGATCTCAAGGGGGCAGTGCCTTTCATAAAACCAACAGAATAGAAGAGACTGAATTTTCGGTTTCTTCAGTGAAAACAATTGACTAGGTTGGATTTTAAGTATTCTAAATGATGTTAGTTTTACAGTGTCTGGAAGGTAAAAGGTGTCTTGTAGTCTAGCACCCATCCCATGGGATAACCAGAGACAACCGGTAGACCTCAGCAGTCAGCGGTCCTAGCTGGAAGGAAGTACCCATAGACGACATCTGGCTGTCTTTGCTCCAAGGCTTTGGGAAGATCGTGGACACAGAATTTGAGGCCCATGCACTGACCAGCTTTTCTGAGGGTAGCTGCAGGTGGTCACGACAAGTAGCTTTCAAGAGTCGAGAGCATCAAGAGGACATAGCCAGACTGAACTGAGCATCACTGTGGTAACTAGTGGTTACTCTGTTCACCACACACTGAGAGGCTTGAAACATCACAGATTATCTTACAGTTCAGGAAGTCAGAACTGGGTTTCTGACCTAGTCTGAAATGGGTTTCATTGGGCTGCAAGTCAGGTCTTAGCAGGACGACCCTCCCTCTGGAAGCTCTAGGGGTGAGTCGGGTTCCTTGCCTTTTCCTTGCCTTTTCAGGACTCATCTGCATTCTTTGGCCCCTTTCTTGATCGCTTTAACCTCTTGTTTCCATAGTCACATGTGTTCATTTCTGTTGGAAGATCGTCCTCCCTCTTGTAAACACTTGTGATTATATTCAGGGCCCACTTGCATACATCCAGGAGAATCTCCCCATCTCAAGGTTTTTTATTGCATCTGCAAAGTCTCTTTGCCATATAAAGTAACATTTGCAGATTACAGGGGTTATGATGTGGATGGCTTCGGAGCCATTAGTCAACTTACCATGACCTTATATGTCCACATATAAGATGGTGGCATTGTGATTATTACTAAGAAATGTAAGTGAGTCAGCCGCTATCATATACCATCTCAAGGGGGCAACTAATGTAATACAAGATACTAAATTTTAGTTTTTGGAATTACTTGTATTGTTACAGCAGTTTACTAGGTTATATTTTATTACATATATATATATATATATATGTATGTATGTATGTACGTATGTATTTTAAGGAAGGCACAGCTCACAGTGGCCCATGCGGGGATTGAACCAGCAACCTTGGTGTTATCAGCACCAAGCTCCAACCAACTGAGCTAACCGGCCACCCTACTAGGTTATATTTTAAATATCTCGAATGAGATTTTAAAAAAAACAACACACCATCTGCTGTTTCTTCCCAGAAAGACGTTCATCTTCTCAAACCCGGTCATCCTTCCCTACACTTCTCACTTCTGCTGATCTAACTGTAAAGATCAATTCCTGTTCCATCAGGCTCTCAGCATATCTAAAAAGATTGCTCACTTACACTCATTTTACCATGAATCTGATTCATAGGCCTTTACATTGAATATGACAGCCTAGAAGTCACTTCAGCCATTCTGTAAGTTTCTTCTATGTAGCTAGCTCTCTAGTTATCACCATTTGGTTCTGGATTTCTCTTAGTGGTTAAGGGAGAAGTTGAATGGGAGTATTACGACTTCTGTATTCAGACTTAGGAGATCACAGGAAACATAGATAGTGAGGAACCAAGTGGGACACGGGACATAGGGTGTTCTCCCCAACATATTGTTCATAGTTAAGGGTAGGACAGTCTAGCCTTACAGGGTTGGACTCATACTGCGTAGCACTTTTATTAGGTTGGTGCAGAAGTAGTTGCGGGTTTTGCGTTTATTTTTAACCTTTTAAACCGCAATTACTTTTATACCAACCTAACATATCTCATAATGCTCTCACAGACATTTGTTTCATTCAGTCTTTGAGAACAAGTCTGCAGGGGTGACAGAATTACCATCCTCTTTTCATAAACTCAGACTCAAATTGGGCAAGAGCTCTGTATACCTAGTAAGAGGCAGACCTTGGACTTGAACTGAAGATTTCGGGTTCCTAAACTACTGTACTGTCCACTAACTCTAGAGCTGTCTGAGCCCTTGAAGTTTGGCCCTATTCCTATCTAAGTATTTGAACCTCCTCTCCAGCATTCTTCTAATTTGTGAAAGAAAGTGGGTTTAACATAACTTGGAGTGCTCTGCTCACATCATCTCTTGAAATGTCTGAGTAGTACACGCATGTGAGTGTGTATGTCTGTGTATAAGGGAACTTGAGTTACTTCGATCATTGTCTCCATTTTCTAAAGTATGTGCAGTGAGCAAGATAAATTCTCTCTTGTGTAAAATTTGATGATGTGATTTTCCATGTCATTATGAATAATTTGGGAAGATACACATGGAAAACCTGAAAGTACTGATGGCGGGGGGCTTTAGTCTAATTATTATTCATCTCGGGGCGTTCTTCCAGAATTTGTGATAAAGATCTGTTGGTGACTTGGGGCTGGGGGAGGGTGAGAAGTTGTTAAAGTACAAATATTGGCTGCAAGGCATAGAGCTCTTCCGGGGAGAAAACACAAACTGGAAATCCGGATGCAAAGCGTCAATAACACTTTTGTACCACTATCAACTTTGTGTTTATAATATATAGGATCTATTAAGTCTATCTAATCTAACATGCCATTTAAGGCCAATGTTTCCTTGTTGACTCTCTGTGTGGTTCATCTATCCGTTTGTGTAAGTGGGGTGTTAAAAATCTCCTACTATTATTGTGTTGCTGTCTACTTCTTCCTTTAGGTCAGCTAATGATTGCTTTATAGATTTTGGTGTTCTGAAATTGTGTGCATATGTATTGACAAATATGGTGTCTTCTTAATGGATTGTCCCCTTTATCATTATAAAATGTCCATCTTTGACTCTTGTTACCTTTTTTGTCTGGAAGTCTATTTTTGTCTAATATAAGTATGGCCACACCGCCACACCCAGTTTTCTCTGAATGCCATTTGCTTGGAGTATCATGTGCCACTCTTTACTTTGAACCTATGTTTCTCTTTAGAGCTCAGATGGGTATTCTAAGGCAACATGTAGTTGGGGGAATCTTATTCTTTAATCCATCCTGCTACTCTGAAGTAAGTCAGATGGAAAAGGACAAAAACCATATGATTTCGCAATTTCACTCATATGTGGACTATAAAACAAAATAAACAGATGAACAAACAAAACAAAAGCAAACTCATAGATACAGACAACAACAGAATGGTGGTTACTAGAGGGTAAGGGAGTAGCGGAAGAGGGGTAGGGAGGGCAAAATGGGTGAAGGGGGTCAAATATATAGTAATGGATGGAAACTAGATTTTTGATGGTAAGCAGGCAATACAGCATACAGATAGCGGCTTATAATTTATACACCTGAAATTTATATAATATTATTAACCAATGTTATCTCAATTAAAAAAGAAATTTAAAAAGTATAGGACCATAAAATTATAGAGCTGGAGAGCCGTTTATAATCACTGAGCCCCAATGTCTCATTTAAGAGAAGAAAAAACCAAGGTTAGGATGTCTAAGTGGAAGCTTCTGGTAAAGGTGGGATGAGAAAACAAGTGCAAGTCTCAGGAAGTAAGACCTCATCTACCTCCCCAGCACACAATACACTAAGACTTCTGCATTACACCTCTTACTACTCTTTTATCCCTTTCATTCAATTCGGAGTAATTTTCACACATGCAGAGATGATAATTTAAGGATAGACAGTGTAAACCAATTTTTATTGATTCTCTGGTTTTTGTACCAGCAGAATGTCTTACACTCTATCCAAAAAGTCATAACGAACCTTGAATTTAATCACAGTGACAGAAGTCAGATACAAAAATAAAAGAATTACCTCAGTTGTGATTCCAAATACAGGAAAATTGCCACTTTATGACTTGAAAATCATTTTAAGAGAATGTTTTCCAAGAGGCCATTAATCAGACAGTTCAAGTTCTAATTCATCAAGAGAACTATTTATCATGAATTAGAAGTAGAATCTGACACTTTTGCTAATTCTTTATTATAGGAACAGTTAATAAGACCAAGTTGCCGTCAATAAGCAGACTCCATAATTGAGTCTTTAGCTTCTGAATTTGTCAACAATAATAAAGAATGCAATTAGAAAGTAACTGGGGAAATAATAATAGGTGTGCCTTTATGAAGCCTGAGACCCCTTGATAAACTCTGTGTAATTAGGTTTCGTGTGCTAGCAAATCTTTTTGAGTCCTGCACAATTGGGGGCTGTATCATATCTGAATGTTATTGATGCCTTTCTCTCATATACAGAGCAGTTAGGAAAGATAGCTTTGAAAAAGACTGGTGAAGAAAAAATAGAGATAATTGAAAACTGGGAAGAGTCATTTCCATCGTCCAAAAAAAGTGATAATGGAATCCAGCATGTAATCTCCTATTTTTCATCATGTTGTCATTTGTGATCTAATACCAGATTAGTCAATGGAAGATTTCATCCATCATAAATGGGCCTAATGTTCCTTCAAACCGGAATCATTGCAGGAAGTTAGATCAGGGCCAATAAGTTCCTGAAAGATTTTAACATTATCATTGGGACCATTAATGATGTGTGTATCATTTCGTGCATTTGGCCATTTCCTCTGCTTCAGTTTCATGTGAACAACTGCATCAATGCTACACAACGTTTTACGGAGAAGGGAAAGCCATAATTTACTTAACTTATAAAGGGCAGAGAGAACATGTGATCTTCATAGCAACTTTGGGAGGTAGGCAGGCCAGAGATCCCTACATCCCTTTTCTAGATGACGAATATGAAACTGAAAGGTGAATGACTTGCCCAAAACGAGTTAAAGGCTGAGTGTAAGGTCTAGTTCTTCCCATGCCACATCTGTCAATTTTCTGTAGTTGAATGTCACCTCACAGTAAACATATACTTTTGGCTTTGAACTGAGTTACAAATTCTATTAAATACCAAATTCTGTACTCTTCTGTACAGATTCACAATTAAATTTATCTTATGTTGTGTGCAATATAGCTGTACTTTTCTGAATTTAAATAACCTTCCACATGCATTATACATTAGATACCTGGGGATATTCTGATTTATAAGATCCATGGTTGGAGAATAGCATATGCTTTACTTAGGGAGCGTCCTTCATGGCTTTCTGATGGTGGTTCTTTAGATTTATGATTTAATTAGAAAGGACTTAGAAAAGCTTCTCCTTCGATTCAATCTAAAAGCAAATTATTTTAGTGAACTGACACCTAAAGTTTTAGTGGAATTAGATTTCCCTGACACATACCACTCTCCTGGGGTTGTGACATTAAAAACAATTTAAAGATTCAAGCAAATCTGTCCTAAGGTCCTAAGTGGTGATTGTTGAGAATATGAATTACCAGAGCCAGGGAACACTATTTAAATAACTTCATCCCCAGAGGGAAAGTAAGCCACAAAAATAAGCTGTATTACTGCATTTGCAAATCTTTCATTTGGCTAAATAATGAAGATAATTTATTGACAGGGTAGACTATGGGTTGAGACACGGAAGAAGAAAGAAGCACAAATGTACCCTACTGAGCCTTAAACGTTCCTGGATTTCATAGAAGTTACTCTAAACCTCTCAGACATTTTCCTAAAAGTGCCACCTTGCTCCATAAGTTATATCTGTTCCTTCTGGCCTGGGACTGAAGAATGGACTACTTACAACCAGTTTTCCCAGTGTGAGGGGTTGGGGAAATGCATCCATTTTAATTTTGTAAGGACATAGCTTAGGGAGTGGAGAAAGCTTTCCTTCCCTGTCTCATAGAAAACATACAGCTGTGAGGTGTGATTTCTGGAAACATGGAGACAGCTTGAGTACATTGGACCCTAGAGTTCAGAGACCCTAGGTGTTTTGGAAGTGAATGTTTGGTCTTCTTCACGCACATTATTCAGAAGTTTTCTTTGGGTTTTAAATATTTATATTCAATTTATTAAAGTTGTAAATCCCCAAACCTTTTTGTTTCACTTTTGAGTTCTGCATACAAATGTTATTTTTCTCTTTACAAATCTAATAGATTTTTAACAATCTTTCAAAGGGCTTTTAAATAATGTATAGTACCATTTGCCAACTTAAACATTTTCAAATGTTTTAAACTGCGTTTATAAGACTTTCAATTGTCTCATAAACAAAGCCTCTGGCATAGTAAATTATTCTGACTATAAATTGAATTTATACACATGCACACACACATTCACACACACATGCATGCGCGCGCGCACACACACACAATATATAGTGAACCAAAAGTTCTCTTAAATGCTCCAATAGTATTAAAGAATGTAGCAAAATTCTACTTAAAATTACAAGTATAATCAGTTATTCAGTTCCACATTTTAAATTGAAGTTACAAGGCTGTCACTCTAAAACGCCATACTCTCTTAGAATAGCAAGTACATAGATATCAAATATGAACACAAACATGATAATGTAATTTGATCCTCTCAGCCCTTTATTTTCTTCATCCTAAGTCTTCCCACGTTTAAAAGATCTGTACTCATGAAATAATATAGTTACTATTCTAAACTCCTGTGGTTCCTTACAACCAGAGACGTGGGCCAGACATGAGACCTGGAGCTGCAGCGCTATGGACCACCCATGCAGACATTCGGAGCCCTTTTTGTACAGTCCTTATATCTCAGGTGACTCCTTCAAAGGGAATAGGTCTCCTAACTCACATTACCTAGTTTTTGGTTTCTTAAAGAAGTCCACCACTGCCCGCCCAAGTTGATTACTTACATACAGTTCTGTGCATCTTAAGACATGTTATAGACAGTGCTTAGTGCCCGGGCATGGGCCCTGGAGCCAGGTCGCCTAGGTTCAAATTATGGCTCTACCACTTACTAGCTGTGTGATCTTGGACAAGGAGTTTAAACAATCTGTGATTTAGTTTTCTAATCGTGTAATGTGATAATACCAGAAACTACCTCGTAGCTTTGTTGTAAAAATTAAGTGTGTTAATATATGAGGTCTGACAATTGAGTTCGCGAACTCATCCAAGAAAAAGTGCTACATCCCTCATTCCTGAATATCACTACAGTCACCTTCGAAGTGGTCCCCTTGGGAAGCTATGCACTGATGCCAGTGCTTAGTCCACCCTTCAAAGCAATTTAGGAACTCTTTCTGGAACGGCCATCAGAGCTGCCGTGCTATTACCCTTGATGTCCTGAATGTCATCCAAATGTCTTCTTTTCAATATTTCCTTTATCTTTGGGTAAAGAAAGAAGTCATTGGGGGCCAGATCAGGTGAGTAGGGAGGGTGTTGCAATAGAGTTATTTGTTTACTGGCTAAAAACTCCCTCACAGACAGTGCCGTGTGAGCTGGTGCATTGTCGTGATGCAAGAGCCATGAATTATTGGTGAAAAGTTCAGGTCATCTAACTTTTTCAGGCAGCCTTTTCAGCACTTCCAAATAGTAAACTGGGTTCACTGTTTGTCCAGTTGGTACAAATTCATAATGAATAATCTCTCTGATTCAAAAAAGGTTAGCAACATTTTTGCAACAAGTTCGTGAACTTAATTGTCACACCTCGTGTGTAAAACTCTTTGCACAGCCTCTGGCTTGTAGTATGTGCTTTTGTGGGTATTAACTGTTATTATCATTACAAGTATCTTCCTTTTAAGTCTAAAGATATTTGAACTTTAGGTATCCTAAGATATAAATGTCTTTTCCATTTAATTTTAAAGATCTTTGAACTTGATGGAATCCTGCAGTCTTTCATAATTATAGAATGATATATTTTCCTTAGAAATGAAAATGATATCCAGTTGAATTTTGTACATCACTTTGGATCCATATTTTCTGTGGTCACAGCTTACTAACTCATTCTACTGAATGATTTTCAGACTCAGCTTTATGCATTTAATAAATGACTTGGATGAGTCACTTAATCTCTCTGTGCCTCAATTTTCTTATCTGAAAAAAACTGGGATATTAATCCCTGATATGCTTTTTCTACTTCATTCAATAAATATTACTTATTGAGCAGCCACTGTTTCCTAGGCACTGTTCTAGGTTCTTTGAGTAAATGAGTGAGCAAAGCAGGCAAATATTCATGCCTGGCTAGGAGTTTACATTCTAGCCAGGCTGGGAGTGGCAGCCAGAAAATGGTAGGGAGAGGAGACATAATGAATGACTAAATTATGTGGTATATTAGGAGGTGATCAGTGCTAAGGAAAAAGTACAACAGGTTAAGAGGAATCAGAAATTTGCAGGAGGGGTTTGGGGGCCGATGACAATATTAAACAGGGTGATCGGTGTAGGCCTTATGGAGAATGTGATTTGAGTAAAGACTTGAAGGAGATGAGGGAATGAGGTAAGACATATCTGGGGGAAGAGCATCTCAGACAGAAGGAACAATGTATTGATCAGCTTCTGCTGCAGCAACAAACCCTAATATATTAGGCTCTGACAAGCACAAACGTTTATTTTTGGCTCATATCATGTGGCCAATAGCCACTCCCATAATTCTTGCAAATACTTTCTTAAATATTTACAAGACTTAATTATAAGTATTTCAGCTTACCAGGGGCAGGGAAATATATTCCACTACAGAGAAGCATGCCAGGATTAGGGAATATTAAGACAGAGTTAACACTGCAGATCTGGTTGCTTCACTCCTTAAATGTTTCCGCGTGTCTTGGCTTCACGCCTGGGAGAGCCCCTGGGAATGTAGCCCTCAGAATGTTTTTTTTTTTTTTGTACATCACCAATTGATCGATTATTTTGTTGTGTACACCTGGGAGAAATAAACTATATCATAGTAGCTTGTCATGATTGTTTTGCACAAACCCCGAGATTGACAATGCACATCTGGTTTCCTTGTTTTGGTCCCGGGTTTCAGTTGCCATGGCTGATTGCTAGTAAGATGTGCCTATGTGACCAACCTCCTATAAAAGCCCTGAAGTTGAAATGGATTTCCCTTGGCAGAGACATTCTACATTTGTCCCTGAGGTTTATTGCCAGAGGGGGGAAAAAAACCTCATCCTGTGTGGCCTTGGATGAGGAAGTACATTAGAAGCCTGCCGCACTTCTCTGGACTCTGTTAATGCATGTCTTTTTCCTGCCGCGTTCACTCTGTATCTTCTGCTGTGATAAATGTTAGCCATGAGAATAGCCTGCTATTGAATCGATTCTTTCTAGTGAATCATTGAACTTCAGGAGGAGGTTGTGGGACTCCCCACAGAGGAAGAGAATTGATCATTGTTTCCATAAACAACTAGAACAAAGGCTTAAAAGCAGGAACATACCTTGCAAGATCAAGGAACCACAAGGAAGCTAGTGTCTGTCAAGTGAAGATCATGAGAGGGAGAAGAATAGATGAGTTCAAGAAGTAAGAGGAGGGGAGATCATGTAGGGTTTTGTAGGTCCTAGTGAGATAGGAAGCCATTGGAGGATTTTGACCAGAAGAGTGACATAATCTAAGCTTCAAAAGGGATCACTGAGACTACTATTTTGAGATGGGCAGTAGAGGGCAAGGATAGAAGTTGGGAAACCCATGAGGATGCTCTTGTCATAATCCAATTGAGAGCTAATGGTGATTTGGACCTGGTAGCAGTATTGCAGGTGGTAAGAAGTGATCAGATTTTGGATATTTTCAAGATGATTCTTAGGGGTCAAGTGGAGTAATGGTGTGTATGTGAAAGTTTGCCAGATACAAGGTACCACACACAGGTAAATGACTTTTATCAGGTTCAGAATATTTTTTTGGCCAGAAGGCTACATAGGGCCTGCGAATCCGGAGGGAAGAGGAAAACTTTCATGGCCAAGCTGAAGAGGGGGGCTTTCTTAGGCCGTTCATGAAACTGCACACAGACCTCTTTTGATGAAAATCCAAAGAAACATGATTTGACAGTGCTGTTACCTCAGAGGGTCTGTCTGTGGTCACGCCTAACCCACCTACTCAGACATATCAGCATGGAGACAAATTCCTTTCTCTCCCCATTCTCGAAGGGGACTGGGCATGATTTTTAAAAACTTCCCCAAGACTGTGCCTGCATCCTGGGATCAGATTTATTCTGCCTTTACTCGCTGGCAGACACAAAGCCAGTGTGGTCTCAAGGGTGGGTGTTTTCTGTCACCTCATATCATTAAAAGCAGAAGATGTGGTATATATACAATGGAATACTATACTGTCATAAGAAAAGATGATATAGGAACATTTGTGACAACATGGATGGATCTCGAGATAATTATGCTAAGCAAAATATGTCAGACAGACAAATTCGAGAACCGTATGATTTCACTGATATGTGGTACATAAACCAAAAACAACAAAAGGACAAGACAAACAAATGAAGAAACAAAAATTCATAGACACAGACAATAGTTTAGTGGTTGCCAGAGGGTAAGGGGGAAAAGGGGTGATAGATGAGGGTAAAGGGGAAGAAACACATAGTGATGGAAGGAGAACTGACTCTGGGTGGTGAACACACAATGGCATTTATAGATGATGTATTACAGAATTCTACACCTGAAATCTATGTAACTTTACTAACCATTGTCACCCCAATACACTTTAATTAAAAAAAAAAAAGCCAACATCACATGTATCCTGGAGCTAACTTCTGGGTTGAGGTCATCAGTAAGGATTTTGCCTGTGCCCCACTTCCTGGTTTCTGAGTGCTTCTCTTGTGTGCCCATTTTCTTTCCCCAATCCCCCACCCCCGCTTTCCCAACACACACATATAGCAGTATTTCAGAGGATGTGATTCTCTCTTCTGCCTGGAGATTATACTGCTAACTCAGATGCAAAGGAGAAACTTGAACTGAATTATTTCTATTGCTTCTGTTCTAAAAATACCACTTCCTCTTTGCCTAATGTGTGCAGGAAATATGTGGCTTTATTTCTGTCTAACAGATGCAAAATGCAACTCAGGTAAGGCAGTAAACCCCAGGTGTGAATGTACTTTGATGTACTTCGAATTGCCACAATTAGAAAGCTAAAGCCCCATAGAAGACCCAAAGCTAATTATACCAGGAAGAGTCAGGAAATTGGTTTAACAAAGAAATTTGTGATATTATCCCTGTTGACAATTGGATTAAGGGATGTTGCCAGCTCTGTGGTTTATAGGATATTTTTCTACAAATCATTAGCAAAACACGTCAAACAAACTCTTTTGGTTTTCACCTTGAAAGAAAGCCACAGATTCTTTAGGGGATCGGAGTGCAGTACAGCAAAGCAAGCAGATGTATTGAGAAAGTTGCCTGGCCAACAAGGTACTTTGCTACTTGACCCACGAGACATTGACTGACTGTAGCTGGATAAGGCAGCTTGCATAATGATATGCTACTTGGGATACTTCAGAGGGAATACATTTTTCTGCAAATGTCACTTACCACACTTCGGAAGCTTTCTATTTGGAACCATGTGAATGTATTTTTCTTGTTTGATGCATGGTAGCACTCCCCAGGCCTTTATGATGTATAGGTGCCCTTTAGAAGGAAAGAAGCATTTGAGTTCTATTACCTGTCAAAGGTAAACTGTGTGTGGGAGGGAGGAGAGGAGGGGTCAAATGGGGTCACTGAAACTGATCTTTATTCCTTTATTTAGAACTGTGTGTCAAAGTGGACTAGACCTGGATTCCAGCCACAGTTCTGTTGCTGACAAGCTGTGTGACGTCAAGAAAGGCACTAAACTTATCAGGAACTTACCGTATTTTGCCGTGTATAATGTGCTCCTATGTATAATGCACTCCCATGTATAATGTGTGCCCACGTTTTTGGCCCAGACTTTCAGGGGAAAAAAATCTTCCGTTTAAATTTTTTAATGTAAATTGGTATTTGTTTATGTTTAGGTACTTGTTTTTGTATTATAAAGGAATTTTAGCATTTATTATTTTTACACTTTTAGCTCATAAGCATGCATAAAAGATTTAAAAACATTTACATAGATATGGAATTAGTACTACCCATGATCACGGGCATCTTCATTTTTCCCTCACAAATTTGGGTACAAAAGTGCGTGTTATACATGGCAAAATATGGTAGTTTCCTCAACTGGAAAAAGGAGGGCTGTTAGTTGGATTTGATTCATTCAACAAATATGTATTGAGTAGCTGCTATGTGTCAGGCACTGTTGTAGGTACTTGGGCTAGAATAGTAAACAGAACAGGTGAAGACCCTGGTACTCATGGGTTACCATTCTAGTTGGGGATGGAAGGCCAAACCCAATCAATAAACATAATGAATGAGAGAAAAGGTGATCAATGCTATGTAAATGAGAAAGCAGAGTCTGGTGAGGGTCTTTTGGAGTGCTGGCAGAGGTGGGCGTGGTGAGGGTCACAATTTTAGGTAATCTCTAAGATGCTTTCTAGTTCTTAAAATCTGTGAATCTATGCTATTCGTTTAATCATGATCATAGCAACTTTATATTAAAATATTTATGAAAAAGAGACTTTAAAATCCATCATTTCTATTAAGATATCTTTTGGGCATGCTGTCTCTTTGTTGCCTTTTGCTCTATCCTTGGGATTTGTGACCCTGTATAATTTACTGTTTTTCTATTCTAGGTTTCACGAACATTTGTCCAAGTTTCCTTTTCTGTGTTTCCTTGGTCTCTTTGTTTCTATCTCTGTTATGTTATTTCTCTCAGGCTAGTTCCATAGCCTGTGGGCCAGGACAGAGGTCAGACCAGGTACAGAGTATGTGTTTTATTCATATTTAAGAATTTCATGAATGAACTTTCCAGGCCTTGAAGCTAAATATTCCACAGCTCGATACTAGTTGGTTCCCAGACTTGTGCTAACACCCCAAACCTTCCAGTGAATAGAATGAGTAGTAGTTAGGAGGTACTTATTCATCCATACTTCGTGTGTGTGTGTGTGTGTGTGTGTGTGTGTGTGTATTAGTTAGATGCCATTCGAGGATAAGAAATACAAACACTTTATAATCAATGATAGTGCTTCATATTGCTAGGAGGCCAGAGGACTGCTTTTGAAAGTCAAAACACTCAATGGAACATTGGCCACATTTGTTTTTCCTTATTTTTAATCCATAATCTTTAACACATGTCCTCTAGTGCAGCTGTGCACTTGTCTATCAACTTGACAGAAGAGGAAAGAACGAGGAACATGGCTTCTGGCAAGATGCTGCAGGCCAGGCCTGGAAGTGACATATGTAGCACCTCTGCTCAGTCCATGGATTAGAATGCAATCATATAGCCACACCTAACTGCAAGGAAGGCTGGGAAATGTAGTCTGTATACCCAGGAGAAGAAGAAACAGGTTTAATATACAGCTAACCAGACTGTACCACTCTCTCATTGTGTTTTTAGCGCCTAACATTCAATAGACACTCAATAAATGTTTGCTAAGTGAATAAATAAACATGTTTTTGTTTTGTTTTTATTTTTTTTTCCTGGCAGAGTAGTGATGTGATCTTACTTTTCTTTAATTACAAAAGAAACATACTCTTGCTGTAAATATATAAATAAATACTTCAGAAATGTGCAGCATCAGTACGTTGTTAGGATAACAGATGGATGTGGAGCAATTTGACAGGTATTGGGAGGGACAGGTGGTGAGTGAGCAGTTAAGAGGCTGTTCCAATAGCCCAGGAGAAAGATTTTTGATGCAGAGCAGTAGGAATGAGTATAAGAAAGGCGGACTGTGAGACCCATTCCCCAGGGAGAATTAATAGGACTTGATGGTGAATTTATTGGGTGAAGAAGAAAGAGTAGTAGAATGGAATACTGAGGGGTCGAGCTCAGTAATGGAATGGAGATTGTATCAGTTTTATGTTGCTGCTATAACAAATTACAACAAATTTAGCAGCTTAAAACAACATCTGTTCATTATTATCACAGTTCTATAGGTTTAGAAATCTAGGCAGTCTCAACTAGGCATTCTGTTCAGGGTGTCATAAGGGCAGAACCAAGGTGGTGGCTGGCCTGAGTTCTTATATTGAGGTTCTTTGGTGGGGAGAATCAGCTTTGAAGCTCATTCAGGTTGTTGTCAAGAATTCAGTTCATTCTTAACCGTTTGCTCATGGTCTTCTCTAGCTTCTGGTCAACTATGGTGGGTTGAGTGCTTCTCAGGCTTTAAATCGCTCTAAATTCCTCTCCTGCAGTATCTTTCTATGTCGTCTTCTGCATTTAGGGGCTCAGGACATTACACGTACCCACCGAGGTTACCTAGGGCAATCTCCCTAACTTGAGGTCACCTGTAAAGTTCCTTTTGCCATGGGATATAACATATCCACAGGCATTACACCAGGGGGCAAATGTCATGGGGCTCACATTCAGCTTACCACATAGAATGTGCAGGAAGCTGTTTTGGCTCATTTACCAGCCATTCTAGCCTCTTTGAGGGTACGTTTCCTTGTACTGTAAGGATCCTCTCTTGTAGCTGAGGTTCTGGATGTGATTTAGGTTCTGCCAATCAGATGTACTTATATGAGACTTGAACTTGGAACTGGGTAAGGGAGAGAGAGGAGAATGTGAGACATCTCTTTTGGCCACTGAGAAGTGGAGCAACGTTGACATGGTTTTGGAACCAGCAGCTGTAGTGGTGGCCTCATGACTCACCGGGCAGCTGTAAAATGAACCAGCCAACCCACTGGGCTCTCCTTCACAGTTTTTCAGATGCCACAAATATCAACTGAGTGTCTTTACATGAGCCGGCTGATTTGCAAAGGTTACTGTGTTTGGTGGAGGCAGCTCTATCCCCATTTTGTCAACTGAAGAAATGGAGAATCAGGTTTGTTAAAGGGACTTGCTTATGCTCACACAGTGATTACAGCTGAGACTCAGCTTCAGCGTTCTCTCCATTGTGTGCCTGCAGCTGCTTTTTGTTATTGTTGAGGATTAGAATAATTTCCCCTAACGTTTGTGGTTTATAGCCATGTTCTGGATTCTGACTTTGACCTTATGCGGAACTTAGCTGTTCTCAAAGAGCTTGCACACCCACAGCTTCTTTTGGTCTCAGGAGACATAACTGGGAACTCGGGTTATGGAAGAGGAGGGGAGGGAAGTGATAATATCCCCACTGTAGTGGTCTGATAACTGGCATTGAAACCTGCAATGTCCACTTTAAACTGACTCTAGAGAGAACCTCACCTTTCTACTCCCCACCCACATGGAGTGACCTCCCAGAGACAGTGTCATTTCAGGAAGACTTCTCCAGAAGCACACAAAGAACCTGGATTCCTTAGACCCAGTAGCCCTTGCTGTCACAAGAGATAAATGGAGCGCTCTGACGGGTCAGCCAGAAGAGATGATGAGCTGGGCTCTCATGTTCGTACACTGACTGATGCCTGGGCTCATGTAATGGGAAAGAGAATCTCTGGAGCTCGAAGAGGCCGAGATGTGCCGCATTTTCATCATTTCCTTTAAAGTGCAAAGGATGTTACAGGCTTCTCACATCAAAGTTAGTGCTTTGGGTCAATAAGGGATTGCTTCTTTTGGGAAAGGGGACCATGAGTGAGAAAAGGAGCTCTGAGTCTCCTCCTGGCAGAGGTAAAAGCAGCCTCAGGATGGGCTCACATGACTCAGGGCCGTGGAGGGCTAAGGAGGAAGCTTAGAGAGCGAGGGCCGACACCTTGCCTTGGAGGCCTGTATCAGGTGCCTACATCTAGGGTGGAAGCTCCTAGAAGCAGAATGACAGTCTTTCTCATTCACCACTATATTCATAGTGTTTAGGAAAGTGCCTGCCATACGGTAGGTAGGCCATTAATACATATTTGCAGATTGACCATTGTAAATAGTTATTGGAGCTAGATTGTGTAAAGAAGGGGTCAGTCAACTACACCTCATGAGCCAAATCTGGCCCGCTGCCTGATTTTACAAATAAAGTTTTATTGGCACACAGCCATGCTCATTCACTTATGTATTGGCAGAGCTGAGTACAGTCATGCTTTGCTTCACGGTGGGGACACATTCTGAGAAATGTGTCATTAGATAATTCCGTCATTGTGCGAACCTCATAGAGTGCACGTACGCAAACCTAGATGGTACGGCCTGCTGTACACTCAGACCCAGGCTGTATGGTGGAGCCCGTTGCTCCTAGGTACACACGTGTACAACATGATATTGTTCTGACTACTGTAGGCAATTGTAACGCAGTTGTAAGTATTGGTGTATCCAAACATAAAAAAGGTACAGTAAAAATCTGATAGGAAAGATAAAAAATGGTCCACCTGTATAGGGTACTTACCATGAACAGAGCTTGCAGGACTGGAAGTTGCTCTGGTCGAGTCAGTGAGTGAATGTGAAGACCTAGGTCCTTACTGTTTTTTCACTACTGTAGAATTCATAGACGCACTATACTTACCCTACACCAAATTTATAAAAGAAGATGAGATTAAATCGAGCACAAGAGAAAATGATGCAATCAAGAGAGGCAGTAATGCGACACACTGTTTGACAGGAAACTTTTTTTTATAAGTAGAAAGAATACACTCTAAAATAATGATAAAAAAGTATAGTACAGTAAATACATAAACCAGTAACAAAGCCATTTATTGCCATATTTCCCCGAAAATAAGACCTAGCCGGACAATCAACTCTAATGTGTCTTTTGGAGCAAAAATTTATGTAAGACCCGGTATTATATTATGTTATGTTATGTTATATTTTATATTATATTATATTATACCCGTTCTTATAGTAAAATACAACTGGATCTTATATTAATTTTTGCTCCAAAAGACGCATTAGAGCTGATGGTCCAGCTAGGTCTTACTTTCGGGGAAACACAGTATCATTATCAAGGATTGTGCACTGTACATAATTGCATGTTCTAGGCTTTATGCGATGGTCAGTGTAATAGGTTTGTTTACACCAGCATCACCACAAACACGTGAGGAATGCGTTGTGCTATGACATTATGAAGGCTATGATGTCACTAGGCGATAGGAACTTTCCAGGTCCATTATAATCTTATGGGACCACCGCTGCATATGTGGTCTGTCAAGGACTGAAACGTCGTTATGCAGTGCATGACTACATGTATGGCACATAAAGCTGAAAACATTTGCTATTTGGCTCTTTACAGGAGCAGTTTTCTGACCCCTGGTGTAAAGCACCATTTAAAGAAAGTCACCGCATAACAGTTGGCAAAACATGCCATCATTTCACTCTACCTTTCCCTTCTAGTTGCTACCTTTTGAAGAAAAACTCCTCAAAAGCAGTTTTCGGTACTCTCTAATTCCTCTCCTCACATTAAAAAAAAAAAAAATCCATTCTACTTAAGCTTTTACCTTCATTGAAATTGCTCTTGTCAAGATCACGAGTGTTGTGAAATCCATGGTCAAATGGGTCAGTCCTCATAGTTTGACTTCGCAGCTGTATCTGACACTGTTGGGCACAGTTGGAGTATTTTCTTGTCTTGGCTTCTGAGTCACCACATTTTTTGTAGCTTCACTGGTTGCTTTTTCTCAGCATATGAGGTTTGACAAGTAAGTTCACGAACTTGTTGCAATGATGTTGCTACCTTTTTTTTTATATCAGAGAGATTATTCATGATGAATTTGTACCAACTGGACAAACAATTCACCAAGTTTACTATTTGGAAGTGCTGAAAAGGCTGCATGAAAAAGTTAGATGACCTGAACTTTTTGCCAACAATTCATGGCTCTTGCATCACGACAATGTACCAGCTCACAGGGCACTGTCTGTGAGGGAGTTTTTAGCCAGTAAACAAATAACTGTATTACAACACCCTCCCTACTCACCTGATCTGGCCCCAATGACTTCTTTCTTTACCTAAAGATAAAGGAAATATTGAAAGGAAGACATTTTGATGACATTCAGGACATCAAGGGTAATATGACGACAGCTCTGATGGCCATTCCAGAAAAAGAGTTCCAAAATTACTTTGAAGGGTGGACTAGGTGCTGACGTCAGTGCATAGCTTCCCAAGGGGACCACTTCGAAGGTGACTGTAGTGGTATTCAGCAATGAGGGATGTAGCATTTTTTCTAGGATGAGTTCGCGAACTTAATTGTCCAACCTCATACTTTGCTCATCCCTCCTCATCTTACTGGCCTCTTGATGTCGAGTGCCCCAGGGTTCAGTTCTTGTCTATCTGAATTCCCTTGATGATTCCATCTATCCAAGCGTGATTTCCAAATTTCTGTCTCCAGCCTGGCTCTCTCACCTGACCCATATATCTACTCAGATATCTCCAATTTAACCTATCCAAATAGAAAACCAGATAGATGATCCCTCTTCAGACCTACTCCTCCCACCATCTTCCTCGTCTCTCCTGATGGAAGCTCCATTTTCCAGTTTTTCTGGCCAAAACCCTTTCATTTATTCTCAACTCACCTTGCTCACACTCCATATCCAGTCCATAAGCAAATTCTGTTGAGCGTACTGTAAATTACATATCTTAGCTGCATCTACTTCTCACCACCTCCTTTACTAAACTCGTCATCCAAATCACAGCCATGTCTCACCTGAATTAATGAAATAGCCTTTGACTCCTCTCCGTGCTTTTTCCCTTTAACTAGTCTCAACATAACAGAACGTTCCTGTTCATTTAAATCCCGTAACTCCACTAAAGTAAATGAATTCATGGCTAATTTTAATGACATAACGCCCCTGCTCAGACCTCTCCGACAGTTCCCATGTCACTGAGAGTAAAAGCCAGAGTCCTTAGGATGGCCTGCATGGACCTATGCAATCTGGCCCTCTTACCTCGCTGTCCTTACAGTCACCACTTTGGCATTCATGAAAATGCGCTTCTGAGATCTCCTACTGCAGACAGAACTGACAGCACCAACTGCTGCGCTCTGACATCTATCACTAAGTTTATGCCAAGGCTATGGTTCCCATGGTGGCTCTCAGCCAATGGCTGAGCATGGCTGGGACCCCACAGCAAGTCCATTGCGGGAAGACTCGGGATTTCTGTGATGGAAGGCTTTGGCTGGAGGACTCCTCATTGGCCTGGTCAGAACTTTCCTAGATTTGTGCTGCATGCTGAACCTCCTCCTACCTAACCTTCCTCCCTTCCATGTCTCTTCAGAAGGATCAGAACTGTGTCATGGAAGGAGGCAGTCCCTACCTCCACCAGCTCCTTCTCTTTTCCTCACAACTCTTTCCTCTGTCAGAGGACCTTTCAGAACTGTGTAAATGTCTGTGCACCGCTACCCTCTCCTCATCACTCTCTCCTCAGCAATGGCTCATGGCCTTCGACATGACTGTTCATTCTGTTTGCTCAAAGTACATGACCTTCCAGCTCTCCTGGTTCTCACCTGTGACTGGTCTCTATGTCTGCTTGCTTCTTCAGGTAAAATGTACCAAAGTGAAGTTGTCCAAAACACTAGAATGCCCTTCCAGTAATTGGATTTTTCTGCTCTGAGTTGGGAACATTAAGATATGTATTAAGTGGAACATGCCAGAATGCTCAGGCAGCACGAGGGACACCATCTGTCACAATATTTTTCTAGTTAATTGTAAGTGAGCAAAAGATTAAAAATATGTTTCCTTAGTCCTTGCATCGTCACAGAGGAAGTCTATTAAGACAGGAGCTGTGATGTTCGCCATTCCTTATCTGTCTCTCTCAGTTACCTGCATTTCAGTGAGGTTACAAATGAATCATCTAGGAAGGGAAAGGGGGTTTGGAGGAGAGAGGTATTGGCAGAGTGATAGCATTCTTTGCTGACTGTATTAGTTTCCTAGTTCTGATGTAACAAACCACAAACTCAGTGGCTTGAACAACACACATTTCTAATATAGTTCTGTAGGTTAGGAATCTGAAATGGGTGTCAGTGAATGGGCTGAATGTAAGGTGTCCACAGGGCTGCATTCTTTTTAGAGGCTCTGGGGAAGAACCCGTCTTCTTGCTTTTTCCAGCTTCTAGAGGACACCTGCATTCTTTGGCTGATGGACCCTTCCTCCATCTTTCAAACCAGCATTGTTGCATCTCTCTGAGAGAAAGGGCATTATTTAAATACATAGTAGAGGACAAGTAGAGGCAGAATATAATTGGATAGATGAAAATGAACTATAGGGTATAGTGATAAGCCTTTACATTTATTAAGCTCAGCACCGCTTATAACTCACAGGCTGATTTCAAAAGTTGATGGCCAGTTTAGCATTTAATTTTGTTATTGAGATGTAATTGACATACAACGTGTGCAAGTTTAAGGTGTACATTTTGACTTAATGCACATATATTACAATAGGATTACCACCTTAGTGTTAGGTAACACCTCCATCACGTCACATAATTAACATTTCATTTTTTGTGGTGAGTATATTTAAGATGTACTCTCTAAGCAACTTTGAAGTATCTAATGCAGTATTGTTGACTATGGTCATAAAATATATAGTCACAAACATATACACTATATATGTATATTATGTATATATAATACTGGGGGTGCCAAAAATGTATGCAAGTGGACACTTTGGTCAGTGTTGCTCAAGCAGTAGTTCACCGTCATCAGAAGTGTCTGGACACTGATGGGAACCACTTTGAGCACCTTTTGTCATTGCAGAAGTCACACGGGACTTGTAGTTGTCTTTGTTATTGGTATATATTGAGGGTTACAATTTTAATACAGTTTTTTTTTTTCTTTCTTAAAATGTGTATACATTTTTTTGGCACCCTCGGTATATATGCAGTCACAAAATGTACACACGCAAAAGGAAAAAGATAAAAATCATCTGTAATCCCACCATCTAGAGAGAATCGCTAGTAACATTTTGGTACATGTTCTCCTAGCAGTTTTTCTATGCGAATACACAGAAAATAGAGTCATATGTTCCACAAAACCTTTTTAAACCTCTTTTAACCTGATTAAAACTTGGAGATTGTTTTATGTCATTACATTTTCTTCTGCATTATAATATTAATGGCTGTATAATAGTCCCTTATTTGAGTGTACCAAAATTTAACCATTTCCCCAATGATAGATGTTTCCATTGTTTCCTCTTTTCTCCGTTCAAAACAATCTTTTGTGGTACAATTATCTGATTATTTTCGTAAGAATAAACTTCTAAAAGACGAGGTACAAAATGAAACATTACATGTATTTGTCAGACGTTTGATACATCTTAACAACCTACTGTGGTGTAAGACCTAAAATTAAGGGCCAATTTTACGTGTATGTGCCACCTTCAGAATCACATCCGAATCACTCATTGGTTTCAGGTTTTGAACATTGTGAATTCTGTTGCTATAAACTTTCATGTGCAGGATTTTGTGTGAACAAAAACTTTCATTTCTGAGGCATGAGATTGCTGGATTGGTCATATGTAAGTGTATGTTTAACTCTATAAGAAACTGCCCAGCATTTTTTTCCAAAATGGCTGTACCATCTGACATTTCCCAGTAGCAGTGCAGCAAAGTCTCAGTTGTTCTGCATCCTCACCAGCATTTGGTATTGCCTTTTAATTATTATTATTATTATTACTATTATTATTATCAGCCATTCTGAAATGTGTGTAGTGGTATCTCATTGAGGTTTTATCTTGCGTTTTCCTAAAGATGAATGATGTTGAGCATCTTTTCATGTGCTTATTTGCCATCTGTATACCTTCTTTGGTTAAGGGTCTGTTAAATCTTCCATTTTGAATTAGGATTTTGTTTTCACATTGTTGAATTTTGAGAGTTTTAGTCTATATCCTTGATAGAACTCGCTTGTCAGATGTATAATTTACAATTTTTTTCCCCATTCTGTGGATCATCTTTTTATTTTCTTAGTTGTGTCTTCTGCAGGAAGAAAAAAGTTTGCTTTTTGTTTTAAATTTTGAGGGTGTCTAATTTATCAATGTTTTCTTTTGTGCATCATGCTTTTGTTGTCGTATGTAAGGACTCTTTGCTAACCCTAGGTCACAGAGCTATTTCTCAAGAATTTTTCCACTTAAGTCTGTAATCCATTTTGAGTTAATTTTTAAATAAGGTGTGAGATAAGGGATGGGGCTGTTTATTTTTCGTATGGAGAGCCAATATTTCCTGTAATATTTGTTGAAAAGACCTATCCTTTCAGCATTGAACTGGGTCTATTTATGTACTCTCTATTCTGAGTTTTTTTAGTATTCCATTTTAATATATCTATTTGCTTTTTGGCTATTTTTGTATTTTTTAAAATAGTTTCTATAGGAATTACAAAATGTCCACCTAAGTTTTCACAGTCTACTTCGAGTTAATATTTTACTACTTCAAGCAAAATGTAAAAGCTTTACAACCATATAGATGTCTTTGCCCACCGCCACTTTAGGTTAATATTTTCAGGTGTATTACATTTATATACATTGAACACTAGACAGAAAATTTTTGTTTTTAACAGACATGCACATTTTAAATGAGGAGAAAAAAAGTCTGTTATATTTACACAGATATTTATAATTTCTGTTGCTTTTCCTTCATTCCTGAATTTTCAAGTTTCCCTCTGGTATCATTTCCCTTCAAGCTGAAGAAGTTCCTTTAGTTCCAAAGCAGATCTACAGGTAATGAACTCTTAGTTTTCTTTCATCTGAGAATATTTTTATTTTACCTTAATTCCTGAATGACATTTTTCTTGGTAACAGAATTATGGAATGATAGTTTTTTACTATCAGCACTTTAATGTTATTCCACTGTCTTCTGGTCTTCATAATTTCAGTTGAAAAAATTTACCATTTGACAATTCAATACCAAAAAAACTAACAATCCAGTTAAAAAATGGGCAAAGGACCTCAATAGACATTTCTCGAAAGAGGACATACAGATGGCAAATAGACATATGAAAAGATGCTCAACATCACTAACCATCAGAGAAATGCAAATAAAAACCACAATGAGATATCACCTGACACCTGTCAGAATGGCTGTCATCAATAAATCAACAAACAACACATGCTGGCGAGGATGTGGAGAAAAGGGAACCCTCATGCACTGTTGGTGGGATTGCAAATTTGTGCAGCCGCTATGGAAGACAGTATGGAGTTTCCTCAAAAAAATTAAGAATAGAACTACCATATGGCCCAGCAATGTCACTTCTGGGTGTTTATTCAAAGAAATCCAGTACACTAATTTGAAAAGGTATATGCACCCCTGTGTTCATTGCAGCATTATTTACATGAACCAAGATATGGAAGCCACCTAAGTGTCTATTAATAGACAATTGGATAAAGAAGAGGTGGTACATTTATACAATGGAATATTACTTGGCCATAAAAGGATGAAATCTTACCATTTGTGACAACATGGATGAACCTAAAGGGTATTATGCTAAGTGAAATAAATCAGACTGAGAAAGACAAATACCATATGATCTCACTTGTATGTGGAGTCCAAAGAACAAAATACGTGAAGAAATAAAACAAAGAGACTCATAGACACAAAACAAACTGATGGTTGCTAGAGGGGAAGGTGGGTTGGGGGCTGGGTGAGAAAGGAGAAAGGATCAAAAAGTACAAATTGGTAGTTACAAAATCATCATGAAAATATAAAGTACAGTGTATGGAATATAGTCAATAATACTGTAATAAGTATATATAGTGCCAGGTGGGTGCTAGACTGATCAGTGGGATCACTTCCTAAATTATATAAATGTCTAACTACTATGCTGTATACCTGAAACTAATATAAAATAATACTGAATGTCAACTGTAACTGAAATAAATAAATAAATAGTAAATTTTAAAAAATAAATGAATTTCTTTCCCTCAGAGAAATTTTTATTTCATCCTTTTTGTGTTAAAAAAAAAAATCATCATTTGAGTCAGTATTCCCCTACCTGTATCAGTTTTTCTCTGGTTGTTTCAAGGTTTTTTTCTTTACCTTTGATTTTTATGATGTGTCTCTGCCTGGTTTTGTGGTATTTCTCTTGCCTCGAGTTAACTGAGTTTCATGAAAATCTGTATTTATCTATTTCACCAAATTTAGGATTTTTCAGGCATCAGTTCTTCAAATATTTCTTCACCAATTTCTCTTCTTTCGTTTTCTTCTTTTCGTGGAACTCCAGTGACCTGAATGCTAGGTAATTTGATCTTGTGCTACAGGTTTTTGAGTTTCTGGGGTTTTGTTTTTCCTCAAACTTTTTCTTTCTTCCTTTTCAGGTTGGATGATTCCTATTGAAAGACATAAAAAAATTATTGGAAATACCCTCTGTACTCTTTAGACCACAGGATCTCCCCCTTTTTTTCCTTTATTCCTGGTGAGAAATATTGGATTCTCCCATAGTTTTAGCTGTTCATGCTGCTGTCATATAGTTCTCCTAGAGAATGACAGTGAGAGAAAAAAACTACAAAAATGTGATTTTCCTCTCGTTCTCCATTGGCTCCTTTTCTCAGTTTTATGACCAGAAAGTCAAGGCTGAGCCTGGGATTTGTGCCAGTCTAATACAGAATTATGAGATCCCTTCTCCAGGTCTGCGTTCCCCTCATACTCTCCAGCTCTGAGGCCCCCTTTCCTGGGCCTCTGACTGAAAAGACAGACTTTCTCTCAGATTTTTGGCTGCCTCCTCCCTGTTGAGTTCCATGACTCAGTCATAATTCATGTCAGAACTGGAAGATAACAGAGGAAATAACCCTGAGAAAATCAATTTTGTATCAGTGGCTTTTGTAAGTTTGAATCACCTCCCCAATCTGCCTTCTGCTGTTTACTTTTCAGAACCACAGGTAGTCGTTTTTGTATTTTGGCCAGACTTTTTAGTTGTAATCAGTAGGAGAGAGAGAAAGGCTGTAAGGGGCTTACTCCATTTTGTCTGGCATTGGGAATCCTCATGTGATTTTGATTGGGTCCGTATTAAATCCCTACATCAGTTTGTGGAGAAATAACATTTACAAAATACTGTCTGTAAATCTTTGACTATAACATATCTCTTCATTTATTTGTATCTTCTAAATGTCTCTGAATAAATTTTATAATCTTCCCCATTAGATATCTAGTGTACCTTTTTGTTTGATTTATTCCTAGATACTTGATATTTTTTGTTCCTGTTCATGGTACGCTTAGAAAAGAATTTTAAATAGTTATTGCTTATATATAGAAATAAATTCAATTATTTTATATTAATATTTTTATCCAGGAAAATTGCTAAACTTATTTTTTCATGGTGCACTGTTGAAATGTATCACGTGCCTTTCTGCATCTATCAGTGCTTTTTTCTCCTCTAACCAATTAATGTGGTGAATTGTATTTTTTGATTATTTAGTGTTAAACCAACAACCTTGAATTGCTGAAATAAACCTGACTTGAGCAAAATGCATAACCCTTTTAATTTCTTTTTGGATTTGGTTTACCACTATTTTGTTTAGGACTTTATATCTATACCCATTATTAAGAGTGGCTTATAACTTTTTTTCGAACCATATTTTCAGGTTTAGGTATCAAAATGATATTAACCTCATGAAGTGAGTTGAGGAGTGTACCCCTTTTTTTATATTTTCTGAAACAGTCATGTAAGATTGGAATTTTTCTTCCTCTAATGGTTAATAGAACTTGAAACTTTACAATGAAATTGATCTCTCTCACTACTTTTTTTTAAAATTTACTTTTTTTTACAATTGCTACTAAGTTACATAGGTTTCAGGTGTACAATTCTGTAATACACCATCTCTTAATAACATCTTAGTTTTCGTGTCATATTTGTAGTCACGTCCCCTTTCCATTTCTTGCATTTTATAACGTGCTTTCTCTTTTAATCACTGTTACCATAAGGGTACACATTTTGTTCAAGAAACAAGTTTTGTTTTTTTATCCTCTGTATTTTTATGGGGTTATTTTATTTTATTATTTCTTGCCTCTATTATTTTGGGGGGTTTGTTTTGTTCTTTGTTTTTTTACTTTTAACCTCATTTTAAAATTATCTTCTAACATATGCTGTCGAGGCTAGATAGTTTTCTCTACATACTGACTTAGCTGCATATCACAAGTCTTGATATGTACTATTGTTAATGCAGTTTAGTTCCAAACATTTTTAAATTTCCATAATCATTTATTCTTTGACCATGGATTATTTAGAAGAGTATTTCTTAATATTCAACCATATGGGGATTTTTCTAGGTTTTTTGAAATAAAAAATTGATTTATCTCTTAATTGTCCTGTGGTTAGAGAACATACTCTATAAGTTTTCAGTTGTTCTAAAATTTGCTTGCTTTATGGCCCACGATATCAGACTATTTTTGGTGAAAATTCTACATTTTCTTGAAATGAATGGATATTTTCTAGTTTTCTACAGTGATCTAAATATTTCCACTAGGTCATTTTGTTTATGAGATTGTTAATATGTTTCCGTATCCTTACTTGTTGATTATTCTGTCAATTGCTGAGAGTTTGTGTTAACATATTCCAACGTAATTGTAGATCTGTCGAGTTTTTCTTGTAGTTATGATCAATTTTGGTTTATGTATTTTTAGTTTGCTATTAGTTGCATACAGTTTGGGGATTATTTAAGCTTACTTGTTATTTAAACCTTTTTATTATTAGGTAGTGATCATCTTGATCTCTGTAATGATTTTGCCTAAAAGTAAAATTTGTCTGATATTGATACAGCTATTGATAGTATAAAAGAAGATAATATAGGTATTAATACAGCTTTCTTTTGTTAATGTTTGCATGATACATTTCTCTGTCTTTGCATTTTCAACTTTTAGATATCATTATGCTTTAGATTTGTTTCTTGTAAACAGCCAATGCCAGTATTATTATTTTTTTAAATCCAGTCTTATAATCCTTTTCTTGTAACTAGAGCAGTTCATCCATTTGCATTGATGGTAACTACTGATATGTTTAAGTTAAATGCACCATTTTATTTTGAGCTTTGTATTTGTCTTGCCTGTCTGTATTTTCCCCCCCTTTCTTTCTTCATTTCAACTGGGCTGGTTATTTATCGCATTCCATTTTTTAACTCTCAAATGGCTTCAAAATTATACATTCTATTTCTATTCTTGAGGTTGAGTTTCCCTGGACGTCCCCAATGTTGCAAAACTGGGTTGCAATTCAGTGTGAGAGATTGTTTGTTTTTGTTTTACCCTAACTTTGGAAGTATGGTCTTTTGGTGTTGTAGCTTAAAAGGGTGGCATATCAGAGTCCCTGACTTTGGTATGCTCTGGGTTTTGAATTTTATTGCTGTAGGCCTGCAAAGCCACCAGCAATGCAGCTCAATTCCTTTTCCTTCTGAATCAGTATATACCCTACGAGCTAACATGGCTGTGCATTCTCTTCCAGGTTCTATTCATCCCCGAGATTTGGGCTTCTGGCAGTTTCCAACTATATGATTTGCTCTTGGATGCTTTTAAAAGATGTTCTTAATATTTTAAATAACATTTTACTTATCCTCACTGGTAGAGATGGCTAAATTGCTTAGTTTGCCTTTTGTGAAAGCAGAAGTTCTAAATAGCCATTTGATATTACAATCCTTGGGTCCTTATAGCAGACTCCAAGTAGGTTCTATTAGCCTTATTTGAAAGACAGGGGAATCCCAGACTGAGGTAGGTCAGGGAGCTTGATGTGCTGGAGCTTGCCTGGGAACCCCAGTCTGTTAGAATATAAACCTGCTGCTCATGTCACGATGCCATACACTCTGTTTTTAAAAATTTGAATTGTGTAGTAACGGTATTTCACATGATATTTTGAATTTATTTTGCTAGGCAAAAACATTTCACCCATTGTTTACTGAGACAATATTAGCTGGACATGAATTATATAGACATGGCACTTTTGAAAAGTGTACTTTAGAATTATTTAAAGGAATAATGTTTAAAATGGTGGAAGTCTGATAAAATCCATCTATTACAAAGAGAAATGAGCCAATGATAAATTTGCTTACACAGTTCATTTATACTTGGCCACTTTATTTAATTTTATGGGGTGAAAAACAACCTCCAATTTTGTTGAAAAGTTAAAGTAAGTGTTTTAATGGAAATAAGACATGAGGTTTGAATGTAAAATGCTTAATGTGATAAAACATCCCTATGTTTGATTTTGAGTTATAAGAATTATTTCCTTATATACTTTTATAAGTTGAATTTTTCAGTAGACAGAGAGCATTCATTTCTTTACAAGGGGAATCTGGTGAAATCTGAGAAGACTGCTCTGTGTTGGGTTAAGTTTGAACTGGAATTATATGATGGGTGCATTCAATATCCAATATTGGGATATATAGTGCTTTTAGCAAGCTGGTTATTTAAAGATGGTTCGAGGGGCCAAGTAAATGTGAAGATGTATAATCAGATTTATAAAGGTTAATTATGTAGTGAGATGTTTAGGACTAATTAGAAAGGCAGTTAGTATAAACTATTTCAAGCAAGAAATATTTTCATTAAAACCCGTATTTCTTGATGAACGTGGTTATGTAGTATATATTGTGCATGTGATTTATTGGCACACAAAAAATACAGAGTAGTATGATTCTAATTTTCAAGAGTGCCTTCTAATGGAAGTGCAAATCACAGAGGGTCAGAACTGAAGAGATGAGGAAACTGAGGCTGAGAGAGCTTCGGCCAATCCAGTTCTCTTTTCTGAATACAATTTACTTTTTCCTGCTAGGGTAATCAGACATTGCCTCGACTTAGTCCCTTTCTAACCCTTGTTTTCATGTACAACAAGCCAGTAAGCATAAGGGCAAGATTCCAGCTGAGAAGGATGCCACAAGATTTTTCCTGCGAGTGAGTGAATCTACCCTGAGTTTGTGGAGTGCCTTTCTTTTTTTATTCACAAGAACAAGAGCACTGTAGTGTGATGCTGAGTTCTGAATGTGAAAATCAGAATGCTTGTAACATATTAAAACCAGAATGCAAACAATAGCACAGATACTGTTTGAAAAAGTAGCTAGCGAGCTTTACAATGCAGATGTGCAGCAATTATGGATTGAAAATGTATCTTTTGTACAATTTAAAATACCTCTTCTTGGGGAGCGAGGGAGTGAGCGAAGGAGGTCCAGAAGAAGTGAGGAGTGGGAAGGGAGGGCTACTCAGTGGCTCGCGGGAGAATGCCTAGTGAAGTCCTGGATGCATGGAGTGGGTGCTAGGGGGGTAGTGTGTGGGATTGTGGCTGCTGCGTCTCTCTCCGCAGCCAGTGAGCTGCGCTTCTTTGTTGCTGGGGCAGCAGTGCAGACCCACCTGGAGATGAGGCGTGGATTAGCAGGGTCAAAGTAACAGAACCAGGGTTCAGTTTCCAACATCTTTTGGTGACAGCCGTGAGGTCTGGGCCATAAGTGTAGAGGAAAGAGCAAAGCATGAACGACAGTTCCGTGGGTTAAAGCCGGTATCTGGAGTTATTGCTGTGATCAAGCTAAAAATTCTTTTTCTTTTTTAAATCTGGGTTACCTCAACCTGTTTCAGCACAGATATGGCCACTAGCAGCAAGAATGCGCGAATGGATCAAGTGGAGTTTTCCGTAGCCACAAAACTTATCAAACTACAAGGATATCAACTCCCCTCTGCTCTATCCCCTGCCATGAAACAGCACCCAGTTGCTATTGCTAGTGCACCACCATTTGGATAGGAGGTATCTTCAGCACACTACTGCATACAGCTGTGGCTCCAGTGCCAGCGGGCTCTGTCCAGTTGTCAGGATGTCTCTGTTCCCAGTATCTTCTCTGTTCCTCTAGCGGCAGTGCCTTCCCGGCGAACAGGGCTCTCCATTGTACAAGGTGTGATTCAAAACAAACAAACACGGTGAATGTTTAAATTAAAAAATAAAGTACGCAGCCGCTATGGAAGGCAGTGTGAAGGTTCCTCAAAAAATTACAAATAGAATTACCACATGACCCAGCAATCCCTCTCCTGGGTATCTGCCCCAAAAATCTGAAAACATTTATCCATAAAGACACGTGTGCTCCAATGTTCATTGCAGCTTTGTTTACGGTGGCCAAGACATGGAAACAACCAAAATGTCCTTCGATAGATGAATGGATAAAGAAGTTGTGGTATATATACACAATGGAATACTATTCGGCGTTAAGGAAAGATGAAATAGGACCATTTGTGACAACGTGGATGGATCTTGAGAGTATAATGCTAAGCGAAATAAGTCAGACAGAAAAAGCAGAGAACCCTATGATTTCACTGATATGTGGTATATAAACCAAAAAAAAAAAACAAAAGAACAAGACAAACAAATGAGAAACAAAAACTCATAGACACAGACAATAATTTAGTGGTTACCAGAGGGTAAGGGGGTGGGGGGTGGGTGATGAGGGTAAAGGGGATCAAATATATGGTGATGGAAGGAGAACTGACTCTGGGTGGTGAACACACAATGGGATTTATAGACGATGTAATACAGAATTGTACACCTGAAATCTATGTAAATTTACTAACAATTGTCACCCCAATAAAATTAATTAAAAAAAAAAAACTCATAGACACAGACAATAGTTTAGTGGTTACCAGAGGGTAAGGGGGTGGGGGGAGGGAGATGAGGGTAAGGGGGATCAAATATATGGTGATGGAAGGAGAACTGACTCTGGGTGGTGAACACACAATGGGATTTATAGATGATGTAATACAGAATTGTACACCTTAAATCAATGTAAATTTACTAACAATTGTCACCTCAATAAACTTTAATTTTAAAAAAAGTATTTCAGTAAAAGACACATTGCTATCAAATAGTACCTCAAAATAGTACCCCTTACTTAGAACACACTTATCCCATTGTCCTTGCCACTTTCTGAAGCAGTTCTGGAAGTCCTCTTTCGTGAGTGTCTTTAGTTGTGCTGCCGTGGCTGCTTCGATGTCCTGAATCGATTCAAAACATTTACCTTTCATGGTCATTTTGACTTTGGGGAAGAGCCAGAGGTCGCACGGTGCCAGATCCAGTGAATAAGGTGGATGAGGACACACTGTAATGATTTTATTTGATAGAAATTGCCATATACCAGAAGTGATATGTGACATGGAGGAGCATTGTCATGATGGAGGGTGAAGTAAAGACACTCACGAAAGAGGACTTCCAGAACTGCTTCAGAAAGTGGCAAGAACAACGGGATAAGTGTGTTCAAAGTGAGGGGGAGTGTTTAGAGGGGATTAATGGCAACGTGTCTTTTACTGTAATAAAGTTTTTAAATGTAAACATTTACCATATTTTGTGATCATACCTCATACAGTCCTTTAGAAGAGTTTGATCTCGCAGTGGTATATCTGCCATAAGCCCAACCTCAGTAGATCAGAAGAACCAGTTTTAGAAAGTGAACAAGAACTAGAAAAGAAATTGCCTATAATATTTGAAGAGAATCTAGAGTGGGCAGAGCAGGAAAGGAAATAGCGGGAGCACCGAGGACAAGAGCACAAAAGACAACTGGAGTTGGAGAAGCAACTAGAAAAGCAACGGGAACTAGGGTGTCAGAGAGATGAAGAGGGGAGGAAATAAATGGAGAGAGGAGAGGCTGCCAGAGAGAATTTGAATAGGACCGAATTTGAATGGGACCTAAGACAAGGACTATTAAATCAAAGAAACAAAGAACAAGAAGATATAGTTGCAAAGAAATCAAAGAAAAAGACTTTGGAATTGGAATTAGGAGGTCTAAATGGTAAAAAAGCATTAACTAGAAGGAAAACTTCAAGATATCGGATGTTGATTGACTGCCCAACGGGAAGAAATTGAGAGTACAAACAAATCTAAAGCATTGAGAATTGTCGAAATCACCCATCTAGAGCCACAATTAAAGGAGACTCAGTAAACTCTGGAAGACTTATTCCAGAAAAGCAGATACTCAATGACCAATGAAAACATTTTCAGCAAAACAGTTTGCACAGAGATTCACTTCTTACACCCAAAAAAGCCTTAGAAGCAAAAGAACTAACTAGATGAAGTTGAAAAAGAAACTAAATCAAAACTACAGGAGATTGATATTTCCAATATTCAGCTAAAGACACTTGCTCTCATGGCAGGCTCATTCATTATGAAGGCAGTGAAAGGCAAAATGTTTAGCAACTGGAGAAACAAGAAAAGAGCTGGAGTAAAAACTGTAGGACAGAATGAGAAGTCAGGAAAAAAATGCATGCGAAGGGAAACAATGAAGGAAAGAAAAAGATGGAAAAAGAGGAGATGCAGAGATAGCAAAAGAAACCAGTGTGAATTCAAATAACAATGTTGCATTCTCATATCATTACAATGATGTTTGGCTGTTTCATGGTTTGCTACTTTATTTTCTTCGATATTAAGTTTTATTTTTACTTGTATGATCCTTTTGAAAACAGCTCTTCTGCATAGAAATAATAAAATTCTCTAACTCTCAAAACAAAGTCTGTTTTTGAAAACGTTCAAATACTATATGGCAAACCAGGCCATTTCTCGCTTCTGTTGCTAGGCATAAATCTACCTAACCATATTCACTGCATGTTTTTGGCTTCCTGGATTGAATGAATCTTCATTGTGGCATTGCTCAAATGCTTGGACCAGAGAGACTCTTTCTGATGCCCACTCATATGAAATGAGCATCTCTCTTTTGGGTATGAATTGGAAACTTGAGGGTGAGGCTGAGCCGACCTGGGTGATGCAGGACAAAGTTGGACATTTGCCCTCACTTAAGGTAAATCCATCTTTTCCCGTCCATCTCATGGCAACAGATCCCCCTGACCTCTTTACCAAAGGAAAGCATGAGAAACAAGGTAATGACTTACAGATCAGAGTGGAAAATGAGGCTAGTTATTTCTATAGATGAATATTATGTGGGCATTTAAGATACTTTGCGTTGAACAACGAGATGGGAAAACAGGAAACCTTATCTCTGTTGCCCCTGCTCATCATCTGCTCTGTGTCTACTCCACTTTGCTTGTTAAGTTCCCGACCCATCAGGTATCAGGCAAGAAAAAAAGTTAGACCAGGGTAAAAGGAGTTAGTTAAGCTGGTTTGACTTTCATGTTGAAACCTGACCCCACTGAGTATCCGAAACTCTTTTTGAGCTGTCATTTAAACCCAACCAAGTTATTCCCCAAGCAGACATATGGCCCTTCTCAAGGGTTTCATTGCTTCTTAGAGATTTCCTTGTTAGCTAGCTGTGATTTGTGTGAATGTGAACAAAGTAGAAGACAGGGTTTTTTTCCAAAGTGTAATTTAATTTTTAATTAAAATAAATATATGTTTATTATCAAAACTTTGCAAATACATATAAAAAAGGAAAACATTGATAATTTCATAACTCAGAGGAAACTATGTGCATTTTCATCTAATCTTTTATTTCTGTGTGAGTATGTGTGCACATGTTCTTTACATATTTGTGATAATAATGCATTAGCAGTTTTATTTCTTGCTTTTTTCACCTGTATTTCAACATGTCACTAAATGAACATTCTGTAATTTAATGATTTCCCCATTATTGAATGTTTATGCTTTCTAATCTTTTACTATTATTAATATAAATATTATATAATAATAATCTGCCCCCTTGTTCTGTTTCTGATTTATTTCCTTAGCCCTAGATATGGAATTGTTGGGTCAAAGAATACAGTGCATTTTTAAATAAGTGCATTTGGTAATATTGCTGGGATGCCATCCAGAAATCCTGCTGTGGTGATGTGTACTGTCATATGACAGTAACTATTGCTTTGCCCCCTAATTGCCACCGATCAGCACTGTCCAGTTGAAGTATAATGTAAGCCCTACCTGCAATTTAAAATTTCCTATAAAATAATGGTAGGAGATGATCTATTAATTAGCTTCACTATGGTCATCATTTTACTCTGGATATGGTAGCCAATCAACATGCTGTAGTCCTTAAATTAGATATAATTTATACTAAAAACTAATATAAATTCCTGGTAACCACATTGAAAAAGTCAAAAGAAACAGGTAAAATTAATTTTCATAATATATTTTATTGAATCCAGTATATCCCAAATATATCACTTGAACATTCCCTCAACATAAAATTATTGACATATCGTATTTCTTTTCTGTACTCAGCCTTTGAATTCCAGTGTATATTTTATACTTTATAGCATATCTCCATTTGGACTAGCCATATGTCAAGTGACTAGTCATTATCATAATGGATAGCATAACCATGGAGTACAGGCACACCTTGTTTTATTGTCTTCCCTTTACTGCACTTCACAGGTGGTGCATTTTTACAAACTGAAGGCAAGACCCTCCACCAGCAAAAAGATTATGACTTGTTTTATTGTAGTACTTGCGTTATTGCAGTGGTCTGGAACGGAACCCACAGTATCTTGGAGGTATGCCTGTATTGCATTAAAATTTTTTCTTGCCAATTTAGTAGGTGGAAAAATGACATTTCTATGTTGATTTGAAATGCAGTTCCAATTACTCATGGATTTGGGGGAATATTAATGGATCTCAATTTGTATGAGTTATTTCTGTATTTAAGATGTTAACCCTTTTTATGTCATAATTGTAGAAAATATTCTTCCCTTCATCTGGTATTTTTCCCAGTATTTAGGACTGAATTTTAAAATTTCTATGTAATCAAATTTTTTTTTTAATTAAAGTTTATTGGGGTGACAATTGTTAGTGAAGTTACATAGGTTTCAGGTATACAATTCTGTAATGCATCATCTATATATCACATTGTGTGTTCACCACCCAGAGTCAGTTCTCTTTCCATCGCCATGTATTTGATCCCCTTTACCATCACCTACCACCCCCCGCCCCTTACCGTCTGGTAACCGCTAAACTATTGTCTGTGTCTATGAGTTTTTGTTTCTCATTTATTTGTCTTGTTCTTTTGTTGTTTTCAGTTTTATATCTCACATATCAGTGAAATCATATAGTTCTCTACTTTTTCTGACTTATTTCACTCAGCGTAATAATCTCAAGATCCATCCATGTTGTTGCAAATGGTACTATTTCATCTTTTTTTACCGCCAAATAGTATTCCATTGTGTATATGTACCACATCTTCTTTATCCAATCATCTATCAAAGGACACTTTGGTTGTTTCCATGTCTTGGCCACTGTAAATAATGTAGATTGGTGCAGCCTCTAAGGAAAGCAGTGTGGAGGTTCCTCAAAAAATTAAGAGTAGAAATACCCTATGACCCAGCAATCACTCTCGTGGGTATCTACCCCAAAAATCTGAAAACATTTATCCATAAAGCAATCAAACTTAAGTACTTTTTTCTTTGTGATTTCTTTCATTGATCCTATGCTTAGGAAGTCCTTTCCCATTCCAAGATGCTTGAATATTCAGTTATGCTTTTCATGGTTTCAGTTTTTTCTAAACTTAACTCTTTTATCCATCTGAATTTTATTTTGGCTGATGGCATGAGGTAAGGATGGGAGTTAGTTTTATTTGTTCCAAAATAGATAACTTCCACAATACCATTTTTGGATAATTCAGATCCTCCTCTTTGATTTGAGATTAATTCTCAAATTAATTATTTGTGCATTATTTATGCATTACGGTCCTCTTATGTCCTCTGATCTTTCCCCTTGATATTTCTTTGATTTTTCTGTTATTACTCTAATATTTTAATTATTGTCCCTTAATAACAGATTTTAACATTTTGCAGGATAAGTTTCCCTTGTTTCTTTTTATTTTCTATTATTTCATACTTACTTTGCTTGATTTCTCTTCCAGCTAAAATTTAGAATAATGTTAGAAAGTTTCAAACAATCCTGCTAGTATTTTTTTCCCATTGATATTATTATTAGAAATATTTTTAAACTACATGATATCTTGGACCTATTGCCATCTTCCAAACAGTCAGTCACTCTTTCTGTTCCGATTCACAGTTTGTCTCTCTGTTATTTAAATCATTTCTATTTCTCAGCAGTGTTTTCTAGATTTCTTCATATAATTTCCTTATGTTTCCTGTTAATGCAATGAGTAGGTTATTCAGATTTTCTGAATGGTTATTTCTGGTCCATTGGGAAGTATTCATTTTGGTATTCTTATCTTGTATCTAAACGTTGTGCAGAATTTTTACTATTCGGGGGATTGTTTTATAAAAGAAAACTTATGGAAAGAAAATTACTAAGCGAGACTTACTATTAGTTAATAAAGGCTATAAGAAAGTTACGTTATTAGGCTTTAAATCAAGGATAAGTGATTTCTAAATTCACACACACACACACACACACACACGCATGTACACACACATACACTTTCCCTCCACTTCTTGTACATTTCGCTTTTAAACCTCTTCTTCTAATCAAAAGCTTTCCAACATTTTCTTGTCCTCACCTCTGCCCCCGCTTCCCCGGACTGCTGAGTTGTGTCTCTTAGGAACCACAGCTGCCTTTTTATTTCACTAACTGACTACTTCATTTATTTGAAGGCTGGTTTTTCCTGCTATAGCAATCATGGCTTCTTCCTGTGCCTTCTCACCACCTGATTCAATTTAGACTAAATTCAAAGGGCAGAACTTGGCAATGGCCCAACTGCCCACCCTGTGTTTTTCCGCCTCAGCAGAAGGGCCTGAACAAGAAGTGGAAAGTGTGTGGGGGGGCTGCTGGTCTACGTTCAGCCCACAACATCTGTTCCATCTCCCCCCATCTCCCCATTTTTCCTCCCCTTGCCCCTCTGCCTGGCCTCCTAAATGGTTCTCTCACCACAGGATGGATTTACCAAACCCTGCGGCTTCTGTTCAAGCCATGAAGCAAGACTTCTACGGACATTTTAAAACATGTTTTTGTTTCGTATAAAGTCTTTTGAAACAGAAATGTGTTTGAACAGTTAAGCAGCGATCGCTTCTGTAGTGACCTCATTAAATTCTGCTTTTTCTCAGCTCTGGGACCCGTATGTGACAGTCGATTCCAATCACTGGGTAATTTATCTTGGGAAAATATATTCTATGCCATCTTGGTACAGGAGGTAGTAAATTTAAAAAGTAAATGATATTTATTGAAAATACAGTATTGAGTATACTTAGAGATGCATTACTCAATAGCTTCCTGATAAGTTTGCTTTGACATTTTGTGAAAAAACAATATTGAGTAGCAGAAACATGGTTTCATTCCATTTTTATTATAATTACTTACCTGACTAGCATTTTAGTAAGCGTCTACTCTATCTCACAAGAATATGCTAGGAGTTTGGTTGGACAATGGGAAATATACATTATTTTGGAAATGGTGTATAATCCCAGAGATTTTTGTCATTACATCCAAAAGTATTAATATTTTCTATGCTTCTATGTGAATGTACACACACAAGCCCATGGGGAATTCAAATCTAAAACTAAGGGTGAAGTGACATTTTAACACATCCATAGCAAAGCACTGACACTTCTTTCAGCTTTGTATTTTTTTAATTAATTTTTTCTTAAATGGGCGCAGCTCACAGTGGCCCATGTGGGGATCGAACCGGCAACCTTGGTGTTATTAGCACCACGCTCTAACCAACTGAGCTAACTGGCCACCTGCCTTCTTCCTGCTTTTTAGATGACTATCTCCATTAATTTACCAAATACTAACATTGACGTGGCATTGTGCACATTTGATTTAAACAACTGGTCTTGACCTTTCCACTCTGAAGGGTACTTAACTGTTTAACAACGAAACCAAGTGACGTGACCACACAGATTGGTATCTGTGCTTTCTTTCCCGGGACCTTAACATCAGATTCCCTCAGCTATCGTAGAATTGTATATAGAATGCTGCATGAAGGCAACTTGAGAGCGAGAAACTGTCTTTACTGCAGCAAGTAGTCCAGTCTAAAAGTAAATTAAGTAAATTAAGTAAATTAAGAAGCAGCCTCTATATTCACCATGCAAAGGAAACTCAGCATTTTCCCTTTCATACGTCATTTATGTCATGATGCAGTCATTCCACAGAATCACTCGACTTTAAAAAGAACAAATGGGACCGAAATCTTCCTTTGTTAGTTCTGAATGTTCTATTGTGTGTAAAGATAGACATGTTGCCATACATTTCATTTCCTTTGCCCTATACTTAATGAAAAATATAACATTTGTAAGAAAGAAAAGTGTGTTTCACACTTTTTTTTGCAAAGTCTGAAAGATAAAGGTGCCCTTATTGAGAGAACTGAGGATACACCTGAAATCTAGATAAATTCAGTCTCGTGAGAGAGGGAATTCAACTATATTTGTAAAAGTATGGCTGACGAATTCAGTTAGTACATTTCAAAGTATTTCATCTGTTTAACCCTCAAAGGTTAGGAGAATGTATCAGAAATTTTGCCCAGTTACAGTATTTTGTTCTATGAAACTCTTGCTTGAAAAACAACTGGGTATTGCCTAGGACACATCAGTAACATTTTATGGACCATAATTATACAGTGGCATTAAATTTGGGGCTTTCTATTGGTTACCTAAGAGCATGTCAGCTTCCACTCCCTTAAACAATGTCAGTGGTATTTTTTCCAATTAAAAGTTTTAATATATAATACATTCACATGACAAAAAAAGAAGAAAAAATCACTACACAGTATGAATTGGAGAGTCATGAAAGGATGATTGGTGTAAGTGGGGTTTGAGGAAAGGGAAGGATTGGAATTGGAGAGCAGGAATGAGGACATTTGAATGAAAAGAGAAGTCAATTTGGATAACCAGTGGGTGAGATGTGTCAGGCAAGCAGTTAATAAATACTGTGGTTAGTAACCCATTGTGCTGATTGACTTTTCAACTATTAATGATATTTTCACAGTTGCTTGTGACAGTATTATGTGCACAAAGTTGGATTTGGTTTGAAAAGCTTTCTTTTTCTCCCCCAGCGTGAAGTCAGAAAATACTTTCACCGGAATGTTTGATTTGTACTCGTAGGTTGGCTGTTTTAAAGCCAATGATGTAGGCTTTGTTTTGGACAAGGGAACATGATGACTACCAGCTTCCCATCCAGCTTTCTCTGGAACAATTTCCCCTGCCAGAGCAGTTGAGGGGGGCATGATTTGGACTAAACAGTATAGCTTTTCCATTGGAGTTATCTGGCTTTGTGTGACACTTAGGTGTTCACAGAATGTCAGTGAGGGAAGAGATCTTAGAAGTTGGCTATTCTTACTTCATTTTGCTGGTGAGGACCACGGGGGCCAGAAGTAATGAGGGCTTGGCTTTGTCACTTAGATAGCTCGCTTTTCCTCCTGGACCGTGCCTGGGCGTGTGGCTGTCTTTCTTCCCAGTAGACTGTGAGCAACTTGGGGACAGGTACTGTTTTACTTATCTTTATACTCCTTGTGACACCTTGCACAGGGGCTGCCGTGAAGTAGACACTCAATCCACATTTGTCGAATGAATATTATTAAATGAATACCTAGTAGGGATGAATTTTGCAGGCCACTGAACTCAGACATGGAACTAATATAATGCTTTTTATAGAACCCAATTTAGTGTCTCTTTTGAACTCCCTCTCAGCTGCAAAGAGGAGAACTTAATTTTGCCAATTGGAGGGCAGTTTTGTAAGCTCAGCTTTTCGCAGCTGATTTGGAATGAATACACAGTCAATTCAGGGTTATTTCCCCCACCTTCTTTGTACAGTGGCACGTCGGTTAGATATGCTCACTTAAGTCTACCCGACACTTTTTACACATCCCTTCACGTCCTCTTGCTGTTTCAACCACCAAAGAGGAGACCAGATTGTCACGCTTTAACATCTCTTGGCTTATTGGTGCTAAAGTGTGAGATGTTTCAGAAATCACCTAGAGCCCCTGTATGCCCAGAGTGGAAATAGGAGTTAATGCCCAGTGGGGCAAAACTTTGACCCATAGGCTTTGGGGGCTAGTTGATAATTGCTACTCAGTTTACATTAGATCAAGCAGCATTTACCTTTGGCTGTGGCTATGATAATAAAACATTCTTATTGTGGTTCTGCCCCTTCCCTGCTTTCCTCCTCCGTGCCTCGTCCTTGTGCCCTGGGATCATACTCCCAAGGAAAATTTGTGTCAGGCTTTCCTTCCAGGGAATGTGGGCGAAAACACATAGTGGGGTGCATTCCAGGCCCTAAGATGACATCTGCCCCTGCTGCTCTGCCCTGCCATGTACTTATTTCCTGTCTGGTTTTCAGTCACCCTCATCAGTCTGTGCTGCTTCCTGCTGAGATGCTTCTGCTTCTAAGCCATGACCGTTTGAAGATGTCTCTGTGAGTCTGTCTGCCTCTCAGAGCCACAATTAGAAGAAGGCGTGTGTGCGGTCGTCTTAACCTTGATTCACAGGTTCGTCTGGCAGTTCCAGCACCTCCTGCTCCTGACTGGACTCGGAGACATCACCAGTGCCTATCTGGCACGTGCAACTACAGTAGTGGGCTGTGCCATCTAGGTTTGTGTAATGTTTGCACAGTGATGGAATAGCCTAAGAATGCATTTCTCAGAACACACTGCTGTCATTCAGTGGTGGTGCATGGCTGTGTACAATTCAGTGGTTTTTAGTATATTTACAGAGTAGTGCAGCTAGCACTAGTGTCTAACTCCAGCTTGTTTTCATCACCACAAAAAGGAATCCTGTATCCATTAGTAGTCATTCCACGTTCTCTCTCTTACCACTTCCTGACAAACACTAATCTATTGTCTGTCTCTATATATTTGTCTATTCTGGACATTTTACAGTAATGAAATCATGCAATGTGTGCCGTATTATATCTAGCGTCTTTCAATTAGCATAATGTTTTCAACTTTTGTACATGTTGTAGTATTTAATAGGATATCATTCCCTTTCCTGCTTTATTGAGGCATAATTGACAAATAAAATTACATATATTTAAAGTATATAATGTGATGATTTAATATACATATATACATACAAAATGATTATGACAGTCATATTAATTAACATATCCATCAACTCATGTAGTTACCATATTATTGTATGTGGTGAGAACCCTTAAGATCTACTCTCAGAAAAGTCTATTTTTTGAAGTTTGCACTCTTTGACCAACATCTCTCCATTTCCTCCATCTACCCCCACCCCCCACAGCCCCTAGTAACCACCTTCCTAAATCTCTGTTCCTAACACTTCAGCTGTTTTAGATTCCACATATAGGTGAGACCATATGGTATTTGTCTTTGTCTGTCTGGCTTATTTCACTTTGCATGATGTCCTCCAGGTTCATTCAGTAGATCACAAACGGCAGGATTTTCTTCTTTCTAGTGGCTGAATAATATTCCATTGCAAGTTTATGCTATATTTTCTTGATCCATTCATCGGTTGATGGCTACTTAGGTTTTTCCCCATCTTGGCTATTGTGAATAATGCTATAACGAACATGGCTCTGCAGATATCTGCTCAAGATCCTGATTCAGTTTTCTTTGGATGAATACCCAGAAGTGGAATTGCTGACTCATGTGGTAGTTCTATTTTTAACTTTTCGTGGCACCTCCATACTGTTTTCCATTGTGGCTGCAATGATTTACATTCCCACCAACACCACACAAGGGTTTCCTTTTCTCCACAACAACACTTGTTAGCTCTTGGCTTTTCGATAATAGTCTTTTCTAACAGGTATGCGGTTGAGCACCTTTTCTTGCATCTGTTGACAATGTGTATGACTTTTTTAGAAGAATGTTTATTCCGGTCCTTTGCCCATTTTTTAAATTGGATTTTTTGATTTTATGTTTTTGACATTTTGCTATTGAGTTATATGAGTTCATTATAGATTTTGTAATTATTTTCTCCCGTTCTGTTGGTTGTCTTTTCACTTTGTTGATTGTTTCCTTCGCTGTACAGAAACCTTTTCTTTTGATATAGTGTTACTTGCTCATTTTTCTTTTGTTGTCTGTGCTTTTGATGTCACATTTAAAAAATCATTATCAAGACCAATGTCAAGAAACATTTCTTCCAGGAGTTTTAAGGTTTTACATTTTATATTTAATCCATTTCAAGTTAATTTTTCTGAGTGGTATAATATAGGGGTCCAATTGTTATTCTTTTGCATGTGAATATCCAGTTTTCACAATAGCATTTATTGAAGAGGTTATCCTTTGCCTAATGTTTATTCTTGGCACATTTGTCAAAGATTTGTTGACCATATATGCAGGGGTTTATTTCTGGGCTTCAGTTGGTTTATGTGTCTGTTTTCATGTCAGTGCCATGCTGTTTTGATTACTATATCTTTGAAATATACTTTAAAATCAGGAAGTGTTATACTTCCAGCTTTGTTCTTCTTTCTCAGCATTGCTTTGGGGTCTTTTGTAGCTCCATATGAATTGTTTTTTATTTCTGTGAAAAATTCCATTGGAATTTTGAAAGGGATTGCATTGAATCTATAGATTGCTTTTTAGTAGTAGTAGATAGACATTTTAACCAAATCAATTCTTACAATCCATGAACACAGTATAACTTTCCATTTGTTTGTGTCTTCAATTTCTTTCATCAGTGCTTTATAGTTTTAAGTATACATATCTTTCACCTTCTTGGTTAAATTTATTCCAAGTATTTTGTTGTTTTCGATGCAATTGTGAATGGGATTGTTTTCTTAATTTCTTTGTCAGATAGTTTGATAGTTTATTGTTAGTGTATAGAAACACAACTGATTTTCGTATGTTGATTTTGTAACTTGCAACTTTACAGAATTCATTTCTTAGTTCTAACAATTTCTGTCTTCAGGGTTTTCTATGTATGAGATCATATCTGCAAACAGAATAAGTTGACATCTTCCTTTCTGATTTGGTTGCTTTTTATTCTTTCCTAATTGCCCTGGCTAGGGCTTTCACTATTATGTTGAATAGGAGTGGTAAGAGTGGGCACTGTTCTCTTGTTCCTAATCTTAAAAGAGAAGTTTTTAGTATTTTACTATTAAGTAAAATACTAGCTGTGTGTTTGTCATGTATGGCTTTATTATGTAGAAGAACATTCCTTCTGTACCCAGTTTGTTGAAAATTTTTGTCAGGAAAGGATGTTGGAATGGGTCAAGTGCTTTTTCTATGCATCTATTTAGATGATCATTTGATTTTTATCTTTCATTCTGTTAATATGATATATCCCATTTATTGATTTGCATATGTTGAACCATCCTTACATCCCAGCGATAAATCCTACTTGATGGTTATGTGTGACCCTTTTAATGTGCTGTTGAATTTGGATTGCTGGTATTTCTTTTGAGAATTTTTACGTGTTTGTTCATCAGGAATACTGTCCTGTACTTTTGTTTTCTTGTAATGTCCTAACACAGCTTTGGTATCAGGGTAAGGCTGGCTTTGTAAAAAGAGTTTGGAAGTGTTCCTTCTACTTCAGTTTTTGGGAAGCGTTTGAGAAAGTTCTGCGTTCTTTAAATGCTTGGGAGAATTCAACCCATGAGGCCACATGGTCCTAGGCTTTTATTTGTTGGGAGCCCCACATTTGGGTAGGGTCACTGACTGTCCTCTGTGGTTAGGTAGGATCACTGGCTGTGCTCAGGCAGAGTCTTAGGCTGGCCTCCACAGCTGGTCTGCTGGGAAGGACTTCTTGCTGTACTCATGGCCAGACAGGTCTGCCAGGTCAGTTCCATGGACAGGCAGAGCTGAGAGCTGGGCTCTCTGATCAGGTGAGTCTGCCGGCAGGGATGCAGTGTCACCACCAAGATCTGTGCACTGGTCACTGTGAGTGCCACTGCCCTTCATTGTTTTCAGCTCACTTCAGGTGGTCTAGCTCTGCCAATTCCCTCAGTGTTCCCCTAGGGATGGGACCAAAGTGTGCCTTGTGGGTTGTGCCTTGAGTCCCTCAGTAAGCTGGTTATCTGCCTCAGGCTCTCTTTTCTCCACTGGAGAAACCATAGACACGGGGATCCCTCTAGGTGTGGCGCTGTGCTGGCATGGGAGAGGAATGATGTGGCCAAAAGGAAGTGGCTCCTCTTACTCTTTTAATGTGCCTTTTCCTGGTTTTTGTGCTCTGAGGGGGTGCTTCAGACTTACCCCCAGGTTCTGGGATTTTCACAAGTGTTCTTGTCTGTGATTAGTGGCTTATCAGTATTTCTGTGAAGATGGCTAGAGCCAGGGGCTTCATGTTCTACCATCTTGTTGATGTCACACTTCCCTTCATTCCTTCATATGGCTGAATAATATTCCATTATATGGTTATACCACATTCTGTTTATCCATTCACCAGTTAGATATTTGGGTTGTTTCTACCTTTTGGCTATTGTCAGTAGTGCCATTTTGAATATTTGCATGTATTTGTTTGAGTACCTATTTTTAATTCTTTGGGGTATATACGCAGGAGTGGAATTGCTGGATCATATGGTAACCTCTGTAGTTAACTTTCGAGGAACCGCCCAACTATTTTCCAAAGAGGCTGCTCCATTTTTCATCCCCGTTAACAATCTCTGAGGGCTCCAGTTTCTCCGCATCTTCATCAACACTCACTATTCGTATCTAGTCATAATTTTTCATAAGTGTCCCCTGGTTTTTTTGATCTATAAGGATGCTCTGTGCTTTCCATAAAAAGAGACAAATCTCATTACTCATGGCATGTGTTGAAGTATTTATGAGGTTCAGGAACATATGCGTGCCTCCTGATGCATGACACTTTGTAAGAGTTCCTCTTTGCTAGTGGGGGTTGTCTGCTTGTTCCCATGCAAAAGGAAGGTGTACCAAAGTGTTGACTCGCACATGGAAATGTACCTGTGTCTTGATTTTCCCCAAACGTATTCTGCTGAGTCATCTTCACACTCTTGCATTCAGCTCTTTGAATCAATGCAGCTGATGGTTCTCACAATTACATGCCAGCTTTTAATTGTGGTTGAAACAAAAACCAAGCATCATGTACAAACACAAATGTAAAAAATACTTAAGCGCTATGTCTAAAAATGGAATGCAACCTCCAGAACTAGACATTTTTAGCTTAAAAATAAACCTATGGGGAAATGTCATCGCGAATTTTATAGAATTGGGACCTGTGTTGTTGGGTAGTATATGTTTTAGGTAAGCGTTTTAATGAAGATTTCTAAAACAAATCCAAACTCTGAATCTCAAAGTAGTTTCTTATTATGTATAATGTGTAGTGCTTGGATAGAAAAATGCTTGAAAATAAAGCTTTATATAACGGTGATTTTAACTTCTTTATTTGCCAGTTTAATGGGGGGTATTTTGGAAATACTACTCTATCATGTCCCCCCTCCCAACTATCAAATTATGTCTCCAATGGCCATGATATTATTATAGCACCTGGGATGGATGGGGGGTGCATCTTTTCCACTACTATGCTATCTAGCCATTTAACCACCTGGGAAAGAAAAGGGTTAGCAAGGTAGAGGAAGTAGAAAGCCCATGCTGTAATGGACAGTTAGCATGACTTCTGCTGGACAGCATGTACATCCCTTTACTATGTGTGAGGCAGAGCCTACCTTATGAGCTTTCTTTGCAGCAGAGAAGTTGAAAATGCCTGGTACTTGTTTCTCCAATGTCCTTTGAAGCCAGGGCTATCTCAGTCACACATTCCCAGAACTTAAGTGGCAAATTAATGACACAAAGAGGGATTGTGCAAAATCCGTTCTGGCAGGCATAGTATCGATGTAGTGGCAGCCATATCCATTGTCTAGTATCAGTGATGTTGCAAATGGCAAGAATTCTTTCTTTTTATGGCTGAGTAATATCCCGTTGTATATGTGTACCACCTCTTCTTTATCCAGTCGTCTATTGATGGGCACTTAGGTTGCTTCCATATCTTGGCTATTGTAAATAACACTGCAATGAACATAGGGGTGCATATATCTTTTTGAATTAGTGTTTTGGATTTCTTTGGATAAATACCCAGAAGTGGACTTGCTGGGTCATAAGGTAGTTCTATTTTTAATTTTTTGAGGAACCTCCAACTGTTTTCCATAGTGGCTGCACCAATCTGCAATCCCACCAACAGTGCCCAAGGGTCCCCTTTTCTCCACATCCTCGCCTGCACTTCTTTGTTGATTTATTGATGACAGTCATTCTGACAGGTGTGAGGTGATATCTCATTGTGGTTTTTATTTGCATTTCTCTGATAGTTAGTGACGTTGAGCATCTTTTCATATGTCTATTGGCCATCTGTATGTCCTCTTTGGAGAACCGTCTATTCAGGTCCTCTGCCCACTTTTCAATTGGATTGTTTGGTATTTTTGGTGTTAAGTCTTATGAGTTCCTTATATATTTTGGATATTATATATTTTGGATATTAACCATTTTTTTAATTGTATTGTTTGGTATTTTTGGTTTTAAGTCTTATGAGTTTCTTATACATTTTGGATATTTACCCCTTATTGGATGTATCATTGGCAAATATCTTCTCTCATTCAGTAAGTTGTCTTTTTATTTTGTTGATGGTTTCCTTCATTGTGCAAAAGCTTTTTAGTTTGATGTAGTCCTAGTCCCATTTATTTTTTTTTTGTCTTTTGTTTCCCTTGCCAAAGGGGACATATCCAAAAATAAATATTACTAAGAATAATGTCAGTTTACTGCCTATATTTTCTTTTAGGACTTTTATGGTTTCAAATCTTATGTTTAAGTCTTTAATCCGTTTTGAGATTATTCTTGTATGTGGTGCATGAAAGGGATACAGTTTCATTCTTTCGTGTCTGTCCAGTTTTCTCAACACCATTAATTGAAGAGACTGTCTGTACCCCATTTATATTCTTGCCTCCTTTGTCGTAGATTAAATGACCATGTAGGTGTGGGTTAATTTCTGGGCTCTCTATTCTGTTCCATTGATCTCTGGGTCAGTTTTTATGCCAGTACCATGCTGTTTTGATTACTATAGCCTTGTAGTACAGTTTGATATCAGGTAATGTGATACCTCCAACTTTGTTCTTTCTTAAGATTACTGTGGTTGTTCAGGGTCTTTTGTGGTTTCATATAAATTTTAGGATTATTTGTTCTAGTTCTGTGAAAAAATGTCATTGGTATTTTGATACGGATGCATTGAATTTGTAAATTGCTTTGGGTAGTATGGACATTTTAACGGTGTTAACACTTCTATCCATGGGCATGATATAGCCTTCCATTTATTTGTATCTTCTTCAGATTCTTTCTTCAGTGACTTATAGTTTTCTGAGTACAGATCTTTTACATCCTTGGTTAAGGTTAAGTTTATTCCTAGGTATTCCCTTCTTTTTGATTTAATTCTAAGTAGGATTGTTTTCTTAATTTCTCTTCCTGATAGTTTGTTATCTGTGTACAAAAATGCAACCAATTTCTGAATATTAATTTTGTATCCTGATACTTTACTGAATTCATTTATCAGTCCTAATAGGTTTTTGGTGGATATTAAGGGTTCTCTCTGTATAGTTTTGTGTCATCTGCAAATAATGACAGTTTTACTTCTTCCTTTCCAATTTGGGTGAATTTTATGTCTTTTTCTTGTTTGATTCCTGTGGTTAGGACTTCCAGTACTATATTAAATAAAAGTGGTGAAGGTAGACATCCTTTTCGTGTTCATGATCTTAAAGAAAAAGGTTTCAGCTTTTCACCATTGAGTATCATGTTAGCTGTGGGTTTGTCATATATGGCCTTTGTTATGTAGAGGTATGTTTCCTCTATCTCTGCTTTGCTGGGAGTTTTTACATTATAAGTGGATGTTGGATTTTGTCAAATACTTTTTCTGCATTTATTGAGATTATCATATGATTTTTATCTTTCACTTTTTTGTGTGGTGTATCACATTAATTGATTTGCGGATATTGAACCAGTCTTCCACCACAGAGATAAATCCCATTTGACCATGGTATATGATCATTTTAATATATTGCTGAATTCGTTTTGCTAATTTTGTAGAGGGTTTTTGCTTCTATATTCATCAGAGAGATTGGCTTATAATTTGTGTGTGTGTATGTGTGTGTGTATGTGTGTGTGTGTGTGCGCGCGCGTGGTGTTTTTGTCTGTTCTTGTATCGGTAATTCTGGCCTTGTAGGATGAGTTAGGGGCCGTCCCTCCTCTTCAACTTTTTGGAATAGTTTGAGAAGGATAGGTGTTAATTCTTTGAATGTCTGATAACATTCACCTGTTGAGTCATCTAGTCCAGGGCTTTTGTTTTGGGGTAATTTTTGGTTAATGATTCGATTTCATTAGCAGTTATCAGTCTGTTTATATCTTTTTTTTCCTTCCTGATTCAGCCTTAGATGATTGTATATTTCTAGGAATGTATCCATTTCTTCCAGGGTGCCCAATTTGTTGGCATTTAATTGTTTGTAGTATTTATTTAAAATTCTTTGTATTTCTGTGGTGTTGGTTGTCATTTCTCTTTCATTTCTGATTTTATTTATTTGGTCCCTTCTCTATTTTCTTGATGAGTCTGGCTAATGGTTTATCACTTTTGTTTACATTTTCAAAGAACCAGCTCTTGGTTTTATTGGTGTTTTCTATTGCTTTTTAAAAAAGACTTTATGTCATTTATTTCAGCTCTGATATTTATTATTTCCTTCCTTCTGCTCACTTTGGACTTTGTTTGTTCTTCCTTTCTAGTTCCTTTAGGTGTAAAGTTAGATTGTTTATTTGAAGATTTTCTTTTTTCTTGAAGTAGGCCTATATTGCTATAAATTTTTCTCTTAGAACTGCTTTGTCTGCGGCCCATAAAGTTTGAGTCATTGTGTTTTCATTTGTCTCAACGTATCTTTTTATTTCTTCCTTGAGCTCATTGTTAACCCATTCATTGTTTAGTAACATGTTATTTAGCCTGCCTATGTCTGTGTGTTTTTCAGTTTTCTTCTTGTAATTGATTTCTAGTTTCATACCATTGTGATCAGAGAAGATGCTTGATATAATTTCAGTCTTCTTAAGTTCACTAAGACTTGTTTTTTGGCCTAATGTGGTCTATCCTGGAAAATGTTTCATCTGCACTTGAAAAGAATGTATATTCTTCTGCTTTTGGGTGATGTTTCCTAAAAAACATCAATAAGGTTCATCTGGTCTCATGTAAGGCTATTGTTTCCTTGTTGCTTTTCTGTCTGGAAGATCTGTCTATTGATGTGAATGGGGTGTTAGAGAGTTTCCTACTATGACTGTATTACTGTCTATTCCTCCCTTTATGTCCATCAATATTTGCTTTATATATTTAGGTACTCCTTCATTGGGTGTGTAGATGTTTATGAGAGTTATATCCTCTCATTGGATTGATCCCTTTATCATTATGAAATACCCTTATTTGTCTCTTGTTACAGCCCTTGTTTTGAAGTCTATTTTGTCTGATATAAATATTGCTATATCAGCTTTTTCTTTCTTTTCCATTGGCATGAAATATCTTTTTTATTCATTTACTTTCAATCTGTGTTTGTCTTTCAATCTGAAGTGCGTCTGTCGTAGGCAGTGTATATATGGGTCTTGTTTTTGTATCCATTCAGGAGACAGGGCTAATCCTTATAGTTGGAGAAGCTGGTGTGTGGAGGGATACTGAGGAATTTGCCTAAGGTGTAGAGGTGGAGTCATAATTTATTAATAACTCGTATAGGTAAACTTGTATTTGTTGGAGGTAATATCCATCTTCAGTTTAATTTCATGCCTGTGGGGCTTGGTAGACCACATATGTAATTAGTGGGGCTGTTACCATGACACAGTTCTGAAATGATATTTTACCAGTAAGGATCTAATATAAGTTATTTGGTTCAGTTGATTATATAATTTGAAGGCCCCTTTGCTGTACTGTCATCTATTGAACACTTTGAAATGAGATTCTGTGTTTTCTCAGAAGACCAAAATTTATTAAGGTGTGTATGCATTTGTATAATATATATTCTTTCAATTCTCATTTTCCAGGGACAGTGATATTTAATCAGCTTGATATAAAGATAACTCTAGGATAGTGATAGAAATGAAATTTTCATAGATTTACGTTTTAAGAACTTGCTACTTTTGTCAAGAAAAACATAAATAATCAAGCTGTCTGGATTCTCCTAACCACGAGTGTGAACTTGGCTTTTATTTGATGAGGGTATATGAAAGAGTGACATACTATTTATGATTGAACTGTTATCAGCCATGGATCCCATTGCTTCTGGTGTATATGGCCTTGCAGCTGCTAAACATGGTTTCAGAATCAAGACAGCTTGGTGTTTGCAATCATTTTTAGATAGCAGATCATAGATTGTATAGGTTATTTTGCTATCGTGGAGTAATTCTGGGGTCTAAAAAGGCAGTGGCGAGGAAGAATCCAGCTGTTTTTTTCAACTCTGATAGTCCACTGTTGGTGAGGAGAGTCTCATCAAATTCTTCCCTAAGTGGCCTAGGTGAGGGTGGTCGGGGAGAGGCTGTGCCAAGATGGGCCGCATCTGTTCTTGTTCTGTGTGGCCTCTACTTTCATTAAAATTCCATATTTCTGGCCAAATAAATGAGGAATTAATAATGTGCGTGCACACACACACACACACACACACACAGTGTGTGTATGGGAACGTGTCAGTGGTTTACAGCCTAAATTCTATACCAGCCAAATCATCCATTGAACGTGTGATAGAATATAACACATTTCAGAAATTCTGGGTCTTGACAGCTTTTGCCTCCCACATATGCTTTCTTAAGAAAGTATTGGAGGCCATTCTCCACCAAATGAGAGAAACAATCAAGAGAGAGAAAACCTGGGATAGAGAAAACAGGGGGGCACCAGAAAGGGGTGAAGAGAATTCCAGGAGGATGGTTATCAGAGCCCCAGGATGATAGCTGTGCCCCGATGTAACCGATTATAGCAATTTGATTCCAGATATGCTGCCACCATCGTATCCTGTTTTATTTTAACACGAGGAAAGTGTTCCCAAGTGAGCCTACCCCAGGTTCTTATCTGTTGTAGGCTTCACCATTTGCTGGAAAATTTCCTGGTCTGCTGTCCAGGTCCTTCTGCCTAGATAAGCCAGTGACACCATTTCATCCTACAGAGGTGTCGTGTTCTCTTTTCAGGAGGAATCTAAAAGCAAACACTGGAGCAGCTTTCGTCTCGGACCATATCCCTGTCAGACATCCAGTACCAGACCACTTTACAGCCATGCCGGGTGTCCTAAGTGTGGTGAACTTTTTGTTTCCTAGATCTCACCCATAACCTTGTTCAGTTTTAACCTGGCAAAGACTCTTGTGAAGTCTCAGTGAAGTCAGAGTTACACTCCATTCAGCTGACCTTCTTTGGATTTCTCCATCTAACAAAGGCAATACTGCCTGTTCTTCAGAGCTAGGTTTATCCTTCATTGTTGGCTTTGCAAACAAAGCCATATGTGGACGGAGGGAAGCTTATTTTATAGGAAAGGGGCTCATGGATCTTTTAACGTGTTGGTAATGTTAAATAGTTAAGTGAAAATGATTATCCTCTTCACCTGGATATTCGGTGCTTGGGAGATCATTTTATTAGTATTATTAGTATGAATATATTTTGTTAATATTTTTTAAAGCAGGGGTCTGCAAACTTTTCTTGTACAGGGTCACATAGTAAAGCAAGTATTTTCAGCTTTGGGTCAGAAGCTCTCTGTCACTATTATTCAACTCTACTCTTGTGGCATGAAAGCAGCTATGAGCACTACATAAACAACTGGATGTATTGTATTCCAGTAAAACTTAATTTACGAAAACAAGCAGGGGGTTGAATTTGGCCCATCAGCTGTAGTTTGCTAGCTCCTCCAAATAGCACATATATGTTTTATATGCTCTTATAAATGTATGATCCATTAATATATGTATATATGTATACACACATATACTCACATATGTATATACATATGAATATACATATAATTATAAATGTAAATAAATATAAATATACAAGCAAGCATCCTCTCACACTCAAAACCCACGGTGCCACCGTTCACTCCATATTTACTATGGTTTGAATATGTGTGTCCTGTCCAAAATTCATATGTTGAAAATGTAATGTCCAAGGTGATGGCCTTAGGAGGTGGGACCTTTGGAAGGAGATGAGTCCATGAGGGAGGATCCCTTAGGAATGAGATCAGTGCCCTTAAAAGAGGTCTCAGAGAGCTCCCTTGCCCTTTCATTCATGTGAGGATACAAAGAGAGAAGTAGGAGACCTGGAAAAGGGCCCTCACTCAACCATGTTGGCACCTTGATCTCAGACTGCCAGCTTCCAGAACTGTGAGGAATAAACGTCCGTTGTTTATAAGCCATTCAGTCTGTGGTATTTTGTTATAGCAGCTCGAGTGGGCTAAGACAATAGTATATTATAAAATGCCTTTTCAGCTCTTTCGTCTTTCCATGTGCTTCCTTCCCTTCTTTTATCTTTTAGTTCGGTCTATTATCGTATGACCTTTCTATTGTGATTTCTGGCATAGGCCTCTGTAGTAGGATGGATACTGGATTGGAAATCAGGAAAACCAGCTCCTACTCCACACGTCTACCACTGACTAGTAGTTAAATAGCTAATTGAAAATACCTTCTCTCCTTGAGGCCTCAGTTTCTTCCAATGTAGAATGAGAGATTTGGGCCAGTTGGTGTTAGAGGCCACTTACCACTCAAATAGTCTGTTATTTCAGATGTTTACTATGGTTTAATTTCAGACATTGACTCATGTACTTCCTTCCCTCCCCCCAAGCCCCCCAAAAAGAGTAGCTCACATCATGCATGACCATTCTCTTGTAATTTCCACCTCTGTGTTCTACCTTAGAGGATTCATATAAGAATCAGTATTTTAGATCTCAACATTCTGAGTTTGTCAGGAAGCCATTTTTTTTAACTGCAGGGATGAACTCCCAAGTAAAGAACAGAGACTTAAGTAATTGTAATGTCTTCAGAGAAGAATTACAATATCTATCCAGAGTCTGTCATAATATTCTAATGGTGTTCATTGCATTATGAATTAAAGGCTTGTCAAGAAATCTATTATAGAAATGCATTTGTGAGGTGTTTATAAATCCTATGGTGCTGATACTTTTTACATAGGTTGTCAGCTGCAGTATAAAATTTTATTTCTGTAGGTTTAGATTTATATAGATGAGTTTTAGAAATGAGAAGATAAAGCCTGTAGTTCATTGGTAGAGAGCTGGGCCAAACCCAGGGAGGAGTGAGTGGTCTTTGATGATGAGCCATCTCTAAAGATGAAGATGTCCTGGCAGGCTACTTGGGTAGGAGCTTGGAGGCAGCATGTTTACAATAAAATGTACAGAACTCGTACGAAGGGAGCAGTCAAATGATTCTAATAAATGAAAATAACAGTATATCCTATGAAAGGATGGAGTGTGATTGTATTTCGATGCTCTTGAATTTTTCAGGTGATTACCTTAATAAGGGAAATCCTAATATATGAGGTGTGATCAAACAATATGGTGAATGTTTCAATAAAAAAATTATTACTGTAAAAGACACATTGCCATTAATCCCCCTCAAAATACTCCCCCTTGCATCAAACACACTTATCATTCTGGCCACTTTCTGAAGTTCTCTTTCAAAAAAAAGAGTGAAGACACTCTTTCGTGAGTGTCTTTAGTTGCGCTGTCATGGCTGCCTTGGTGTCTTGAATCATTTTGTCTTTGGGGAAGAGCCAGAAGTCAGACAGTGCCAGATCCGGTGAATAAGGTGGATAAGGACACACCATAATGTTTTTTATTTGACAGAAATTACTGTACCAGAAGCGATGTATGACACAGAGCATTGTCATGATGGAGGATGAAACTGTTTCCCCATTTCTCGGGCCGTTTTCTATGCACAACATTTCTTAAATGCTCAAAAGGACACTCACGAAAGAGACTTCCAGAACTCTTTCAGAAAGTGGCAAGAACGATGGGATAAGTGTGTTCAAAGCGAGGGGGATATTTTGAGGGGGATTAATGGCAATGTGTCCTTTAGCGTAATATTTTTATTTAATTTAAACATTCACCTTATGTTTTGATCACACCTCGTATTCAACTCCATCACTTTCAACATCAGTTGACTTCCATTTCTCAGTTCTAGCAAATGCGTAAGAAATGAGTGTAGACTGTTGGTAGGAATGCAGACTGGTGCAGCCGTTATGGAAGGCAGTGTGGAGTTCCTCAAAAAATTACGAATAGAATTACCACATGACCCAGCAATCCCTCTCCTGGGTATCTACCCAAAAAATCTGAAAACATTTATAGATAAAGACATGTGTGCTCCAATGTTCATTGCAGCTTTGTTTACGGTGGCCAAGACATGGAAACAACCAAAACGTCCTTTGATAGATGAATGGATACAGAAGTTGTGGTATATATACACAATGGAATACTATTCGGTGGTAAGAAAAGATGATATAGGAACATTTATGACAACATGGATGGATTGAGATTATAATGCTAAGTGAAATAATTCAGACAGAAAAAGCAGAGAACCCTATGATTTCACTGGTATGTGGTATATGAACCAAAGACAACAAAAGTACAAGACAAACAAATGAGAAACAAAAACTCATAGACACAGACAATAGTTTAGTGGTTACCAGAGGGTAAGAGGGGTGGGAGGTGGGAGATGAGGGTAAAGGGGATCAAATATATGGTGATGGAAGGAGAACTGATTCTGGGTGGTGAACACACAATGGGATTTATAGATGATGTAATACAGAATTGTACACCTGAAATCTATGTAATTTTACTAACAAATGTCACCCCAATAAATTAATAAAAAAAGAAAAAAAAAGAAATGAGTGTAGATTCAGATTACACTTTAAGTAGTACTGATGGGGACTAGACTCGGAAAGTGAAAGTATTTTCAGAGAAGAAAAGCAATCCGTCCCAATGAACTTGACTTGCCAGTAGTGGCCTAGACAAGTACCAATTGCTTAGGGAGATTGCAGATATTATGTCCCCATTTCTCTCCTTTTCCCCCTGTCCCTCCGTGATCTTCCCGTAAAGACTAGGACAGGGCCTTGCACGTAAGAGGCACTCAATGAAGATTTGTTGACCAGAATTCTCTTTAGACAGGACTTCTTTCTCTAGAGGAGCATATCCTTGTCTTGAGCAGCCATCATAGAACAAGTTAAAAAGCGTTTGCCTGCCTAGGTTAGAATTTAATCCTAACCTCTCAGTTTGAGCCCAGCTATTCAATTTCAATTCCCTGGTTTCATATCTCCCACTCTGTGTCACAAATGAGAGAATGGTAAGTGACTCTCCAGGTTTTGAGGTTGTACAGGGAATATTTCAGTTCCATTCCGTTTTATTCCATCCTAATCGATAGAAATTTATTAAATGTATACTGTGAGTGAGCCCGACTGCTAAGCACTGACTGTCAGTTACTCTTCAGAATAACATGGCAAAACAGTATTTTTATTTTCCCCATTTTATTATGAATTTAGCAGGTCTAGAGAGGTTACAAGTTGATTTACCAAGGTGATCCTATAAAGAGTAACATAGAGTGGGAGTGAAATATAAGTCTTTGGGCTCCAAACTGCATATTTTTCCTCCACACCAAACTGCTCTGTAATAAGCCCTACTGCTTAGACACAATTAAAAGCAGGTATTCGATGTAGCCATTCCCCTACTTTCAGAGCTGGGGAGGTCCCTCCGTGTGCAGCCTCCCTGTTCCTAAGCCTGTCTAGGTAATCATACCTGAGACTTCAGACTCACAGGACAGCTGGCTAATTTGCTTACTTTTCTTCCTTTCAAACAGATTAATTTGCCTGGCCTTTATTTTTTTATAATTTCTACAATAGGTTTAACAAAATCACCCATATCGCAAGGATACTATGAATTTTCAGTGTTCCAGTTTCTTTAGATAAACTTGGTTTGACCAGTGGCCCTACCTAATCTGGGCAACACCCCTGCTTGTTTATTCATTTGTTACTTGATTAATTCACTCAACATTTATTAAGCATGAGTTTATATTGGGAAATGTGCTTGGTACAAGCGATTCAGCTGTGAATGAGACAGACTTCCCTTATAGGGGAACACAGGCGTGGATCAGTCAATTACAATGGGATATGACAGTAGAAGATGATGCTATGGGACTAGTGTAGGGGGTCCAGAAAGACCATTCTCTAGAAGAGGTGATGTGTAAGCTAGCTGAGAACTAAAGGAGGCATGGAAGTTACCAGGCAAAGGGGGAGGAATGTAGGAGCAGGTTAAGCAGGTTGCTGGATTATCTATGCAGAATTGTGAACGGTGACGAGCACAACTGCTGTCTTCAGTTATTTCCTCCCCACTTCTCCAGCCCCAACTTTGCAAAAGTAGAGGAGCCAAGCTTCCTTCCCAGCCACAAAGCCTTCATAAGTCATCCGATCCTATCAGCCTCCTGGTGTAATTGGCCACACGGGAGCAGAGGTAAGGATTAATGGCCCTGCAAGAAGGTCCTGCCCTAATTCATCAAGAAAAGCTCACCCTTCGCCACATCCATTCAGGGATTTACACAACTTATTATTCACTTGTTTCTTGTGCGCTATTAAAACCATCCACATCTCTCTTGGATGGTTAGAGACCTTGCTAGGAAACAAGTTCAATGGCAATGGTGATAGGATGGGGTAGCGGTAGAGCTGTCCACTAAACGCAACTTTTTCCTGAAGTTTTTGGTCTGCGTGAATGTGGAGAGCGTGGGTGATGTGGGAATAGATCTTTTCGTCTCTGTTATGTCAGCTAGTATTCATTTACCTACCCTTCACATTTCCTCTTTCCTCTCCTCTCCTCTCCTCTCCTCTCCTCTCCTCTCCTCTCCTCTCCTCTCCTCTCCTCTCCTGTCCTATTTTAGCTGTGTCCCCAGGAGCAAAAGAAACTGATGGTTACTACAAAGGTAGCCTAGTCAGCAAACAGTCTCCTGTCTTATTAGTGATTTTTAACATTGCACTACGTGTGCTGTGGGCTGACAGTGGCTAAAAAAAAAATAAATCATTTCTGAAATCTTTGAATAGCGTTGAAGAACACCACAGTCTCTCAGTTAAAATGTTTCTAGGCTTCCTCCATGATCTATGATCAATATTATTTTATGTTAGTTTCAAATGTACAGCATAGTGGTTAGATATTTCTATAATTTAGGAAGTGATCCCTCTGACTAGTACCTCCTGGCCCTATGCATAGTTATTACCATATTATTGATTATATTCCCTATGCTTTACATCCCATGACTATTGTAATAACTATGTGTGGTGTCAGATGGGTACTAGATCTATCGGGGTGATAGATGGGAGGCAGCTTGGGGACAGGGTGAAAAAGGTGAAGGGATTAAGACATCCAAATTAGTAGTTACTTTCCTATTTCTGAACACCCTCCTACTTCCCCACCTTCACCCCGTATCTCTTGGGTTTTGCTGAGATAGTTTAGAATTTTCATTTTAGGCTCTATATATTTTCAACTGAAAATGTCTCTTCTGTTTCAAAAATCTTTACAAAACCCTTTTATTAGTTTCTAGTATCATTATCTCTATTCATTTAGACATAATTATAAAAATGATATGGTCCATTGTTCAATACTTTTTCCTTGTACTTGGTTCAAAAGACTTTTGTTCCTGTTTAATTTTCATTTAGCTAGAATGCTTCCTGGAGTGAGTTCTCCAGAAAGTGCCTTCTCAGCCCTTGCAAGTCTTATATTATCTTTTCTTTGTTTTTTTTTAAATAAATGAGACCTTGACCAACATACAACTATGTTTCTTAGGTCACAATTCTTTTATCTTAGTAAACTGTAGAAGTTGCTGGATGCTACTCTGTTTATCTTCCTTTAACAAAAAAACTTCTGTTTCTTTAGAAGCTTTTAAGAGTTTTTTTTTTTTTTTTTTTTTTTTTACCTTTGGAGTTCAGAAATTTAACCAGGGTAGCTCCAACTATGTCTTTATTTCATTAACCCTGCCTGTGTCTCAAGAAGCTCTAGGGGCTCAAAACTCAAGTTATTATTATTTTTTGTTGCTTTTTAAAATAATTTATTGAAATATAATTAACATATTATAAAATTCACCCTTTTAAAGTGTACAATTCAGGGGTTTTAGTATATTCAGTGTTGTGAAGGTATCACTACTACCTAATTTTATTCTTATTCATTTTTTAAAATTTTTATTAATTTTGGGGGGTGACATTGGTTAATAAAATTATATAGGTTTCAAGTGTACACTTCTATAATACATTATCTGTATATTGCATTGCATTGTCTCAAGAAGGTCATTGCTATTAAATCATTGATAGTTTGCTTCTCTTCTATCTATTCTTCTTTTCTTCCTGGACCTCCTAGTAATCATGTTAGGTTTCCTGGATTTCTGGATCGTTCCTCAGTGTCTTTTATTATTTTGTTCATTAGATTATCCATTTCTTCGTATATTTGCTCCACACAATGAATTGTTCCTCTTTTTATCTTTCAGAAAATCAATTTGAATGTTAGTAGGGACTATTTCTTTTTCAAATTCAGATCTCGTATTTGTCAGTTCCTGAAACTTTTTTGTGCATACGTTGAATCATCTTAAGACCTCATTAAACTTCTGTTAATTTTTTTCTGTTTCCTTTATTTGATTCTCCATAAGATCCACCCCATTGAGGTCATTCTCCTTTAAACAGCTTGGGGTCTCATTTTTAGTGTGTTAATGTCAAAAGCTTTCGCCATATACTGGAAATTAAGGCTGTGCCATCTTAGTTAATGCTGCATCAACAAATGATAGGACATATGGTGGGAGTTTCTCCTCCAGAGGGCAAGCAGTTTACAGTATGGCAAAGTGGACCTCTTGCAAGCCTGGTGTGAGGAGGCCTCTCTAGTGACAGGAAGGAATTGTGAGGGATTGTATTCAATTTGCTGACATTGACAGGAACAGCTGACATTGACAGGAGCAGCTGACCCCTCCCGGAGCTGCACACAGATGTTCCCTACCCTACTGTCATCCATCAACCTCCCAGGCAACTGTGGAGTCTTCTTTGTTCTCTACTCCATGCGAGAGGGAAGCCTGTGTACAGAGGTCTGGGTTCTAGGTCAACAAACTTCCCAGCAATGCAGCCCATGATATTCTACACATGGATCTTCTTCCCAAGTGACACTGTATCTCAGATGTCATCATGGATCTAGCATGTTATTGGGGTTGCTTTTAGCTTTTGAGTTGGTCTTGCAAAGACTTGTCAGGAGAGAATCAAGGATTTGAACTCAGGATACTCTCTTCCCAGAATACCCTTCACCCCTCCCTTCATTCCCCACAGCATCTCACTAAAGAGGTGGGGGTGGGGAGTGTGATCGAATGCCCTGTACTTTCTCTTTAGTCTGCTCACAGATACCACTGCCTTATCCTCTCATGGTCTCAGTTGTTCTGTCATCAGGAGTGACATGGTTCTTTGGATTTATTTTTTGTGCCAACACATGATCCCAAGAGACTTGGGATCAGCACAGTCTCGCTGGGGTACTAAGTGTCCTGAAACCATGGGGTACTGAAAATCATTTCTTTTCTCTGACGTCCCCTGAGCTCCCAACAGTGTGCTTGGCCTAGCCTAGACCCTCATACTTACACACACACACTCTTCACTGCTTGGGAGGTTAACGGAGTTGCCTTTGTTCTCTGATGGCTTGGGAGGCAACTCTCTTAACCATCTCAGTCAAGATCTCGTTGGTGTGCCTACAGGTCTATCAGGTAAACAAACCACAGCTGGCACATCCTTCTGCACCTCTGCATGTCCCTAAATTCAGCATGAATACTTTGCCTAGCTCATCGCTCTAGGGATCTGGCTACCTACCACTTCTCTTACCTAATAGTGTTGTTGTGAGTTTGAAATGTGACATCGTTTGCAAAACTGGTGTGTACAGAGGCCCTCACTTAATGTCACTGCCCTGCCTTTGGTTGTGTGTGTGAGACATTTGAGCTTGAAGCCTATGTTTAAGGGCACATTAGTGTGCTGACTTTCTTCCAGGGTTTATCTGCTCTTTTTGATCATGCATGCAAGGCATTCCACCAGTTTTAAATGCTGTGCCATCTCGTTGCTATCGCACTACACTTTGCCTGTTTTAAAACTCCTTGAGTTTCATATGTTTTCATAGTAACCCTTCCAGGAAACCCACCCCTCTCATGTGTATATCTACATCACTTTATTCAGTTAGCTAAATGCATATTTGAATTATGTGGTTGGGAACTTTTTCATGTATCTTCACTATGATTGCTGTTTTATTATACAGTTCTTAAGAGTACAGACCTAACTTGCTTTGTCCTTTACACCTTCTCGGCATTTGGTGTACCATAGCAAGTGTTCAAGAAGCAGAAGTAAAGCAATTTAAATGGCAACACTACCCTCTCCCCTCATGACCAAAAACTACAAGTCACCTTTTTGTTTCCTAGAATGATTGCTCAGGGGGACCCATACATGCAAATATTTCACTTTTAATGATTTTTTCCTATACATATATGTAAAACTATGCATTCCATCAGGCCCACCTTTAGGAAATAGAGTTATTTTTGAAAATGAAGGAGCATATTAATACATTACCCTTTGCATATGTGTGTGTGGTGATGTTGGGGAACTGGAGTGGTGAAGGAAAGGAGAGGATGGGATGGATGGAAGGATGGATGGATGGATGGATGGATGGATGGATGGATGGATGATGGATGGTTGATGGATGGATGATGGATGGATGATGGATGGATGATGGATGGATGGATGGATCATGATGGATCATGGATGGATCATGGATGGATGGATGGATGGATGGATGGATGGATGGATGGATGGATGGATGGATGGATGAGGGATGGATGGATCGGTGGGTAGGTGGGTGGATGGATGGATAGATGGATGAATGGATGGATGATACTAATTTTGTGCTTAGTTTTTAGAAACCACCTTTAATAACCCAAAGTTCTGTTTCTGAAGAGGCTTTTTGAAACCAGGGCTAGGGTTCCCAACATAAAACAAGCTGGAAGAAGCCCTGAATTTAACACGTTGCCCACACAGTTGGCAGTGAATACTGAATCTGATCCTTATTTGCACTCATTCTGTTTACCTTGCAAGAAGTGATGAGTGAAGAGCTGTCTCAGAGAGAGAGATTTGGTGGTATGAACTCATTGCCTGAATTTCAATGTTCTATTTTATGGCAGAAGTTTCAGTTCAGAGCACTCAGGACATGTTTTGCAGCACATGGGGTAAAAGAAAATACTAAAGATCATGAGAAAAAATGTAATTTCTTGAGCGTGGCATAAAGGGGGGATGCCTGCTCTTTTGAATTTGTGGAGCTAATTAAAAAGCAGCATCTTAGGAAATATGTGCTGGAGAGAGAACATAGTTATTATCGCTGATATGTCACTAGGGATTACTGTTTCATTTATGGCTAAAAGGTATTTGAAAGTGCAAGAGAAAATACTGTTGCGCAAACAGCACAGAAAAATTTAATATATGGTCCATCTCACTGTGGGATGAGTAATTCTAGTAATGAGTGCTGAAATGGGCTATTTGGTGCCTGGTTTAAAAATGTACTGTAAAATACAGACAAAAACTGAAATAAGCCTATTGCTTAACCCATTGAAGTGGGAAGTTTCAGGTTCAGTGTTGTTATTTTAAACTCTTAGAAGTGAAGGAGGTGCTCTGGAGACTGTGAACATTTCTGTTAGTTATCACAGTCTGTTGTGAGAACTCAATTTCTGTCTCTAGGAGTCTGCTCTGGTTTTCAACCAATCCTGGCATATTGATTTGAACCTGCGCTCTGATGGGAGTCTGCATTACCATGTAACTAGGGAACTATTAATTAGACATTATATTTAAAATTATGTATGCTAGGATAGTCTTAGTAGTGAAATAATTTATTTTAATGAGGGGTCCTATGGGAGCAGATCTGTAAACGTCTGACTGTAGCATAGCTTGATTAGAAAATACAAGTTTCTACCACATACAAAACTAAAATCTGTGCAAGACCCACTCCTCTGTAAGAATGCAAGATTTAGTTATGGTTCAAAGCTTCTTCAGTCTTTAGTAACTGTTTTTCTTTAAATGTTTCAGAGAAATACCATCTGGAAATTAGATTTAGAAAGCATGAGATCATTATGGTATTTACATCAATAAACTCATTTTATGCCAAAAAGTTGAAAGATTAAAAACCAAGTTATTTGAAAATATTTGGTTTAAGCAAATGAGTTTTTTGGGGTTTTTTTGTTTTGTTTTTTTCACTGGACTGGAATGTCTGGAAATAAAGAGTTCTCACTCCTCTGGATGTCTCTTTATTTCATAATTAAAGTGTAAGAAGGGGCTCCCTTGGAATGTTTGTTTTGGAGACTGGAAGATAAAACTTAAATTCATGCTTCAAATATTTTCTCGAAGAATCGAATCTCAGTTTTGAGATTGTTTTATTATTATTCATTTGGAGACATGCACAATTATTTTAACAAATTAAGCATTAAAGTCATTCTGTAAGTGCTGTAGTAATTGCTCATAGAAGAATGCTTCTCAAAATGCACTTAATATTAACGACTTCTGTCTTACATTTGAAAGCATAGAACTGTACCATGCTATTTCTTGAGAGTTGAATAAGATGAATAATTCACCAATATTTTCTTTTTTCTTTTAAGATCTCTTTTTCCCCCTAATCATGTAGTGCGTAGAGTGTAAGGCTCAAGAATTCTTATCCTACAGAGGCATAATGTGTCCAGCAGTGTTGGTGTGGAAAGAAAGCAACGTCGGCATAAATATGTCTGCCTTGTTAAAGAAAAAAAAGGCTCATGGGACTTCCTTATTCTGATTTAGGTTTTCACATGCGGGCTTTTGGTGAGCAGGGGTCTCTTTCTTTCTCTGCAGTGTCTTGCATGGGGCAGGCACTCGGTAAATATTTATTGAATGAGAGTTAAACTGACTACTTATTGGCTGTCTACTGTGTGTCATGTACTGCATTAAATAATTGACTTCCATTTTTTCATTTAATCTTATGGATTACATCAGTCCCACTTTAACAAATGGGAAAATTAAGGTACAATTAAGTGTCTTCCCTGATGCCACAAAACTAGGAGGTAGGTGAGGGTCAATCTCACATCTGCCTGATTCCAAAGCATATGATCACTGGGGTAGACCGCTTTTTCAGATGACTGTATGAATGAATGAATGGATTCATATTATGTCACTCCACTATTTTGAAGTTACTTAATTATCATTTCCTGGAACCTTTACCCACATATTTACGTCTTCATCTGAATCGATATTAGGATAAAACAAATGGACAGTCAGAATTTTGTCTTCTGACAAACGATCTTAGAATGCAGTCTTCAAAACAAAAACCCAAAGACACAGACAAAAGTTTAGTGGTTACCAGAGGGTAAGGGGGGCTGGAGGTGATAGATGAGGGTGAAAGGGAGCAAATATATGGTGATGGAAAGAGACTGGGTGGTGAACACACAATGTGATATATAGAGATGATGTAATACAGAATTGTACACCTGAAATCTATGTAACTTTACTAACCATTGTCACTCCAATAAACTTTAATTTAAAAAAATGCAGTCTTCAGGAATGTTTTGCATTTAAATGTGGAGATGGCCTTTAGTGGACTTTCTGAGAAGACAGAGGTGTGAAAGGGCGATGAGAACAGTGTTTTAAAGACCCAGTATTCAAAAGCTTTTCCCTTTCCCTTGCTGTTCAGAAACTGACAAGTTTTAGCGATATTGTTCTCGTCTGGTCTCCCAGTTTTCTGTATGAAAAGATAACATACTTCAGTTGCCGTGAAATGAAATTGTTAGGTGCTTGCACTGAATTGCTGTCCCTGTTACAGTATCTTCTGATACTTTTCTGGAAAGCAGCCACGGGCTGAATCTATTAGTTTACTGATCTCTGAACCCAGTTCCCACTTGTTAGACTCCTGAATGCCAAAGGACACTGACCAGAAAAATACCCACTGTCTAAGATGTAATTGTCTTTTAGACTGATTGTGCCACTCTGCATATTCCAAATAACTTTCACTGATGCTCTGTTTCCATTAAATTGACCAGGAGTTTAATTGAGTACACATATTGCTCATTAAACATCATGAAACTTCAGGCTGTAATAAATCTATATCCAAAGGGGAAAAAAATCCATGGAAACATTCCCGAGTCCTCTCATGACCTTCTGCTGGATCCTACATTCGTGCTGTTTCTATGACTGTTACTAGCCACCCCATTCTCCCAGGCGCTCTCCTGCTAAGCCGCGAGACCTCTTTCACTTCTCATGCTTAGCTGGCTTCCAGGTCAAGTCCCCAAGATCAGATTGATTTTGCACACAGGACATCATTAGCATTTTTTGCTTTCCATCTAGACCACCCTTATTGTTCCTGTGGACTACTACAACAGCCTTCTAATGCTCTCCTTATTTGAGTTCTCCTTACTCCTCCAGCCCATTAACCACCCTGAGGGGTGGTCTTTCTAAAGTGAAAATTGAATGTTGTCTCTGTTCAGCTTAAAGGACTTCAGCGCATCCCTTTGTTTCATGGCACAAGGGACAACTCCTTACTATAGCATGCCAAGTGTCTACAGTCTGGTCCTCACCTGTCTTTGGGGTTGTTGTTCTTGATACTGCTCCTCCTACACTCTACCTCCAGCAGCAGACGACGTGGCTAAGCATAGTGGATGGAGCAAGAACTTTGGAGTCGTAAATCTACCTGATTTTGCATCCTGGCTTTGCCATTTGCCAGCTGTGTGCTTTTTGGTGCGTTAGAGAACATCCCCGAGCCTCTTTATCCCCATCTGTAACAGTGGGGGTAATGATTGTGCCTCAAAGGTTGTTGGGAAAATTACATGAGACGATGTACGCACATAACATATGGTCAGTCTGTTTGTGTGACCCATTCTGCCTCAGGTTACAAGCATCATTGATGTTCTTATTTTCTCCTTGTTTTAAGTGCTACAGCAGGTTGTGTCTTGCTCATCTTTCTATCTCACATGGCACTTAGCACAGTGTCTGACACATAATAATTGCTCAAAAGGGTGTTGAATAGATTTGAAACAAAATGACAGCCTAACAATTCAATATCTAAGTTTTTTAAAACAACTTTCTGAAGAACAAAATGCGAGCCACTCATTGGAGTGTTCATGTGTATCTATAAAACACCAAATACTTTTCTTCATTAACCAAACTACAATATAATAGATGATTTCTATTATATTATCTTTCCCTTATATCAAGTACCCCTATTTCTGGCCATGGTTTTCAGAGTTCTTTGGCTATTTTGAACACAAGTCTTTTATCAGACAGTGGCTTTGCATTTGCAAAACAGAACTACTCTGAAAGTACAACTAACAAGAATGAATGCATCTATTTTCTCATCCAGTATAACTGTTTAACTGCTCTCTGCAGGTATATCTCCTTTTATGCAATAAACTTATTCATGCATAATCTGCAAATATTTATGGGTGGGCCCATAATTTAACTGCAGAGAGTCTTTTGTGAGTATTTCTGCAAAGTTAATGATTTTTTTTCATAAAAACTAATGTATATGTTTTGGGTGGGCAGGTTGGGATCATCTGTGCTGTGTGTTTTCTCAAAGTGAGATATCACTCCCATGTGTCTAAAGCATTTAGCTTCATGGCTTGGGTGTTCTCACCAACACTGATCAGAGATAAAACGGAGTTGGTGGTTAGATGTGACCCAGAAAAATAGGTCAAAGACAGGGAGAGAGCCTCAGCTGGCTGCTTAGCTGTGTGCAGAGCTCACACAGACCCTTGCCTGATGAATGCTCTGAGATTGGGGTCCTCGTTGCAAAGTGCTAACTGAGTCCCAACCTCTGTTGAAGCTCTCATTTGAAAATCGCCCCTTCATGTGCCTTTGATGAATGAGGCTAAATGGAAACAATGAAATCCTGTCTCTGGTCATTATTGAACATCTAACATTCACCAAGGTCTCCTTGAGTTATTCTTTTCTCCCTCCCTCCTTCTCTCCCTCCCCCCACTAAGAAGATTTTCTAGAATACAGAGGTGGTAGAAGTTGGAACTGGCTTTTTGCAGTTTTTCTTTGAATGGTTTGACTTATCCTTAGACCTTGATAATTGAAACTCAGAAACCAAAATGTGATTCCTTTCTCTGTCTTCCTTGTGATCTCTTCCATGAGGCAGTGAATGTTGCGTGTCTGATGGCCTAATATTTTTGGTAATTGGCAAGAAATACAAAATACAAAAGAAATACAAAAGCAGCTGTTAACATCACCAAGTGTGATCGCATCACACACACGTTTTCCTGCTTCACTAATCTATGACTTGCTCAAAGGGAAGAACTGGGTCGCTAGCCCCTAGCGTATTGCTGGTCACATATTAGGTACGTGGGATACAGATAGGTTGATGCATTCAAAGAGAACACTTATGGCTTTGTTCATTCACTTACTCAGTGCAATCGATGTTTCTGAGAATCTTCTATATTCCAGACCCTAGGCTAAGCACTGCAGATACACGGTTAAGTCAGGCATAATCCCTATCCTCAAGGAAGTTACAGGCAAGTAAATTCCAACTGGTTTCATGTCACAATATGTCAAAGATATAAAATATTGGTGGAGTAAATGAAAAATAACTGGAGAATATTTGTAAGCGTAGGGGAGGGAGAGACCTTCTTAAGCAAGACTGAAAATCTCAGAAACCATGAAGAAAAAAATATAAATGTATTTGATTACATACGTATTTGAAATTATTGCATTGTGAAATACACCATGATAAAAGTTAAAAAAAAAAGAAAGAAAAGAAACCCTTATAGACTAGGAAAAAATATTTGTTATATGTATGATAATTGTATCATATGTATCAATTGTATCATACGTATCATTGAGCAACAAGTTTCTACAAATTACTAAGAAAGAGATAAAGAATCCAGTAGAAAAAATAGGATATGAACTTTGAATTCATAGAAGACAGTATATATTGTCAATAAACATAGGAAAAGATATGAAAAGATTCTCAAATAATCAGGGAAATGCAAATTAATAAAACCACGAAATGCCATTTTCCCCATCGGATAAAAAATTTAAAAAGTGATGTCAATCCTGAAAAGGCTGTGAGGCATAGGCATTCTCAAACATTGCTGGCGAAAAGATGAATTGCTACCTTTTTTGGAAAAGTAGTCTGGCAATATCTACTTAAAAATGAGGCTATGCATGTCCTTTGGTTCCTGGGAATATAATTTACAAAAAAAAGGTCCTTGCATATACCAAGATGTTTATAGCAGCGAAACCTCCCCATAAGTACCCTAAATGTCCACTCATAGAGGAATGTTTGAATAAATTATAGTAGATCTTCGCTATGGTATAATGGAGCTATTAACAGCGATGAATTACATCTCTATAAAGCCAGGGGGGCTGGGAAGCTTATTAATTTTTCCTTGTATATCTCTATACTGTTTAACTTACTGTCGAGTCATTATCTTTTGTAATGAAAAGTCCCATAAAGTGAAAAATAAGCTTAAAACTCAGTAATTATAGCATGTTAACACATTCCAACAGGGGTCAGTCAGGTGCTATGGAGACTTACATGAGGAACCACCTTACTCAGTTGTAGTACATTTAGAGAGGTTTCCTGGAGCACGTGACATCTGTGTTTACTCCTGAAGGCTGAGGGAATCACCTTGCGGGCTGGGGTGGCGAACGTTCTAAGGCACAGGAAGCAGCAGATGGGTTGCTGAGAGAGGAGAGCTTGATTGGACAGAGTAACTAAGACGGTAAGTATGGCTGAAACACTGGAGAGAAAGGTGAGAGAAAAGACAGAGGGGCCAGCAGGGACTAAACTACCAGATTACAAGGGCCTTTTATGTCATGGTAAGCTTGAACTTAATTATTACCAATAGTGAGAGCCGCTTGGGAGTTGTAAACAGGGAGTGACATGATCAAGCTGTACTCACATTGGCTGCTGTGTTGGGAATGGATTAGAAACAGAAAGCTAGGGGACATGTCAAGAGAACCCTGCAGTTGTGCAACAAGAAAGAAATGTGACTCTGACTAGCATGGTGACAATGGAGAACAGGGAGAAATTACATAGATGCAAGAGATGCTTATAGTGCAGAATTGAGAGAACTTGCTGATTGATAAGGTTAAGAAAGAAGGGGGGGTTCCTTGAGGATGCCTGAGTTTTTGGCTCGAGCCGATGGGTGAGCAGAAAGCAGAGAAACTGATTTTTGGACTTGTTTGTTCAGTTTGGGACAAGTCTTGAAAGGGGGCGCAATGGGACAACACTTGGATTTCCAGAGGTTGACCTCCTAGGCCCCAGAACCTGGCCTCTGACAATGGTGCCACCGTCTGGTCTAACTCTGGTAATTGCACACCAGTGTGGGCCAGCCATGAAATCTGACTTGCCCTCTGTTCCTTACTCAAGCAGCTGCAGATGACTCTTGAGTCCACGGTCCCTTGGCTGCTCTGAGCCAGGACTCAAAGCCAGACCAGGTCTTGTGGGGCCTGAAGCTTATACAATTTGGGCGGGTCTTCCTTAATCAGATGACAACTTTAGAAATGAGCGTGAATATTGACTTAGAATGAGAAGATAAATCTCCCCAAAATACATATTTTAAAAAGGTAAAATCTAGAAAAATAGCAAAATATTTTAATCACAGACTGTTTATTAATTTTAATGAATTAATGTCTACAAAATATGTTCATTATTATCTACACATATCTGATAAACGATCTGTATCCGAAATATACAAAGAACTCTTAAAATTCAAAAATTAGAAAACAACCCAATTAAAAAGTCACGGGATGTAAAGCACAGCATAGGGAATAGAGTGAATGGAATTGTAACAGCAGTATATGATGTCAAAAGGGTAGTAGATTGGGGCAATGGGGTTATAACTTTGTGAGGGGTGTACATGTCTAATCACTATGTTGTTTTGTACACCTGAAACTAATAATAAAAAAGTGGCAAAAACATCTGAACAAGCACCTCACCAAGGAAGATATACAGATGGCAGATAGGCATATGCAAAGATGATCTGCATCATATGTCGTCAGAGAAATGCAAATTAAAACGACAATGTGATACGACTGTACACCTATTAGAATGGCTTGAAAACAGAATGCTGACACCACCAAATGTTGGCAAGGATGTAAAGCAACACGAACTTTCATTCATTGCCAGTGGGAATGCAAAATGGTACAGCTACTGTGGAAGACAGTTTGGTAGGTTCTTACAAAACTAAACATACTCCTTCCTACCATATGATCCAGCAATTGTGCTTCTTAGTATATGTGTTGGAAACCAAATGTGTTGGAAACCTATGTCCACACAAAAACCCGCACTCAAATATTTATGGCAACTTTACTCATAATGCCAGAACTTGGAACCATCCAAGATGTCCCTCAGTAAGTGAACGGATAAATAAACTGTGGTCCATCCAGACAATGAAATATCATTCAGCGCTAAAAAGAAATGAGCTATCAAGGGGAAAACATGGAGGAATCCTAAATGCATATTTCTAAGTGAAAAAAAAAGCCCATCTTAAAAGGCTACATACAGTGTGATTCCAACTATATGACATTCCGGGAAAGGTAAAACTATGGAGGCAGTAAAAAGGTCAGGGGTTCAGAAGGGCGAAGGAGAGATGAATAACGGGTGAAGCCCAGGGGATTTTCAGGGCAGTGAAACTATTCTGTATGGTACTGTCATGGTGGACACATGAAATTATGCAATTGGCAAAGCTCATAGAACACACGACATAAAGAGTGAACCCTAATGTAAATTATGGTGTTCAGTTAATAATAATGTATCAACATAGGTTCATCAATTGTAAGGAATATACCACACAAATGCAAGAGTTTACTAAATAGGAGAAAGTGAGCTGGGGTGGGGTGAGGGAGTATATTGGAACCCTGTACTTTCTGTTCAATTTTTACTTAAACCTGAAACTGCTTGAAAAATCTAATTAAAAATAAGATAATTCAGTGTTTCCGCTAACGTGGTTCATCAAAATTTGATGTTTTACTATTGATAATTGGGTGTGTACAACATGAAACTTCATAGACTGCAGTTTATAGTCAATGCAGCAATTCTGATAAATTCTTTGTCACGTGATTTCATCAAAATGGGAACAAGTGTGGCACGTTTCTAAATGAATACATTGACTCATTCCGAGGAGAGGCATCTCTCTTTCGACTGGGCACAGGTGAGAATCACATTCTTCCCTTACAATGTATAATGGATGCACTGTCTACTGTACTGCATTCTGAAGACATGCAATGTCTCAATACATATTTGCAATAGAAATACAGCTTTGGCCCCTCCCTAGCTTCCCCTACCTTCATCTCCTGCCTAAGAAGATCACATCTATCGGCCAAAAATCAGGGTCAAGGCCCCAGGCCTGGGGGTAAACCATGGCTGGGGTTCCAGGATGAGCAACTCACCAGAACGGAAGAGTCCAGACCAAAACAGAAGTGGAGCTTGTGAATTTGCCAACTTGGGAATGGAGTGGATGTGGAACAGCGAAAATTGACTCAGGGTGTCTACCTGGCAACCCAGAGTTTCCCGCCTGGAACTTCTCTCATGTTCTTCCTGCGTCTCCCAATCTTTCCTTACCTTCTCTGCATCTCCCGCTTTCCGGCCACATCTGCCTCTGGCCTCTCTTATTCAAGATTGTTTTCTCCCTTGTCAACCATCTCATAGATGCTTGGGATTGAAAGCTTTGCAATGAACTCAACTTCTCCAGCAGGCGTGAACAACATCTGTAGTATTCTCCGTACCTGTCTCTACTGGAAAGTCTCTGGTGATAAAAGCATTGACTACATCGCAAAGCAGCTCTTAACATGGAGGCACAATTTCAAATGGGAGACGATGTTCCTTCTGTCATGTGGCAGCCCTTCGGGGATTTGATGATTGTGCTCTCAGGTTCTGCACACTTTCTGGTTCAACATCCCAAGGCCTTTACGCTGCTTCTCATCTGTCTGTCATCCCTTTACCATTTGAGTGACTGCTCTGTGAGTATGGGTTCAGAGATGAGCCCATGCTTCAACTGTACAGAGGAGGATGGAGTTGGCCCACATCTTGTTCTGAACACTGTGCTTTGATTAACGCAGTCGAGGTCGCATTAGCCCTTCTGGCAGTCATACAGAATTTCTCGTTTCTACGGGGCTTGCAGACGACTAAAATCCCTGTCATCTTGGCTCATGCTGTTGCTAAGCCACATGTCTCTGTCCTACCCTTCCGTCCTTTGAGATTCTGGGCTTAAGCATTATATTTCTCCTTCCCATGAGAACATGGGCCCAGCATTCCTGCTAGGTAAAAACGTTGGGCACCCCAACTGTAGCATTTGCTGTTATTCCATCCTGCCATCTCTGATTTTGCTGTGGAGGCCATTTATGTCTTCCTTTGGCAAAGGTGCGGGAAATAGGCTTGAGCTGCTTTGGCTACATACCTTCTTCGAGGAGTCCACTCTCGATTTGGTCCTTCGGGGAGGCAGAGCACCATCTGATCAAACCTTCATCAGCCTCCATTTCTGCATCTTCTTACGGCAACAAGGCAATATTTACAGAACTTGTATAATATTATATGCCTGGCCTCTGCTGGGCACAAGCCTTTTAACAGGCAATTCTTGCCACATCCTTCTAACTAGGTTTTATCATCATCCGCAGTTTTCAGGTAAGGAAACTGAGGATTTTAGGGAGATTGACTACTTGTGCAAAGTCACACAGTTACTGGATCCAAGACTTAACTAAGGTGTGTGTAACATGGACGCCCATGCTCTTAACCACTATACTACACCACCTCCATCTTCTAAAAGGCCAGTCTCCCCACATGCAAATTTATATGGAATATAAGCTACATTCTAGGCAGAGGATAAAGATCAACAAGGCTAAGGCAGGAGCATGTGTAACGTGTGTGAGATACTGCAAGACTCCCGGTGTCGCTGGAACTGAGTGGGCAAGGGAGAGGCGGTGGAAGATAGCTCAGCGGTAATTGGCGCTCAGATGTATTCTAGGGATCTGTAAGAAGTTTGGCTTGTACTTTGAAATGAGGAACTATGGGAGAGTTTTGAGCAGGGGAATGACATGCCCTGGTTTATATATTTTTTTAAAACATCTGGTGGCTGCTTATGTTGAGAGTAGAGTGTGAAAGACAGGGATAAAGTATAGGGAGCTCAGCGGTCACGGTCATATTTTAGGGGATGGGGGTTGGAGGGAGGGTAGGGGAAGGCCAAGTTTTCTCACAGCTCAATCCATAGGGGACACATTATCATACACTCACAGTTGGGAATGCAACTTAATTCCCATCTATGGAGATTGCAATGAAACCGATTTCATCATCATCAGATTACCTTTACCTGCAAAGGACTGTCGTGGAATTCCCTGGTCCTGGGAGTACTTTTTCCTTTTGTCACTAGATGGCACCTGTGAGTACTTCTCATTTTAGGAACATTTACTCCCAACAGCATTTACACTAGATGGCGCTCCGGCTACCCCGCCCTCCCCACCCCTGAGGCTGGCGGGCTCCCTCTCACTATGTGTCAACTCAGTTCTGGTCAAACAGTCAATTCTATTATGACTACTTTTCTGTGCAGAGTTGAATCATACGTGCTCAATGTAGTGATTCTGAGTCAAGTTCAGAATTCAACTTACATCCAAGAGGAGCTCCAGTTTATCTTATTGCAGACTGAGGAGGGGTCCCCCTTCTCAGTCTCCCCTTTGCCATTGAAACTGGAGATCCACGCCCAGTCTGCAATGGGAGGTAGTTTTTCCTGCGTTAGCTCAGCTGTGTGATCTTATGTTACCATGTTTCCCTGAAAATAAGACTTAGCCGGACAATAAGCTCTAATGCGTCTTTCGGAGCAAAAATTAATATAAGACCCAGTATTATATTATATTATATTATATTATACCTTATATTATATTATATTATATATTATATTATGTTATATTATATTATATATTATATTAGACCTGGTATTATATTATATTATATTATATTATATTATATTATATTATATTAACACAGTATTATATTATATTACATTACATCATATAATATTATAAGACCTGGCCTTATAGTAAAATAAGACTGGGTTTTATATGAATTTTTGCCCCAAACAGTGCATAGAGTTGATTATCCATCCAGATCTTATTTTCAGGGAAACACGGTAGCTACTTGCTTTCATATTCTTAAAAATCTTGATGAAATGTCTCTTAAAACCAGAAAACTAAACCATGATTCCCTTGCTGTACCTAACATTCATCTTTTTGTTTTTCAGGAAAGAAAGAAAGAAAATTAGAGGCCTCTGGTGTCCCTTTTCCCTCATGCTGAGTTCTAACTTTATCATCTTTCCCTAGTTGAGATAGACAACCTCATCTGGTCCTTGAGATAGGAGTGCATTTCCTTTGCACAGTTTCACAAACCTAAAAGATTTTACACCCAGTCTGGAAGGCTTTCTCATCCTTTTAGCACTCAAGTCTCATCTAGATTTCCTCCAGAGTTCTTTTAGCGGAAAGAAGACCAGACTAAAAATGGTAAGATCTGGATTTAGGCTGAATCTTGCCCCTTACAAATTGGGTGTCCTTGGACTTGAAACAATATTTATTTGAGCTTCATTTTCCTCATCTGTAAAGTGGGAGAATAGTTACAAATTCCTGGCAGCTGCACTGAGCTCTCTCTCATCCTATCAGACTTTATGCTGATAAGAGTCCCTCTTCCCTCCCCCCTTGTAGAACTGACTGTAAGCTAAAAGCACTTCATCTTCTTTGGCTAAGAAACACAGTCTCTGCTCTGAGAAACACCAACTTCTATAACCACACATTAAGAGTGTAGAAATTCACATACGCATACCTCACAACACAACCTTTCTTTGTAAGAGAGGAGAGCGATGCAATTATATAATCTCTTACTTTCGGAGAATTTCCAGAGTATCTTCACATCTCCCACCTCATTTGATCCTCCCGCCAGGCATGCAGCCATTACAAATCTTATTTGACAGATGAAGTATGTGAGGTTTGGAAAACTGAAGGGCCTAATTCAAGGTGACAGCTCTCTGGGCCATGGAGCAGGGACGTGAGCCCAGGTCTCTGAGTCCTATGCCATTGGGGACCCATTTGACTAATGTTGGCTGTTAGAGTTAACTGGGTAAGGTGTCTCAAAACATTTGCCAGTTTTCTCAGGCATTTGACCTAAACCACAGAAAAGGGGAAAACTAGTTACCTAAAGGCCCATAAAGAATCACACAAACAGAAAACTGAGGAAAGAATGAAGTCAACCTAACTTCAGCCCATGTTTACCACAAAATCTCCTCCTGTTTCGTTAAGAGCCAATCTCTTAAAAAAAAAAAAAGAGGAATCTTCGTTCTGAAAAGAACCAAATATGTTTCCAAATGTTGTGCCCATTATTAAAAGTCTAGGTGTAAAAAGCAAGAAATATTTACGCTTCAAAAATAAAGCTCCCCCTTCGTGTTGAGCAAATGGAAATACTTTGATTCAATCCAAAATTTCTATTCTAGATATGGTTACTTGTTTTTTGTTTTGTTTTTTCTTTTTAGAAATAAAAATGGAAACCATTCAATGCTTTTAAATACCACCCTTTTCTCATTTTGCTTGCTTATTATTAGTAGACATTGAATGGATTCTTGATTTGACATGGAAGGATATTTTCAAGAGAATTGTGGATAATCTGTTACTATAGCAATAATTTCTCACTCTGAAGCCCTTTAATCTTAAAGCAACACGGGAGTTTAAATGTCAAGGTGGTCCATATTTAGAATGCATGCTGTGCTTGACTAGACCGATAATTAAGGTGTTTGTGAGGAAGAGAAGTGGGAGTTTTGGCTTTTTTGTTGTGTGTTTTTTCATTTTCTTCAGGTGTCCTTCACATGTTAGGCATTGTCAGCAGGGGAGAAACCATTTGCGTGTCATGTCCTCATAGATGCCTCTGCAGCTGGCTACACATGAAAGTGACTCGCTGTGTGCGAAGCACATCTGTTTGTACTCTGGGGAATCTATGGAAAAGCACAGAGATGCCCATGTTCATTCTAATGCAAATATGCACCAGAAAATCGAATGGTCATTTGTGGCAAATTATGCCTTTGGGTAAATCACTTCCCCTCTGGTTTGGCAAGTCTCCGAATCCAGCATCTGGGAAAGGACTGTCTTTCACTCCCAATAGACGTTGTACTGTTTGGCCATGGCTTTTGGGGAGTAACCACTATGGTGAGAGGCCGTTCATGCCGTCTGGGGTAGCTGCTTCCAGGGGTGCTTTTTCTGGTATGATCTGCCTATGACTTGGTCTTCATTTACCAAGATCCTGTTGTCTGTTCTGAAACCATGACAGAAATACAACTTAAATCCATGATAGACTCATAGATCTGGATGGCATTCTTTCTTCCCGCTTACTTGACTGATCCTACGTAAGACCCCCCCCCAACATGAACTGCAGGGACCAGTGCACCTGACCATCTCCTATGACCCACCTACCTTTTTCCTCTTACTCTCTCTGCTCTGGCTACTGGACATTATTTCAATTCCTCAAACAGTCATGCTCTTTCTTGCTTCAGGGCCTTTATCCATGCTGACCCTTTACCTGAAACATAGCACACTCTTTCCTTCCCTGCTGCCATTTTTACCCAGCTAATTCCTGTTTATTACTTAGATCTCAGCTCAAGGTCATTTCCTCAGAGAAACTTGCCCTAAACCCACATTAGGTGAGAATCCTTGTTGTATATTCCCGTAGCACCCTGTCTTCCCCCGACATAAAACTCACAATCACTGAGATTTATGTAATGTCTATCTCCTTGGCTCGACTATGAATTCAGTGATGTCAGGAATCTATCTTGTTTATCATGGTATTTTCAGTGCCTAGCTCAGAGTGGGCACTTGAATGTTTTTTTGGATTAATGAATGAATTACAGGAAGCTTTGGTGGTAGAAAATTAAGGCTGCTTTGTTCGAGTTCAAAAGCTTGCCTTAAGATAAGTCACCCTTGGAATTGGCAGAGTCTGTTTTAAATGTACCACTGAGTTACTTTTGATGAGCTAGGATAAGGAATGCAACTGATTTTTAACACAGAGATCAAAATGTACACATGCAAATGTCTGCTAATTCTTTCAAATAACCTCATTGAGAAGAGACCTTTAGATCCTGTGGCACTTTTATTTTTTTTGTCCTTTGAGTGAAGTTTTTTTTTTGTTTTGTTTTGTTTTGTTTTGTTTTTTTTGAAATTGTGAAAAGTCTTTTTAGGAGCATTAAATTCATTCATTGATTCACTCACCAAATGCCTTTTTTTTTTTTCTCAGAAATAAGGTGTGACTAGTTATGGGACCAATTTTCTTGCGTGACTCATAAACTGACTCAGAAAGCAATTCACAGTTACATTTTTAACAAAAGGCACGGAAATTTTATTTTGCTCAGGTTTGAAGTCAGTTCAGACTCATTGACTGACTTTGGGAATAAGCCAAGCATCTACTGAAATATTACATCACTCAGTTCTTACTGGGGCTGTATTTCTTCACAAAAGACATATCAGTCTCTAGGACCACACCTGACCTCAAGCAGGTGGGATATAAGGAGCAAACAGGATCTCAGTAATGTGGCCTGTTTGCTGCTCTCCAGCCCTGACCTGTGGTTCTGATGGTTTCTGTTCTTCTCAGAGCCCATGCCTTACTCACGAGCTTTCTTCCTGGCTTCTGCAGGTGGGTAAATTATGGTGTATGTCTCACCCCTTCTAGACTGTATTACTGTGTTCTATGAATTCAATTCTGCTTAATTCACATGTGTTGCACACAATGACAAGTCTTTTTTGCTAAGCACTGAGATTAAGGAGATTAAGAATATATAGGAAAACTACAGAGAAGTTACAGTCTAAGGGGAAAGCTGGATAGATACTTAAATGATTACCATAAACTATTGTGAGTAGTGCAACAATCCTTGTACACACCTTAAAGAAGGGGTCTATAGGAAGGATTTCCTTTTCCTGAAGATGTCACACAACCATTTACATACATTTATGGTATATGCTGTAGAGGAATGCAACAGGCATGCATGCGAGGCACGGTGCCATATCATCTTGGAATGCAAGAGAGAAGGGTTGCCTGAAGCTTGTCATGTCACCTTGGGGTGACAGCTTTCTCCTATGGCTCATGATGGTGTTCAGGGACTGTATTGTTTTCCTATTGGCCACTGCAACAAATGACCACAAGCTTAGTGGCTTAAAAGAACACAAACTCACTCTCACTCTTGGAGGACAGAAGCCTAAAATCAAGGCATCAGGAGGGTGGCATTTCTTCTGTACACATCAGAGAATCTGTTCCATTGCCTGTTTTGACTTCTGGAGGATGCCTGCATTTCTTGGCTGATGACCCCTTCCGCGTATCATTCCAACCTCTCACTTCTGTCATCACATCCCCTGCTGTGACCTTCCTGTCTCTCTTTTGTAGGGACCCTTGTGATTACAGTGGGCCCATATGGAATCCAGGACTATCTCCTCATCTCAAGGTCCTTAACTTAATTACATCTGCACAGTCCCTTTTCCCCTGTAAGTTAACATCTAGATTCTAGAAATCACAGCGTGGACCATTATTTTTAGGGGCCATTATTCTGCCTACCGTAGGGACTAAGGCCATGAAAATAGCAACAACAATGAACACAATTTGATGCTATGCCAATCTTGCTTCAGCTCATCAACCAGTTGAATCGACGTCATTGGCAGTGACCCTTCCAAACATTTGCTCTTTTTATTTTTACCTCATATTTCCCTAGTCCTTTGAAACATATGTCATAAGACCATGTTAGTCATTATATCTCCTTGTTGATGTCATCCGTCCACATCCTAATTACTGTCATTAACTTAAGACTGTAATATCTGGGTCACTCTGTTCCTCTCTGTTTCTATCAACATTTTTGCTGCCATGACCTCTCCGACAGTCTTCCTTTCCAGTTAGGTGACCCTTTAATTCTCATCGATCATTTTCCTCAAGCCCAAATCAGCCACGCATTTCCTTGTTTACAATTCTGAAATTCCAATTTCAAACATACCACGCTCTAATCATTTCCTCTGATCCTTCTTACTTATTGCAATACTTTCACTGATACAATTTAATTGACCCTTTCTCTTTTTATTTTCCCCATCCTGACCTCAAGTATCTCCTTACCCATTATAATTTATGATCCATCTTTATAGTCATTCACTTAAATATTAATTGAGCAACTACTATGTTTTTCTCTTGGATAAGTGGTGAGAAAAATAAAGGTTTTGCCCTCATAAAACTTATATTTTAGGTAAAATATAACCACTCCCATATGATTGCCCATAATTCCTTTGCACCACTTCTGAAATTTCAATTTCAAACATCCTTTTCTAATTAAGACCTCCAGTCCATTAAGCTCACCACTTTCTCCCTAGCACCACTTTTTATTCTTCACCTTCATCTTTTTGCTGCAAATTTCCCTTTCACAAACTCTCAGCTGATGGCTGTACTTCATTGAAAGAAAATAAAATAAGAGACCTTTCATCCTCCCACAACTATGTTGCGAAATCACTCCATCACTTGTTCCCTCTTTCTCCTGTATCATCAGTTTCTCTCTACTGCATCGTCTCATCAGCATACAAACATGCTGTGTAGTATTTTCTGTCTTCAAACAAACAAACAACAAAAACCTATTTTGATCACATATCCCCTTCCAGCTACTGCCCCATTTCTCGGCTCTACTTCACATTAAAACATCTCAAAAGAGTAGAGTGACTTCTGGGATACCACTTTCTCATCACTTATTCACTCCTCTAGTCATCATGATCTGACTTTTGTGAAAATATGTACTCTTTGCGAGGTCAATATTTATGACACCAATGTCACACCGAAATTATTGGCATCAAATCCAGGAAATACTGCATATACATATAATGGGAGGCCCACTTTGATGTTTATGAGGTATCTCAGTCTTACTATGTCCCAAATGGAACTCTAACCCCAAACATGTTATTTCCCCAGTCTTTACTTCTCAAATCTTATTCCATGACCAAATTCATCACAAAATGATATATTGAAAATATCTCCACTCTATCCACTTCTTTCTATCCCCATCACCTCTAGTGTGATCTCCTACCTGCTCTCCCTGCTACAACTCTTGTCCCACTATTATCCATTCTCCCAGATGACAGAGCGCTTCGGAAATCATTCATACTTTTCCTCCATTTTTCCTTTGGTGTACAGCAGGGGTTGCCAACTCACGTGCCAACGAGGGCCAGGAAGGTAAATGAGTCATAAACCAGGTATATTTTTTTCCTTAAGAAAAAAACAACTACCAGTAAGATAAATCAAACTTTTAAAAAAATTTTATTGAATTATAGGGTAAACATGAACATAATAACATGCATGATATTGTAGATTGTATTTTAAAATTAAATTATAAAGAGACAAAACCAGCAAGATTTAATTATCCAGCTTTTATTTTCTTATCTTTTCTAGGTTAGTCTACATATTATTATCTCTATTATAAGAAAAACAGGGCAACAGTGATGATAAATGGTGACAAACACACCCTCAGACTCAGAGTGGGGAGTACAACCACTGCTCTGTGTACTGTGTCCATGGTTTTGCCAGAAGGTCATATAATTGGAATCATGCAGTATGTAGCCTTTTCAGATTGGCATTTAAAGTCCCTCCATGTCTTCTCAGGGCTTGATGCCTCATTTCTTTTTAGTATTGAGTGATATTCCATTGTCTGGATGGAACAGTTTGTTTATCCATTCGCCTATTGAATGACATCTTGGTTGTCTAATTTTTGGCAGTTATGAATAGAGCTGCTATAAACATCCACGTGCAGATTTTTGTATGAACATAAGTTTTCAACTGATTTGGGTAAATACCCAAAGGTCATGATTACTGCATCGTATAGTATAGTTAGTTTTGTAAGAAACTGCCAAACTGTCTTCCAAAATAGCTGTGCCACCGGCAACGAAGGAGGCTCTCCATTGCTCCACATCCTCACCAGCATTTGGTGTTATCACTTTTTTGGACTTTAGAATTTCTAATAGGTGTGTAGTGGTATCTCATTATTTTAATTTGAAATTCCCTAATGACATATGATGTTGAACATATTTTCATCTGCATATTTGCCATTGTTCTTTGGTGAAGTGTGTGTTCAGATCTTTGGCCCATTTTTCAGTTGGATTGTTTATTTTCTTAGGGTTGAGTTTTAAGAGTTTTTTTTAAGGTATTACAGATACCAGTCCTTTATCCTATACGTGTTCTGCTGAGATTTTCTGTCAATCTGGCTTGTCATTTCATTCCATTAACAGTGTCATTAGCCAAACACAAGTTTTTAATTTTAATTTTAACGAAGTCCAACTTATCAGTTTTTTTTTCATGCATCATGCTTTGATGTTGTGCCTAAAAAGTCATCACCAAACCCAGGATCACCTAGATTTTCTCTTATGTGATAGTCTAAGGAAATATATAGCTTTGCTCTTTTCACTTAGATTGAGAATGCTCCTTGAGTTAATTTTTGTGAAGTGTGTAAGGTCCGTGTATACATTCTTTTTCTGCATGTGGATGTCCAGTTGTCCCAGGACCACTTGAAGAAAAGCCTATCTCTTCCCAATTGAATTGCTTTTGCCCTTTTGTCAGAGATCAGCTGACTATATATTTGTGTCGGTCCATTTCTGGGTTCTCTATTTTTGTTTCATTGATCTATTTGTGTCTTCTTTTACCAATACCACCCTCTCTTATTTACTCTAGCTTTATAGTAAGTCTTGAAGTAATGTCAGTCATCCAACTTTGTTCTTCTCCTTCAATATTATGTTGGCTGTTCTGGGTCTTTTGCTTTTCCCAGTAAACTTTAGAAGCAGTTTCTCACTCTCTGCAAAATAGCTTGCCAGGATCTTGATTGAAATTGCATGAATCTATAGATTAATTGGAGAAAACTGACACCTTAGAAATGTTGTCTTCCTATCTGTGAGCGTGGATTATCTCTCCATTTATTTAGATGGCTTTTGATTTTGTTCATCAGAGCTTTGTGGGTTTTTTTCATTATAGAGCTTGTATATATTTTATTAGAGATGTACCTATTTATTTGATTTTTTTTTTTGGTGTCAACATTGGTTCAATATTTGTAAAAAATATATCACGCTAATATATTGGTGGTAGAAATAACTCTGTTCAGGAGACGAGTATGTTTAGAGGGGGAAATGGTAGGAATAATGAGTGCAATTACAGCTTACATTTCATAGGATTTTTTAAGGTTTTAGGACCCCAATAATTTTCAGTTGGCTGTGTGGTCAGTAAATCATTTTATGTGATTTTCACGATTCTCTTGTAAGGTCAGCATTCCTATCCCTACTTACAGATGAGGAATCTTGATGGTACATGACTTATGTTGTGTAGTTAATAAGGGTAACCGTGCTATCTCTTGCCTGAAGAAGCACCTGAGGAGACTGTCACTTACCGTGGCTGATAAAAAAAAACTCAAAGAAGGAATCAACACTATGAAAAAAATATTCATTTTAGGGTGGCAGGGCAGGACAGTACTACAGTGGAGTTTAGTGTTTTAAAATTTTAAGCACTGATTTTTAGATCATGGTCACTTACTGTGTGTGGGAGGGTTTGCTGCTGTTTTAGATCAGATTCCTGTTTGATGGACAGCCAGAACATGACACAGATCAATTTGCCTCACTGGAAACGGGAGATAGCAATAAAATATGTTTTGTTTTGTTTTGTTTTTTTCTGGAGCAGGTGGTCTCCCTACTGAAAAAGGGAACTGGCTAACGTTTACATGAGAACGCTGCTCCTCTTTTCCATATTTTGCACCTAAAGACAAGGATACAATCTTGATTAAAAACTGCAATTTATTTTCGCTACATTTTAACTACTGAATTAGTGTTTTTCTCTATTCTTTTATTTTCATTCTACTTTTTTAATCATCCAAGGTGTGTATCTGAAATGTGCTCACAAATACCACATATATATGTGTAATTTATATACAAATGTACTCCATCAACCAAAGCATACCATTAGCATAGTATATTTTGGCCGATGGAATCAGTTATTTTGTTCCCACTTTCAATAACAACAGATGCTTTTGCATACTTTATTTTCTTGTAGAATTTCAGTATGTTTCATTTACCATCATAGAATGTAGGGCGATTTTATAACCTTTCAATATGTGACTATTACATGTAGGAAATCTGTCTTTTAAGTAGGGGTAACTTTAATACTACTGTGTTTCCCCAAAAATAAGACCTAGCTGGACTATCAGCTCTAACGCGTCTTTTGGAGCAAAAATTAATAAAAGACCCGGTATTACATTATATTACATTATATTATATTGTATTATATCGTATTATATCATGTCATGTCATGTCATGTCATGTCATATCATATCATATCATATAAGACTGGGTCTTATATTATAGTAAAATAAGACCAGGTCTTATATTAATGTTTGCTCCAAAAGACGCATTAGAGCTGATTGTCCTGCGAGGTCTTATTTTCGGGGAAACATGGTAGGTAGATTTCTCTGAATGACAAGTGTCTTATAATTTAAATAGGCATCATGTTTAACATGAAAAATACATATGTGGTAAACAGCAATACTTGACCTTGACATGTGTTGACATCAAATCTCATGCCTATAGAATCTTAGACATGACACCGGCATCAGGGATGGCCTAGTTTAACTTTCTTGTTTGACCCAGGGGAAGGGAGCACTATAGAGAGTAAGTGGCTCAAGGGCCTCAACATCCAGTTAGTGGCAGAAGCAAGACCGAAAGTCAGGGTCTCCTGGTCCAGATGGTGCTTGGCGTCATAGGAAGATCTTAGCTTTTGAAGTTGCATAGGTAAGTCTTACCGGTTTTATGAACTTGGGAAAATCCCTTAACCTACTGGAGCATCATTTTTTCTCAGCTCTAAATTAAGAGATTCATTCATTCCAGTATCTTTATGTCCCACGCAATAGTAAGAACAGAAAATTGGTTGTTAGGATCTGACAGTTTGTAACTGTCTACACAGACTATAAATGCTTACGTACTAGTAATGCTCTTTCTTTAGTCCACATGAGCTAGTTTCATATAATCACAATGGACTTGAGAAAAGTAGTGCAGGATATAGATTATCCTCATTTTGTCATCAGGAAATTCATCAAACATTAGGAAACTCATCTACGATCAGGGCAAATGAAAAACAAAAACCAACTACATAGAATTTTTGTCAATGCTTCAGAACCCTAGCTGCACATGAATCCATTGAGGACTTTTCTTTCTTGTTTTGTGTTTGTTTGTTTGTTTCGGTTTTTTAATGCTGATGTCTGGACCTCACAGCTGGAGGTTCAGATTTAATTGTTGGCAGTGTGGGGTGTGGGGGGACAGAGTTTTACAGAGAGCATCCTTCTCATGTACAGATGGGATGGAGATGTTGAAAGCCAGACTGAGCAGCGTGAGTTCTCAGTGGGCTGCGTCAGTTGACTAGTTTTCTGTGGGTTACATGTCTGGGTAGCCTAAAGGGGCTGAAAGTCTCAGCAGGGAAGCCCCCCCCTGCAGCTAGTACAGTTCCATTAAGGTCTTCCTAAGCTCAGCTGTGATCTGAATGTATCCTGCCTGAGTCTCTTCATTTTTACTGCTTTTTATTCCAAGCATAATAGCAGTTACAGTCGGCTGGGGGTGGCATGAGATTCAGAAGAAAGGTACTTGTCAAATTGAGTATGGTGCCTTCCTGTTTCCTGGATGTTTTAAGTTTGCTTTTGAGAATGACACCCCCCCTGGGGATGTCTGAAGAACACTATGACAAGTTGAAATCTCAGTGTGTCACAGCTTTGTATCATTTTGTTCAAATATTTTCTTGGGAACTCCTTAACCTGGGATTATCTTTTTTTTCTCTCTCTTTCTTAATTAATCCGTGAGGAAAATGCAGCTCAAGCAGGGTCATTGGAAACCTACTGTGGCTCCTTTCACTATGTTTTCACCAAGTTAGGCTCAGGACATGTCCAGTAGGGATATTAATATAAACATGTATTGGTCAGAAAGTTCTGAGTCCTGCGGGAGAGGAGTTACAAGACAATGAACAGAAGAAAAGGCTGTTTATCAGGATACCTTATTACATTTGTGGAGTGTCAACCGGGCCTCGTTTCCTTGTATTCACCAGCAACCTCATCACCACCAACACCCCTCCCCTCCCTTCCATCCCACTCTGTCCATGCCCCTGTGGGGACAGAGCCCCAACAAGCAGTTTCCAGGCTCTCGGCCTCACATGGAAAGGTGGTGGCTCGGGTAGTACATGACCATCAACTGTGATTGGATGGCCATCAGCTGTGGCTAGTTGGCTGTCAGCTGTAACCTGTGAACCATTGGCCACTGATATAACTGCTGTGGCTACGCTAGCAGCAAATGGGGGCTAGCAAGAGCGGATTGCAGAGAGGCGGATGCCGCTGGTGAGAATATAGTGATATGACTCCCCTACTTATGGCTCCGTGGGTGTTCCTTTTTGGCCTCACTGTGTCTTGCGTTCTTATGTGGGGAGCGGGACCAGAGACCCCGCCGTAAGCCCTGCGTGAGAGCCCCTCCCTCTTTTCTTCCCTCCCTCTCCCTCCCTCTTTCCTTTTCTTCCTTCTCCCTCTCTCCCTCTCTCCTTTCTTCCCTCTTTCCCCCTCCCTCTCTCCTCTATCCCTCCCTCCCTGCCTTGCCCAGTACCGCGAGACCCATCACAATTCTTAGAAAGCCCCGATAAGAAATCAGTTTATGTATCTAGTAGCCCCCACCTCTCCATGGTCTCTGCCCAACAAGTCTCAGGAATAAAGATGTCTTCCCCAAACTACAGTTTGGGATCCAGTCAGCAGTGTATCCTGGTCCTCTCTCTCACCTCCCTATATTGGCTGCTGCTGCCAAGGAGACTAGGGCCACAGAAAGCCCTGAGTCATGCACCGTGCCCCCCATGGCTTGGTCCTGTTAGGGACTAATCTGGTTTGCAGCAGTCGCTGTCCTCAGAAAAAAATCCTGCCTGCCCCATTCTGGCCTTTCAGCTGATATACTGCTGTGTGTAAACAGGCCTGTCTCTAGATGGTCCAGCCCAGCTTTTGTCCTCACTCCTGCACCTGAATACAAACTGCAGAACTGGCCAGTGCCTGCATTAGGACAGAGCATTTACGGCAGAGCTTCAGAACCCATCAGACGGAGGAGATGCCCCCTGGCTCCTTTGTATCTTACTCATCTCTGTATCTGCCTTTCCTCACTCTGACAGCTGTGTTTGTGGCATTGAACCTGAGTCCTTCTGAGCTCCCTACATGTGATACTAGAGAAGTACCAGATGGCCTGGCTTACTTGGGATAAGCTGTTACCCAGCACTCCTTAAGCTTACCAACCTTGAGCTTGCTACGCTCATTTGACCTACAGGAAACCTTGTGTTATCAGGTTTGGACATTTTAGACCTTTGGTTTTCTACTGGGTTTTGATCCTTTGAATTAATTTTCAGTTCTAGGGAAGGCTCTCTTGTCCCAATCTGCCTATTACCTGCAGGCCTGCGTACTCAAATGTTAGCCTATTATCTTCAGACAGAACAGAACTCATGTCAATTTGTCCCCAGCCACTCCCAATCACCACCAAATCAGTCTGTTTTTTCCCCTGGGTCTGGAATTGGAAATGTTCACATTAGTATATGAACATAGATAAATCTCTCCTCAGTTATATTCTTCCCCTTGATCCATGTGATTTTTATCCTTAAACTGTTTTCCCCATAAAGACCCATAGGTGGTAACACACGTTTTTTGATATGCATTTGTATTTTAGCAAAATACCAAAAATGTCTTTGGCTTCTAGATGCTCTATAAGGAAAACATGGAATATTATGACTTTCATTTTCATCCCCTTCTTGCTAAAGCTATTTTTTCCTTTAGAGACTCAAAGCAAGAGTGGACAGCTGGGGAAGGAGGAAATCTCCTACTGATCAAGAATATTCTCAAAGCCTTTCCAGTAGTATTTATTTAAAATAAATCTGCAAATCCGTTGTATTTAACTATTAGGTTGGTGCAAATGTAATTGTGGTTTAACAGGTTAAAAATAATTGCGAAAACCGCAATTACTTTTGCACCAACCTAATACTAAGTAGCAGCTCAGAATTCGGGATTTCATGATGGGTGGAGCCATCTCCTACACACCGAACCTCTCCTTTTCTCGGGTCCATGGGAATGGTTGCGAATGATCCTACAATGACACCTGAAGGCGGAGGGCACTTTACCAGAGAGGCTGCTCCATAGATGTGATTTCTGAATAGCTTTAACCAAAAAGGAAAAAAAAAAACATCAGAATGAAAAGTAAAGGAGAAGTGAAACTTTATTTGTCGTCTTTCTGGAATAATGTCATCTCCAGAGGAAACATTTGAGGCAGTGCTCCCCCTTGTTAGTTTCGGCAGTGGTGCAAATGGTCCCTCTCTGTGCTGCGCAGCATGGTAGCGACTGGCTGCTGAGCGATTGAACTGTGGCTAATGTGATGGGGGGAGTCATTTTTATTGTCATTTAAGTAGCCACATGGGGCTGGTGTCTGTGGTACTGGGCTGCTAAGAGTTTGAGGACTGGACTCCAGAGTGAGCAGCGCTTCGATTGCAATACGAGCTTCTCACAGTCTTTGCACACACACATCAAGCCTGCGGATTTTCTGCATAACCGGCCTCCCCTATTGCCAGTGTTTCTGCGCTTATTAGTCTATTTCCTTTGCTTCTTATAGATCCCTAGTTACCATATTTGTTCAACAAATCTGTTCCAATGCATATGATATCTGAAGACATGCAGCTTTTTTTAAATTGGGGAATATTGGGGAACAGTCTGTTTCTCCAGGGCCCATCAGCTCCAAGTCATTGTCCTTCAATCTAGTTGTGGAGGGTACAACTCACTGGCCCAGGTGGGAATCAAACTGGCAACCCTGTTGTTAAGAGCTCGCGCTCTAACCACCTGAGCCATCCGGCCGCCCCAGAAGACATGCAACTTTTATATACAATGACATTTACATAGGTTTGATTAAATACACTTAATTTCCTCATATTAAGTAACTTGTTTGGTGTCAACATGTAATTCTCATGTCACTGAGAATATAAACTTGAGGAAGAGGTATAAACAGGGAGGAGATAGTTTTAATTTACCAAGTTCTGACCACCAACATCTCATTTATTACTTTTAAAAAAATCATTCATCAAATAAGACAGATCAGCAAACCCCAGGCCTGCAGTGGGTCACAGAGACATGTAGCACAATGTCCAGTGGAGTGCCATCGTACTTCTTTCCCCACAATTGGCTGCTTGGACATATCCAGGAGTTTCAGTGACAGGAAGCCCTTCTTTCCACTTCCGGGAGGCTGTGTATCCATTCCACTGTTGGGTGACTGTCAGCCTTAGAAAGTTCCTCCTTCTGGTGTGACAGAATTGGTTTTCAGCCATCGTTTCTACTTGTGGGATGCAGCAACTACATGTAATTCTATTTCCATATATCCGTCCAACAAATCTTTGAAGATAAAACTTTTTTACATAGAATGTTCTGGGTTGATTTCCAATTAATTTACTCATGGCAGACTTTCAAGTCTCCTTTCTGCCCTGTCCTGTTTATCTTGATCAGGAAATATGCCAGTTTGTCAGTGATTCACTTGAGGTAGTACCCAAAACTGAAACTGACACTTCTGGTGAGATTTCAACAGTAACAGAGTCGAGCAGAATGCTCACGTCCTGAATTCTGGATGCTACACTGTGGGGACAGAGTCCCAGAGAGCAGTTTCCAGGCTCTCAGCCTCATGTGGAAAGGTGCTGGCTTGGGTCGTCAGCTATAACCAGTTAGCCATTAGCCACTGATATAACTGCCATGGCTAAGCTAGGAAGCACGAAGTGTGGATTGTGGATTGCAGAGGCAGATGGCAGTTAGCACAGCAGATTGCAGCTGGCAAGTGAGGTTGGTTGGCAGAGAAGCAGACGGCGGGTTGCGGATCGTGTGGCTCCTGCCTCCTGTGTCTCCCACCCAGCCTCCAGTGAGACTATAGTGGTATGACTCCCCTACCTATGGCTCCGTGGGTGTTCCTTTTTGGCCTCACCATGTCCTGCGTTCTGGTGTGGGAGCGGGAGCTGAGACCCTGCGTGACATACACCTTTATTGATAGAGCCTAAGATGACTTTAGCTTTTGTTTTTCCTTCTTAAAAACAGACACACTAACACTCCTATTGATCTCACAGTCGGCTAAGGGGCCATAGTCTTTTTCACAAGTGTTAGTAAGTCATGGGTGTCATGTGTTTTACACTTGTATTTGGGCAGTCAAGTGCAGGACTTTGTATTAACCCTTGATAACTATGGTGCATGTGGTAGACACTGTGATGCATTGCCAGTTGTTTCTTCAGAGATGAAGACTCATTTCTCCTGCTGTTGTCAATAACTGTCATCTGTCAGCAATCCTTAGAGATTGCCTAAGCTAAAGAAACCTGCCTTGCCACCAAGGTCACACTTAATGATAGGGGCAACCTCCATCTACTGAGTGATCACCTCAGCATATAAAGCTCCTCACCCCCACCCCCCACTTTGCTTCCACTGTTCAGGCTCATCTCAGGTCCAGTACTCCCTGTGGGGAGTGGGCCATTCCCTGGGGCCGCATCATAAATCAATCTCTCTCTCTAATTATCCTTGTTTTCTTTCCCTTCCTTTCACAGGTGTTCATTCCAGGAGCCCTCCCTAACAAATCTCCTGCATGCTCCTATCTAGCTTAGAGTCTGCTTCACAGAGAACCACATTTGTACTCAAGAGTTACTCCAATCTGAGCCACACATTCATTTCGGATCCTGCATCTGTCATCAAAGGTATCAGCTGTTTTAATTTTCAGATATGATTCCTTTGCTGAGGTCCAGAGCCATACTTTCCACTCTGAACTGGGTATTTCTACCTTGAGAAGTTATAGGCGTCTCAAATTCAACACGTCCACAACACACTCATTATTCCTGCTGTACTCCCCTCTAAATCTACTCTTCTTACTATGTCAGCTCAGTCACCCACACTTGAAATTCCCTTGTCTTCTCCCTCAACCTAAACAATCAAAGCTTCCATCCTTCCTTTCTCACTGCCATTTCCCTAATTCAAGCCCTTGTTATCGACCGCTTACACTGTGATCACAGCCCCTGTCTGACCTTCTGCGCCATCAGTCTTTCCCTGTGATACTCCACCTTTCCTCACATGACCACCAGAGAATCTTTCCAGAACCTCCGTCTGATCATATCACTCTCCAATACATACTGCAGTGCCTAACACGATGCGGTTCTCTGGGTCCCCAGTATGGCACCTGGGTACAAGGACATATGTCTCTTCCATATTGTTGAATGTGGGATTCAAAGTTAGAAGCTGAAAAATGGAAAGAAAGGGTCTGAAAACTTATCATGACCAGGTAAGCCACAAGCGTGGATTCCTACGACGCTTCTTTTGAGTACTTTTAAAATGGTTTGATGTTACACTGCTTTTCTTATGATTAGTGAATGTGAGAAGTTTGAACTTGCTATATCTTCTTGATTAAACTGCTGTGCTCCAGACTAAGATGTCATTGTGGATTAAAAGCACATTTCTGTAAAGAATGTGGATTTAGGATTCTTAGAATTGCTGAAGGGAACAAGAGAAAAAAAAGTGGCACAGGTAATTTAATGAAATGTTAAACGTAGTTTTCCTAGAAACGACACATTTATCCATGTTTTTCTCTGAGAAGACAAGTGTCAGATTTAGACAGTGTATCTTGTGTTGGATTTAGTATGCGCTATGATTTCAAAGGTAGTGAAAGACTCAAAATCCTCTAATATGACCCAAATGGGAATGCTGACCTGAAATCAGCAAAAAGAGACTTATAAAAAACATAATTGTTTAATTCTGAATTGAATTTTCAAATTGTTATCACAAGATAGAGGAGACCTGACTTAGAAATGGTTTATTGGAAAAAGAATTGTATGTTTTTGTAAGGCAACAGCTTGACGTGACTGTTATAAAGAGGATGCAATTTTTGTACTACCGGAACGCCTACCATGTTTCCCCCAAAATAAGACCTCGCCACACCATCAGCTCTAATGCATCTTGTGGAGCAAAAATTAATATGAGACCCGGTCTTATTTTACTATAATTTAAGACTGGGTCTTATATAATATAATATAACATAACATAACATAATATAATAATATAATATAAGACTGGGTCTTATATTGATTTTTGCTCAAAAGACTCATTAGAGCTGATGGTCTGGCTAGGTCTTATTTTGGGAGAAACACGGTTTGTGTTTCTCTAGATCATAGAATAAATAGGCAACCACTTAGTATTGATTTAAGATGTCAGGCATATTGTATTTAAATTTGAAGGGAACAATGCCAGATTAGGATGACTCCAAAGGAGGGTAGATTGGATGGGGAAGGTGCTGCTCTCCACTAGAAAAGGTTGAAACAGCCTAAACTGAAGAAGAGGTGACTAATAGATGGGGGGCAGGGGTGTCACACAGAAGCACAGTCGCGTAGAAGGACCAAGTATTGGGTTTATCAATTGGCAGTATCAATGGGTAAAAGTTAAAAGAACAACAATTTTGCCTCAAAATAAGACTTTATGTTTTAAATACATCTAAAGATGTTTAAAAGTAAAATGTCCTGCCTCTGGTGGGAATGAACTTCATGTCATTAGGAGCAAACAAGTTAAGGCTGTATGGCATTTAAGAAGGCTGCTAAAAATATCAGATGGGGGGAGGACCAGATGGCTACCAAGCTTCCTTACAGGTTTCAGTTTAAGATGGTATGAACTCACCTAGTGTCAGAATGCATCATTATACCAGGGGTGCTGAAAGAATGTATACAAGCAGACACTTTGGTCAGCGTTGCTCAAGCAGTAGTTCGCTGTAATCAGAAGTGTCTGGACGCTGATGGTAACCACTTTGAGCACCTCTTGTCATTGCAGAAGTCACACGTGACTTGCATTCATCTTTTGTTATCGGTATATATTATTACAATTTTAATACAGTTTTTTCTTTTCTTAAAATGTGTGTGCTGTTTTTTGGCGCCCTCTGTATGCTGATGTGTTGTTGACAAAGACCAGTTTGGATTCTCAGCTTTCTTTTTTCTTTTTGCCAAGATGCTATTAAATCATGTTATGCAATATCTGTTTTCATTTTTTAAGCATCAGACTTATGTTTTTCAAAGCAGATAGATTGTGAATAGCATGCCATAGAAATTAAGAAAAGGATGTTTGTTCTTGTCCTGGTTCTACCACTTGCCAGCTATGTGGCCTTGGATCAGTCCTTTTACCTCTCTGAACATTGTTTTTTTTTTTGCTTTTTTTTTTTGCTTTGTTGTTATACCTAAATTATGGGTAGTTGTGATGATGAAATGAAGTGTGATGAAGTAAAACATGTAAAGCACTCAGGTTAGTGCCTAACATATTGTAAGTGTTCAGTAAGTGGTTATTATTATTTTTATTATGACTTGCTTCTCTCTAATTATTGAAGGTTAAACCGAAAGTGTTCCCTCCCTATTGAAATAATGCAGACATTTTACTTTTACCTCATAACATAATAAGGCTCCCTTTGCGACTGCATTTTGTAATTATTTGATAAGTTATTCTTATTAACTCTATGGGCAGTTTCCAACTTTAATTCCTTCACCTTTATTTGCAACATAAAATAATAACAGAATTCATGAGGCAACAGATGAAAAATGTTATCATTTTTTGAATAATACAGTCAGTTGAAAATTAAACGATGTAAAACAAAATTGCTTCTGGAAGTACCTTTATGAGCAGTGGAAGGATTTAGGTGAAGAATGAAAAAATAAAGCAATTGCACAAAGCATGATTTCATTTCTTACCATGGCTTCATGTGAAAGTCAGTTATTGCCCTATTTTTCAGACTGTGATCACTTTGATACTTGGAAACAACAATGTTCTATTCTTTAGTCACATATTTGAAGTATGGTTAGTGCATGTTTATGTTGCAGGAGTTAGGACTCAAATGCAAGTTACCTCTTCCTCAAAGGGAAACACAAATAGAATTGGATATAATAATTGTTCTTATTTGCTTAAAGTGATCTTATTAATAGTAAAAATGTTCTAATCTGTAAAGTAATGATGCTTACTTTATGGGGTAATAGTGATATTAAATACAGTGTGTATGTCATAAAAAGCTTTATAAACTGAGAATCTTTAGATTAAATCGTTTTAAACACACTCATTTGCTTCAGGAGTACTTGAATCCTTAAACATAATAATGTTCACTGAAAAGCTCCAAGGGAAGAATTGTATTTGGCATTTTCCAAACTCTCCTGACCAGGGGGCCATTTTTTGTGTCTCCTGGATCATCTTGAGGGCCTAGTACAGTTGATGGCTTGGTCTAAGACTTCGTTTTGTAGAAGGGTATCTAGACTTTTCCAAGGTCACACAGCAATTTAGTGGCAGAGACATAACTGGAATGCAAATATTTCTCACTCACAGTCCAGTGCTCTTTCCTCTCTAAAATGTTGGATCCTTAATTTGACTGGTTTGTTGGAAATGACTGGTTAAATTAATTCATCTTTATTTCTGCCAAAGAGGGAATGTCTATCAGGATCTTAATCCATAACACAAAGGCAGTTGTCAAAGGCTGTCTTTGGAAGCATCGGTGTCTAAAACTTTTGGGTTTGAAAGGTTTCCTTGGTAAGGATTTTCTTTTCTTGAGCATTTCCTGCAAGTATCCTGGCCTTACATTGTTGAAAATGCAATGGTCTGCTTCATTTTGTCCAGTTATTAATAAATATAATTACATATGTTGATCTATGCATTCATAAAGGCAGATACATAGACATTTTACAAATTGGGATCATGGTGTACTGGATGTTTTAACAATAGATATTAAAGTGAATTCTAGTCGATTTAACAGAAAAACAAACAGCATTAACTGAAGAAATCCCTAAGCTTCAAATAAATATTCCTTTTCCAAAAGAGATATTAGATCATGTACTTTAAAAAATAATACAAATATGAAAAACAATAAGGGGTTGGAATCCTAATTTTTAAAACTACATTTGTACTAAGCAGCCTCTAAGATGGCCCCCGACTACTTTGTTTTTACATTGTCAAAGTTTTCAGCATTTTTACAATGTCAACTTGTTTTGAAATCATTTTAATTCTGTTCTGGAACCATAATTCCCCCAAATGTCTGGTGCCAGAAGTGTTTCTACTGTCCCTTATTTGTCACTATCTTTTTTCAATGGTTTTCGTGAGCTGATGCCTTGTCTTACTCCAGAGGGTACAGAGGAAGCAAGCCTTTCAAAATCATAAGACATGTGGACTTGCTTACAGAGATAGAAAGAAACTGCAACAGGAAAGAGGACTCTCCTGTTCTCTTTAGGCTGTCTTAGAGAAGAGAAACCCACAAAACCAGGTAGGTGAATGCAACTCTGAATCGGATGGGGAGAACAGTCAGAATATCTGGTACCCCACAGCAAGGAAGTGGAAACAGATGGAAGTGACATGTCGATGGGGTGCATAGCTCGTGAGTGTTAGAATTGGGTTTAGAACCAAGGTAGTTCACACTTCAGTGTAAGTTTGGGTCCTTAACCACTGTTCTCTACTGTCTTGTGACGGATTGAGAATGTCGTAAATGGCCGCTAGCATTATGACCATTGCTTGGCTTGGCAATGTGAAAGGGGGAATTGGCTTGGCTCACTCAGCATGGCTGTTTGACAGTAGAGGCGATGGATGCCCATTCCTTTTCATTCCAGGAAATATCAAAAGTGTAGCTTGGTAAGCAAGGCTTCACTGGTTACAGGCAGTTGCTAGAAGGGAAACAAACCACTTGCTAAGAGTAAATCTACCAAGAGCTCTCATTATAAATAAACCACCCTTTTCACTGGTTCCTTTTCCCCTCTCACTTTCAAGTGCTACTTCGACTCACTGTGGGTGCTAAAGGTTTTCTGTTTCCAGACACTTCAGAGGCTCGCAGAGTAGATGATACCGAGTGCTGTCTTTCTTATTCTCTCTTAGCTTTGGTGCTCTTGATTTCCCACCCTTACCCAGTGCAGATATCCTCTTGCACAAGCTAGCTGGGGCTTGTGGAAGTAACACCCTTCTTTTCTGTGTGGCATGTAGTTCCTGAGGGTACATGGACCCACCTGCTGCATCTGGCACAGGTTTGGGCTACCACTGCTGGGCCAAGCCCTCCCAGCTCCAGCTGTCTCATGGACTGACCAGTTACAATGAGATGTCTAGCTTTCAATCAAATTCAATTGATGTCAATACAGGAGTCTGGCTGGGCTTTTTGGAATTTAGGAAAGTGGAGCCCTGTTGAACTCCATAGAAATTTGACACATTCAAGGTGAAAAGAAAGACACAGGCAACTTGTTGAGGATTTTAGTCCACTTAAGAATTAAGGAATGCATCTGGCCATAATGTGCAATGTATAAAAGTGGCTCCATCCAATTATATCAGCAGGATGTTTCAAAATGGAAGCATAGCTCAATTGTAAAAATTCTGCCACAGGAGCTTCTTCTCACACCCATATCTAAACGTTTCTTCGATTTTTAAATTTTAGAGAAGATTTTTGTATATGTCCAAATGCTGGTTTCTGGTGTTTTTGTTGTTTTTCTGAGTCATAAATGAATCACTGAACATGAATCATAATTATCTATTTATTTATGGGGGCATTTTGTGTTTGTGTCTTACTTTCAGTGTTGCTTTGGAAATTACTTGAATGCAGTGATTATAAAAATCCCCGGAAAGGGAGCTGATTTTTCTTTTTTGGGATTTTCTTTTGTCTATAATAGTAAATGTCAGCCCCTTACATTTATATAATGCTGTAAAGAATATTCACATGTGCTATCTCTTTTGATTACTACTACAAAATTGTGAGGTGCATGCATCAGATATTCTTACTCTTATTATAGATGCACAAATTTGAGATTCTGTGAGAAATGACTGTCCAGAAAACTTTTAGTTGCAAATCCAATATACACTCCAAATTGCTACAAAGCAATTTATTGGTTCAAGTGTCTGGGAAGAATGGGAAGATCTGACCTCAGGATCTAGTGGATCCAGGGGTTCATGCGGCAATTGGACTCTTTTATTGTTCCTTCCCCACCTCCTATGTCAGCTTCTATCTGCAGGTTAGCCTTTCTCTCTCAGGTTCCTCTAACTAGCTAGGGACCTGGTTACTGGCAGCCATGGGGATCATATATTTGCTTTTTTAAAAAATCCAGTTGGTCTCCTTTACTCTCTTCTAACATCCTCCGTCCCCTCTTAATTTCTGGTAACTACTAAACTATTATCTATGTCTATGAGTTTTTGTTTCTTTATTTGTTTGTCTTGTTCCTTGGTTGCTTTCAATGTAGTTTTGTTGACCATTGTCACCCCAATAAATTTTAATAAAAATTTTTGAAAAAGACTAAGTTAAAAAAAAATCCATGGGGAAGAGACAGCCTACCCCTGCTCTGCTCTGCACAAGCTCTGGAAGCCCCAGAGAAAGATTCTCAGTGGTCTGGCTTGGGTTACGTGCCATTTCTTGGAGCAAAATCTGTACTCAAGGAGATACAGGATTGTGATTGATGGGGCCTGTGTCAGGTAGACATATAAGTGGTCAGGAGAGCAAGGTCTACAACTGGAAGCTGAACAACAGAGGAGACAAAATTATAGAAACCACAGAGGTTAAATAATGGCTCTAAGTATTTTCATTCTTGGTCCTGTCCTTCTTCCCATCATGCCATGCTGTTGTATGCTGTTTATGTTCTCCAGAATGTTTCGTCTTAGAAGGAATTCTTTTCAGAAGTACACAAAGATCCCATTCACTGACTTTTCAAAAAAAATTTAACTTTGGAATTGTTATGGATTCTCAGAAAATTGCGAAAATAGTACATCGAAGTCCTATATATCTTCCACTCACCTTCTTCCAATATTAACATCTTGCATAATGATAGTATAATATTGAAACTGAGAAAGTGACATTAGTACAGTCCAAAGAGCTTATTCAGATTGTACCAGCTTCACATGCATTCATTTGTGTGTATGTGTGTAATTTTATGTAGTTTTATCGCATGTGTAGATTTATGTAACTATCATGACAATCAAGATACAGAACTGTACCATCATCATAAAGAGTCCCCTTATGTTAACCCTTTATATTCACACCCACATCCGTCCACCTCATCACTAATGCCTGGCAACCACTAGTGTCATCCCCATCTCCATACTTTTGTCATTTTAAGAATGGCATTTAAATGGAAATCACACAGCATGTGACCTTTGAGATTGGCTTTTCGCCCTCAGCACCTCAGCAGCCTTCCATGGTATTACATTCTGTTTAACCATTCACCTGTTGAAGAACATCTGGGCTTTGTTTCCACTTTTCAGCTGTTAAAAACATTTGTGTATACATTGTTATGTGGGCACAAGTTGTCATTTCTCTGGGGCAATTGTCCAAGGCTGCAATTGCTGGGTCATACGGTAAGCACACTGTTAGCTTTGTAAGAGACTACTAAACTATTTTCCAGAGCGGCTGTATCATTTTCCATTCTCACTAGCAATGAATGAGTCAGCTGGTGTCTTCACCGCCTCGCCAGCATTTGGTGTTGTCACTATTTTTTATTTTAACCATTCGGAAACTGTGTCGTGATATCGCATTGTGCTTGTAATTTTCATTCCCCTGGCGATGGTGAACATCTTTTCATGGGCTTATTTGCCATCTTTATATCCTCTTTAGTGAAATGTTGCCTCCTGTCTTATGTCCATTTTCTAAATGGATTTTTTTTCCTCTGCCGAGTTTTGAGAGAGGTAGTATATCTAGATGTGTGGTTTGTAAATATTTTGTCCCAGTCTGTGACCTTGTATTTTCATCACTTTAACAGGGTCCTCTGCAGAGTAGAAGCTTTTAATTTTGATGAAATCGAATTTATCCATTTTTTATTTTATGTATCATACTTTTGATGTCATATCTGAGAATTCTTCATGTAGCCTTGGGTCCTGAAGACACTCTATTCTCTTCTAAATGTTTCACCGTTTTGCATTTTACATTTAGGTCTTTGATCCATTTTGAGTTAATTTTGTGTCAAGTGTGATCTTTTGGGGTAGAGAGTTATTTTTCACCTATGCATTTCTATTGACTTTAATTCAAAGGAATGATATTCAACAGTAGCTTATATATTTATACTGTCACTGATTTCCCAGAAATCATTTATACAGGCATCATTATTGATGATTTCAGTATCTTTTCGGTAAATGCTTGTTTAAGGAGGCAGAAAGTTCTGGGTTCAAATTCCCCACTCACTTAGACTTTGAACAAGTCACCTAGTGTCTCAGTTTTCTCATATATAAAATGGGATAACAACGCCTGATTTATCTTTCTCACAGAAAGTCAAGTAAATGCGTGTAAAAGTTCCTTTAAACAATTAAATACTTTTTAAACTGTAAGGTAGTTAAATACCTCACGGATGAGAATGGATTTTATTAGTAAGCATAGTAGAGTAGTGCTGTAACTCCAATGTTTGTGGCTACCCTCCCTAGCTGTTGTCATCTTCAGAGGGGCACCATTCTCTGCCCTAGGGGAGCGATCAGAAGGTTCAGTCTTACTCTTTTGCTTTCCTACTTCTTGTGTCTTTTTGAGGTGGGTGTCTGACAGTCGCCACCTGGAACTCTGATCTGCCATTCCCTTGTCCCCTCAATAATCTTGGGCCTGCTCCACTGTAGCCTGGGAGAAGATTGTGTAGAACAGTCTTACTTTCCATTGTGCACCCTGTGCCTTTGATCCAACTTCAAAACTAATGCACCTGATGATACAGGTTCATAAGTCCAGGATGCTACTACTGTAATGTTACCATTAATTGTGGAAGGTTTTCATAATGTCCAGCATGGTGAAATATTCCCTTTCATTTTCCATGCAGAGTCCACCTTAAATGAAAATCTGGCAATTCCCTCCCCCTTCCCCATGATCCTCTGGTCTGTGTACCACCCTCCTTTTGCCCCTGAGTCTTGATTTCATTCACAAGGGGGAAACTCTAAATCCTCGAAGTCCTCTAAGAACTTCCAATTGTGAAATGAAACTCCGTAAAAAGCCTACTCTGACCGTTCTACCTCAAGCAATGCACTCAACACTTTCTATTCTCTTCCCAGATTTTATTTTTCTCAACATTAATTACTATTTGGTGATTCGTACATATTTGTTGTCTTCTCCCCTGTTATATCTGCTTTATGAAAGAGAAGGCTTTATTTAGTCTGCTTTTGTTCACAGCCAAATCCCGAGAACTCTGAACATACTAGAATATGCTAAAGAAATATTTTTAAGGAATAAAGGAATTTTTCAGAGTGGACTCTCTATAAAACAAAAATTCGACCATCTTTTATGACATAGTCATATCTCATATTTGAACCAGTTTGGTTATATGGTTTACCTACCCCAAATCTCCTTTTCCTTACAAGGTGTGTGTGAGATGCAAAGGAAAAGGTGAAGAGGAAGGAAAATCCTGTCCTGCCAAAAGACATTTTTGGTCCTCAACTTTTTCTGTCGGACTTATTTCACTTAGCATCATAATCTCAAGATCCATCCTTATCGCAAATGGCACTATTTCATCTTTTCTTATGGCAGAGTAGTAGTCCACTGTGTATATATACCAAATCTTTGTCCATTCATCTGTCGAAGGACACTTAATAGAATATGCACAGGAGAGACACAAGATATTCCATGTCTTGGCCACCGTGAATAAAGCTGCAATGAACATTGGAGCACACGTGTCTTTATGTATAAATGTTTTCAGATTTTTTGGGTAGATACCCAGGAGAGGGATTGCTGGGTCACATGGTAATTCTATTCGTAATTTTTTGAGGAACCTCCACACTGCCTTCCGTAATGGCTGCACCAGTCTGCATTCCCACCAACAGTGTATGAGGGTTCCTTTTTCTCCACAGCCTCTCCAACACTTGTTACTATTTGTCTTGTTGATGATAGCCATTCTGACTGGGGTGAGGTGATATCTTATTATGGTTTTTATTTGCATTTCTCTGATGATTAGTGATGTTGAGCATTTTTTCATATGGCTATTTGTCATTTGTATGTCCTCTTTGGAGAAATGTCTCTTCAAGTCCTCTGTCCATTTTTTAATTGGATTGGAACCATATGATTTCATTGATATGTGGTATATAAAACTGAAAACAGCAAGAGAACAAGACAAACAAATGAAGAAACAAAAACTCATAGACACAGGCAACAGTTTAGTGGTTACCACAGGGTAAGGGGGGTGGAGGGAGGGAGATGAGGGTAAGGGGGAGCAAATATATGGTGATGGAAGGAGAACTGACTCTGGGTGGTGAACATACAATGGGATTTATAGATGATGTATTACAGAATTGTACACCTGAAACCTATGTAACTTTACTATCCATTGTCACCCCAATACACTTTATTTTTTTTTAAAAAAAGACTTTTTTGGAAGTCGTGAAATAGAAGGCAAGGACACTGATCAAGAGACTTAGGTATAATAATGAGGTGATAGATTTCTATCTTTGCTGGGGAAGACAACTATGAATGTAATAAACAAATATAAAGCTATGCAGCAGAAAATGATTATAAGTAATTAGTAGTGAATGGTTTATTAGTCAGGGGGAAAAAACAAATGAAAGGGAAGCTTGAGGATATTGTCTGGGAAGAACAGATACAAAATCTGTGGCTTTTGTGGTCAGGGTTTGGAACCTCCCATACAGGGAAGCACGGCTGGTTTATGAAAGGAAAATTGAGCTCCCTTCACAAAAATGCATTTCTCTTTCTCATACATGCCTTCACTGTGTTAGTAATGCTATGATAACAATGATGCTTGCGAAAGCTCATTCTGACTGAACATTTCCTGCGTGCCAGGTGCTATGGGAAGCGCATTATGTGCATTATTGGGTTTAGTCCTCCCTACAAACCTATGAGTGAAATGCTGCTACCGTGATTCCCTGAAAATAAGACCTAGCCAGACCATCAGCTCTAATGTGTCTTTTGGAGCAAACATTAATATAAGACCCTATATTATATTATATTTTATGTTATATTATTATATATTATATTATATTATATTATATTATATTATATTATATCATATTATATTATATTATATTATATTAAAGACCTGGTCTTATATTATAGTAAAATAAGACCAGTTCTTATATTAATTTTTGCTCCAAAAGACACAATAAAGCCGATGGTCTGGCTAGGTCTTATTTTCGCAGAAACAGTGTACAATGTCTATTTTACATTTCAGGAAACTGTCAAAGTAACTTGCCAGAGGTATTAATAAGCTTCCTTTCAGCCTTTTAGCCAATTAGGTTCATTATACTTTATTTTGGTTGGAAAGATGGAATGCATTTTTTTTTATATTTAGAAGACTGTGGTTATGACTTTAATGCATAAAATAAAGTCTCCTAAGTCAGAACTGCTGTAAGTGCAAGCTAATAGGGCAGATTTTTCCCAGAAACCTAGGTCCCCCAGTAGTTAGGTAGGTTTATCTGGATGGGCATCAGTGCCACGCAGCGTGTAGATACAGACACCTTCTTTCTTACAGTGAGATAGCGCAGCTTTCGTTCTTGCCTCTTTGTTTGTTGCCTACCTTTTCATTGTCAACACAATATCCCCTATTCCTTTCAAGGTGGAGTCACTAACAAAGCAGGCCCAGCCAAAGAGGTCTTGCAAGGGTGGTTGTAAGTCCAAGCTTTGTGGGCAGAATTTCATTTCTTTTGTTCATGCGGCAAATATTTATTGAGCACTTACTATGTGCTGGGCACTCTCCAAGGTGCTGGGGGTACAGCAGTGAACCAGGTTGTCCAGGCCCCACCTCTCATGGAACTTAGATTCTAACAAGGAGAGAGAAGAAGAAGGCCCTCTTTAGATAAAGGGCAAGACATGCCTTTCAGAGTCAATGATGTGTAAGCCAAACTGCAAAGGATGAGAAAGGAAGAGAATTGGAGAAAAAGTGTTCCAGAAAGAGGGACTGTCTCATGCTGCTGTTTGAGACATTGCGATGGTGTCAGCCCATGAGAATAAGTCTAAATTCTTTAGTGTGAGACACAGATGTCTTTATGATGAGGCTCCTGCTTCACTATGAGACAAGGCTCCTTCCTACATCTGCAAAGAATCAGTCTTTTCTGCTGAGTGATGTTTTACACTTCCCGCCATTGCGCATTTTGTGTCCACAGCCCTTAATTCCTCTCCCAAATTGGTTCTCTGCTAAACTAGTGCATTTATCTATTATCATTTCAGATTTGTGTTCAAAAGCCAGCTTTGCCACTTGACCTTTGAGATCATCAGCTCCCTCAGCAATATACCTCAACAAATGGTAGTCATGACAATTATTAGTAATATAGACAATCTCTTAAAGGTCTCCAAGCCTCTGCTTTGCACACCACAGAATGTAGGAGCTGAACAGTAGCTTAGATTTCTTCCATCATAAGCCAGAATAGACTTCTACAAAAGTGGAAGGGGCCTTATTTATGATCTAAACTGTGCCTACGGAAGTTTTAGGAGTCTCTTAGACATATTTCTGGGGCTGAGTTGGCAAGAATCTGGGCTACCACCTTGCATTACCCAGAAATCTGTTTGCCTATTTTAATCTCATTTATTAACTGGGTTTTTATAAGATACCGTTTACATCTTTTTTAATTTCAGCTCTTTTTTAAGAGTTCAACAGTCATTCATCTCATCCTAATCCAACCCCTGATTTTACAGAACTCTATTTTTTTCGAGAGAACAGAACAGTTAGTGGTCATACCAACCCCTATGTCTCTCAGCCTCCATGAAACCCTCAAAGTGTAGGATACAAAGCCATGATTTTGAGATTCCAGGTCTTGCTTTATACGGAATGAGCGGGCCAAGCCTAGGTATAGAATTCACCCAAACTCTCGGACTCCAAGATTTCTTTTTTTAGAGTTTGGAATTCCTGAGTACCTACTGATAAATCTCCCAACGCGCTGATCTGTTTTTCTCTGTGTGCAAAGGTATTTTTACCGTAGAGGAAGCCAGAGCACCAAGAGGTAGAAAATGCTGCCTCATGGGTACTCAGAGTGAGAATGGAGACATGGTTGCCCAGCGCCCACAAATCTGGTACATGCCTTTCCACAGGGAGAAGGGATCTACTTCCTGTACTTGCTTTCTGTATTAATTATCCTGCTCACTGACATTTTGTGTGAATTGGGTTCGAGTATGCAAACATCACTTCATATTTCTCACATATGTAAACTTTCACCATCCTCTTTCCTTTTCTCAAGCTAGAGGTTATTTTTATTTCCCAGGGTGTTGGATACCATGATTGGCCCAGTAGAAGGTTTTATAGAACCTACGTTTTAATTTCAGACTTGAATGTTTAACTTCTAGTACCTTCTGCATTAAAATCCGTATGTTGGCTTTAAATAGCATGAAGTGATTGAATCATTAAGACAACGGTTGCCTTATTAGAGATCCAAGAAAGCTGAATGGAATGCTAGAAGTGAAAACTAACCACATTTATTTAACTTTCACTGTACATGTGCACATGTGTTTTCCAAGCAAATGATTCTGTAGTGCAAATTTGCAAACGATATCAGGCTGGAAGAGATTGCTCAGGCTTTAGAGAGAGATGCCTTACTGAGGACCCAAAATGATCTTGACAGCTTACAAGGAGTGCCCACCATGCCCTGGCTCCAAAAACCAACTTGATAGGAGAGATGGACTTTAAAATGAGAATTTTAGTTGATCATAAGTTCAATAAAGTCCATCTTATCTACAATAATAGAAGTAGAAAATCTAGAAGAGGACAAGTGATAACACTGATAACCTTGGTGCTGATTGGTTCTGCCTCTTCGAGTCCTGTTGTAACCAGGCCCAGGAAGGGCCTGTTTTATTTTGCTTCTGTTGTTTTTGTTTTTTGGTTTTTGGTTATTTGTTTTTTAGTTTTGGGTGTAGAAAACAATGTAATAGTTAGACATTTGCACCCCTCTCAAAGTGATAGCCCCCCTTCCCCAATCTACTACCCCTCTGACATTGTATATGGCTGTTACAATACCACTGACTCTATTCCCTACGCTGTACTCCACATCCCGTGACCATATATATATATATTAAATTATGCCTGAAGCTGACGCTGAATAATGATGAATGTCAACTATAATTTAATGTATAGTCACAAGAAGTGGACTATAGCATAAGGAGTAGAGACAGTGGAAATGAAATGGCTCTCTGCGATGTCTGAGGGTAGTTGACGGGGGGAGGGAGGTTATCACTTTGTGAGGGGTATAGATGATAAATGTCTAACTATTACAGTGTTTTGTACACCTGAAACTAATAAAAATAAAAAAATACATAAAATATTGATTACATGTTTTAAAAAATTATAGTTGACATTCAGTATTATTCAGCTTCAGCTTCAGGTGTACAGCGCAGTGATCCGGCATCTACACCATCTATGAAGTGGGCTAATAAGTGGCCTAATAAGTGGCCTAATAAGTGAGCCTAATAAGACAAGTCATCATCTGACCCCCTACAAAATCTTTACAACATTATTGATTATATGAAGGTGCAGGGATTAGAAAGCACAAATCGGTCGTCACAATATTGCCACGGGGCTATGAAAGGCAGTTTGGGGAATATAATCAATAATGCTTTTGTTTTTGTTTCCTCCTCCTATCATATCCATCACCTTCAATGGCCCCCTCTCCCCGCATCTCCCTATAACCTTAGTTTTGGAGACTTGGCATAGAGTGTCTCTGACTGGCGTCTATCCTTTCAAGCAGACTGTCGCCCAATAGCCCTACGTATAGAAGTTCTGGAGCAACATTTTAGGGGGATAGAGTCAAAGCTGAGCATGTTCAGAGGAGGCTCTTCAAACCCTTGTCCAGTGAGGAGAAGTTGGGAGGATCCAGCAATAGTTAATCTGAAATGTTGTGTGAGTTGGGGAATTAGAGAGGCACACATTTTGAGAGGCTCCCTTAGGCGGGACTCCCCTTTTTGGACACTGGATCCACTTACCCTTATCACCTGACCAACACCGAGAGGACTTGGGGCAGTGATTGTAGATTGTCACATCAGATGGGTACATCCAGTCCCAGGATAAGGGTCACTAATGATGGTTTCCCCACAGGATTGTATATATCCTGCAATGAAGGGAGGAGGTTGGAGCCACAAGTAACAAAAAGAATGTCATTCCAATGGGAATTAACCGAAATCTGGGGAGAGCTGTCTACTTGCCACAGAAAAAGGGAAGGTGGGTTCCAGGTGCTCTCACCTGTGTCTTAAGGAGTTGATATCAAATAAAGTGTTTCTGCTGATAGATATAAAATTGGAAAGTACTGATAAATATGAAGGAGACCTAGCACAATCCTTGCTTGTAATACATGCTAAATAAATTGCTGTCATCATATTACTAAGTTTCAACTTATATTCATGGCATTATGAGCAGCTGCACTTGTAAGCTTCATTTCTAGCGGTGCTTCTGTCACCCTTCTCATCTGGATTCTATTCTTTCATGGCCCTGCCTTTGACCCATGGTGCCTGTGTCTGTATCCGAGCCAGGTCCAGCCAGACAGGATGGTATCAGTATAGATTCATTCTTAGTCTCTCTATTTGCTTTTGCACAAAGTTCTGTCCCTAAAGTACAGGAGTCTCCCGTCTCCATTTCACAGAGTTTGGTGATTGCATTTCTAGGGTTCTCCTCTTGCTAATTTTTATTCTTAATTGCAAGTACGCACACCCATGTGATGCTTCTCTGCTGTGTTAACTACCTTACAAAGCTCCAGAATGCCTTCTGTGAATGTGCTGGAATGTCTACTGCTCTTTTGCAGGGTGAGGTTTTGTAGGTAGAATTTCTTGGATTTAGGCAAAGAAAAAAAGGGATTTCCCCGGTGCTGACGACTTCCTGGAACCTGTTCACTCATTATTCACTCTTTTTTCTGAGCACTTCCTGGCTGTTAGTACAGATATCCCCACAGCAAATGTAACATCAAAGGAACTGTCTGGCCCAATATTTAACTTTTTCATATCCGCTGCATGTCAGTTACAACACACTTAGTCCTAAGTAAATTCTGGGGCTTCATTCCATCTTTTGATAAACTGGGTGTTTTTTCCCCTGACCTGGAAACAGAAGGACAAGTATCAATCTGTAAGCCACCAGCAGATTTTATTATAATGAGTCAGGCCATGAGAGACAAATGACCCTGTTATCTATATTTTAATAGGAGCTACTTAACATTAACTTGGGCAAAATAAATCATTTAAGACCTTCATTTTAAGAAGTTGTGTGTTCATTTGTTCATTTCTGTGGATTGCATTTTGTTGCTACTATCTTATCCTGCAAAAACAGTCAAAAGTGATTTTGTTTAGAACTAGGTTACCTACAGGAATGTCATTGATTTTTTTCCTTCTCATTATAACATTATTTTCTTTTTAACTCTTTATAGAAAATGTGACAATACGGAAAAAAATAAAAAAGGGGGGGAATCACCCAGAAATGCCATAGTTCCATTACTCAACAGTAACCCTCATTGATATTTTAAGTCCTTCTAGTCATGTTCTATACACACAAACACACAACGTGTTGTGTGTGTATATATATACTGGGGGTACCAAAATAGGTACACAATTTACGAGATGTTATCTATTAGCTTGGTCCACAGTAATTGCAATTTAAAACGTTAAAAATCATTGCAAAAATCGTGATTACTTTTGCACCAACCTAATATGTATTACTTTTTGAAGTTTAATTGAATTATGGTAGAAATGTGTAGTATGACGCTCGCTTAAAAGATGGCGTTAATCAAATGAATGCTAGCATCATTTATTGTATTACCATTTTAATATAGATTTTTCCTTTCTTAAAATGTGTATGCATTTTTTGGCACCCTCTGTATATGTGTGTGTGTGTGTGTGTGTGTGTATTAATGTCCTTAAAGTATACAAGGGCTATATATATGAATATATAATGTATATTTTTATATATTAAAATTATCATACTACTGTATCTAGGTTTTAGTTTTGCATATTTGGGATCATGCTATAGCTACTTCATGGTATAATGATTTATTAATATCATTAACATTCCATTGTTAACATTGTTAACATTTCCCCATGTCATATAATTTTATAGTAACATAATTTTAGATGATTGCAGACTATTTCATTTTAATTTTTGTGTAATATTCTACTTGACTTCTCCTTTATAAAAACAGGCCATGAAGAGTGTTTCTAATTTGTCACTCTTATCAGTAATGTTGTGAAGGGAAACCTGGTAAATAGACCATCGTACGACTAGACCACTTATTTATTTAGCATAGATTCCTAAAAGAATTACTCAGTGAAAATGGCATGAAAAATTTTCAGGCTCTTGATATCATTCATTCATTCATTCATTCACTCAACCCATATTTATTGAGAATCTACTATGTGCCAGGCTTTCTTGAAGGGTTTGGGTATATAGCAGTGAATAAAAGGAAAATCCCTGTCCTCATGGAGCTGACATTCTAGTGAGGGAAGGCAATTAAAAAAGAAAATACATAATATGCAGGTGGTGGTGTGTGATATGGAGGAAAATAATGCAGGATAACGGGATGAAGAGCACTGGGGTTGGGCATGGGGTGGAATGACTGTTTTTATGAAGTGGCCAGAGAAGATCTTCCTACTAAGGTGATATTTGAAGGAAAACCTGAAGGAGGGGAAGGGAAGGAGCGAGGGAGGGAAAAACTTATATAACCAGAGAAGAGCATTCCAGGCAGAGTGAAGGGCAACTATGTAAATTTCCTGAGCCAAGTGCATGTCTAAGGTATTGGGGGAACCACAAAGCACTCATGTGGCTGGAGCAGAGTGAATGGGGGAGTGAGAACTAGCCCATATGGGCAGAACAGTGGAAGAGTTGGGGGATGACAGGTCATGCAGAATCTTGTAGGCCATTTTGGACGTTGGCTATGACTCTGAGGGACATAGCTGATGGAAGGGCTTTGAGCAGAGAAGAGGTAAAATCTGACTTATGTTTTAAAATATGAACAAGTTGCCCTGCAAAATGATTGCACCAATTTTTATCCCTCGCCAGCAGTATATGAAAGGTCTTGCCTAACACCAGATATTGTCACAAAAAAATAATCAAATAAAGAAAATGGAACAAAAAAGCGTCCTTTGTTTATTTATCTGTTTGACAAAAATTAATTGAGTACATACTTTGTGCCAGACACTGTGCTAAGTGCTGGATATATATTGGTAAATAAGTGATACTCCTTACCCTTGTGGAATTTTTTTGTCTAGTGGGATAGACAGACAACAAACAAGTATGTTCTCAAGGTATGTGCTATAAAGGACATCGTGTTTCAATTGTGGAAGGCGTGTGCCTATTGGAAGTGTGTGTGGCTACTTAAATAAGACAGGGAAGTTCTCTTTGAGGAGCTGCCAATTACGCAGGGAGTTAAAAAGTGAGAAGGAATCAGTCACACAAAGAACAGGAGGAAGAGAAATCAAGGAAACAGCACAGACACATTGTAAGGTGAACATAGCATTATGTACTTATTTGCTATTTGCATGTCTTCGTTGGTGAAATTTTGGTTTGTATCCTTTGCCATTTTTCTTTGGGTACTGTTCACCCTTTTCTTAGTGGTTTTTAACAGTAAGGACATCAACAATTGTGTTGTCTTATCTGCCATATTTGTTGAAAAACTTGTCCAAATTTGTTTCTTTCCTTTTAAGTTGTTTTAGGGATTAGTGACATTTCTGCTACTGTCTCCATCACGTTTCACTGAGTTTGGTTGCTAAATCGGACAACCCTAAGTTTCATAGGGTCCATTTTAGGATTCTGCCTTCTGTCGCATTGATCAGTCAGTCAGTCAGTCCTTGAACAAATACTTATCAAAGTATACTTGTTTTTTATTTATTTATTTTTTATCAGTTTTAGTTGTACCAAACAAACTAATAGGTAGACATTTGCACCCCTCACAAAGTGATAATCCCCTTCCCCCAATCTGCTACCCCTCTGACATCGTATATGGCTGTTACAATTCCATGGACTCTATTCCCTGTGCTGTACTCCACATCCCGTGACTATATACATATATTAAATTACAGTTGACATTCAGCATTATTCAGCTTCAGCTTCAGGTGTACAGCCCAGTGGTCAATCTCACTAACCATCAGAGAAATGCAAATAAAAACCACAATGAGATACCACCTCACCCCAGTCAGAATGGCTATCATCAATAAATCAACAAACAACAAGTGCTGGTGGATGTAGAGAAAAGGGAACCCTCGTGCACTGCTGGTGGGATTGCAGATTGGTGCAGCCACTATGGAAAACAGTATGGAGGTTCCTCAAAAAACTGGAAATGGAACTACCTTATGACCCAGCAGTTCCACTCTTAGGTATCTATCCAGAGAAATCCAAAATGCTAATTCAAAAAAATATATGCACCCCTATGTTTATTGCAGCACTCTTCACAATAGCCAAGACATGGAAACTGAAATGCCCATTGGTAGACAACCAGATTACAGTATACTTGCTTTTGAGAGAAGAATTCTGGACTCATCATTCCTCTTCTCAAAATTTTCATAGATTACTCTCTAATATTCTTCACATGAATTTTAGTCTTCTGTAAGAACTGTAGTTCAATTTCATTAAGGGCTTAAAGTATAATTGTGTTAAGCCTATGAATAATTAAGGAGGAATTGAAATTTTGACTGTATTAATTCTTCCCATCCAAGAATATAGTATGTCTTTCCATTTATTCAAATGCATTATGCTGCCAGCAAAATTTAATATTCTCTTTATGCAGATCTCATGTTTTAATTTAGGCTACTGTTGAGTGGAATCTTTTTTATTATCAAATGCAAATCTGATCATATTACTCCCTACATTATCATTGATAACATTTTTGCTTATCATTCTTAGTTTTTTATTTACTGTTATGTATTTATGTAGTTTTGGTTATTTCCAGTTTACCATTGTTATGAATAATGACATGATAACTTATTTTCTTTGCATTTCTAACAGTTTCTTCATATTAGATATTGTGACCATTCTTTTCATCAGTGAAATATGACCTTCCTTTCCCAATTTTGCTTTAGGTTCTTTTCATCTGAATTTGATATTATCAAACCTACTTAAAGTTTGCTTGCATTTACCTGACAAGTCTTTGCCCTTTCTTTCCTTTAAACCTTTATCAGTTTTCATATGTAATGTTAGCTGTTGGAACCTATGAATTGGAAACTGCATAATAAATAATAATAAAATACACTGATCTGTGTGCCAGTCTTGAGAAGAACAATCTGTCAAGTTTTCAGAAATTGACGTGTTCACATATCTGGAAACTTCTCTCAGCACGTGACATAACTCCCATTTACAAACTAGAACATTAAAACTGCTAGCCAAAATTTTAGGACAGACCATCTTCATGTGTAAGATGTATTTGCTGAACAAGTACATTAGATTAATCTGATTGAAGTGGCAAACTCTAGATTTATGATACTGCAGAGAGGAAAGCACTGTTGATGGTTTGAAAATCTAAATGACATTATACGGGATTCCCAGGTTTCCTTCCTTTGATAGGACCGCAGTGTGGACTACAGTAAGGTTTGGTGACTCTCTAGTAGCCCAAGGCACTACCTCCTCATGTCCCCTCTACTTATATGGGGTGAGAGCAGACGACTAGCCCCCTTTTATCTTTTTGCTTTTTCATTGATTCACCACCTTCCTCTACCCCAAAACACAGTTTACTGACATTGTAGAGACTTCGGCACTCTTTTTTTTTTTAATTAAATTTATTGGGGTGACAATTGTTAGTAAATTTACATAGATTTCAGGTGTACAATTCTGTATTACATCGTCTATAAATCCCATTGTGTGTTCACCACCCAGAGTCAGTTCTCCTTCCATCACCATATATTTGATCCCCTTTACCCTCATCACCCACCCTCCACCCCCTTACCCTCTGGTAACCACTAAATTATTGTCTGTGTCTATGAGTTTTTGTTTCCCATTTGTTTGTCTTGTTCTTTTTGGTTTATATACCACATATCAGTGAAATCATAGGGTTCTCTGCTTTTTCTGTCTGACTTATTTCACTTAGCATTATACTCTCAAGATCCATCCATGTTGTCACAAATGCTCCTATATCATCTTTCCTTAACGCCGAATAGTATTCCATTGTGTATATGTACCACAACTTCTTTATCCATTCATCTATCGAAGGACATTTTGGTTGTTTCCATGTCTTGGCCACCGTAAACAAAGCTGCAATGAACATTGGCGTACACGTGTCTCTATAGAGAAATGCTTTTATATTTTTGGGGTAGATACCCAGGAGAGCGATTGCTGGGTCATATGGTAATTCTATTCGTAATTTCTTGAGGAACCTCCACACTGCCTTCCATAGCGGCTGCACCAGTCTGCATTCCCACCAACAGTGTATGAGAGTTCCTTTTTCTCCACAGCCTCTCCAACACTTGTTACTATTTGTTTTGTTGATGAAAGCCATTCTGACTGGGGTGAGGTGATATCTCATTGTGGTTTTCATTTGCATTTTACTTCGGCACTCTTGATGTCCAGTATTTTTTATTTCCATCCAGTCTAAGGAATACTTCTCCTTTTGGTTTCCTTGCACGGTTTGTCTTCTACCATTCAGGCTGTTCATGCTGCAGACCCCCTTTTCAGGCTCCTCTTTCTGATTAAACATTGAAATACGCAGAGGTCTCCTTCTCTGTCTACACTCTTATGATGATCTCAGCTACACCTCTGACATCATATATGTAGATGTTCATACTTATATGTAGATAACTCACAAATGAGAGTGAAAGAAAGGGGAGGGGGAGATTAGTTCAATAGCACTTATATAATATTTAATAATAACATTCATTAAATGACCACACTGTGCCAGGGTTAGAGCTAAGAGCTTTCACTGTATTATCTGATCAGATCCTCTGAAAGATTCTGTACTGTCGTACTATACCGTATTATACTGTACTACACTCATCCTTCTCTCGTGTTGCCCTTCCATTTATACTAGATCCCAACTTCTTCTCAAAGACTTTGTTTCTGCAGTTCTTCCCACCCATAACATCTAATGGATCCTTCCTAATACCAACATGTTATAATCTCCCTATTCCTAAGCACAGAATCCTCTCTCCACATATCCTTCTCACTAGCACCTCATATCTCTGCTCCCTCTCAGTAAACCTCTTCCAAAAGACTTATGTCCATTTGCTATTTCCAATTCTCCTCCTCTCTTTCTCTGTTGAACCCATACCAATCAGGCTTTTACACACCCCCACTATTTTGTTGAAAGTGTTCTTTTAAGATCAGCAATGAAATCCATGTTGCTAAATCCAATGGCCAATTATTAACCCTCATCTTACTTGACCTGTAAGTAGTAGCAGATGAAGCTCCTCTCTCTCTTCTTGTAACACGATCCTGACTTCATTTTCAGTAGTTCTCGAGTTTTCCTCTCACCTCACTGGCTGCTCCTCCTCAATTCCTTTGCTGATTACTTTTTCTTTTTCATTAACTTTAAAAGTTGTAGTGGCTTAGGGTTCAGTTCAGTTTGGGGACATTTTTCTCTATCCACATTCACTCATGGTGTGGATATATTAGTTTGTTAGAGCTTCTGCCACACAGCACCAGACGGGGTGACTGAAACAACAGAAATTTATTGCCTCATAGCTCTGGAGGTTAGATGTCCAAAATGAAAGTGTTGACAGGGTTGGTTCCTTCTGAGGGCTGTGAAGGAAGGATCTGTTCCTTGCCTCTCTCTTTGGCTTGTAGATGGCTATCTTCATGGTCACTTACTGTTCTCCCTGTGTGTGTGTGTGTGTTCAAATTTCCCCTTTTTATAAGGGCACCAGTCCTATTGGAATAGGGTCATCCTAATGGCCTCCTTTTAACTCGATTACATGTGTAAAGACCCTATCTCCAAATAAGGTCACATTCTGAGGTACCGGAGGGAGTGAGGTAGGACTTTAACATAAGAATTTGTGGAGGGCACAATTCTACTAGTGGTTTCACTAAATAATTTTACCTTAAATGACATCTGTATACTGATGGATTCCCAAATTATGTCTCCACCCTGAGCACCTGCCATTAATACCAGCTGCCTATTTGATGAATCTTCCTGGATATCTAATAGACATCTCAGATTTAATACATCCATACCAAACTCTGATTTCTGCACCCCACCCTCCAAGAAAACCCCTGCTCCTCCCTAGCCTTCCCCATTTCAGTAAATAAAAACTTTACTCTTCCAGTTTCTTAAGCCAAAAGTATTTGTGTCATCCTGGCTCTTCTCTCTATCTACTACCCAATATCTAACCCTCAGCAAATGCTGTCTGTTGCATATTCAAAATGTGCCCAGAATCTGACCACTTTCTACTATAACTTCTGCTACCAACGTGATCCAAATCACCATCTACTTCCGGCTAAATTATGGAAGATTGCCTCTTGATAGGTCTCCTTGCTTCATCCTTGTTCCCTACGGCATATTCTAATCACAAAAGCCAAGGTGATATTTGGGCATAAGTCATATCACGTCAGTTTCCTGCTTTGAATCTTCCATTGGCTTCCTTTACAATGGCCTTCCAGAGCCTTAATAATATTGTACCCTATCTACCCATCTGACCTGAAGTCCTACCATACTTCCTCCTGCTCACTCTCCTCCAGCTGCAGATTTCTTCCTGTTCCTCAAGCAGGCAGGCTCTTACCTCAAGACCCTAGCACTAGTCCTGTTCCTTTGTCTTCTTCCAGTAAGAAAGGAACGAGACACACAAATGAAGAAGTAAAAACTCCTAGACACAGACAATAGTTTAGCGGTTACCAGAGAGTAAGTGGGGAGGGGAGTGGTAGATGAGGGTAAGGGGGATCAAATATATGGTGATGGAGGGAGAACTGACTCTGGGTGGTGAGCACACAATGGGATTTATAGATGATGTATTACAGAATTGTACACCTGAAATCTATGTAGATTTACTAACCATTGTCAGCCCAATAAACTTTAATTTAAAAAAGACCCTAGCACTAGTCCCTGTCTCTGCCTGGAATGCTTTTCTCCCATTCAACAGCATAGTTTCATCTGTCATCTCTTTCAAATCCTTGCTCAAATACCATTGTCCTGATCGCCCTGTTTAAAACTTGGAACTCCCTTTCACCTCACCAGCATTCTCTATAACCCTTCCCTCTTTTTCTCTACAGCATTTATCACCATCTGGTCCACTACATAATTTATTTTTATATTGTCGGTTTCTAGCCACAAAAACATCCTGTGTACCTTTGCTGAGAAATTTATAAGTACAAAATGCTGCATTTGAAGAACACTGGTTGACTCCCTCAATTTTTCTTCAACCGCCAGTCATCGTCTACCTTTTTTTCTGTAGGAGACGTGCTGAACGGTAGGGACACAAAGATGAGGATGGCAATATCTTTATCGTTGCCCTTGAGGAAATCTTAATCTAATCAAAGGGAGAGACAGAAGTCCCGGTTTCCTCAGAGGGGATGACTCACGTGTTTGTCACTTACATGTCACTCACGTGTTTGTGAGTGACAAACACGACTGCTCTGGAAGGGCCGTTCATAACAAACCAGGAAAAAAATCCCTCACTAAGTCAAACCCAAATGTACCCTTCCCCAAGACTCCCCTGACTTGGTAATTTTTCTGTTATCTATAAAAATAACAAATGCTCATCTCCGCAACATCTCTGATTTATATGCTTGTAAAGTCACGATGATGATTATTTATGCTAATGAAATTAATTTCAAACTTCATCAGAGTTTTTATTTAGGTTGGGAAACTAGGACTCTGTAGTATGACAGGGTTCCCCTTATTTTCAGTAAGAGTCAGGTCTAATTTCAAATCCAGGAACAGAGCTGCTATTTAAAAGAATCCCTGCTGTGAGGGTTTTTTTTTTTTTTTAATGCAAAATCTTTTTATTTCGAAGTGAATAACCTCCCCCAGTTTATCTTCTTTTTATGCTTTGAAAAAAATCTGGTGTGTGAACTTCCAATAAATGGGATTGAATAACTATTGTGTATACCTGAAACTAATATAAAATTGTATGTTAGCTATATTTTAATAAAAATCTTTAAAACAAAGAAACTGCTGCAGCCACTCTAACCTTTAGCAACCACCATTCTGATCAGTCAGCAGCCATCAACATAGAGGCGAGACCATCCACCAGCAAAAACAAAAACAAAAAAAATGACTCGCTGAAGGCTCAGATGATGGTTAGCGTTTCTGAGCAATAAAATGCTGTTACAATTAAGTATGTACATTTTTTAGACATACTGCTATTGCATCCTTAATAGTGCAAACATAACTTTTATATGCACTGGGAAACCCCAAAAGTTGTGTGACTTGCTTTATTGTGATACATGCTTTCTTGCAGTGATCTGGAACTGAATCCACAGTATCTCTCAGGTATGCCAGTACCTAATGCATTTATTTATCCCCCTCATAAAATCCATGGGAGGTAGACAGTATTTTGTAAAGGTGGAATCTCTGATTTCGAGAGGATTTTTTTTTTTACTCTACACTTATAGGGCACTTCCTATGCCCCAGGCACAGCTCTTAAGTATTTACAATTATTAACTCAATTCTCATTTAACCCCTTAAGGAAAGTGAGGCATCCCAGATGTAAGAAACTTCCCCAAAGTCATCGAGCTATTAGTTGGTACAGCTGACACTTGAACTCAGGCAGTCTAGCTCAGGATTCATGTTCTCACCCCATAAGGTAAACTAAGGAAGTTGCCTAAGTTTACACAGTCACACTGTTGGAGGGGCCTGGATTTCTCTTTCCTTTGCCTAAATCTTTCCCAATCTGCATAAGTAAGTATATTCATACCTACGTACCATATCCCCAGACTCTGAAGACACTCTGCATTTGTTTTTCTGTGTCACCAAATGAGAGTAATCTCTCTACATTCCTCATAGGAAGGTAAATTCTGTTTCTTAATGATTGCCTTATGAGTTGATTTTGAGATGGTTAACATTTTAGTAGAACTCTGCTAGTTCTGATGGACTTTCTTAGTTTTCCTTGATTTGCTCATCTAAAAAATAGCGAGCTTGAGCAGAATCAATTGGCGAAATCCTAATACACTGTGGGTGTCTGTAGGAACCCTTTGAGTTTCTAGATAATTCTGCATTTTCCATCGCTGGGGACATTGATTGTGGCTATATATCATGGAATACTATGCAGTGGTCACAAGATATGATCTAGGTGTACATATGGCAACATGGATGGATGTTAAAAAACACAGTATTCAATGGAAAATAGTAACAGCGCGTGATCTATAAAGTAAGTCATTTATGTAGATAAAGCACACACAAAATATCAGAACGAATATTTACAAATATACATATATATCTAAGAACACATATGAAAATACCGTGTTTCCCCGAAAATAAGACCTAGCCAGACCATCAACTCTAATGCATCTTTTGGAGCAAAAATTAATATAAGACCTGGTCTTATTTTAATATAAGACCTGGTCTATATATAATATAATATAATACAGTATAATATAATATAATACCGGGTATAATATAATATATAATATAGTACCAGGTCATATAACATAATATAATATAATTAAAATAATATAAGATAATGTAATACCAGGTCTTATATTAATTTTTGCTCCAAAAGACGCATTAGAGCTGATGGTCCAACTAGGTCTTATTTTCGGGGAAACATGGTAGTATGGCTGTCTATGTAGATGAGAGAAGGAAGAGGAAGGGAAAAACTGAAAATTAAGTAGCACAAAGGTGAGGTGTTTGCATGAACTCTTGACACTGAGCCAGGTGGCATGTTGTGATGGGAAGAACGCTGGCTCTAAATCTTAGTCTTACACACATTAGTTTTAGGTCATTGCACAGGATTTGTAATACAGCACTAAGCCTTAGTCTCCCTATAGTGTAAAGGGCTTCTTGTAAGGATTACATAAGGAGACAGATAAATTGAAAGATAGAAGTATAGATATACTAACAGAAAGCACTTGTCTGGCCCCAGTCCCTTATCTTGCGATTTAACCCTTAGCCTCTTTTCCATAGTTTATTTGCTGTAACCCATGTCTTCTTGCTCCTATAATGTCCTTGCTCCTGTGAAGCCATGATGTCCTTTGTCTGTCATTGACACCATCAAGTGACCTTCCAACCCACAGGCGTTTCTTCTCAGCTGCTAGCCTTACAGCATTCCAACAAGTGTGTTAATTTACAGATGATTCCTTTGAAATTTTCATGTCATGAATTGAATGGTTTCTGACCTGCAAAATGAGGAAGATGGACTAAATGATCCTAAGGAACTTTCGGGCTCTAATGCTCTTTGGTTAGTCATAGCCAGGAAAGTCACAAAAGGGAACTTAAAACAAATTCAGCAGTTGGGAGTTGAGGCTATTACTTCGCTACCTTCCAGGGAAGTGATTATATGACAATGGCACTTGTTTTGGAATAATTTATATGAGAATTGCACTTAGAGTTAGCACAAACCCATTAAAAGCTGTTAATAGAATTATTATTCTGATAATAAGCTGTTGTTAGATTCTTAGTATTAATGATATTCATTGCAACAAGATTAATATGGTGCTAACATTTAAACTCTCATTCTGAGGATAAGAACCATTTTCGAAGTGATAAGAATGCAGTGATTAAGAATTACATGGCAAGAAAAGATTTTTTGCGAATGGAAGAAAACATGCTTGTGGGTTTCTTTTAATTTTATTTTTCAAAACACTGAGGAAGAACAATTTTGCTCTCTGCTTTAATCAAAAATGTTTAATAAGCAATCTAAACTTATTCAATGAACTAGAGTCTGGACCTTTGTAATGAGTTACTTAGTAAAGCCAGTTATAATTATTTCTACAGTGTATTTAAATTTTGTTGTCTTGTCTACACATTACTATTTTATCATTTTCATCCTACTTGCCGAGTTTGAAGTGTAATCATCTTTCATGAAAACACTCATTTCCTGTTTTTATTAAAGCTTCAAATGTTTTGTAGCACGTCGTATATGTCCATTGCTGCTCTGGCAGTTCTTGGTAAGCCTGCTTAGTCATACGACCTTTACGGAAGTGCTTTTTATGGGATGTGTCACTCATTAACAGCATTATATTTAGGGTGAGTTTGGTGAGGGTAGGGGAAGTTACGAGAGTCTGTGGTGTTTTACAGGCCATACCATTGTTTCATCATCTGTTTGATTAGGACGGGGACATTCCATTTATTTTAGTACCACAACAATTATTTCTTAAGGTTTATAAATATCCATTGTGCTTGCAAAAGATTCTGTAATAATAATACCAATTAACTGTGAGATATTTCATAGTTTATAAAGAAATTTCACATACTTTTTTTTTTAATTCAAGTTTATTGGGGTGACAATTGTTAGTAAAGTCACAGAGATGTCAAGTATACAATTCTGTAATGCATCATGTACACAATGGAATACTATTCTGCCATAAGAAAAGATGAAATAGGACCATTTGCAACAACATGGATGGATCTTGAGATTATGATGCTAAGCAAAATAAGTCAGACAGAAAAAGCCAAGAACCATATGATTGTGAACACACAATGTGATATGTAGAGGATGTATTATAGAATTGTACACTTGAAACCTATATAAATTTGCTAACCATTATGACCTCAATAAATTAAAAAAAAAAACAGGTAAATTTGGAGACAGGGAGGTTGCACTCAGAGAGAACGCCATGTGAGGAGCCATCTATAAGCCAAGGACAGAGGCCTGGAACAGCTCCTTCCCTCAGCCCTCAGAAGGAAGGACCCTGCCCACACAACTTGATTTCCAACTTCTAGAATTCAGAACTGTGACACAATCAATTTTGTTTAAGCCACCCAGACTGTCAGATTTAGTTACAGAAGCCCTAGCAAACTATGACAACAATCATTTATAATAAAGCTGACTGCATAATATATATCTCTTTTTGGTCAGTATGTATTCTTGAGGATCCCAGAATACAAGGTATATAAAAATGATAGTCTATTTGGGAGTATCCATGTCTATCAAGTTATAGGCAGATAAAGAGAATAAAGTCCATATAATTTATCACCCAAACTGGGGTAATTTTAAGGATGAAAAGGGACATATTAATAAATAGACTCAGTCAATCGCAAGCATCTAAACAGGACAAAGCAGGACTTGTGGTCTCCCTAACAATGCAGAACGAGCATGTATATCCCCCACACCTCCGTCAGCCAAGTCCGCTAACATGATTCACTAGTTCCACTAGAGTCATCTAGTTAATTTAACTACAGCTATCACTTAACTTGCAAAAATATGAGTTAAAGTCAGGATAACATCAGCCCAAGTAAATTACCTCCATGGAACTGACTTTGTCATTTTGTTCACTCCCAACATATCCTGAGGCTGACAGAGCTTAAGTTCAGAGATTTGGACAAATTTCGGTGTAGATAAGTATGCACCCATTGATGATCAATTCCTTTCTCTAAGTTGGAATGAGAGAACAAAACAGGAAGGTACTCAATGCAATACACATTTCATCTCAGATCCAGATTACTGGCAAACTGAGGGAATAAGTCAAGGGCGACCGTTATTTAGTGGGCCAGGGGAGAGAAAGTTGTTAGCTCCAAGAAAATTTCTGCCTACTCCTGAGCAAAGAACGTTAGTATGCCACAGGGGTGGCTTCCTCCCTGCTCACCTTGATTACTGCTCAACCACCTCTATATAAAGGGCACTGCTCTAAACCAGAGGTTGTTGTGAGTAAAATATTTGCTCTCCATACTAATTGATCTTTTAAATTAATCACTTCATTTAGAATCCATTCAACCTAGTAGAGATGAGCATTCATCGTACTAGGAAGACCCTCAGCTCAGAGAGAACATCCACGGCTGGTAATTAGTCTCTGAACTGGCTCAGGAGTGTTTAAATGAGATTAAAGCCATTTTATGAAGCTAAAATGCCATGCAACATTAAAAAGTTAAATAACCTTGTGAACACTGTTAAAGAGAGAGCTAAATGCAAAGTGAACTGATTTGGAAAACTCTTGAATCAGTTGATTTTAATATTGATAAGAATGAGATTAATGAATGGACATTCCCCAAACTCACAGTTGCCCTCTGCCTATGGAGAGGCAATATAGGATACTGCAAAGATGTGTCCGGCAGTAAGGAATCCAGGATTCTGCCATTAACTTTTTTTCTTTTTCTTTTTTTGTAAATTAAAGTTCATTGGGTGACAATGGTCAACAAAACTACATAGGTTTCGGGTGTATAATTCTATAATACATCATCTACATATCACATTGTGTGTTCACCACCCAGTGTCAGTTCTCCTTCCATCACCATATTTTTGACCCGCTTAACCCTTTTCTACCACCCCTCTCCCCCTTATCCTCTGGTAACCACTAAACTATTGTCTGTGTTTTCTAAGGACACCAGTCATATTGGTCATTTTATTTTAACTTGATTATCTTTGTAAAGACCAAATAAAGTCTTTATATCTCCGAGTAAGGTTACATTCTGAGGTACTGGCATTTAGGACCTCAGTATGTGAATTGGGGGCCCAATTCAAAACGTAACAATTCTTAATAATTTATAAAACTCATATCATGTACCAGAAAAAAAATGGTTTACAAGGATTATTCAACTTAAAGCAGGGAACACCTATTTATATAGGTGCTCTCTCATCCCCAGATAAGGGAAGTACGGCTCAATGCGGTGACCCACCCAAAACCATACAGCTGCTGAGCTGGGGCACCTGCACGTATCCTGAGAGCCTGGACCCTTGGCCCCTCCGCTCTCCTGGTCCTGTCACACATGGAGATAGAAGCAGCTGCTTTTCAGGGGTGTAATTCTGGGCCTTGGGTAATAAATGTAGACCCCTCATCCATCCCCTTATCGGGGATTTTATTTATGGAGGACAGAGTCAGGGGCAAAGTCACCCATGGAGTCAAATGTCTGCTAATGTTTAAGGGGAGAATAGGAGGAAACTGGGCTCCTTGAAGTTGGAGTGGTGGGGCCTTGTAAGGAGAGAATCCCTTGGATGAGAAAACAAACAGAGAGGGACTGCATATACCTACACAAGCTGCTTATTTGACGTGTTTCTAGAATCCACTTCTTACCGTTGTCACCTTTACATTCCCCGAGTGTGACTACTTCATTATAGAGTGAGTAGAAGATTTAGGGACCGGATGACTTACTTTTTGGCATGTGGGCTGAGAGTGGGGGTCAAAGGGACAGGAAGAGGTCAGTATGTCTCTTCAGTGGTGTGGCCTTACAGTAGTGTCCATAAGACATTGGCACTGCTGGGGCCACTTGGCAGTGATTGAACCTGTCACTTTAATTCCTGTGTGGACTGTGGAGGGGTAGAAACACATGTAAATACACTGTTGGTGGGAATGCAGACTGGTGCAGCCGCTATGGAAGGCAGTGTGGAGGTTCCTCAAGAAATTACAAATAGAATTATCATATGACCCAGGAATCCCTCTCCTGGGTATCTACCCCAAAAATCTGAAAACATTGATCCATAAAGACACGTGTGCTCCAATGTTCATTGCAGCTTTGTTTACGGTGGCCAAGACATGGAAACAACCAAAATGTCCTTCGATAGATGAATGGATATAGAAGTTGTGGTATATATACACAATGGAATATTATTCGGCGATAAGAAAAGATGATATAGGAACATTTGTGACAACATGTATGGATCTTGAGAGTATAATGCTAAGAGAAATAAGTCAGACAGAAAAAGCAGAGAACCCTATGATTTCACTGATAACGTGGTATATAAACCAAAAACAACAAAAGAACAAGACAAACAAATGGGAAACAAAAACTCATAGACACAGACAATAGTTTAGTGGTTACCAGAGGGTAAGGGGATGGGGGTGGGTGATGAGGGTAAGGGGGATCAAATATATGGTGATGGAAGGAGAACTGACTCTGGGTGGTGAACACACAATGGGATTTACAGATGATGTATTACACAATTGTACACCTGAAATCTATGTAACTTTACTAATAATTGTCACCCCAATAGACTTGAATTTAAAAAAAAAAGAAAACCATTTTCCTTTGTTATTTAGGATAGACTTTCAGGGGGACTCTCTTGTCAGGGGACTACACTTGTGCTATTTTTCCATATTTATTTTCTTCATAATCTCCTCTCACGCCTCTGAAAACAAGTCTCTTCTCTAGCTTTGAGAGACACCATTCAATAGAATGGTAAAAATTCTTTCTTTTGGCTGGCAGGCTTTGGCAATCCAGTCAAGAAAGAGTTTTTTTAAATGCAGATGTTGTTAGAGTTTCGTACTCACTGTAGCACCTGAGGAATACTAGCTGGGAGAGAGATGATTTGGCATCTGTCCCCATGTTCCCACAATGCTCTCTGATTTAGGCAGTGCTGGTTATCCTCTGTTTCCATTTGCCACTCAGGTTTCATAAATTGGGAGAATGTTTATATTAATAAATGAGGGAAGTGAGCACTGCTGTTGTGACCTTTTAAACATTCTGCCTTTTTCTTTTTCTTGATGGAGAGGCAGAGCGTGCCGACATCTTTCAGTGAAGTCTGAGAAAACATGTTTACACAGTGTTTCATAAAACCATATGCCAGTCTTTGTGGGTGAGGGGAGATGGGTAGAGCAATGAAATCTTTTTCTGAAATATAACAGACCAGGCAGGTGTTAAAAAAGCAATGAAGTTCACAGTCCTCCAAGCATGCAGCTTCTCTCGAAAGGATTTTGAGAGTAAAGTGCCTTTAACAACTATTTGTAAACAGTAAGATGAAGCATTAACATTTGAATAAATCTTTACAGTTTTTGAAACACTTTCACATTTATTGTTCATTTAATCCCTTTAACAGCTTTGTGAGGTAGGCAGAGCAGCTGTTATCATTACTTGGGTGCCTTAGGGATGCGGCATATCAAAATCTCAGCACAACTGGGTGCCAAGGAAGTAGAGGAAGGTGGTATGAGTTGGGACATGGTTGTCATTTTCCTCTTGTTCATTTGTAAAAGTGTATCATGTATTAAAGATACTAACTTTGTCATATTATTTCAAATATTTCCCCACTTAATCATTTGCCTGTTATGTTTTTATATTAGTTTCAGGTGTACAAAATAATGTAATAGTTAGACATTTACACCCCTCACAAAGTGATAACCCCCCTCCTCCAACCTACTCCCTCTCTGACATCGTATATAGGTGTTACAATTCTACTGACTCTATTCCCTCTGCTGTACCCCACATCCTGTGACTATATACGTATATATCCATATACATACATATATATATATATTCAATTACAGTTGACATTCAATACTGTTCTCCTTCAGCTTCAGGTGTACAGTGCAGTGGTCGGCATCTACACAGTCTATGAAATGATCCCCCTAATAAGACATGTGCCCATCTGACACCCTAAAAAATCTTTACAACATTATTGATTACATTCCCCCAAACTCTTTAATAGCCCTGTGGCAATCTTGTGGTTACCAATTTGTGCTTTTTAATCCCCTCACCTTCTCCCTTATCCCCACCCCCCCTCCCATCTAGCAACCCTCGGTTTTTACTCTGTATCTCTGAGACTGTTTCTGTTTACTTTGCTCATTTATTCTGTTCTTTAGATCCCACATATAAGTGAGATCATATGGTAATTTTTAACGCTTTCTTGTTGTCATGCACAAGCTTTTCATTTTCAGGTAGTCAAACCTAGTAATCTTTTTCTTCAAGGTTCCTGTTTTGGTGTTCTGCTTAGAAATGTCTCTCTGGCTTTAAGATTTTATAAAAATATAGCGATTGTCCTCTCCTTTGGGGGAGGGGCATAGGAAGGAGACAATAGATACCCATGTTTGCTTTGTGATTCCGGGAGTATTTATGTGAAGGTGTTTGTTTATTGTGTTTAATCAATTAATTGTTTCCTTTATTATCTTTGCTTTATAGACACAGTGGCAAGATGGAAAACTTTAAGTGTTTTAATAAAGATGTGTAAGCCTATTTGATTCTAGCTCAGTATAATTCCTCAGGTGTCTTATTTTACTTCAACACTTCATTGTATCTCCTTTTGCATCATTATGTTTCTGTATAGAATTGAGGCTGAATTTCTTTAAACCCCATTTTTCTTATATAAGACTTTAAGTACATATCACTTCTCTTTTCTCTTGCAATGCAGACCCCAATTTTGAAATGGCTCCTGAGCCCTCTCTACTTGGAACTTCTACAGTAATCTTAAACTCAAAATGTTCAAAGGTAGATTAATTATCCTCCATAAATGAAGCAATTGTCTTCCGCTTTCTATGCGTGTAGCACTGGTTAATGGCACCATAATTGACATAGCAGTACAAGACAACTATCCTGGCATCATCTCTAAAGCCCCCCTCTTTCTCTGCCCTCATAATAAATTAGTTCCTGAGTCCTGAGGAATTTCTGTCCTTAAGAGGTCTCAAAATGTCATCTCTCCTATCTGTTCCTAACTTCTGACATAATTTAGGACTTTTTCTCTTCGCTTGGCTGATCGGCGCAGCCACCTGACCAATCTGCTCTGCCTCCAGTGTCTTGCCTTTCTAATCAATCTTCCAGAGTCATTTCTCTGCACTAGAATTCTGATCGCTGCCAAGAGGCATATCTGGGTAGGGCTTGTCCAGAATGGGGGCTATGGGACGCTGGAATGGTGATGAGGGCAATCATTTCTCTTAGTAGATTCTCCGAAAGTGGCACTTTGGTGGACTAGTTGATAAGCCTATAAGGAAAAGATTTTAGAGGTGACAGTATAAAAACAAGGTGACAGGACACATGGGGACAATAGACAAAGGCTGGGTGCTGGCTTTATCAACCCCCCGTCACACGTCTGGCCTCATGTACCATTTAAATCCCCTCATGCTTATATGCATAGAAGGCCAAAAGGAAAGCAAAACTACATGCTACTTTTTAGTTATCAGATTCCCAGGGATAAAATAAGCAAAACATGACATGTTGGTGAATATATGGAGAAATAGGCATGCTCTTAAACTGTCGAAGGCCTTGGAATTGTTACGTCTTTCCTTGGTGACTGCAGTTTGGTAATACCTATAAAATTTAAAAGTCATCCATCCCTTGTCCTGGCAATACCACTTCTAAGGATTATTCGTATAGATACAGTTGCATATATGTGCAGAGATCTTTGTTAGGACGTTTTAGTGTAAGAAATAGGAAATTTTATTATTTGCCAATAGGAGGCTGGGTAAATGAATTATGGCATATCCGTATATTGAAATATTACTGAGTTGTTAGACTTAATATATATACGTACATAAATGTGGAACAATATCTAAGATAGGTTGTTAAATGGAACAAAAGAAATTGAAGAAAAAATATATAGACACACACACACATATATAGATACTTATGTTGTACAAAAAGAATATATAAATATGTATTATACATAATGTGTGTTATTTGATTATTATTATTATACATAATCTGTATATCATAAATAATATAATATACTAACTTTTTCAACTTATTTTTCCCTACTTTTACCTTATTGCCATTGTTCCCATTCAGCCAAGAGCTAAGGCACTTTATACTTCTTACCTGAAAGAAAGGAAGTGCAGGAGAAAAACAATCATTTTTTCTGGCCATTGAATTTCAAAAGCCTAGGTTCTCTTGGGGAAACAGCACAAACACAAGTGCATAGACCACTCAGCAGCACTGTGTACATTCACATGAAGTGAGAGTGGGACTTCTGATCAACTCAACACCAGACGTTACTCCCTGAACTAAGGGAGGTGGGAAGGGATATGCAGAGGGAAAAGATCTTGTGAGCTCTTGGGCTAGGTTATGGTTCACAGGAGTTGAAAAGTGGCCAAGGATGTGTAAATCAGTTCCCAAATAGAGTTTATGGAAAAAGCAAGAACTTAGAAGAGAAGAAGTTGTGTCATGTGTTTGTGACAGAAGGTAAAAAAGTAAATTCCTAAGGTAATAATAGGCCAGTGATGTAAACGGATGCCATGGACCCTTTGGGAACAATCAAACTGGGAACACATGCTGTGATTACCAGCTCCAGCCAACTATTGCCATATGAGAGCATAGGGCCAGGTTATTCAAGAGAAGCTAGAAATCTAGATTTTATTAGAAATATCCTAATCTTGACATGTCCACTAGCACTAGGTCACATTTGAAAGCAAACAAGCAACAAACAGAAACATTGTGTGGCCACAGAAAACACATTTATAGGCCACCACTTAGTAATTCTGGCATGGGCTGTAGATTTGGGCTGGCCTCAGAGAGTTCTGCCTCAGTTGTAGGAAGGTGGTGGGAGATGTAAGTGATTTCTCTGTTTCTCAGAGCAACACGGAAGTGGCAAAAGGGCCGAGTCTCTTTGAATTTTCTGAGAGCTTAGCAGGGATCAGGAGCCTCCCAAATTTGATACTTGCATCTGTAAGTATGTGGGGGGTGAGGGGGAGGAAGAGAAGGAGGAGCTAGAGAACAGGGAGGGGAGAGGAAGAGAAAGGGGAGGGAAGAATTTTCGGGGACCACCAGAATTCATGGATGGGGTGTGTGTGTGTGTGTGTGTGTGTGTGTTGGGTGTGAGACTGAGCGCCTCTACTTGATAGAATGGAGGTTCACATAAAAATTAAGTACACATATGGAAAAATTACAATTCCATATTTTAAACACCTGTCATTGTGTACTGAAAGTTAGACACACTAAGTATGTATGTTCATAAAATAGCTGTAGAAATGATATACCAGAAACTATCAACAGGGATTTGGGAGTTAGGAACCAGGAATTGAGCTCTCTTGATTAAATCGACATTGGAACCTTGTGAATTTTATACCATTTGAACCTATTACTTGAAATGAGAACCGAACACATGAACCCACCTCTCCAGCTTGGTGTTTTCTTGCCCTATGGTTCCACTTGTGATTACTCCCCCACCCCTACCCAGTTTTCTGTTTTATCCTTTCTCAATCCATACCCCCTACATCTCAAATGTCCTACTCTTGCCCTGACACTCTGACTTCATTCAGAGTCCAGGTCCACAACTGTTTTCTTTATGGAATTTCCCAATCTCTCTCATCATCTCAACCAAGCATTTGCTTTCTAAAATTTATAGCATTTGGTTCACCCTGTAAGTAACACATGTACCAAATTGTCATAGGGCTGCTGGAATATTTGCCTTGTCTTTCACTAGTCTGTGAATCCTCTGAGGTAGACTTATATCTGATTTCCCATAATGCAACGCACATATCATTCCTCAAGTGAAAGAAGATTGTGGTACTTTAGATTTTTCTCTGAGCATTGAAATATTTCTGCATTTTTAATTCAATAACAGAGATGATAACGATCTTGGTTCTAAGACCTGGCATGGCATTCTAGGCCAGTGGTTCTTAAACCTCTGCAAATTATAGTTGCCTAGATGGCTTTCAAACATTGTGGTGCCCAACCTGTGGCCCAGACCAACCAAGTCAGAATTACTGAGAGTGGAATGCAGGCATCAGTAGTTTTTACGACTCCATCAGTGATTCCATTGAAAAGGTGAGTTTGAAAATCAGTGTTTCAAATATTTTTGAATCAGATTTGAAGGTAGGAAAACATTCTAGAGAATGTGTTTTATTTCTTATAGCTTTTATACACTTTCCTGCTCCATTTATTTGCTTTTAAGACTCTTTGGAGTCAGGTGAGCCAAAAACTCTGAGCCCAGTTGCTCTCTTAAAAATGGAGACAGTGTTTGTTTTTCTTGTTTTACAAGGTTGTGCTCAGGATTAAATGAGATGGTATAGAAAAAAGTGCTCGGTGAAATCTAAAGTGCTGTAAAAATATTTGTTCTTATGCTTAGCAGACACATATTTTCTTTCTGTACATATTTTCTTTCTCTACATATTTTATTTCTTTCTTGTAAATGAATTGGCTGCCAAAGAGTGTGAAATTTATTTCCACAATTACTTCAAACTGTCCTGCTTTTAAACTTAACTTTGTTCTGATGCTCTTTGTCTTGAACATCTACAGCTATTTCTTCTATGTTCTGTTTCCTTGAATGGTGATAAGAGAGCTGTGTGTTGATTCATGGGTTAGTCAGGGTTATCCAGAGAAACAGAACCAATAGTTGAAGTCCAGACATCGGAGAGCCAATGGTATGATTCTAGTTCAAATCTGAATACCTGAGACCCAGGGGAGCCAATGGTGGAAGTTCCACTCTGAGTTCTATTCAGAAGGCAGAAGACCACCTGTGTCTCAGCTCAAAGACAGTAAGGTAGAGATAGAAAATTCTCTCCCACTCAGCCTTTCGTTCTGTTGAGGCCCCCCCATATGGGGGAGAGCCATCTATATTACTCACTCTACCAACTCAAACATTAATCTCATCTAGAAATAGTCTCTCAGACACATGCAGAGATAGTGTGTAACCAATAGCTGGGCACCCTATGCCCAGTCAAGTTGATGTGTAAAATGAACCATCACAATGCAAAATATAGAATACTTAGAACTCTTCCTACAAATTGTGAACAAAATCTGTTCTACGTAATGGGATCCTTCATATAACCTCAAGAAGAACTTGGGTTTTGTTTTTAAAGGCACAGTTTTGCCTTTGAGAAATTGCTGTGATATTTGATGAGACGTGAGATACCATCTTTGTTAAGTTCCCCATCCGTTTGCATGGCAGATACCTTGTAAAATCGTTTCTGCCCAGTGCTGATCACTGTGTCATTGTCAGTTTGATTAGGTATCTTTCTCTTGACATAAATGCACTTCAGTGACATTTAAAATGGAATGAACACTATTCTGGGCAAGAGAATCAAGCAGTAAATTTCTCATGCTTTGCACTCTGAGCTTTCTTAAGGAAGCGTACATTCACATTCAAACATATAGGCAGTATAATTTTATATTCTCCACCAATGCATTTCTCATACTCATCTATTTAATTAGTTTGTTTTGCTTTTAGAAGACACAGGTATAGCAGAAAACTCTGTAGTTCTTTGAGGCACATCTGTAGTAAATATTTCCACTTATTGTCTTAAGCTAATTTTTTAAAAGCTAAAACTGGTTTGGTTTAAATTGCCATCCAAGTGCAATGTCTTTAAGTCATCAGCCTGGTAGCTCCAGATGGTCCAGTGTAACAGTTATGATGCTTGGAGCAAGGTTCCGAGAGGGAAGAGGACAGAGTTAGACCACAAATCCCAGCATGCTTGCTTCACAGGTTGAGTTAAGTTAAAACTCTCTGTACCTTGAAGGTGTCCGTATAAAAGACAGGGACTACCGATGTCCAGATCATACTGAATGGTTGTATACAGGAAAGCAAGTCTTTTGAAAAAATGACATTCTTGTATAGGGATACACAATCGAGTAGAGTTTTTTAGGCTACAGAGTGCTTACAGATGGCTTTATGTCTTGATGCTCACTGTGGTCTAGTAAGACAGGGCTTTTAATAACATGAGCAAACTAACGGCTAGAAAAGGCATATGATGGGTCATTGGCACAGCCAGGACTGGACCAAAGTCAGACCAAGGCCCTTGTCCTGTTCACTGTACCTTTTTAGAAGAAAATAAGTATAGGTGTGTGTGTGTGTGCATGTGAATGTCTTCTGCATGTATGAGTATGCATGTGAGCATGTATGCATGAGTGTGTACACATGTGTCTGTGTGTGCACTTTCAAGTATGTGTACATGTGAGTATGCATGTGTGGACATATATGCACAGGTGTTCACATGTGCACATGTGTGCATATTTTTGAGTGTGTGTGTGTACGTGTTTGTGTCCGGTGGAAGCAGGAGAAGAGAGACAATAGAAATGTGATACCAAGTTAGTACAAATCTTTGATAATTGTTTCTATATATTTTATTTGAAAATTCTAAAAAGTATTAATGAACAAAAAGTTATGGAAATGTCTCAGAGTCAACGAATGGCTTCTTTGGCACTAGGTGCTGTATTCTTTTTAAACAAGCTATCTCATAAGCTATAAAGTCAAAATACCAGCTCTAAAAGAATAATTAGAAAATTTGACAAGCATACCAAAATTGCCTGGGAACCTTTTTAAAATTAAAACAAACAAAAACATTTGGGCTCCTCTCTAGCCCTACTGAATAAGCATGTATAGCACTGGGACCTATGGCTCTATGACTTGGAAAAGCTGAAGAAGAAAGGTTCCAACACTCCTAGGTGAAAACCTTTTATGGAGACTATTTCTCATTAAAACTGACATAGTAATAGTATTTCTGACATATTACCTTCTTGAAATCAACTGAAAACAGAGAAAGACAAACCATGAAGAAAGTTATAAAAGATATCTAAGAATTGCCACTTAAAAGGCACGAGGTGTAGGAAGATTCACTGGTGACTTTTTCTAAATATTCAAGGGATAGAAAAATGTATTATCATTTAAAATTTCTGAGAACATAGAGATGAAATAAAACCTTCTCGATTTTTTATGAACCCGTTATATTTGCAATATCAAAACTCATCAAAGATAGCGTAAAAAAGAAAACTATAGACCAATTGAATTTCAAAGCAGACACCTTAAATAAAAAGTTACCAAACAGAATACATCAATATGCTAAAAGAAAAATAGAAGACAACCAAGTGGGAAATAAGAATGGTTCTATATTAAGCAATTTATTAATATAATTCACCACACTAATATACTGAAGGAGAAAATCCATATGAGCATTTTCATAAATATTGAAAAGATACCTCATAAACTTCAATACTTACTCATTATAAAACTCTTAATAAAATTGGGATAGACAATTACTTACATGAGATGAATCACACATAGTTCCCCACCAAAACTGCATTAAAATACATTACGTTTAATGGCAAAATGTAGATATGTTTTAATTAATGTTAGAAACAAGGTAAGGATGCCTAAAATCACTACTGATGTTGAACAATTTTTGGAATTGCCAGCCAGTACTATTAGGAAAGAGGTATAATGACTATAAAATAAATATCAAAATTATCACAATTTTAAGACACGATGGTAGTGTATTTGTAAGCAATAAAAGAATTGACTAAGAAATTGTTAGACAAAAAGAGATTTCAGCAAGAGATTGTGTCGTGCAGGGGAACCTGCTCGCTGCACCAGTTGTCCTGCTGGGCGGCCTGTGGGTCTCTGGTCCCGCTCCGCACATAAGAACGCAGGATACGGTAAGGCCAAGAAGGAACACCCACGGAGCCATAGATACGGGTGTGATCTCACTACAGCCTCGCTGGAGGCTGGGATGGAGACACAGGAAGCAGAAGCCACAGAATCTGCAATCCACACTCTGCCACACTCTGCGCTTGCTAGCTGCAATCCGTGCTTGCTAGCCCAGCCACCATCTTCTTGCTAGCCCCCCATTTCCTGCTAGCGTAGCCACGGCAGTTATATTAGTGACCCACGGCTCACTGGTTACAGCTGACAGCCAACCAGCCACAGCCGATGGCCATCCAATCACAGTTGACGGCCATCTACTACCTGAGCCAGCACCTTTTCACATGAGGTCGAGAGCCTGGAAACTGCACTCCTGGCTCTGTCCCCACAGATTGGTTACAAAAATTTTAGAAACAAAACAATAGCTTCCCTTTATATACACAGCAATGCATTAGGAAACACAATTGAAAAATGTGTTTATTCACATTAAAAAGTAACATATATAGGAATACACTTAACCAGAAAAGTGTAGGGGTATATAGGAAGAAAATATGAAAACACTAAAACTCTACTGAGAGACATGGAATAGGTATGAATAAATGGAAAGACTATCATCTTGGATAGGAAAGCTCAACATTTTAAAGTTGCACATTTTTTATAAATCAATGTGCAAATATAATCTCACATAGAAACAGGGTTTCTGTCTTAAACTAGACAAACTGATTCTAAATTGCATATGGATAGTGTGGGGACAGAGCCAGGAGAGCACTTTCCAGGCTCTCGGCCTCATGTGGAAAGCTGCTGGCTCAGGTAGTAAATGGCCATCAACTGTGATCGGATGGCCATCAGCTGTGGCTAGTTGGCTGTCAGCTATAACCAGTGAGCCATTGGCCACTGATATAACTGCCGTGGCTATGCTAGCAGAAAAATGGGGGCTAGCAAGAAGGTGGTGGCTGAGCTAGGAAGCGTGGATTGCAGTTAGCACTGCGGATTGCAGCTGGCAAGTGATGTTGGTTAGCAGAGAGAAGTGGATGGCAGGTTGTGGATAGTGTGGCTCCTGCTTCCTGTGTCTCCTGCCCAGCCGCCAGCGAGACTATAGTGGTATGACTCCCCTATCTACGGCTCCGTGGGTGTTCCTTTTTTGGCCTCACCATGTTCTGTGTTCTTATGTGGGGAGCGGGACTAGAGAACCCGCATGACACCCTACACGACAGATAGTTATGCAATGATTACCAGAATAAGTACTCTTACAATAAAATCTTGTGACAAAAATATGACACATACTGACAGAATTGAAGGGAGAAATAGGCAATTTAACAATCATAATTGGAGACTTCCATACCTCACTTTCAATAATGGATAAAACAACTAAACAAAAGTCAAATAAGGAAATACAAGATGTTGTGCTCGCTTCAGCAGCATATATACTAAAATAGGAAATACAAGATGTGAACATCATTGTAAACCAACTAGACATAACAGACATCTGTAGAACACTCAACAGCTGCAGAATACACATTCTTCTCAAGTACACATGGAATGTTCTCCAGGATAGATCATACATTAGGCCATTAAAAAAAACCCTTCAGTAGATTTCAATGTGGAAATAATAAACTGTATGTCTTCCAATAACAGGGCAATAAAGGTAGAAATCAAAAAAGGAAGAAATTTGGGAAAAATCACAAATATGTGAAAATTAAACATTCTCCAAAATAACCAGTTTCAAAGAAGAAATCACAAGGAAAAGTAGAAAATAATTTGAGATGAATGAAATAGACAAACATAAGAAAAGTTATGGTATGAAACTAAAGCAGTGCTTACAGGGAAATTTACATTTGTAAATGCCTGTACTAAAAAAGAAGATCTCCAACCAATAACTAATCAATAACTCTCCTCTTTTATAAACTATAAAAAGAACAAACTATACCCCAAACAAGCAGAACAATTTAAGTAATAAAAATTAGGAATAAAGAATAGAAAAACAATAGAGCAAATCAATGAAACAAACAAAACAAAAAACTTGGTTTTTTGAAAAGATCAACAAAATGTACAAATCTTTAGCAAGACTAACATAGAAAAAAGAGAAAACTGGTACTAGTAAACTCTGGAATTAAAGAGGGGACATAACTCCTGACCTTACAGAAATAAAAAAGGATTATGAGGAAATACTGTGAATAATTGAATAATTGAATGCCAACAAATTAGATAACCTTGTTAAAAGGGACAGATACCTAGAATTTCATAGAAACACAAACTACCAAAACTTATTCAAGAAAAAAGGTAGAAAATCTGAGTGGACTTCTCACAAGTTAAGTGATTTAATTTGTAAAAAGAAAATCCCAATGCCAGATCCATCCACTGATGAATTCCACCATATTTTTAGTTTTAACACAAATCTTCACAAATTATTCCAAAATATTGAAGAACAGGGAACACTTTCGAAGTCATTTATGGGGCTAATATTAGTTTGATAGCAAACCAGAAGAAAGATTTCACACACACACACAAAAACCTATAGACTAGTGCTACTTTTGAATATATGTACAAAAATCCTTATCTAAATAGTAGGAAACCAAATCCAGAAACACCAAAAAAGGATTATGCACCACGACCGAATGAGATTTATCCCCAGAATGCAAGGTTGGTTCAACATAAGAACACCAGTAAATGTACTGATATAAAGAGAGGGGGAACAACACATGATCGTCTATACAGACTCAGCAAAAGCTTTTGACAAATCAGCACCTTTTCAAAATACTAGCATTAGCAGGGAACTTGCTCGATCTGATAAAGGGCATCTACACAAAACATACATCTGGCGTCATATTTGTTGGTGAAAGACTGAAAGCTGTTGCTGTAAGATAGGAAACAAGAAAAAGATGTCTTTTTTAAAATCACTTCTGTTCCACATTGTACTGGAGATTCTATTTAGGAAAATTAGACAAGAAAAACCAATAAAAGACATACAGATTGGAAAGAAAGAAGTACATCATCTCTATTCAGTGATGAATTGATTTTGTATGTAGATCTTAAGAAATCCACACAAAAATATAACAGCTAATAAATGAATTCGACAAGGTTTCAGGATGCAAGATCAAGTTACAAAAATCAATTGTATGTCTTTATACTAGTAGTAAACTATCTAAAAAATAAATTAAAAAAATAATTCCTTTTACAATATCATCAGAGTGACATATTTAGGAGTAAATAAAAATATTGAAAGAAATTAAAGAATAATCAGAAAAATGCCACATATTCATGGATTGAGACTCAATATCATAAAGGTGACTATATTCCCCAAATTGATAAACATATTTAATAAATATGTATGAACATTCCAGATGCTTGTAAAAAAAATTCCATAAAATTCTTATGGAAATGCAAGGGACCCAGTACAGCCAAAACAATCATGAAAAGGATCAATAAAGCTGGAGGACTCACACTTGCTGATAACAAAATTTACTACAAAGCTGCAGTAATCAAGAAAGTATAGTACTAACAAAATGACAGACATGTAAACAATGACATAGAATTGAGGGTCCAGAAATAAAACCTTAACATTCATGGTCAATGGATTTTCGACTAAAGGGCTATGACAATTAAATGGGGGAAAGAATAGTCTTCAACAAATGATGCCCAGACAACTGGGTATCCACATGCAAAAGAAAGAAGTTAGACCTGTTTCTCATGCTCATGCAGTATACAAAAGTCAAATCCAAATGGATCCAAGGCCTACATGTAAGAGCTAAAACTACAAAACTCTTAGAAGAAACATAGGTGTAACTGTTTGTGACCTTGGGTTAGGCAATGGTTTCTTAGATGGGACAACAAAATAAAGATAGTTATTTGGACTTCATCAAAAAAAAAAGTTTCGTATTTTAAAGGACACAATTAGAAAAGTGAAGAGACAACCCTCAGGATGGGAGAAATTTTTGCAAATCATGTATCTGTAAAGAACATGCATCCAGAATATATTAAAAAGTCTTCTAACTCAACAACAAACTAAATAACCCCATTAAAAATGGGCAAAAATTTTAATGTATTTCTTCAGAGAAAATACGTGAATGTCCAATAAGCACATGAAAGATGCTCAGCATCATTAGCTATCAGGTAAAGGCAAATCAAAATCATAGTGAGATCAGACTTCACACCCACTTTATGGTTGTAATAATAAATGCCCACACTATCAAGTGTTGGCTAGATTTGAAGAAATTGGAGTTCTCACATATTGCAGGTGGAAATGTAAACATGTGCAGCTGCTGTGGAAGTTTGGCAGTTCCTCAAATATGTATGCATAGAGTTCTCATATGACCCAGCGATTCCATTCCTATGTACATACCCAAGAGAAATGAAAACATGCCCTCCCAGAACGTTTTACATGGATGTTAACGACAACATTATTCACAATGGCCATAAAGAGCAAGCAAACCAAATGTCTATCAACTGATTTATAGGTAAGTAGATGTGGTCTATCCATGTGATGAAATATTACTCATCCATGTAAAGGACTGAAGGACTGATCCATGCTACACTATGGATGAATCATGATATCACACTAAGGGAAAGAAGCCAGACACAGAAGGCCACGTATTGTGTGATTCCATTTATATGAAATGTCAACAGTTAGCAAATCCATAGGAAGATAAAATATACTTGTGGTAGCAGGGGCTGGATGGGAGAGTTGGCAATGGGGAATGATTGCAGATAGACATTGGCTATAATTGGGGGGGTGATGAAAATGTGGATTTAGATAGTGGTGATATTTGCACGACCATGTGAATGTGCTAAGTAGTACTGAATAGTGCACTTTAAACAGGTGAATTTTATGACATGTGAGTTATATTTTTTTAAAGTGAACAAAGCACATGTAGAGGCAATTCACAAGGAAGGTGGTTTATAAACACGTGAAACGATGGTAAGCTCTATAAATATAAGTTAAAACAGGAGACTATTTCTACCTGTAAGAATGGAAAGGTACAAAGAAGCTCAACATTGCATAGTGTAGTTGAAAGTGTGGCAAAACCAGCATTCTTACTGCTTCCTGATGAGAACGTATATTGATACAACTACTTTGGGCGGCAATTTGTTAATATCTCTCAAAATTGTAGCATATAGGCACAAAGCAGTATGTGCAGGGTTATTCACTAAAACAATTGCTCACCAGGGAAGGCGAGAAAATGAGGGGGTACCTTGTAGGTAGGGAATTTCAAAACAATAAAAAGATGACCAAGTGCTGATCTGCTTTTTAGTATCATTATGTGCAGCTAATTCTAAATTATGTCAGTGTTATTAGGTTGGTGCATAAGTCATTGTGGTTTAAAACGTTAAAAATTGCAAAAATTGCAATTACTTTTGCACCAACCTAATAAAATCCCGCCTGTCAAGGTAGGTTCTTCCTACTGTCTCCCATTTCATGCTTGCTATGCCATAGCACTGTACCATTGTTTATAAAAGCAAAACACTAGAAGTAACCTGAATGTCCATTTATAGGGCAATTTTCAAATAAAGACATTATAGCCATATAATGGAATAGTATGCAGCCATTAAAAAGAGTGCAGTGATGTTTGATATGGAATGATTTCTGAGATATATCTTTAAGGGAGAAAAGTCAAGAGGTGTATAGCATGCTTCATTTTAGGCTTGATTTGCACGGAAAATTGCTAGATGGTGTAGGAGAAACTTATCAGTTGCCTCTGTGGAGTAAAACTGGGAGAGTTGTATTCTGAGGGGCAGGAAGAAAACTAGGTTTCACCATACATACTTTTTTATTGTTTGGGTTTTATACCAGGTTTACATATTATTAAACAAACTTTGTGAATTTTTTTATCACATATATGCATAGATTTTTTTCTAATTAAAGTTTGTGTGTGTGTGCATGTGGGTGTGTGTTTTCTGGGAAAATCCCTGGCCTCAGACATTTTATTGGGTGGCTTTGTGTTGCTGCAGTGATTGTATTTGGCTGAACACAAGGAAAAAATAAGCCACAGCACTTAAGGGCTTGGTTTCCTCATGTAATAACGAATGTAGAGATAGGTACTCCACGGCTGGTGCAGCTACTCCAGAAACCATGTTGCTCTTATGTTTGTGCCCAAAACACTACTTCGAGGGAACGTGTGCATTCATGTGTTCATTGCAGCATTATTTACAATGGACAAGATGTGGAGGCAGCTTGGGTGTCCATCAATGGATGAATGGATAAAAGAGAGGCGGTACATATATACAATGGAATATTACTCAGCCATAAAAAGAATGAAATCCTACCACTTGTAGCAAAATGGATGGACCTAGAGAGTATTGTACTGAATAGAGTAAATCAGACAGGGAAAGACAAATGTCACGATTTCACTTATTTGTGGAATCTAAAGAACAAAACAAATGAACAAACAAAACAGAAACAGACTCATAGATACAGAGAACAAACTGATGGTTGCCAGATGGAAGAGATAGGGGGGGGTGAGTGAAAAAGGAAAAGGGATTAAGAAGTACACATTGGTAGTTACAAAGTAATCCCAGAGTTGTAAAGTACAGCATAAGGAATTTATAGTCAATAATATGGTAATAACTACGTGTGGTGTCAGATGGGTACTAGACTTATCGTGATCACTTCGTAAGGTATATAAATGTCTAATCACTATGTTGTACACCTGGAACTAATATAATATTGTATGTCAACTGTAATTGAAAAATTAAAATGATTATTTTAAAATAAATTTGAAAAAAAGAAAAGAGTACTATGGTTTACAACATGAACTTGAAACTTAACTTTTCAGTAACTAGCTAGAAAACTTTGTACTTGAGATTTAAACCCTTGTAACATTGGTTTCCTAACTTTAAAAAGTGGGGGTATTCACCATCCAGAGTCAGTTCTCCTTCCATTACCATGTATTCGACCCCCTTTACCCCCACTACCCTCCCCCCTTATCCTCTGGTAAGCACTAAACTGTTGTCTGTGTCTGTGAGTTTTTCTTTCTTCATTTGTCTTGTTCCTTTGTTGCTTTCAGTTTTATATCCCACATATCAGTGAAATCATAGGGTTCTCGAGTTTTTCTGTCTGACTTATTTCACTTAGCGTGATAATCTCAAGATCCATCCATGTGGTCACAAAAGCACTATTTCATCTTTTCTTATGGCCAAATAGTATTCCACTGTGTATATATACAACGTCTTTATCCATTCATCTATGGAAAGATACTTCGGTTGTTTCCATGTCTTGTCCACTGTAAATAAAGCTGCAATGACTGTGGGTGGTGAACACATAATGTGAGATATAGATAATATATTACATAATTGTACACCTGAAACCTATGTAACTTTACTAACCATTGTCACCCCAATACACTTTAATTCTTTTTAAAAAAGTGGAGGTAGTAATAGCTGCCTGAGAAGTTTGTTGTCAATACTACATGAGGTGATGCATCTAAAGTTCCAGAAGGGTATCTGACACTATCTGTCACTGTGGATTGTTCTATTTCAGAACCTTTTGGTTTTAATTGGTTGCTCTGGTTCATGTAGAAAAGCTGGACTTGAAGTGTTCTGCTTTATAGGAATTGTATTGTAAAAGCCTTCCGTTCTGCTTTTAAAACAATGCAGCCCTGAGAAAAGGTGTGTTGTGCTGGCCTGGCTCTGAGACCAAGGCGTGTGCCACTAGAAGGTATTTCACTAATCCCTGGGGGCAGTGAATTCATTTCCTGCTTTATTAAAAATCTGTCCATCATTTTACAGAGATTGAAATTTCACCAACGAAATCAACATGCCAATGAGGCATCATGTGTCATGACGTGTGGAGCAGAGATTAAGCAGTTTCCTGTATGATTTTCAGTTCAGATGACAAGAGAAGGCTTGTACCTTCTTTGCCTTATCGCCACCTTTTCAGGCTGGACAGTAAGAGGGTGTATGGTGAGCTCATTATTGAAATAAGGGCCTGCATCGCCAGAGATGGGCCTGGAAAGCCACTGCCACCACAGTCCTTTTGTAAAACACAATAACAACTCAGCAGAAGTCAAAGAAGGTGGAGCTATGAAATAAATGGACTATGCCCCCTTTTTTCACCTTCATTGGGCATTTCACGTTTTCTACATGCTCAAAATTGTATCTAACCAACAGCCAGAAGCACTTCATTTAACAATACTTCCTGTATTTGGAAATTCTCCCCCAAAAGAAGTGTATATTAAAATAGCTATCGCTGATTATAATTGAAAAAGCAACACCCATGCTGACAGTGGCTAATCTCTATGTAGTCTTGATATTTTGGTTTGTTACTTGGAATCAGTTTATAAAGTTTCTTTAAACAGACTTTTTGTTACTGTAAAGAAGACTGGACATTAAGGGAATATTGAAAATAAATACTGGCAATGTGTATCTCTCTCCTACTAATAGCTTTACCGTTTAACAAGATGACCAATATTTACAGTTCACACTGATGGAAATTTCTCAAAATTAAAAATACGTAAAACAGGGAACCATTGGAAAGTAAATTGATCAGATTATTTATTTGGTAAACTTAAGTTCTGTGATGGCAGGGAATTAATCTCTCTTTTTCTGTACTCTACCTTTGTTGCCTGGCTCACTGCCTGGCACATGGCAAGCAGGGTTTAATAAATATGTATTCGCTGCATGAATAAGTAACCTAAGCTGGGTGGGGGTAATGCCAGATCCTACTGCTGTGGTATTTTGACTTCTATATTCAGAGAAAATCATGTTTATTTTCAATAAACACCTGATTGGACACAGCCATATAAATCCAATTAGGTTTTTTTGTGGTTTTTTTTTATTCTAGAGTCTTAGTTCTTGTCTTGGCAGAGAAGAAGTCTTAATTTCTCCTCCTCAGATGTTCTGTAAAACATTCTAGGGCATTTTTCATTTTTTTCCTCTTGTCTGCCTCCTGTAATTAATGAGTCACCAAGTCCTCCAGTTCCATATTCAGAAATATCTCTACTATGTAAAACCTTCTCTACCCTGTCTGCCACTGCCTTAGTTCAGACAGTCATTATTTCTCACCTACATATATCTTTAAAAATATAAATAAATTAATAAACTACATTTTAACTAGTCTTTATGTCTCCAGTCTCTCTTCCTTCTAATCTGTCATTAATGAAGCAGATAATCCTGTAGATATGTGACTTAGAGTATTTTTCAGTAGATGCAGATTTCTACCAGATCACATTCCGTATTACCATGACTTCATATTTTGTAATAGACTGGATCCAAGTTATCTTTCTAGTGACAATGCCTGCGATTTCTTTCCAGTCTTGTTTCTCGTCTTTGAACATGTCATACTGTTTACTATCCCAGGTCCCTCACACATGTTCTTTAATCTTCTTGGACCAGTATTGTCCTCCCTCCTTCACACAGCTATTACTTACTATTAACGTTTCAGGTTAAAAATTAGTTACCCTGTTAAGCCTTAATTTAAGACACCTAGACTAGATTAAACCATCCTACTGTAGAATCCTATAAGACTCCACACTTCTCCTTTGTAACTCGCATGGCTCTTCTAGTACCTTATTCAGCATCCGAGTTCTTTACTCAATTGTGAAAACACCATATCTGCTTTGGTCATCTCTGTGTCCCTGAAAAAACTATGGTGATTGACACAGAGTAGGTCCTCAAAAAGTATTTGTTGAATGAATGAATGTTAACTAATACATGAACACATTGTGCACTTCCAATGACTTGGTGACTTTCAATATGATGTCCATATAAAATCCATATCCAGTCTACCTGAGATGCCATTCCCCAGTTCTTCGCTGAGATATTGTAATCCTATGAGTATTTATTGTGCCCCAGTCATGTGCTAGCTGATGGGGATCTAAAGACAGACAAGATACAAATCCACACGAAGGAGTGCGGGGTCTAATGAAGAGATACAAACAGGTCAATGAATTAGCATACTACTCTGTGATAAGTGCATTGATAGAATTTTCTACAAAACATAATAGTAGCACAAAAGAAGGATTATGTAATTATGAACTTCACTGGTGACGGTGGCAGGGTGGGAGGAACTTCAAGGAAGGGGTTACAGAAGAGCTAAAGCTTGCTTTGATTCTTCAAGGATCATTGGGTATTCACCATGAGGCTAAACAGAGGAGAAGGCTGTCCCATAGAAGAAATAGCAAGCGTGAGGGTGTCAAGCAGACTCTGAGTTGGAGTTTCGTGGGCAGGCTCTGTATTAAGGAGTGCCCTGGGCTTCAGGACTTGTGGAAGGAGGAGAAGCAGGACTGATCAGAGGGAGAAGTCCAGTGGTGATACAGGTTTAGGGAGATACCACAGGGATCTCAGAAGCTGAGATGGCTTACAGGGTTGTGAGTTGTCCTCTCTTGGGCCAAACTGTCCATGTTTTTGTGGTCCCACATTGGTCATGAGATGTGAGTTGCCTGTGCAAAGGTATGTGACTTTGGGCAAGCCAGCTCTCTGCAACTGAGGCCATCTGTCAGAGGGCTGCCAGTTGAGGGCTGTCCACTGATAGAGTTCCCAGTAGCTGGGGCAAGAAGTCCTTCCTAGAAGAGGGATCTGGGTGGTGTAGTGTAGGTGACAAGGAAGAGTGAAATTGCTTTTCAAGTTTAGAAAGCAGTAAATACTTTTTTTATTACTGGGGCGTGAAAGGTGGCGATGTTAGTCTGATGGCAGAAGATGATGCTGGTGACATAAATAAAACCCAGATACTGATGGCATCTTGTACAGTTTGAACAAGTAGAGAGGGACAAGCAGATGTAAATCCCCAAAACAGGAACACATTTTTTTCATGTGGTGGAGAACGAAAGAAAGTGTATTTAGGCAAAAGATGACATTACAACAGTGGCAACGGAGATGAAGGAGAAGGAATGGACTCGAGACATCATACATGGATGGAGGTGAAGGGATGGGTGACTAATTGTGCATATTTTCGAGGTCTTGATAAGAGAAGTGACTGAGGATGATGCATATTTTCTAACTGGGAACATTAGGCAGTTGGTGGTTCCATTAACCAAGATTGACAGGCAAAAAGGGAAGGAGAACAGACCTGAGTAGAGGTGGAAAGAGAGAATGAGCTCAGGTGTGCACAGGTGGACTTGACATTATCTCTGGGCCACCCCTGGGAGCCATTCAGTGAGCAGATGGATATGAGGTCTAGAAACATAGGCGAGAAGAGCTGAATACATACATTGGGGATCCTTAGCATCTACAGAATGGCAGCTGTGCTACCATATGAGAAAGAAGACTTGAGGGTGGAAAACTTTAAGAAAAGAACCCTGGGGCCAGCCAGTAATCAGGCGGTTGGAGCTCCGTGCTCCTAACTCCGAAGGCTGCCGGTTCGATTCCCACCTGGGCCAGTGGGCTCTCAACCACAAGGTTGCCAGTTCAATTCCTTGAGTCCCGCAAGGGATGGTGAGCAGCGCCCCCTGCAACTAAGACTGAACACGGCACCTTGAGCTGAGCTGCCTTCCAGATGGCTCAGTTGGTTGGAGCGCAGGCTCTCAACCACAACGTTGCCAGTTTGATTTCTTGATTCCCATAAGGGATGGTGGGTTGTGCCCCCTGCAACTAGCAACGGCAACTGGACCTGGAGCTGAGCTGCACCCTCCACAACTAAGACTGAAAGGTCAACACATTGAAGCTGAACGGCACCCTCCACAACTAAGATTGAAAGGACAACAACTTGGAAAAAAGTCCTGGAAGTACACACTGTTTCCCAATAAAGTCCTAAAAAAAAAAGAAAAGAAAAAAGAAAGAAAAGAACCCCGACTTCATAGAGGAACGCAAGGACCAAGCCTAGTACAACACTACATGTGTTGGAAGTAGATAATGGAGCTTAATGAATTAAAGCAAACGGTTTGTCTCTAGGGGCACAGCAAACCATGTAGACATCAGCATAGTGGTACAGTTGCCCTGCTTCCAAGTCCCATGGGACAATGTGATAAGCCCAGAGAGATGCTGAGGAAACGAGGGCCGAGGACTCAGCAAGTGTTGAGCCAGAAGCAAACATTGTAGCAAGCAGCAAACAAGCCAGGCCAGCAACATTTCCCCGGGGAGTGAAGGTCAACACAGTGGCGGTGCAGTGGTTGCCTTGACTTACTTAGTTGCCTGTGTGACTTGCCACAGAAACAACTTAGTATTAGGAGACCCATAAGCCTTGCAGTTTGGCACAGTCAGCAAGGACCTGCAGGGATGCTCAGGGCTGGTGGTGAACCAGCTAAAAGGATGGGATTTCATTTGACCCTCACAAAGCACGAGCAGGTAGGCCGAAGGTGGATCTGTGCACCGTTTCTAAAGGAGGACATGGCTCCTGAGAAAGGAAAACTGACTTTTCCTTCTGTCGCATATAAAAAAAGCCAGGACTGACCCCCTTTCTCCTTACTTCTGTATATGCTTTTCTTGATACTTAAAATGGTAAGCATAAATCGCCATTAGGAATCTAAGGCCATGCCCAAGTTCAGAGCAGCCTGAAGTGTGTCAGAACTAAATGAGAATTATCTTGCGTGGTTTTTCTATAGTTTGCAATTCACTCCAGGAAAATTTCCCAGCGAGTGGTGTTCCCAAAGCTGCCTTAGGGTCCTATGGGAGCAATGGTCAAGGTTAACAAGAGGTGATACCAAAAGGAGTGAGCCTTGCTAACTTGTATACTTGCCTTTCACTTTCTCAGAGTTTCCTCTGCTGTGATTTCCAGTAATTGTAGAAAGTAACACCACATAGTTTCTCACTGAATGCAATTAACGATTTAATGAAACTTGGCTTCATTAACGTGTAGATTTTTATAGAATCACCCTGCTGAAGCCTGTAGAATGTGTCCTAATGACCCATGAACAAGCCACACATACAGTGTTAAAATTCTACAGTGACTTTTTAAAACCAACTCTGCAATAAATGCACTTACTGGGCTGAAATGTCATCTTGCTCCCTTTTAAAAACTAGTTAATTTTTTTAAAAGGAAGATGCAGTTTAGCAGACAGTCATCTCTTTGCTGCTGCATTGGGATAAAGTAGATTTAAAGACATGGAGTAGAGTGCGCTATGTAAAACGTTGGTCTTTATGCAGAGAGGAATAAAACAGAAAATGTAAGAAACACAGACAATTGAGGATTTGATCCTGAGTATTGGTGAAGATGTTTGGTTGGCTTCTTTCATTGCTATAATAGAATGTTGGTAACAACAGACAGGAAATTAAGCAGAAGTACTTCAGGTGAATTGAAAAAGAGGTCATAAAGGGATCTTTGAAGACCAAATGAAGTTATACCAAGTTCTCTATGTTGGAATTGATGTGTGGTTGGTACTGTAAGAATCAGTAAAGATGGGCGAAATCCTGCAAGCCTGACTGATTCACTGATGCCGACTAGGGGAGATCCCAAAACTAGGCTATCGCAAAAGTTTTAAAAAACAGGTTGAAAGTCCAAAGAGTCACGTATTAGAAGTCAGGGAAGCAAGAGTCAGCATCAGGCTGCTGCCTTCAAACAGGTAGATCTGGGCTTGGTCACTAAAAGGAACAAACCCATTAAAAGAGACAATAACAAGCTTGCAGTGGAAGTATTATTAAGACCTATTTGGTTTAGCTGGTTGGCTGTGGGCTATATGCCATACATTGGAATGGTTGTGGGTGGGGGGTGAGTTGTCCCATCTCTGTGAACTGGAAGACTTCAGCCAGAGCCGATGGCCAATTCTGAATCCTTTTCTAACGTGACCGCTCAGCAGCATTTCCTCTTCTGGACCATTATTACCTCTTTCTTGAAATGTTTCTTTTACTGCCTTCCACTACACCATACGTTCCTGGTTGTCTCCTGACTTCTCCAGCTGCTCCTTCTCCATCTCCTTTATTGGGTTGTCTCCCCTCTCGTCTTCTAAGTATTAATAGTTCTGAAAGCTCTTGTAATGTGTTCTTTCTTGTTCTCTACTTAATTATTTGTCCTAGTAGCATGGCTTCAATTCCATTGACAGTTGATATGTCTTCAATACAAATGTAAGTCTCAAGCACTAACCCGGTGTTTCTCACATTTGGTTTGAAAACTTGAATAACATGTTGGTTCTTTTTACATGAAAGAAAATTTGCGCAGATGCCCAAGCACTGACTTTTAGTTATTCTTGTAAGGATGTTTTAAAGATATAAATCCCATGTGTCTGGGTATTCCTTATAATTAAAGACAAAATGACATTTCAAATTAAATATAATGAAAATGACAAAACGACAGCATAATGTGACAGATGATGTTGTTTTGTTAAAACTAAATCACTTCCTTCATTGTGGATATGGTGCTGACTGCTAAAGGTCATATTCTTTTGAATTCAGCATGCCTACACTGTGTGATCTGGGATGACTCGATTCTGCCACCACATTTCTCGTTTTAAACCACGGTGAAACATTTTTTATATACGAGGTGTGATCGAAAAGTACAGTGAATGCTTAAATTTAAAAAAAAATTATCACAGTAAACCAAACATTGCCAGTAATCCCCCTCAAAATACTCCTCCTCTCTTTGAACACACTTATCCCATCCTTCTTGCCACCTTCTGAAACAGTTCTGGAAGTCCTCTTTCGTGAGTGTCTTTAGTTGTGCTATCGTGGCTGCCTTGATGTCCTGAATCATTTTGACTTTGGGGAAGAGCCAGATGTCACATGGTGTCAGATCTTGTGAATAAGGTGGATAAGGACACATCATTATGTTTTTTATTTGACAGAAATTGCCATATACCAGAAGCGATGAGTGACACAGAGCATTGTCATGATGGAGGATGAGGTAAAGACACTCACGAAACAGGGCTTCCAGAACTGCTTCAGAAAGTGGCCAGAACGATGGGATAAGTGTGTTCGAAGCAAGTGGGAGTATTTTGAGGGGGATTAATGGCAATGTGTCTTTTACTGTAATACATTTTTTTTATTTAAATATTCACCATAGTTTTCGATCACACCTCATATGTGACAGACTGCCACAATATCATTTGGCTTTCAGTTGGCTTGACTGCATCATTTATTATTTAATTCCATTCTGCTAGATAACCCAAATAATGCCTATTTATTTGTATAAATTTTTACCATCACAGCAAAAACAATGAATAAAAATAAAAGGCCCCTGAGAATATGTCTGTGCATACCACTTTGAGATACAGTACCTCACTTGGAAGTTCTGTAGGAAAGTGAAATTGGAAAGGTCTAAAGTAAACTCATGATTTTCATCTACCTCAACCATTTTCTTATCCTGTACTTCCTACCTCAGCGGTGGGTACCACCCGCTCTATCCAATCATACAAGTAAGAAAACAGATTCATCCATGATCCCTTCCTCCTCTTTGGAATCTACAGGGAGTAAAACATCTTTCTCAGTCTACCTTCTAAATATCTCTAAAATGTATCTGACTGCTGCTGGCCACTTCATGACATCAACATAACTAACCCTACAATTGTTACTGTGCAACTACCTTCTGTCTGGTTTCCTTGTTTGTCAAAAAACTAGAATGGTGTATCAGGCCTTGAACTGAGGTCTTACTCCAAATTGGTAGTCTGGGTGTTTGGGGACTTACTTTTTAATCCAGTGTTTTTATTGACTAAATAAGTCATGGAGAGAACATAACAGGAACTTTGCAAACCAATGAACTTCTTGGTTCATTTGCTATTGCTTTTTAGTTTATTCGCAATTGGCTTCACTCCAATGACCAAAGTACAAGGGGAACTACCATAGATTATCTCAGAGTAATAGTTAGCGTACTTATTTCACAGTTGAAATGGTTCGAGAAAATAAACTTATTTAAGCAGAATTGCTTATTCTTGTATTGGAAAAATGATGGTTCTAAGGTACGAGGTCCTAAGGTACAGAAACGTCATGGCATTTTTCCTTTCACATGTTTAGATGCAACCTCCTTTCTTTTGGAGGAGAGTGGGGTGGGTATAGTGGGAATGAAAGAAGGCTTGAGAGAATGGCTAGGAAATCCATATGATTGGATCTTAGTATCTCCATGCTGCTTTTGTATGTTGTCCACCCACCGTTTCATGTGACAAAGTGCCTAAAATACAAAGAGCACTCAAATATTTGTTGAATGAATTCAAATATTTGTTGAACTCATCATTGCCTATGTACGCCCCCACTGACCCTGGAACCTGGTGAATGACAAAATCATAAAGTCATACAATGTGTCAGAGTCTTTCAGGAGAATGTAGTGCAGGAGTTTTCACACTTCGACCAGAGCAGAAACTCCTTAAATTGTGTTACGTACTGGGATTCCCAGAAAGATTTTTTTTTTGAGGGGGGAAACTGTTTTTGCTCTTGAAATTTAAGTGGAGATTTTTTTTAAAGGGTTTTATTGAAGCCCATCATTTGGCAGATGAGGAAACTGAGGCACAAAAATAGGGACATATTTTCTCCAAGGTACACACACTAGGAATGGAAAATCTAACTCTCCACCTCCAGAAAACAGAGGAGGAAGAAATACAGGATCTCAGAAATTTACTGCATAAAAATTCCTCACTCTACCTTTGCTACCTTGTCTGATGTGGTAAGAATTTTTCAGAATGATAATGTCACAAATGACTACTAATCTCAGAGTCCGTGCTGCAGCCTCTTCCTGCAAGTCAGGGGGACTAATCCCGGAGAGACTCTCAGACCCCCAGGATCTACCTGGCACTGACTGAGGGCTCCTCAGTAGCTGTGGCACGAGTGAAGAACAGAGCACGCAAGATCTTAAATGCCTTTCAATATGCTCTTTACTCAAACATCAACCATCAATGCACCAAACAGTAAAGCACACAGAGTAATACAATAATTGGAGACTAGAGTAACAAACCAGTCTCAAAGTCAATCAGAGTCCTGGTGGAGCGAGGAAGGGTAGCTGGTCCAGGAGGTCGGTCTGACAGAGGTTTGGTCCAAGCGGAGCAGAGCAGAGTGCAGGGTTCTCGGAGCAGAGTGACAGCATGGTCACCCCTCAGTCGCGACCCGCTCTCTGGGCTACAAAAGCCCTCAGTTCTTGTGTAGTTCTGAGTGCCTTCCTGACATCCCCTTATCTTTAGTAGCAGACCTTGGGGGTGTAGCTCATTAAACCCAATTACCAGTTAAACCGGGCCCCTTACTGGGCGTTGTCTGCTAAGTTCTTTGCGCATGTCCAAAATGGGCTACTCTTGCTCATTCAATATGGAGTCACTCTTGCTCACACAAAACTCATTCGAACAGCTTCCAGGGGCGCTCTACACAGATAATATCAAATCCTAGAATGTCTGAATTAGAACAGATACAGAAGTAGTCTAACTCAAAAGTTTTTATACTTTTAGGCAGAAAAAATGTGTTCTTCATTCGAATGAAGTATTACACGGAAGCCTGTTATTTCAGTTTCCTTTCAATATCAATAAACATTTGTTGGGCAATGTTCTAAGCTCTGAGGGTATAGTAGTAAATAACACAGGGTCTTTACTTTCATGAAGGTCGCATTCTGTTGTGAATGGAGGAGAGAGCTATTAAACAACTAAACTAATAAACAAACAATGTAACCTGACAGAGGAAGGGGAAGTAGATTTCAGTAGTAAACCATTCATTTGAAATAAATCAAAGATGAAAGACACTATGACATTAGTATGTGGTTTTCAAATTATTTTACTACTCCTATATGTCATTATGTTAACAAGTAAATACAAGAGTTCCAAGTTGTGTGTTGCCAAATGCTGTTAAAGAGGAAGATGTTTGGATATAGTGTTGGTTTCTTTCTCATGAGGGAAAATATGCTAGTTTAAGAATTATACAGCACTTCTTCAGTTGGCTTCAATTAGTAATTTTATATTGTGATGGATGTAGAAAGGAACCAAAGAAGGGGCTACGATAGAAGATAGTTGAGACTGTGGCTATTTATATAGACTGGTGAGGGGTAGTGCCCCATGTATGGTTGTGTAGTTTGGCACTGCACAGAGATCCTCAGCTCAGGGGGCAAGTGAGGGCTGACACATAGCTCAAACTCTGCCTGCCAAGTTGAGTACCCTGTGTCAGGTTGCATTTTCTTTGAGTTAGGGCCATCTTTTGCTTCCTCCAAAGGTGCTACCTTCTCTCCAAGGCCTGTGCCTGCAGGGATGAGCACACTCAAGAGGAGACTTTGTTCTCATTTGCGCACAAAGACTACAGAAGAAAGCTGCAGCACTGATCCAGAAAGATCTCTCTGAAAAGGTGACATTTGAGATTTGACTTACAGGTTGTGGGGGAGTCCATAAGAAACTCTATACTGGAGGTAGAAAGAACAGCAAGCAGGTGTCCGATTATTGTTTAGTTGAAAGTTTGCCTGGAGTATTTGAGAAACAATACACAGACTAATGTGGTTAGAACAGTAGAGAGGGAAAGAAGAGGAGGTGATGAAATTGGAGAAGTAATGAGGGCCAGAGTGCATAAAACTTTCTAAGCCATTGCAAAGATTTTGGCTTCTTTTTTGAATTGGGTGGGAAGTTATTGGAGAGCTTTAATCAGAGCCACTCTGATTAAAGTATCCAAGACCAGTGATGGATGGGCTGCTAAATGTTGAACGATGCACTCCCTGGATGCTGATTTCTGTGATGTAATACCGCCATCATGGCTGATTTCATATTACTGAATGTGGCGTTGCAAAGAAATGTTCATTGGCACAGAGTAATGCGAGCCAATTGCAGCTCCTCATTCTGCAGATGTAAAACCTGCAGAGATAAATAAGCACCGATCCAAAAGGACTTAGTTTGCCAAGCTAAGGAGTAAGGACTTCATCCTGTAGGCAGCAGGAAGCCGTTGGTGGATTTTAAGCAGAGATCACATGGCTAAATTTGTGTTTTCCGAAGTAACGGGTTTAAATTGGGGGTAGTATGTGTGTTGTATGCATATTATAAATGAGCAAATGGGCATAGAAATGTTAAATATCTTATTCTGGTAGGGGATTTGAAGAGAATATTGGCAAAACCAAAACACAAATTAGTGGCAAAACTGAAATTTCAACTCAGGTTTTCAAATACCTCTTTTGATAAAACATTAATAAACAGGAAATAGAGAAGATATACTTTCCTCATTTGAGATATCTCATAGAACAACAGTGAAAGGACATGTTTGAAAGTGGCGTTGGCAACACAAAGATACGCATCTTGTCAGTAGTCAAATAAAAATGTCACTTTTGAAAATAGGTGACTCTGAAAAGCAGAATCATCTCTAAGAATTTTGAAACAGTGGAGAAGGTGGAATTTAAACAGAATTACTAACTGTACCTCTTTGTCTCTTTCTAGAAGGATAAGCAAATGGCTTAGGATTGCCACTCAATACAGGTCCATTAATAAACTATTTAACGTCAACACTAAAATATCCCTTAATTGCACAAGATTTAATAGTGTATAATCAACCTGACAGAGGAAATGCAGGTAGACTTTAGTAATAAAACAATCATTTGAAATACATCAAGGATGAAAGTCAGACTCTACTTAATTTATTGAAATTAGTATGTGATTTCCAAATTATTTTACTACTTCAATATTTCATTGTGCTAACAATTAAATACCAGGTTCCAACTTGTATGTTGCTAAGTCGTGTTAAAAAGTGAGAAACATATGAATAAAATGTTGTTTTTCTCTCGTGGGGAAAATATGTGAGTTTAAAAATTATACATGGTTTCTTCAGTTGGCTTAAACCAGTATCAAGAGGCATCATAAACAAGGTGAAATTTGTCATTTCTTTTGGAATACAACCAAGAAGAACTAATTAGCATGAAGTTTTCCCCTGCAGGCTTCAAAATTAATCTTGAGGTCAAAATAAATGATAATGAGAAAGTTGGGTTATTAAGTCTAAGCATAGTTTCCAAAGGATAAACATAAAAGGTCACTGAATAGAATATGATCATAGAGAAGCTTTCAAACTTGCAGATTGAGATTTAGTTAATGTAGGTTGCTGAATGTTTAACAAATTTGCATCATATACATTTCCTTCATCGCTACTGAATCATTAAATTAGAAAATAAAGCTCCCAAGACATTTAAAGATGAGTGTTGAATTCGAACTGTTCTTGTGTCTTAATTTTTCAGTAGCAAACTATGGGCTTATTTTCTCACGAAATCACACTCTGGTTTACATAAAATTGGACCACTTCCTATGATTTTTATCCAGCGAGTAGGAGACTCGTAGTTCTTTCTGTCTTCTGTTTGACATTCATTCACACATTGCCACTCATAATCAGTGGATATTTATTGAGCATCTATTTTGCGCAGGTCACTGTGGTAGGCACCATGTTAAATACCTCAGTGAATCCATTATGGATCCTGCATCCATGAAGGGTGTAGCTTAGTAGGAGAAATAAAACCTATTCTTCGATTTGCATACTACACGATGGACGGTTACAAGTATTACGTTAGACAAAAGTGAAGACATCTAGGTTAGTATATGAACACATGAAAATGAATGGTGGGACGGCTTTCTAGGTGGCAGGAATAAGTTTGAACAAGACTTGGAGCTGAGGAAGTACAGAATGCATATGAAGAGAATGTAATTTAGTAAGGCTGGACTCTGGGATGTGTATCTGGAAATGAGGTCAAATGTAAGTTTATTAAGTAAACCACTAATCAACAACTATTTATTGAGCACCACCTATGTGCGAGAGATTGGGCTAGAAAGTGGTGATGGAAGAATGGACAACACAATCTTTAAACTCATGTGATATTGAGAAATTCCTTAGATGCTAAATACAATGTTTTTCATCTCCAGGCAAGGGGATTATCAAAAGTAGAATGGCAGCAACATGATAGTGGCTATAGCTTTTAATTTAAAAATATATATATTTTACAAAGCTACCAGCAATGCATTGTCACTAGCACAAACTTAAACAGTGGGAAAACCCGTGTTATTCCCAGTGACCACTTAGACAAAGTCAAACAACCAGCATAATAAAATAAATGGCATTTGTGTATAATATCACATTTTAAAGAATTAATTTCACATCCATTATCTCATTTGTTCCTCTGTCAACCCCACAAGGTCGGATATTATCATTATTTCCATTTTATAGATGAGGCTTAGAAACTAAGTGACTGTCTGATAAGCATATAATTTAAGTGTCTGAGCCAGGATTTGAACTCAACGATTCTGTCACTTCAAATCTCCCACGATTTTTCTACAGTCTTCAGCCTCTATAGAAGGAAAGGCTCCCCAAACAATCTTCCTGTGTATATTTTCTCCTATCTCATTTCCCGTCCCATTATTCCAACACTAAATGCAATGAAATGCTAGAAAGATTATTATGGGCATCAATTTCTGAAAATCTTTTCAACTGTTCGTTTTGATTTACATGAAAAATAGTATTGTGCAAATCATGTGAGCATATCACAAAGCTGGATCCCAATTGCATTGCAAATGCTGATTCCTTGACTTACGGTGGGGTTATGTGTATACTGTTTTATGACATTTCTAGATTGGTCTCTGTGAGTCTGCCAAAATCCCCTGTTGGCATTCTTTTTCTTACCCCCAAGATCCCCCGTATTGATCTAATAGGTATTTCATAAAGGTGACTTTTTTCGAAGGCTACAGCGACGTTGGTCTTTCACGGACAGCACAAGGAGCATTTTTCTTGAGAGGAGCCATAGTGATTATTTATTAGAGTTTTAGCTCGGTGATGCTCAGGTAGTAGGAGACTGCAAAGGAAGAATCGGGGTATTGATACCCACATGGAAAGTTTGAAAGGCAGCAACAACTTCTTCATACATTCTTTGTGCTGATACAACAGCTGCATGAAATGGCCCTGAGACATCTAGGCAATTCTATAACAGTTCCGTCAAAGAGGTCTTTTGGCACCACCTGGATCAAACCATCTCTAACAAATGCTCTTTGCATGGCTCCACCAGAAACTCCGGGGAACCATTTCGTACCACTCAGATGAATGATCTTGCTGCGTGCTCATTTTATGTGAGACCTGGTAGGATCCTTCTGTATTGTAGCTGTGTGACTCTCGCTAAACCCACCCTCTGCCTTGGCACAAGCTGGGTCCCATCTAGAAGTGACCTGCTTCACCTTGTCTGTCTCCTAAACTCTTTTTAAATGTTGAAACCCAGCAGAAGGATCCCCTGCTTTGTGACGCTTTCCCTTAGTAGACACTCTCCACTCATTCTTTTCGTAGTGCCCGGCCGTCGTCTAGGTATTTGGGACACAATAAAGCAGTGAAGCTGTCAAACAAAAGTCCTGCCCTTGTGGAGATTGTTTTTTTTTCCAGTGAGGAGAGACAATAAACCAAACAAAGACTGTGAGAATTTCATATTGTGATCGACATGTGCCGTGAAGAGAAGAAGGCAGGATGATGTGATAGAATGAGGATGGGCGCGGTCACTGGGCATCAGGGAAGCCTTCCTGCGGCCTGCATCTCTCTACCTTTCATGAATATTTGTACATTCACTGTCCTCTGTTGGTTTCCTTGTCTTCTCTCCCTAAGAGTCTGTAGGCTTCTTGGCCAAATGGGTGCTTTCCCTTGGGAAGGTTCCCATCACTGAATCCACTGGTAGAGAGGAAGCATTTGAACTGACTTGGAAACTCAAGCCCTGAACAGTCAAGTGATTCACCCAAAGTTGTAACACAAGAATTGTATAGAACGAGACTTGAACGTGATCTTTGTGACTCCAGGTACAGTGCTCTTCCCGCAGTGAGCCCCACAGGCCCCCATGATCTGCCCCACCGCCACCCTCCGTGCCCCGTCTCTGACTTCATATCCTGCTCTCTCCTCACTGTTCCAGCCCACCGGCCTCCCTGCTGTATCTTGAGCAGCCGTGCACACTCCCACCTCAGGATCTTGCTCTACTTGTTCTCTCTGCTTGCAGTGTCTTTTCCCCAGCGTTCTTTTCCCATGTATCTCCTGCCTACCCCCTTCCTTTTTCATGTCCTCACACAAATATCAGCTTCTCAATTAGGGCTACCCCGTGCTCCCTATTGAAATCACCCACCAGCTCCTTCAGTATTCCTGATCTCTCTTAACCAGTCTCACGACCCCCGCCCTTCCCCCAGCACATATCATCTTCTACCGTATTAGGTAGCTGACTCTTTACAATTGTGTTTATTGTTCAAACAAAGAAACGAAAATCCATAGACACAGGCAACAGTTTAGTGGTTACCAGAGGGGAAGGGGGAAGAAAGGTGAGAAAAGAGGGAAGAGGGGGGTCAAATATATGGTGATAGAAGGAGAACTGACTCTGGGTGGTGAACACGCAATGGGATTTATAGATGATGTATTACAGAATTGTACACCTGAAACCTATGACGTTACTAACCATTGTCACCCCAAGAAATTAAAAAATAAATAAATGAATGAATAAAATTATGTTTATTGTGGATTTTCTCTCCCCGCCAAAAGATAAGCTCTAGAAAGGGAAGGTCTTGTTCTATTTTGTTTACCACTGCATCTTCATGTCCTAGAACAGTGCCTGTAGCATAAGAGTCATTCAATAACGATTTGTTGAACGACCTTTGAAGAAAATTGACATTCAATCAGATGTTACTCATATATCATCGAAGAGCAATATCAATATCAAAATTGAACGCGGATAGCAAACCAAGGTCACCCCGAATGACCACTGGATCCTTTGATGCTGCTCTCCCTATGCCAACTATAGCTTGAATGGATAACAGGAAACCTGGCCCGTTCTGTAGTGTAAAACTCGGCCTCATTTATATTTGCTGGGTAGTTCTCAAATTGGCCATCAGGATAAGGGTCCTCTGTCTGGCCAGCTTCTATCTGCTCTACTCCTAGCACTTTGCTAGGCACAATGAGAAGATGTGTTCAGAACTGTTTGGTGAATGGTCTCACACACAACCTGCAATTGGGCATTTATTGGGTTCTCTTCTGATATCTCCCAGAGTCTTTCCTTTAATAAATAGCAGTATATGATTCTCCAATTGGCTTATGAATTTGATCTGAGCTACTTTCCATAAGACATGGGGAACGAATGGGAGTGATGAGCTCTTTTTTAAATGACCCTCTCTCCGCCTATTAATTTTGCTTTTGTATTTCTCCGTGGAAGTCCCGCAATGAACAGCAAAGCAGCTACGAAGACAGGTTCTCTCCAACTTGGCAAGCAAAACCATCTTCCACAGCCAAATTGTATTTAAATAGATAGATCCTGACTTCTTAGCTCTATGCTCGTAATACTTCATTTGTTTTGCAGGATAGTTTTAGAGGTCATCCAAATTTTATTTAACTGCTGCTGCAGCATAAACATTACTTCAAAATGAGATTTTGAAACATTAAGCATTTTCAAATATGAGCTTTTGCTGGATCTGCTCTGTAATCTTCATTTAGTTTTCAGAGTTTGTCCTAGAACAAAGGGCTTTGAGGACATGGTAATTGAACTCAAATTAGGTAGAATCAAGTCTCATTGCTGTGGAAGTTTTGAATCTGAAGATCTGACTGCTCACTCTTCACCACCCAGCCTGGTTCTACCCCCTCACCTGCCATTTCCACACAGCTATCATGGCAGCCTAGTTCACCATCTCACATGATTCCCTAGAAGTCTAGTTCCCTCGCACAAGACACAGAAGACCCCATAGATACACAGCCAAGCTAACTCTCGTTCCCTCAGATATATAGCTATAGAAAATGCTCCTCAGACGCATACCTGTGCTACAGTCTGCTACACATGTAAGTCTCCGTATCCTGCCCCACACCTCCATATTCATGCCACACACATTACAATCCAGCCCTATTTCCCCTACGGACACTCAAACAAATACAGTAGCTCCCTAGTGCTTACATCTTTCCCCTCTCCCTTAGAAGAGTCTTATCTGTGTACATTGGAAGGTGTAATCCTTTCTTCAGATCAACAGGGTAGGAAATGATGAACATAAGAGAAATGAGTAGTGCATCAAAAAGAAATACTAAAACAAGGGAGAGAATTGTGTATTTACTAGTTTAATGTCTACAGTATAGTTATTACCATTAAAATGCTCAGAATCTGAACAGTTTCTGAAAGTAAGCATTCACTTTCTTTACTAAATATATCTATTAGGTAGTGGTATTTGGTTTTTTTAAAAGGAGTGGAATTTCTCTGAGCTAGTTATCAAAACTTCCTTCAAAGCAACTGGCTCTAAGCCATAGACCACACTTACATAGGAATCGGAAGTCACAGTAAGACTGAATTATTCTCAGAGCTACGCAGAGAGAGAATTCTGAAGTTCTTTGGAGAGTCTCCCTTGAGTATTCAGTATAATACTGAATGACACTTGTGTGTCAACTTACCTGAGGCCAGGGAAAGAACTATCCAATAGCATCACAGATCACAGTGCCTGAAGCTCACACAGGGCAGGCAATAGTGCCTATTCCCAACATCCACATGGGAAATACTCAAGATTGACAGGTCACTGAGTAGAGTATGAGGTCAGACAATTAAGTTCACTAACTCATACTAAGAAAAAGTGCTACATACTTCATTGCTGAATATCACTACGGTCACCTTTGAAGTACTCCCCTCGGGAAGCTATGCACTGATGCCAGTGCCTAGTCCACCCTTCAAAGCAATTTTGGAACTCTTTTTCTGGAATGGCCATCAGAGCTGTCGTCTTATTACTCTTGATGTCCTGAGTGTCATCCAAATGTCTTCCTTTCAATATTTCCTTTATCTTTGGGTAAAGAAAGAAGTCACTGGTGGCCAGATCAGGTGAGTAGGGAGGGTGTTCCAATACAGTTATTTGTTTCCTGGCTAAAAACTCCCTCACAGACAGTGCCGTGTGAGCTGGTGCATTGTCGTGATGCAAGAGCCATGAATTGCTGGCGAAAAGTTCAGGTCATCTAACTTTTTCACGCAGCCTTTTCAGCACTTCTAAATAGTAAACTTGGTTCATTGTGTGTCCAGTTGGTACAAATTCATAATGAATAATCCCTCTGATATCAAAAAAGGTTAGCAACATCGGTGCAAAAAAATCATGAGCTTAATTGTGAGACCTCATACTCAGACTCGTCTTGCCTGAATAATGGAGAATAATTAGCCATAGAGAAAACATTGGCTTTGTCCTGCTTAACAAATCTTAAAAAGCAGGACCTGGTAAGATCAAACTATTGCCAAGCAACTTAATTGCATCTGAGAACAGGCTCAAAAATATTTATAGGAACACAAAAATATCTAACATACAACAAAGTACATAAAGTCGTTTCCATGTGTTAAGAAAGAAAGAAAAGGAAGGAAAAGAAAAAAGGGAAAAGATGATTAAAGTGGGTGACTTGTAAGGTTCCTTCTAGAAAGTTCAGAACTGTGTGTCCTGAGTGTATGATTGAGAGTAACTTTGGGGAGCCTTAGAAGAAATTAGAAGAAAGGATGAAGGAAGATGGAGGCTCTTCTGTTTGCAGTCTCTTAGGATGCTAGCTTCTATCATACGTCTAGGTGGTGGGATAGACAGAGAGTAGTGAAGCATCCATTAACATTATAGATTCTCAAATTTTGATAATGAAGAATAGTGTCAACATTACTTACATATGCAAGCTGCACATTTCTGACAAATACATGAATTTATTGTGTTCTTTAAAAGTCATCTCTAGAATGCTTTGGCAAATATATATATATATATATATATATATATATATATATATATATATACACACACACACACATTTTGGTGCCTGTGTTTATATATTCCTGAGAAAGAAACAGAAAAGGAATGGGAGTGGGGTAGATAGTACTGATTGTTTAAAAAGTGGTAATAAAATTTAGAAACTCTATTATTTTTTTCCAGCTTTATCGAGATATAATTGACATGTAATATTGCGTAAGTTTAAGTTGGACAATGTGATCCTTTGATAACACATATTATTATAAAGCGAGTACTACAGTAATTAACACTTCCATCACTTCACATAATTACCATTTTTTGTTGTGGTGAGAACATTTAAGCTCGACTCTCTTAACCCACTTTTAAATGTATAATCCAGTATTATTAACTATAGTCACCATGCTATATTAGATCCCCAGAATTTATTCATCTTACAACTGGAAGTCTGTGCCCTTTGACCAATATCTCTTCATTTCCTTCACCCCATAACCCCTGATAACCACTATTCTACGTTGTTTCTCTGAGTTCCATGTTTTCAGATTCCATATATAAGCGAGATCATATGGTATTTGTCTTTTTCTGTCTGACTTATTTCACTTAACATAATACCCTCCAGGTCCATCCATGCGTGGTACTGCAAATGCCAGGACTTCCTTCTTTCTCATGACTGAATAATATTCCATTGCATACACGTATGCGTTTCGCATCTTTATCCACTCATCTGTACACACACTTAGGTTGAGGTGTATAGAGCACTGGGGGTGCCCATGGGCCAGTCCAGGCAATACAAGGACAAGGTGTTCCCAGTGGCTTGTGGGCAGGCTAGTTGATGGCACCGTCATGCAGTTAGTAGGACCCTTGTCCCTTTAATGTCGTCTGAGAGTATTATCTGCCACTCACGCAGACACTTCCAGAGCCCAGTCTTGGTCACACTTCAGTCCACTGGGTGGGGCGAGAGAGAAATGGGCCTCTTTGGCAGCACCCCACACGGCTGGCGAAGCCAGGAACCCTCTCACACTCTCACTTTCCCCCGTGGGAGAAATCACAACCGAACACATCTCTCTTTGCACGGAGCTGTGCCCCCTTGGGGGAGGGGTGATGCCGTAAAGTCAAACTTGTCTTCTCACCCTCTCCAAGGCATCCAAACTCGTTATGTTTGGGGCTTTGGGGTTTTGTGTTTTGCTCCAACAATGTGCTGCAACTTTTCCTCTGGGAACCTGGGCTTCCCCAAAGGCTTTGTCATCCGTGCGTGACTGTCTAAGACTTTTCTCCAGGGGCCCCAGACCACAGCTGAGAAGACCTAGTGACCGAGGCTTATACACCTATTGCCTGACAAATGGGTGGGCGAGACTCCTTCCGGGTCCCTTGGAGCACAGCTCCCACAAGGGCACTTTTATCTCTGGATAGATCCCAAGTTGTTGTTGATGGGAGGTGTGGATATGGGATATCTTACTCAGCCATGTTGCTGGTTACTCTAGAATCCCCATTCTGCAATGGGAAGTATAGCTTAAGTCCTTTTGGAGAAAGGCTAGGCAGTACAAGTGTCCCAAGTCACTGCTCGAGGGTTTCCCTCAGGGTTCGAGTGCATTCTAAAGAGAAAGCAAATACCCAGAGGGACTTGCTTTATCTGGGGGTGTTTCTTATTTCTCCATGAAAATCACTCTAATCCCTCACTCTCTGAGCCAAGAATCCCGGGGTAGTAGGAGAAAGAAAGAAGATGAGTCTAGAGAAGTATTGATTTGGGTGCATGAGTAAGTGTCTTGTTCTGCCTTCTGCTTCCACTGGTCAGTGAGAAGTAGCTGGATACTCTGCTTCTTCTACCATTTTAATTGCATGTATGCGTCTTCTTCCCATCCCATACTGCTTCCAGGTTTTTAACCTGATTGCTGAACTCAAAGCCTTCTGATAACTTTGGATGATTCCAAAAAAGTGAAAATCACGTGGAATAGGAAGGGTTGGAATTACTGGGGAAAACTTCATTTCGTCTGACAACTTCAGGGATCATGCAGAGTGCTGAGAAAAACTGAAAGAGAAAGGCAGATAAATATGTAAGTATATGAGTATCCAATGTCTGCTTCCAAGAAAGGTGGAAGGCAACATACATAGAAGTATGAATTTTCCGGAAGGAAAGATCTTAACATTCGATAAAACACATAAAGCAAGGGGTGGAAGGAAGGGGGTATGTTATTTATATTAAAAACCCTATCTGAAGAGAGCTATCATGAAACTCACATCTAAACTTCTTAAGACCTACACTAGTTAAGGAAACATGCATTATGTAGTTATCCTCATTTTAGTCTGAGCAAGTGTGTGAGTTCATTAGGTAAATAAACATTTTTCTTTCCAGAAGCTCTAGGAGAAATTTGCCTAGAGGGGGCTCTAAGAAGAGTGTTAGCGGTGATATCCTTGATGGTATTCCCCTGTGCAGTGACATACATGATGCTTAGGAAATCCAAGGGCTAAGACATTTTGTGGTTCTACAATGGTGACTTTTTAGGTGCCACGGGGATGTAACCTAGGCAACGTATGGTTCAATATGCAAGCAAAAATGGACCTTTCTCAATTATGTGCTTCTAAGGGTGTATATCATTTTTTTTTTTAGTATAGCAGTCAACCAACAACTAACTAGCCATTTCACCCATCAATAATTATGCTACACAGGAATGAGATTAAGGAATCACCAACTTCTGTAATGAATATCCAGCCACATGTATAATGGCCTGATGAAAATATAGATTTAGTTCTTGCTCATTTAAAAATGCAAGACGGATGCTTCTGGTTAGGGAGGTTTGTTCTCCAACAATCATTCAGTAGCTCTGGCTGACAAAGACTTTACCATTGTGATACTTGACGTCCTTTGTCTCCATGGTTATCACCATCCAAATCAGCCGGAAGGGGGAAAGAGCGTGAGTTATCTGAGAGATTCTAATGCCTTGGGGATTAATATGGTACACATCATTTCCTGTCACATTTTGTTGGCTAGATCTCATTCATATCATCACACTTGATGCAAGTGAGGCTGGGAAATGCCGCCTATCATCATGCAAATCGCTAGCAATCTCTGCCATGTTTATGATGCTGGTTAAAATATTCCTTTGTATCCTTCTCACACATAGCACACACTTGAGACCTCTTTAAGTGAGAAGCCCCCAAATCTCATGCAGTCACTAAATCTAGCTTAATCACGTCTTGATATGGTTCGTTATGTTCTGATTACCCGTGACCTAAAAAGACAAGCTGAATTATCAGTATCTCCACCTCACTGTACCCGATATAGAACGGTGGAGTAGGAAAGGAAAGTAGGAAAATAGCCAATTCAGAACGGGATATTGTGAGATTTCCCTGCCATGGCAATGAAGGAACTTCTATGATAAACCCCTAATTCTGCTTTCATGGAGGAATTCCTTTTTTCTATTACTCTCAGTGGCACCTGGCTACCCATTCTGGGATGTTCTTTATTGTTCATTATTCTTCACTGCCACATCTAAAATGGGTGAGAAAGAAATGAACAGCCCTGACAGCTGACAGCTGGTAGCAGGCCTAGCAACTAAATTTAGGCCGTGGTGTTTACTGCTAAATAGCTGGGCCATGGTGTTCTCTGCTGAGATAAACAATTCCATACAATATCAACAACATTTGAAAAGAGATTACTCCATGACCTTGATGAAATAAAAGAAAGAACAAGGCTATGTAGTAATCACAACTAAACACAGCCAAAAAGCAAGAACACTACGTAACCACACAAAAAAAATAAATAAAGGCTTCCCATTCCTTGCAATGGAACTACTTTACCAATGACAAGTCTGGCCTCATATCATTCCTTCTACCTCCTAGCTAAAACGTACCATACTAAATTACAGAATTGTCCCTGTTTCCTGATAGCATTTAATCCAGAACAGATCCCCGTTTCTTTTAATCCTCCCGAAAATGATGCAATACAAGGCCAAACATTACCATCTGCTAAGGGCTGAATTGTGTACCCACCAAGAAAACAACAAAAATCACATTGCCATCCTAACCCCAGTGCCTCAGACTGTAAACATATTTGCAGATCCGATATTTAAAGAGCTGAGTAAGTTAAAATGAGGGCTTCGGATTGGGCCCCAATCTAATCAATCCGACGGGTATCCCTACCCTTATGAAAAGTGTAGATGAGGACTCTGAGACATCAGAGGTGGGCGCTGCACAGAGAAAAGATCATGTGAAGACACAGGGATAAGATGGCCGCCCACAAGTCAAGGAGAGAGGCCTTAGAAGGCACCAAACCTGCTGATACCTCAATCTCAGAACTGAGAAATACATTTTTAAGCCCCCCAGTCTGTGGTACTTGTGATGGTAGCTCTAGCAAATGGATACACCATCCTAACTCACTCTTATAGAGCCGTCTTATGATCTCTCCTGGTGTGTAGTCTTCCTTGCTGCAGCGAGTTAAAGCACCTCATTTTGACTACAGGAATTTTCCTGGTCGTTTTTGGTACTGAGCTTTATCGTGAATGTGGAGGGGACATTCTCTCATTGGGAAATGTACAGATTTTACAACATGCTTCTTGCTGGTGCCAGTTTGGGGCCCAAGAATGTTTATTAAAATTGTAATACTTAATATATACCGATAACAAAAGATGAATATGAGTCACGTTTGACTTCTGCAATGACAAGAGGTGCTCAAAGTGGTGATCGTCAGCGAAATTTTAAACACAGTTTTCTCCTTTTTTAAAATGTATATACATTTTTTGGCACCCTCTGTATGTTCCATTTGAAGTTATTCCTGGAAAAAAAAACACAGTAGGTTTCTATTTATTTGCTCTTAGGCAGTTCAGTGTGCCAGTAATTATATGCAAATTTCTTTCTCGGACATTGTTAAATCCCCTGTTTCCTGTCTTTCTTACCTGATTCCTCTCTCTCTTAACACTGCTACCTGGAGACCATCTGGGTTTACAGATTTGTAGGAAGGTCATACCCTTCCAACTGAGCCCCTTTGTTCAACTGCAACATTTTTGTGGGTATTTTTTGGTCAAAGCCTTTCTCAGTCATATTTCATACTTTTGGGTTTCCAGAAGCAGCCAGCCTTTCTAATGCCATGGAAACTCCAAACTTCTGTATTCTATTATTATTTTTCATTTCTGCTTGCAAGCCTCAGTATTCTTCTCGATCTCATATTTTTCTTGTAAGACTTAGCTAAACATACCAAGTTATTATCATCTTACTAAACGCAAGAAACAACCAACACCACATACTGACACTCGCCTTTTCAAAATGTTTTCTCCAACAGCTACCCATTCAGCAGACACGTACATGGTCTGCCTCCCACGATGTCAAAGGCATGAAATGTTTCATTATGGCATCAAACAGCTCTCCGATGTTTTAGCTTCCCAGATCTATTTCCTTACAACCTGTTGCTTGCTGTCCACCCACCAAACCAGTGCCACATAGTTTTGGATTTTGTGATGGTCGAATTCTACTCCAAGGTACTAAATTCTACATTAGGATAACCGTAGTTCTTGTGCAGTATGTAAACGTTTGTAAGAAATAACAGTTTAACACAAACCACAGCTGGTCCTTCCTGCAATTGTGTGCTCGCCTTCTTTTAGCCATGAGTATAACTCTAGAATCTCAGTATCTTCAAAAGTGATTTCAACAATTCTTACCCTGACCTGTTCTTTCTTTTAACCCTTTTGCCATGACGGTTGGATATATCCAAATGAATATTTCCATCCACTGACTGCAGATGGAAACTCCCAGAAAGGTAGTTTAGGAAAGCAGATGTACATTTTTCTATATTTTTGTGTTTTACAAGAATGAATAACAATAGGAAATTTTTATACATAAAAATCATGTCATTTATAGACAAAGCAGCTCAAATTGTTATGAAATGCATAAAATTGTCAAAATATCAACTTTTTGGTTTTTTTGTGGATTTCTGACACATTTTGAAAAAAAAAGACTTGAAATTAATTAATGCAGCGAAAGAGTTAAGTGCTGCTCGTCTCAGTAAATGGCCCTACCGTCTATCAAGTCCCCTAGCCCCAAACCTCTCTCTCCTACTTCTAAACCATTCACAAACCCTACATACCTCAGCTCTGCCCCTCTTCTTCAGCTGTGCTCTCCTTTCTAGAGTTTACGTTCTCCTGATCTCTAACCTGAATAATGCACTAGACTTCTAAAATGATCTCACTCCTTTCCTCCTCCCACTCTTCCAATTCATGCTACACATAGAACTTCAGCACTATCCTTAAAGTGTTACTTTTCTCTTCAAAACTCTTCAGTGGCTTCCGATCACTCTGACAGTACAACCCAAACTCCCTACAAGGCCCTTAATCATTTGGCCCTGCCCACAATTCTGTTTCCTCCTGTTCATCTCATGCCCTTCCCTCTAGCCACAATGGCCTCTCGATTCCTTGAAATGCAGGCTGCACTCACTTTCACCTGTGAACCTTTGCACATGCTGACTTTTCCTCCCAGAATACGCTTTACCATAATTCCTTTCTTTTCCTTGACTACTAGTCATTTTGGGGGCCTTGATTTAAGTAACTTTTTTTCTTAACATGTTGCCCCCCTAAAAAATTCTGAGTTAGATGTCTTATATGCTCCCCTATTATTTGAATTCACCACTTTAACACATATTAATCCAAAAATGTTTATAGAACTATAACGATGATGCTTGCTATATTAATCATAATAATAGCTAACATTTATTGAATATTTACACTGTACTATATACTGAGAATGTAGCAGTGAGAAAAATAGATACGATATTTGCTCTTGTAGAGATGAAGGGTAACAAAAGCAAGTGAATACACAAATGTGTTGAAAATATATATTGGGTTGAATCATGTGAATTTGCTGATATTTGACCGATTTTGACCTATACAATGGCAATTTCACATAATTGGCCTGCTGTTTTCAAAGTCTGCCAAGTAATAAAAGAACACATGAAAAGGAAAAACGTAGGATAGGTAGAATGACTCCTTCAGAGGGGGTAATGGAGGAAAAACTCCTGAGGAAGTAATGTTGGAACACAGGACAATGATGTGGACCCATCCATGTTAAAATTGGAGATACATTTGCTACATATAAGAGATGCCCGTTGCACAGTTTTCATTGTTTTCTTCGCAAAATCATCAGCATCGTAATGACAGCTTTACTTCTGTGGGAAGGGAGATAGGCAATTAAAAGTTTGCTTCATGAATAAAAGAATGTGTGAACGAATGAATGAATCAGGATTCCTAGGTACATTCAATATTGTCACCCATCCTTCTTTTCTTTTTCTCAAGCTATATCATCTAGTGGTTCAGAGATTCTTATTTTTTCTTGTCATCAAACCATTCATTCCAACCTTCCTTCTTTTTTTCATTGAAATTTCTTCTGTGTGGCAAACTCTTATTCACGCTCATACTAATTCATACTCATCCTTTAATACTCATATTAGGTGTCACTTCCTCCAGGAAGAGTAACTAACCATTTCCCTTTCACCAAGCCCATCCTGTTCTCTGTTCTCTCCAGGACCTTGAACTTCCCATTATCATGGCACTTACCACATGTTTTGAAATGATTCTTCATTTGAATCGCTCTTCTCTACTGATTGTAAAATACTCTGGAGCAGTGCCTGAGTTTTAGTTTTCGTTGTATCTCCAGGAGTAAAGATTGTTGGACCGAGAATACCACATGAACAGTATATTTGTCAATCTATTGAGAGATAGTTTCATTAAAAACTAGGAAATTAAATTTTTGGACATCAAAATGGACTCAGATATTTCAGTTTTTGAAGTTATAAAAATATTACACTAAATTCAAAAGGCATAGCATTTCATATGTTTTATTTCACGTCTCTACCTTATCCCTAGAAAAATATATACGTTATGAATATCATCATGAAAACCTCAAATGAACAATTAGGAAGTATTAATAACTTAGAAATGATAACTTTATAATCTTGAACACAGAAAGAACATTTTATCTACTTACAAAATTTAACAGTATTTGAACGTACACTTTATCCTACTGGAAGTCTGGAAAAAAGTGATTTGGCTCATGAGTTGATAGTTTATAATGATAGAAAGTCACATCTGAGGAAGTCCTCTGATTCCAGATCTGTGTCATGTGCAAAATACATTTTTTTGCTATTATATATATATATATATTTGCTATTATATATATATTATGTATATAATATATATATAATGGCAGAAAATATATATTTTTATGGCAGAAAAAATGTATATATGTATCTATCTACGTATCCATTATCTATCACCTATCTATGTCTATCTATCTATCTATCTATCTATCTATCTATCTATCTATCTATCTATCTACCTACCTACCTACCTATCTATCTATCATCTATCTATCTATCATCTATCTTTGCGCAATATCCTGGAATGCTGCGCTCCAGCAGTGCTATCTCCACACCTCGGCTGAGGCCTGCAAAGTTGGTGTTGACAATTGAATGCGGCAGGTGGAAGGCAGCAGAGGGTAGCAGGAAAGAAACAGCCTGATTGTGTCTGCTTATGATGAATAGTAGGAGAGCTCTGGGGAGGGATTTTGTAGAGGAGCCAAGACCAGTCAGCACTTTGAGAGGAGAAAGTGTGAGACTGGGGTGATATTGAAGTTGTTTGTGTGCCCAGCCGAACAGATGAGAACCCAAGGCACAGCTGGAATATGTACCCACGCAGGTCATGGCCTATCAGGTAGCAGCCAGGCCCCAGGAAGGTATATAGAAGCCGCTTTACCCTATTGACTAGTCATGCTGCATCTCGTGGCAGAGAGAAGCTCTGAAGGCCCCAGCATGGTTTCTGGTCTTCCTCCTCTGTTTTCTAAGATGACAGGACCCTGACATAACCCCAGGTTAATGCCAGATACTTTAAACTACAGCCACACAAAACTGGTTATTTACAGATGAGGTTAATCATTCTGCTACGGAAGGGCTAGTAACGAGGGACACTGCTGTCACATTTACCTGGTTTTCTGTGGATCGCTCACGGATGTATCACGCATCAAGACTGACATGAATTTCATTCGGTGCTGTCAGGCAAATTAAACATTTTATTTAAATAATAAGTTCTGGGATCTAATAATGTATGGAATGGTGGCTCTAATTAATTATACTGTGTTCTCTATTTGAAATTTGCTGAGAGTAGATCTTAGGCACTCTCACTACATGTACACACAAAAGGTAACTGAGGTGATAGATGTGGTAATGAACTTGATTGTGGTGATCATTTTCCAATGTATGCATGTATCAAATCATGACATTGTATACTTTAAATATATACAATTTTATTTGTTAATTATATCTCAATAAAGCTGGGAAAAATTGTTTTTATTTTGTCTTGAAACTGGCTGTAATGACCCTCACTATTCTATACCTAAGTGCTTTTTTTTCAGATGATGAAGGTGATAACCACTATTATTTCTGAGGTCTTACTAAGTGCCAGGCACTCTGTAAGAATTGTATGTGTATGGTATTATTCAATCATTGAAAGGAAGGCTATCATGTTGGTCAAGGATACAAGATCTAGAGTCAAACTGCTTAGATCAGCATCCTAGATCCATCACTTAGAAAATGGGTGAGCTCTGGGCCTCAGTTTCCAAGCACTGTAGATGGTGCTGGGATTACCAAGAAACGTGAGACCTAATCATTGACCTCACGGAGCTCACAGACTGGTGGAAGTGTTCAGTGTAGTGCAGGGGTCAGCACACTACGTGAACATTCACCAAATCCTGCCCAGTGCCTGTTTTTGTAAATAAAGTTTTATTGACACACAGTCATGCCCATTAGTTTACATATTGTCTGTGCTTGTTTTCATGCTACATAGGGCTACAAGGGCAGAGCTGAATAGTTGTCCTGGACGACTACATGGCCTGCAAAGCCTAAGATATTTACTGTCCGTCCCTTTCCAGGAAAAGTTTGCCAGCCCCTGCCCTACTGCAGTGATTTCAGGTCATTATTGCTGGTGAAAAACACAGACTTCGGGGTGAGACAGATCTAAGTTCAAGCACCAGCTCAGACACTTGCTCAACTGTATGACCTTGAACACATTGCTCCCTAGACTTCAGTTTCTTCATGTGCAAAAGGAAGATGATATAATAAGACCTACTTCACTGAGTAGTGTGAGGCTGTGAGAAGGAAATGAGGTAGTCGGTGTGAAGAGGTCAGCACAATGCCTGGCACATAGTAAGTGCTCATTTATTTTATCTGCTGCTGTTGTTGTGAGCTCCTTATTGGAGCAAAACAAATGTGAATGTGGAGTAATAGAGGCTAAAGATAGAAAACAAGGGGTGGTGGAATCCTGGACGAGGGGCAGATAACAGAAGCAACTGACAGGCTGCAGAGTTTCCATTTAAACACATGAGTAACTGGGAGGCATTGAAAGCAGATAAATGGTGCAGTGGGAGAGAATAGCATGATGAAAAATGCTACTTGAGGAAGATCTTAGGTGCCTCTTTCTTTCTCCTCCTTTTTCCCCCCTACAACACAATAGTTCTCAGTTATCATCAACACAACACACCGTATGGAATTCTATTGATTATGCATAGTTTACATTACCTATCTCCTACTGCTAGAATATCCGTTCTACACAGTCAAAAATCTCTGTTTTGATTCTTAAAGGACCCCAAGTACCTAGGAAAGTGCCTCACACATACAAGGCACTCAAATAACTATTGAATGCTTTTGGCCAGCCGCGTATAGGATGGGTAAGATGTAGGACCACCACTTAGGAGATCAGTGCACTCACCAATAAGTGTGAGGGCATGAGTGTTAGTGTAGGGTAATGGAAATGATCACAGAAAGACAAGGACCACAGTGTTGTTTTGTTTGATTTCAAAACATGTTTCAGGAAACAATAATTAACATGTAAGAGGAATCAAGGAAAAGTTTGTTGAAGTAAAGTGTTTTCCTTTCTGAAAAATGAAACATAGAACGTTTCATAGCTGATAAGATCCTCAGAGTGGTTACAGGTGTAATTTGGCAATGGGGAAATGCATACGTGAGGGGCAACAAAATGGCGGCCAGCGGTTCCTACTGTTGTTGACAAAATGAACCACTCAGTGTATTGTCTCGCTAACGTGTAGGGATGAACTAGCTCTAGCCTCTTACCTCTATTTGCATTGCTGTGATTTATGTTACAATCTGACCAGTTTTACTGTTTCAATGTAATTATGTGTTTATGTTGCAGTCTTATGCCTTGTTGGTTTTGACATGACTTTCCTTCTCTTTTCTCCAAAGACTTCAACATTCATAAATACACATTAAATTGCCCATGTATAAAGCTGCTAAAGATGGCATTTAATTGCATTAAACTTGCTGATTCAAATGTTCTTTTTGAAGGACTTTCTCCTTTAGGATCCTAGGGTAAGTGAAAGTACTGTCTAGAACGGTCTATTTCTGCATCAGTAATTGCCTCGTGCCTTCCGTGGCCCCAGTTTTCAGTGGTAGATGAAGAAGCCTGGCTGCTCCTTGTTACAGACGTGAAGCAGACTCCCCCTTTAGCTCATATTTACTGACTCCCTTTTATCTTCTTATTCCCCCGGAGAACAGTTCCATACAATTCAGCACACCATAGTTTCCTTAATGAATGCCCTCTTGTCATTTTGAAAATGCCATTGTCATTTTGAAGCATCTCTGTTTTCTGCCTTGTACAGGACAAGGGACAAAAGTAATTATGTTGTCAAATGGAATACATTGTTTCTAAAACTTAAATTGAGAACCAAGGGAAAATCAGGAAAGAAGAAGGCAAAGAAACAGAATAGTTAGAAATCCTATAATAAGAGGGAAAAAGTGCAAGACACTTTATTGGGGAATAAAAAGGAAGGTATTTCTTGTTCAGGATTTTCAGACAGACTTTTCACTAGTAGCACCATGCACCTACTAAACATGCATTTACCTCAATTTGGTTAAGGAAGGAGCCCACCGAAGGTCTCTTCCCTGATCTGGTGCCTTTCAGGCTTTCCAACCTGCTGTTGCATTAGAGGAGTGATATGAAAGGGTGTTTAAGCATTTAGGCTCTGGAATCAGACAGTCCTGGATGAAATCCCAGATCCGCTTCTTATCATGTGACCCTGAAAAAGGAATACACCTTTCTAAGCCTCAGTTTTTATATCTGTACATTATATATGTATCATACAAACTTCTCAAAGTCGCTGTAAAGAATAGAATAGGTCATCCAGGCACATGACTTTGTAACTCATAAATCTAAACATTGTAGTTATTGTTATTATGACACAAATTTTCCGCTTCTGCCAAAACCGGGAAGCGATTTTTTCCCCTCCACATATCAGTGGGTTTTACGGAGGGCCCCTATCTCTGGCCACATGGTTTCCTGTACTTGGTGGACTTCTCATCATCTTTACCATTTACCTTTAGATCCAGTTACACTCTATCACTTCCTTGATCCTCTTAGCGAGCGACCTCTTATTAGCCCAGGGTCACACATGCCTCTTGGAACAGCCATGGGTGTCCAGTAATTCCCCTCGAGATATCTGTAACTTTAATACTGACCCAAATTTATACTTTTCCAGTGTTGTCACATTTGTAGAGGAGTCTTTTAAGGAAGCTAGTGATGTGAATGGAGTGTATTCAGGTCAGTGCATTATAAGCGATAGAACCTAGATAGAACCCTAGATCTATCACTAATGAACAGTTGAAATAATTCACCAGAGGGTAAAAGAAGGACTACAGGCCCTTCTGGAGGTTTAATAAGGTTTCAGGGCCTATCCCGTGGATTGACAAGTACATATGCAGATTTTTTGTCGTTTTATTTGTTTTTCTTTTCAAGAAGACACCGTAGTGTTATCACTCAGAAAATACATTTTAGCCTGAGTATCAGTTTCAATTTCATTTCACAGTTGCCAGAGTATAAATGGGGATGTTTGGCACTCCAGAGAACATATAACCCAACTCAAAATTTTGTTAAGTGAGGAAGGTAATTGGAAGGCTCATGTAACTAAAAAATTCAGAGAAACTATGAGCTTTCGGTAGTCTGATTCGGTGAGCAAATAGACTCGCCAAGGACCTGGTTCATGTCAGCCTCCCGTGGGGTTAACGTCATCCGAAGGTTAGTTATTTTCTTCCTGAGGTCGCAGATGGTTGTGAGCAGCTCCCTAGGGACGTGCTTCCTGGTTCAGGAGAGAGAATGAATGTATCTTACCATTGCCAGTGATGACGCTGTGTTCAGGTGTTTGGAAAGTACTAATTGGCTTAAGCCATACAGAATTCACCTCCAGTGGGCGGGAGTAACGTTAATCCTATACAGATCACCTAGTAGAGAAAGTTCAGGTTACTATTACCATGAAGGAGAGGAAATGGATGCTGAGCAGCCAACCAAAGGTGTCTGCTACACCCATCATTGAGCACTTTCGAGACAGTGCCTAAAAGAGCCTCTGAAGGATGGTTTGTATGAATACAGCAAACTGTTAGTTGAGCCCTATAGAGGCTGAATACTCCTGGGTCTCAATCAATAGCAAATACATACGTATGGAATTTGTGATAAGCCGGGCCGCTCCAACTGCTCGTTCCCCTGAATCCACAATTGTGTCTTGAGTGGTGTTGCTTCAGGGTCACTGTCTGCAACCCTTACCTCCACCCTGTGCACATGCAAACTGGCCATGCTGTACTGTGCTGGAGATACACACAGTGTATCTAGAGGTAGAGCCACGTGATTTCAGCAGGTGTGTAAGTGGCATAGATGTCAGATGTATTGCAGCAGCTTCTGAAGTCACTGGCCATAATGCATGAGGTAGCACTGGCTCATGACTTCATATGCTCCCTGTCTGACACAGTAAGCCTGTAGACATATGAGGAGAACCTTGTTTTTAAGAAAAATAGATAATATCCTTGTGATGATTGGTGAGTGACGATGGCACATGAAGTGAATGTCATCCGAAGCTCTGTTGCTGGGGTTTCTGGTGGAAGGAGGTAGCATTGGGAATCTAGCAGAGATTTGCTTTTAGGTATTGAGACAGATCCTACGGTGGTAATAGAAGAATCTAGACGGTCTTCAGATTTTCGTGATTGCACTTGTGATTTATGTCTCTAGCTGAGAGCAAGAATTACTGTGTCACTCGTTTGCGGTACAGGGTTGTAATCTGTGATATATATGCTAGTAACTAACAAATAAAGAGCACGTTATATAGTTCTCAGAGTAATTTCCCACTGCATTTTTATGTCATTTGATCTCCACCAGCATCTTGTGAATTAAGTAGGAATATGTAGGAATTCCGTTTTATATAGTGTCAGTTTCAGAGAGCGCTGTTACTCAAGGTCATAAAATCAGCAAACAGTGAATCCAGGACTTGAACCTTGTCCATCTCATTCCCATCCCCATGCTCTTTCCACTATAAAAACCACCACTGCATTTTTACCAGGCGATGTGGGCAGGACATCCATCCAGATCAATAGTGGCCTCTTTCTTGAGTATTTCCCCAGTCAGCTTTTGAAAGATTCTCCAGTGGAGGTGGGGACTGGAATGAGTTGTGTGATCTCATGGTATTCGGTATGTTTTCTGATAAAGGACAACAGAGATAAGATTAAGGGATGTTTTTGCAAGGCTGTTTTCAAAGGAGACATGAAAGGATTTCACATGATGTTACAGAGCTGTGAAGTCGCCGTTACTTTCAGGATAGAGAAAAGTGTCTTCAGTGTGTCTGTTGCCTACTCTGAATAACTGCTTCCTTTATGTCAGATCAAGCCACTGCCGCATCTCAATTGGCTCTCCTCAACTCATCTCTACCTCCCGTTTGTTTTCCAACGTGTGACTGTGTCTCTATGCTGCAGCTAAACTGATCTTCTTAAAATGAAACTTGGGTGCTACCTCTTCAAATGCCCCAGGGGTTCCCCATTATCTATGGGATAGAGCCCAAAGCCCCCTGTGATCTTCCCCACCCACTTTTCTAGCCACTTCCTCATGCGTACCCTCCACTCCAGCCATTCTGAAGAACGTCTGTTCTGTGATGTCACATGTGCTGTGATTTACATGATGTCACCTCTGTCGGGAAATAGGCTTTTCCTCTTCTCTATTGTCCTTGTCCCTTGGCAAGGTTCTTTCTCACTTATCCTTTAGCATTCAGGTGAAGCATTAATTCCTCAGTGAAACCCTGTGTAATTTCTTTCTTTTCCAGACAGATTTAGTCCCTACTTCCTCATACCATGACCCCCAGAAAAGCTTGCATATATTTTCATTGTCACATGCATTTCATTCGTTTGCTATTATCTGTTTGTTTTTTTTTGATGGTAGCCCCAACTCATCTGTAAACGTCTTGAGGTCAGGTATGCTGGCTGATTATTTTTCTCTCCCATGTTCCAAGTGCAATGCCTTGCATATAATTCACGTTCAATATTTTTGCTGAGTGAATGAATGCGTAAACGAAGACATGTTTACTAGGTTGCTGTACATGTGTGATGAGTACTTTGTTTAAATCTACATGAGGTCTTTTCAGGTATGACAAGGAATGCTTGGTTATGCACGACATTGTATGATTTCTGGAATGTAGTGTATCCTGTTGGTATCTACCATAGTGAAAAAGAGTAATTAACATCCACAAATGGAAGTATAAAAGAGTGTGTAGTAGACCAAGAGAGCGTAGTAGACCAAGAGAGCTGGGGTCTAGTCACAGGTTGGCCAACACAGGTTTGCTAAACGCATACTGGTTGTGCTTGGGTAAATTCCTTTCTCTCTCTGAGTTTCAAGTCTTTCATTTGTAAAATAGGCATGGAGGAGGGAGGTGGATTAGAGACAGTCTCTCAGGGCCATTCGTGCTCAGAGGTTATGTGATTCTAGGAAGCACTATGAGTGATTTGCTGAAAATGGTAAAGCCATCAATACTGATGAAGCTGCGTGATCCTTTCTTGCTTAGACGAAAAGTGTTCCTTCAGATATGGGCGTTGCTAATCACATTTTGAACATCAAGACGCTTCATTTCCCAGATGCAATGTTTATCTTAACTAAAAATGCTATTGAATTAATTCCCATCAGGGCCTAGCAGCTTCACAGCTTTGAGAGCCTTTCTGGTTTTTCATCAGACGGGACATTTTAAGAGTAGTTTGGAAAAAGTAGCTCAGTCCAAAGATGTACACAGATGATTTTCTTTGGTATTTTGTATTTCTTTCATATAGTTAACAGGCTCATTGAACATTATTTAAAGAAAGAAGAAATAATGTGAATATGGTCCAACCAAGTCTTGGGAAAAATTAAGAAATTAAATACCAAATTCAGTTTTTCTTAATTTGTATTAAATCTATCGGGGTGACACTGGTTAGTAAAATTATATAGGTTTCAAGTGTAGAGTTCTATATTAAAGTCTTCTCGTTATTTTAGTACAGGCACAGCGGGTTAATGTCCATCGATTTGTCTGTCAGTGTTTTTAATATGTAGCTATCCATAATGTAGCTGGACATTAAAAAGCAATCTTTACGACATTTGAAGTGAGTGAATTAGGTTGAATTTTCAAAATAAGCCCTGGGAGGCTGATTTCTTCCAGGTAATTTATAATCTTGAAGTAGCTCTGGATCGATGTATAAATTTACCCTCAGTGTTGCTGCAAACTCTTTGGTGGTAAATAGCGCATCCTCATACTTCAGTAAGCTCTTACCATCATTTTTTTGTCAGATATAAGATTTATTCAATATTGCCAACTTGTGAAGCATAAAAAACCTAAAGAATCCTAGGACCTAGGAATTCCTTTATGAGGTACATAATCAACTAAAATGCATGTGGGAATGATGTGTGCGAGAATGTTCATGGCAGTCCTATGTATACATGTATGCGAGAATGTTCATGGCAGTCCTATGTATACTAGCTCTGAACTACAAACAGTCCAAATGTCCATCAACAATGTATGATTGACAGGTTTTCACAGCAACGTGGAGAAATATCAAAACACCATTTTGAACAAAAGAAGTCATCATGAAGAAAGTGCATGCAGTCTGATTGCATTTACGTAAGTACAGACACAGCAGAAACTTCGGTGTGCAATTGGCAATTCTGAGGGGTAGTGATCTTTGGAAGAGCAGCAACCAGAACAGAGCATAAAGCCGAGTGCTGGTAATGCTTTATACCTTGATCTATGTGATGGTGGTAGGTGTATTCCATTAGTGAAAATCGTTGCCACACTTAATGTAGGTGTAATGTGACGTGTGTCCAGGTACTTCAAAAGGAGATATAAAAAATAGTACTGTATGACTTCACTTATGTGTGGAATCTAAAAAAACCCCACAAAACACATGAACAAACAAAACTGAAACAGACTCATCAATACAGAGAACAAGCTGATGGTTGCCAAAGAGGAGGAAGAGGGGGCAGGCGAAATAGGTGAAGGGGAATACGTGGTACGAACTTCCAATGATAACATAAATAAGTCATAGGGTTGTCACGTATAGCACAGGGAGTATAGTCAATCATATCATAACTTTCTACGGTGACAGATGGTTCCTAGACTTAACCACGGAGGTCACATCGTCAGACATAAATATCAAATCAGTAGGTTGTACACCTGAAACGAACATAACATTGTGTGCTAACTATACTTTAATAATAAATAAATAAACAAATAAGTAAAATTTTTAAATGACATATGGAAAAACATTCAAAGGAAAAATCATTTAAATTAATTATTTAAAAAGTCATACCTTGAAATGGTGCCACGTATGTGACTGAGATTACAAGGAATGCACCGTAAAGTAATCCTTATAACGTGAAGTCCCTTGCTATACACATGTAATTAGGCTTATCCGTTTTAGAGTGAATTTGGAATGACTGTCGGCTTGTGTCCTGGCCTGCCTTTGGGGCCTCTTTTGGTAGATAATTGGAAACCTTTCTCCGTTGTTTTAAAGATGTCAGAGACAACTGAAGGGCCTTTTGGTCAGAAGTTTTCCATGTTCGGCATAACTGCCTGGGACTTAATTCTCAAGGACGTCCTGCAGAACTCTATTATTAGGAGGGCACTTAAGCAGGAGACCTTCTGGTGCCCGGCAACTTCTCACTAAATGGTGTCCCTCATGTTAATCCTTGGGTTCTGTATTGCTGTCATTATATATTTCCTGTGGTCACAGCAGGCTGGGGGCACAAATATGAAGGTTGGACAATAAAGTTCATGAACTCATCCTAGAAAAAGGGCTACATACCTCGCTGCTGAATATCACTATGGTCACCTTCGAAGTACTCCCCTTGGGAATCTATGCACTGATGCCAGCGCCTAGTCCACCCTTCAAAGCAATTTGGGAACTCTTCTTCTGGAATGGCCATTAGAGCTGTAGACGTATTATTCTTGATGTCCTGAATGTCATCAACATGTCTTCCTTTCAATAGTTCCTTTATCTTCGGGTAAAGAAAGAAGTCCTTGGGGGCCAGATCAGGTGAGTAGGGAGGGTGTTCCAATACAATTATGTGTTTACTGGCTAATAACTCCCTCACAGGCAGTGCCATGTGAGCTGGTGCATTGTCGTCATGCAAGAGCCATGCATTGTTGATGAAAAGTTCAGGTTGTCTTTTTAACGCAGCCTTTTCAGCACTTCCAAATAGTAAACTTGGTTCACTGTTTGTCCAGTTGGTACAAATTCATAATGAATAATCCCTCTGATATCAAAAAAGGTTAGCAACATCATTGCAACAAATTCACAAACTTTATTGTCAGACCTCATATGACCATGGTAGATATTATAAGACAGCATATTTCTCGCTTTCTCCTTAAGCAATCTGCAGGAACTGCAGACTCCTCACATTTATCCTGCAGTGTTTTATCCTTATGGGGTAGAGGGTCTCAAGTTCACTTATGGATGACTTCCTTCAAATTCTATGTGGCATCGGTCACTGTCCTCCTTTCCTCTGATGCTGAAGGTGCCTGTGTTGGGCATGTATTTCTTGCCTCTCCATATCTCCAGCACGTCATTTGCCAGCCTGATTAGCTGCTCAGGATACTGTGTGTCATGTTCTAAAGGCCACCACCCCACCTGCACTATTTCTGTTACCTAAGCTAATAATAGCACGAGGAACACCTGTCATTTATTGAGTTTGTGCTAATTGAGCAGGCCAAACTAAACTCTTTAAATGGATGATCTCATTTGACTTCCACTACTAACTTATGAGGAAGGCACTATCCATACCAATGTTGTATCAATGAGAACATTGAGACTTGGAGGGATTACATAACTTGTCCCAACGCACATGACTGGTAAGCGGTACAGCCACGATATGAGAATCCAGCTCTACCTTTCACCAGAGACCAAACTCAACCCTTAATAGGAATTGCTATAAAATAGTACCAAGTCGTATTCCCACTGTTGTATGACAGCTGAGGGACACAGTGCATTGTGCTCAGAATTGTTCCATCAGTGACTGGCCCATCACCTTTGCACTAGATACATGCATCTTGCCTCTGTCTCCCCTTGCAGTGTGCCCTTTTCTAAGATGAACCTCTCTTTCATGTGAAAAAGGCTCTTTGTCTTAGCATAATGATCTCAAGATCCATCCATGTTGTTGCAAATGGTACTATTTCGTATTTTTTATGGTAGAATAGTATTCCATTGTGTATATGTACCACATCTTCTTTATCCAATCATTTATCGAAGGACATTTTGGTTGTTTCCATGTCTTGGCCACTGTAAATAAAGCTGCAATGAACATCGGAGCACATATGTCTTTACGGATAAATGTGTTCCTATTTTTGGGGTCGATACCCAGGAAAGGGATTGCTGGGTCATATAGTAATTCTATTCTTATTTTTTTGAGGGACCTCCATACTTTTTTCCATAGCAGCTGTACCAGTGATATATAGATGATGTCTTATAAAAACGCACACTTGAAACCTATGTAATTTTACTAACCATTGTCACCCCAATAAATTTAACTTCCAAAAAAAATTTAAAGGCTCTTTGTTTGGACAGGTTTGATTCTAAGGTGGTTTCTGCATATTTTTACATCATGTGGTTTTGTCACAGTTCTTTAAACTGTTTCATTTTACTAGTTAATCTCTTTAGCGTATCCTTTAGCTAATGATACATTTTACTTGTTTGTTCTTTAACTTTCTATGTTTTATTAATTTCTTTCTATATTGTAGTGTTTATTTTATAGAACATTTAATCATTTTTACTCTTCAAGTATGTTTCTTTATTTAATTTAATCTCTTGGTAGACCCTACAAGAATAAGTTCAGCTTAAAATTGTTAATTTCATGCTTGGGTATTATGTTTAGATACTCGTATTACTTTTATTTTTTAATTTTAATTTATTAGTTTCAGGTGCACAAGACAAGGTAATACTTAGACGTTCATCATTTATATCCCTCACACTGTGAACCACCCTCCCCCCATCCACTATCCCTCCGACCTCATATTACTTTTAGTTTTTTTTATCTTTTACCCGTGTTTTCTATTATGAAAGCCCATTTTATCTCACTAATAGCATGACCTCTGTAGCTTTTATGCCTAAGGAGGAGGGAGATGGCCGTGGAGATTGGTGTGGGATGGGAGGATGATGGAGGTTTATGTGTGTGTTTGTGCCCAATCCAGTGTGTTCCCCGAGCAGGAGAGATGGAATGCCAAATATTAGAGATCCAGTCCATAAGTTGGTTTTGTCCTGGTTCTCCCTTCAAAAAAAAAGCACAAACTTCTTTGGTTTGAGCGTAGTAGTAATGGTCCAGCTGCAACAGCAGTAATGGTGGCGACAACAGCAGCGGAAGTAGCAGCAACTGCCATTTACCATGCATCAATACACCCAGCATGGAACTAGGCACTTTCCTTCCATATCTTACTCTCCCCCATAAACCTACAAGTAAGCACTGGTAATTTCATTTTATTCACAAGGGAATTTAACTCTGAGAGATTAAATCATGTGTGGAGAGTCTGGATTTGAATCCAGATCTGTCTGAATTCAAAAACATTTGCTTTTTCTGCAAATGCCTCTTGAACGCACATACCTAGGGAAGAACAAATGCTCTATGAGCAGGGGAGAGGGAGGACTTCCCAAGAGTCCTTCCCTTCCGCCGGAATCCATCTAATTCTTACTGCAAATGGGACACTCCCCATCCCAACCAGACTTCTGGTTCCATTGATTGTGTACAATCAAAGACCTTTCCCAGCCGAGCTGACATAAGGACCCAGTCTTCATGGGGACAGAGCAGCCTCCATATGAAATGCTGTCACCCTGGCTCACTTCCCTACTTCCAGGTTGGCTCAGATCAGCTGCTTCTGGGGATTCAAAAACCCCGTAGGCAGGTTTTCATCGGCTGTTTTATCAAGGCAGTGAATCACTTTTGCCTTTCTGCTAATGAGCACTAGAAGTAGCTTTCCTCAGCAAATTCTGTTTCTTTTTGCAGACAGACCTGCCGAAGCCCTGAATCTTATCCTCTTTTTTCTCTCCTACAGTGTTTCCCTGAAAATAAAACCTAACTGGAAAATAAGCCCTAGCATGATTTTTCAGGATGCTTGTAATATAAAATAAGCCCTACCATATTTCCCTGAAAATAAGACCGGTTCTTATATTAATTTTTGCTCCAAAAACACATTAGGGCTTATATTACAAGCATCCTGAAAAATCATGCTAGGGCTTAGTTTCTGGTTAGGGTTAGGTCTTATTTTGGGGGAAACACTGATTGTTGTGTAAACAGTTTAAAATCCCTGCAGAAGGAACACAATGGCCAGCATCCAACATCAACTTCTGTTCACCAACCAGCATAAAGTTACTTTTGAAACCATTGTAACCAGTACTATCTGATGTGCAACTCGCTCTTTCTAAGTTCCTTGTAAGTAGAAATGCATGAACCCATTTAAGATTACTTCTTAACTGCACTAGCAACCCTTATCTGCCTAAGTCTCTTTCTATGAAAGCGTTGTTTATTTTTCTCTTCCAAAGTTTTAAAACATGTTTGGCTATAGCACAATGACAGCTTTTTCTTGCAACTATTGGAAAGTTCCCCAAAGATTTACAAGTGTGTTTTATACCTCTTTGTTTGTAAAGTTAGATTTATTGTCCTGAGTAGATGTCTGAAAGAAGTACTAATATGGATAAAGGAGCATAAACATTAGGTGGTCTTTTGAAAATGTTGATTTCCTATGGGAGGAAGATAAGATCGTTGCGAAAACCACAGTGCTAGGGGATCAGAAAATCTGCTGTGCTAATAACAAACTGGGAGACACTAGACATGGCACTTCACCTAAAAATCTCTTCTCCCCATCTTTAAATGGAGGTGGGGGGCGGTGAGACTAGATGGTGTTTTCATCTCTAAGAATCTTTGATCTGTATGTCAACTGGCCAAGGAGAACCCCAGCCCCAGCCCCCAAATGACAAGAGTATAGAAGAGTGGATTCGGGATGAGGGACAATAGCTTAATGTGAGAGTTATTAATTTCCTTTGTCTCATTTCTGAATCCACACATCTTTGCCCTCCTTTGTGATAACGGAGCTGGACTATACAGATGTTTCTTTGCCAGCTGGCTGGCTGTTAGGCTCTATCAATAGAGAATGCTGGTAGGGCAGTGCAAACGAGAGAAGGAGGAAGGGGCTTTCCTTCTGTCTGCTGTTGTCCCTTGGGACTCCTGTAGGGATACTGATTGCTTAACCTTAGTAGCCTTCACTTCAGCAGTAACCCACTTCTTCTGGCATGGTCCTTTGCCACCACAGTGGTCCTCACAGTTCAGCAGGCGCCCACGCTCTCTACCCAGTGATGTTTCTGCATCACCCAGTGATGGACTAACTACCGCTGAGCTTCAGCTGTAGCTTTTGACCTCCAGCAAGTTCCTCCTCACTTGCATGCCTTGTATTCCTGTAGTAGTCCTATCACACCCTCCAGAGTCTGGACCTACCCATGGGAAGAGCCTCTTCTCAGTGTTAGTTCTTTCCTTGTTCCACCTCCCGTCACCCCAGGTCCTCTTTACACCTCTTAGCAGTTAGCCATGTTTAGCTACATAACAACTCTTGATATTATATTTAATCACACTATGAATGTGGCTTCTGTATGTCACCTGAATGGACCCTGACTGATGCATTTAGGAACGGACGCAGCAGCAACACACACACACACACACACACACACACACACACACACACGACATACAAGCTGTGACAATTAAGTTCACAAACTTGTTGCAACAATATTGCTAACCTTTTCAGGTATCAGAGGGATTATTCATTATGAATTTGTTGTACCAACTGGACAGTTAACCAAGTTTGCTATTTGAAAGTGCTGAAAAGGATGCGTGAAAAAGTGAGACGACCTGAACTTTTCACCAACAATTCATGGCTCTTGCATCACGACAATGCACCAGCTCACACGGCACTGTCTGTGAGGGAGTTTTTAGCCAGTAATCAAATCACTGTATTGGAACACCCTCACTACTCACCTGATCTGGCCCCAAATGACTTCCTTCTTTACCCAAAGATAAAGGAAATATTGAAAGGAAGACATTTGGATGACATTCAGGACATTAAGCCTAATGCAATGACAGCTCTGATGGCCATTCCAGAAAAAGAGTTCCAAAATTGCTTTGAAGGGTGGACTAGGTGCTGATGTCAGTGCATAGCTTCCCAAGGGGAGTGCTTTGGAGGTGACCATAGTGATATTCCGCAATGAGGTGTGTAGCACTTTGTCTACGATGAGTTCGCAAACTTAATTTTCTGACCTCGTATGATAGGGATCAAAATAAACTGACCATCAAACAAGACTTTTGGAGGAGAGGATAGAAAAGAAAGTTTAAATGTCAGGGGAAAAAAATCATGAAAAATGTTAGCCTCATATGAGGAATCTTACCTGTTTCCCACTGGGCCAGCTCTATTGGCAAAGGGGACCTGCCTGAGTATGGAGGAAAGCTTAGGAAAATGAAGGTAATAAAAACACTTTTACTGAGTTCCAAAACACTGACTTCTAAACAATGAAATTAATAAAGTACTTTCGCTGTTTTTTGAACTCAGTGAAAGTCTTTAAAAATTAAATTATTTTTAAGTTATGATTTGTTAACTCAATTAATGTAGTTTACCATTTAATTGCTTTTGGAGTTACTGTTTTTGAATGTAATAAAGGTTTAATTTTTTTTCCATTTTATTACCTTACTTGTTTTAAAGACTCTCAATCAAGGTTTTCTCTCTACTTAGCCCGAAAGACCAATTTTCAGAGTATCAGTATCGTACAACAAAGCAGGTAGGCACTGCATATAAACAGTAAGCCCACAAGGTGCTGAAATAGAGGTGGGGAGATGGGGAGACTAAATGTCATCTGTGGACGGGCATTTCAAGCTTGCTGGCACTCACCTTTCTCCTCAGTTCTCACCTATACTTTTCCCACCCTCACTCTTGGCTGATGACATTGTGTCATACTTTGTTGGAAAACTGAAACTATAGAGGCATTGGGCATTTTCCTAGCATCAAGCCTAAAAAACACTTACAGTGTGTAGCTCTTACCTTATTTCCTTCCTTCCGATACAACAGAAAAGGGTGACTTGCTCTTATCAAAGACCAACTCCTCTACCCGTACTCTGGATCGCATCCTCACTTGTTTTCTTAAGGCCTTATTGAGTCAATTATCAACACTTCTTTTTTACTTTATCATTTTAAGTATCATATGCATTATGGTTTTATGATAAAAATTTAAACATAAAAAAGACAAATTTCTTGTCTCTATTTTTATCTCACATTCCATATTTAACCCAATAAAGTCATCTTTATGCCAACCATTAAAACAGGTTTACTCCATTAAAATGGGTTTAATCAAAATCACAAACACATTCCTTGTCACCAAACCCAAAGACACATCTTAATCCCAATTTCCTCCGTATTTGAGCATCATTTGTCAGTGTTGACCATTCCCTACTTGAAACATTATGGCAGAAATTTCTTTTATGGCAGTCCAGAAAACTAATACAATCCTCTTCATTATGATGAAGATGGTTTCAGTCCAGGATCTTCCTCTGACCAGCAGACATCCATATCCAACTGCATTCTTGACATCTCTATTTAGCTGTATCACAGATATCTCAAACTTACCAAAACTGAATGTTTGGGCCCTGCCTCCCCGAATCAATTCATCTCCATCCTTACCAATTTGTATTATCCCTCTCAATATATAGCACTATCAAATATACATTCCTGGTTTCCACACCACTCAAACTAATCCAATATAGATAGATAGATAGATAGATAGATATAGATAGATATAAATATATAATATATAAAATTTATATTTCCAGAATATATTTTGAATATACCGTTTTCTCCATTTCCATTGTCAACATTCTTGTTCAAAAACTGTATTTTACTTGTAACATTATAGTAGCCCTCTTCTTGGTCTTCCTTCTTTCTTTCTTCCCTGCCTTCTAATCCATTCTCTATGCAATAGCCAGAGTGCCATACGAGGTGTGATGAAACAATACGGTGAGTGTTTACATAAAAAAAGTTAGACAGTAAAAGACACACAGCCATTAATCCCCCTCAAAATACTCCCCCTCGCTTTGAACACACTTATCCCATCGTTCTGGCCACTTTCTGAAGCAGTTCTGGAGGTCCTCTTTCATCCTGAATCAATTCAAAATGTTCTCCTTTCATGGTCATTTTGACTTTGGGGAAGAGCCAGAAGTCCAAGGTGCCAGATCTGGTAAATAAGGTGGATGACAACACAGCACCATGTTTTTATTTGACAGAAATTGCCATATAGAAGCCACGTGTGACACATGGAGCATTGTCATGAGGAGAATGATTTAGAAAACAGTTTAAAACACACCTTCTCTCAACCATAGCTCACACCCAACTGACTGCACCGAACAAGTTGAAACTTGTCACACATTGTTACTAAGGTTCAACGTGCCATTTCCTGTATTAAGGATCCACTCGGCAGCAGCATTCACCAGCAGCATTTTTTTATTACAACGCAACGACTCCATGTCACACATCACTTCTGGTATGGAAATTTCTGTCAAATAAACACCTTACAGTGTGTCCTCATCCACCTTATTCACCAGATTTGGCACCATGCGCCTTCTGGCTCTTCCCCAAAGTCAAAATGACCATGAAAGGCAAATGTTTTGAATCGATTCAGGACATTGAGGCAGCCGCGACAGTGCAACTAAAGACACTCAGAACTGCTTCAGAAAGTGTCAAGAATGATGGGATAAATGCAAGGGAGGGTATTTTGAGGGGAATTAATGACAATTGTGACTTTTACTGTAATACTTTTTTTTTAAATTTAAACATTCACTGTATATTTTGATCACACTTAGTATATTGCCAATAAAAGTGAAAACTGAGTAGGCCATGTACATATGTGGAAATATAATAAAAAGTTGTCAAACAAAAAAAGAAGCATAATACTATAATGACGTGTCTGTAATCATACAAAAACTAGTCATGTCTTTAGAACACATAGAGTCTTGTGAAACAATATTGTTGTTAAACAGAGACTATTTCTTTTGTATTATGAAGATATCAATTAATTAATGCAAATGATCCAACAATGTTAACAGAAAGAATAACTAATTAGATATCAATAGATTCTAACTTTTAAGATCCATCCATGTTGTAACAAGTGGCAGTATTTTATCTCTTCTTATGGTTGAGTGATACTCCATTGTGTAAATGTACCACCTCTTCTTTATCCATTCATCTGTTGATGGTCACTTAAGTTGCTTCCATCTCTTGGCTATTGTAAATAATACTGCAGTGAACATAGGCGTGCATATACCTTTTCAAATTAGTGTTTTGGATTTCTTCAGATAAATACCCAGAAGTAAAATTGCTGGGTTATAAGGTAATTCTATTTTTAATCTTTTGAGGAAACTCCATGCTGTTTTCCATGGTGGCTGCACCAATAAAACGAAACCTTTTATTATAAATTTTAGCAGGATGCAGTCAGAAGAGATGTAATAGAGGTGGAATCAATGGAACTTGGTGACATCTTGGATTTATTAGTGGAAGGAGCAAAAATCATCAAGGATGATATGAATATTTGTGACTAATCAAATGGAAAGATGGCGGCATCTTTATTAGTGCTAGGGAAGCCAGGCGGAAGATTGCTGAGTGAAGATGATACGCTGTGATGTTCTTTGGAGAGTATCTAAATATGACATTAAGGCTGGAAAAGCTTGATACTTACTGAGGGTAACATCTCTGAAATGTAGAGTAATGAAAATTGGAAAAACTTCCCAAATGAAGGTGGAAAGAATGTCACACATATAGATTAACCCCCCAAAAGCCTGAAAAGGTACATGAGGATGAAAAATGGTCCCTTTCAAAGGGAGTGGTTTTTTCCATAATCATTCTAATTTTTTTGTTAACTTTCCTCTATCCGGTAGAGATTAGGAAGATGCTCTTTGCTAATTAATTTTTACAATACACATTTTAATGAAAAGAGATAAAACACTTGAGGAAGCAATATAATTAGTAGATACTGTTAGCTTATAAATTTTATACTTATTGGAACACGAACATTTGTTGCCTGGTGCCTTGGTTGGCATTAATCTCATCTTGTATCTCTGGACTGTTGCCATGGCTTGGTTTTAACAGGACCAGAATAGCTGCTCCTAGATCGTCTCTGATAAAAGAATGAACACACTGATAATTATTCAAGGAACCACTTTGTCACTACTTCCATGGTTTGACTTAAGATGCGCTAGACATTGACATAAGGAGGCCGCAGTGTTTTACTGACCTCAATTAACAAGAAAGCAACATTTGTTTTTATTTGTGCCGTTAATGTGGGGAAAGGATAAGAAAAGTGCAATAAATTTCTAATTTAAATTTGGAACCCAGTAAAGGCAGAAAGTTTGACTTGTGTATGTTTGCAGTTCCAGGAATCATGGCCAATTTTTTAAATATAAGCTTTTTGCCAACATAATACTTTTAATGATCCATTTACTTGAAATTCTTTTCACATGTTCCCCGGAGTTTCTGTACTCAAACAGATCAGAAAGAATATGTGTCTCAGGCATTTGGGGCTTCTGTGATCTACTGTTTCCATTGATTTGAGTTGACAATAACTGTCATCATTCAGTGTGTCTCTTCAGGGGCTAACATTACATTTATCTTATTTTTTTTCTAAAGATCTTTGATATTATTTAACAGCAGTACCCAAACTTTGTTGGCTTATGTATTTGGATTTTGCTGGAAAGTTGTATATTTCACAGGAGCTCATAAATGACCTTCTGATGTTTTGCATCTTATCAACTGTAATATTTTTTGGGGGGGAAGCAATGTAAATAGAACTTGATTTTCACAAGGGTTTACAGAGCTTTACCTACTAGGCTATTTCTAAGAATCACCTAGTGATTTCCCTTTGCTGTCATTTTTGTTTATTTTTCTGTCTGGAATCAAAACGTCTATGTTTCTCTTTTTTTGTTTTGTTCTTACCAGTTTTTTTTTTTTTATAAACCTCACTTTGTCTCCAGTACTGGGCAAATTATATACCTGTTTTATTTTTCATTTTCAATTTTCAGTTTACTCAGTACCTAACAGCAGACTCACTCATTATTTCTTTCTGAACTCCTATGGAAGTTCCAGAAGACTATTTCAATATAGGTTCATTTACTTATTTAACAAATATTCACTAGGGGACTACTCTTTACTAGATTCCACACTGGGCACTGGAGATATGACTGAGGCACACTGTCCTCAGGGCTGTAGCATAATATAGCTGTTGAGAGCACAAACTTCGATTCAAACTTAGGTTTCACATCCAACTGTGATGGACAATTTTATGTGTCCGTTTGGCTAGGCCATGGCACCCAGGCTTTGGGTCAAGCACCAGTCACATGTTGCAGTGAAGGTATGTTTTAGATGTGATAAACATTTAAATCAGTTGACTTTGAGTAAAGCAGATTGTCTTTCTTAACATGGGTGGGCCTTGTCCAATCAGTTGAAGACTTTAAGAGTAAAGAGTGAGGTTCCTGGAAGAAGAAAGAATTAAGCCTGAAGGATGCAACATAAAGATTCTCCCTGAATGTCCAGCTGCTCTCCCGTGGAATTCAGACTCAAGACCACTCATTAACTCTTACCTGAACTTCCTGCTTGCTGGCTTTGTTCCATAGATTTTAGACTTGCCAGCCCCCATCGTTATATGAGCCCATTCCTTAAATCTCTCACTCGTTCTCTCTCTTCCCTCTCTATAGGTAAGTCGGTAGATAGATAAATAATAGATAGATAGATAGATAGATAAATAGATAGATAGATAGATGATAGATAGATAGATTTAAGTGTATCTATAGAGATACCTATATATAAATATTTATACGTATCCATATCCACATCTATAGCTATATTCTATTGGTTATGTTTCTCTAGAGAATGCTACTAATACACCAGCTCTTCTACTTACCAGTTAGACTGGTGATATTGCTTGTTTGAGCCTCAGTTTCTTCTTTGGTAAATGGGTTTTAAAGAGGATTGAATGAGTCGATATACGCAAAAGTGCATATCACTATACCTGGCACATATAGTGAATGCTCAACAAATGGTAACTTTAGCTTCCTAAGTTGCTAAACGTCTGAAGGGTCAGATGTGATACAGGCAGTTGTAGAGACATGAAAGAGTATTATAGGGCAGAACAGAAGACAGGCGGTTCAAAGTCTTGGGGCAAGGGTGGTCAGGAAAGGCTTTCTGGAGGAACTGATACTTAAACTGTGTCTGAAAAACTGAATAGCAATATCCATGTAATTGCATTAGTTCAGAGAAGATATTGGGCATTTATTTTATGCTGGACACAATGACATGCATCGGGGCAATAAATGTAAATAAGATACAGACATTTTATTAGGTCTAGAATGACCCCCAAAAAGGAAGCTTAGAGCAAATAGAGACCCTGTCACCCTTGCAGAACCAAGACTTCGGGAGACAAATCCAAATGTTGTAACTGCCTCTGGAGACCTCAATTTTTTAGCTGCAGTGTCTTAGTAACACCACTGTCCTCTTAGTTGTATCTGTCATAGAATCTGAGTGTAAAGGGATGATGTGATTCCAATTCCATAGCAAGGCAGAGGTAAAGGGCGGGGTGGGGGGGTTATGCTTCTGCCCACTATTAAGCCATTTCAGCTGAAGCTAATTGAGAGAAATGAGAAATAGACTGAGGCTTCAACACGGATCTAATGTGTCTTCCAGAATAAAGAAACGGAGGGAATTGTGCTTAACTAATATTCAAAGAGACAATTGCTGGAAAATTGAAGAAAGATTTGAGTCTACTGATTGAACCACAAACAGTATTGTGCAGAATAAAAATTTTACATACATATGTGTGTGTGTGTGTATACATATATATATATATATATATATATATATATATATATATATAGAGAGAGAGAGAGAGAGAGAGAGAGAGAGAGAGAGAGAGAGAGCACCATTGCATCGAACAGGCTTAATTTATGTGATGCATAATCACAAAGCAACTTAATTTTGATTTTCTGCCTTCTACTAATTCTTTAAATGTGATAGGTGAGTTTTTGCGTTGCACCTGAAAGAAAACTCATGATAATTCCACTACTTTTCTGATCATACATACATAAATTTTAAAAAGCCTGATTGTCGCTTTTAGACATCAAATACTATATCAATTCAGAAATTAGAATATCAATTTTCATGTAATAATTGACATTTTAATGTTCAAAGTTAGGACTTTCTCAAGTTTTTTTGCTAGGATTTTGTAGTGGAAAGCCTACATTCATGGAAAGAGTATGTAGTAAGTTTCATTTCTTTTTTGTCTTCTTCCTTGAAGTTGGGGTACACTGAGGAGAGCAGTGAGGGGAAAAGGAAAGTTCTTATTTGATGGGCTTTATGCTTTGTTGATGTGGCAACATTTGGAAGCTAACTCTTTCATGGTGTACTTTTCTGAGTTCTTTAGAGCCCACCCCCATCATAAGGATTCCTTACGATTTCCATGATACAACGGAACGAATCACGTTATGTTGCCCATTTACTTCTAAGGCTCCTAGGAATCTGATGATCTATCTCCAACTTCTTTCTGCTGAGGTCCCATTGGTCTTCCAAAATAAACCCATGCCAAATATCTCTCACACATAGAAAACATATTTCCTTCCCCTGAAAAATTCTAGGAGTACAAGCCAATCCTGTTGTAGGCCATCCATTGACAACTAATTATTCCTACTCTTGCCTTTTAGTTTTCTCAGAGTTACTTAGCTATCAGTCCACTGTCTCTGCCATATCTCTGGGAATTCATATAAACCCTCTGAGCAGTCAGTCTGAACTTTCTCTCACTGGCTTGAGGTGAAAACAGCCACTTCCTTTGTCCTTGACATTCTTGGAATGTGTGTGAGATCACAGCACACCAACATCTGTGTCCAAAAATTTTCTTCCCACTCTTTCTGTCTCCTGATCCTTTTATGTTTTCAAAGTTAGTGACTGGTTTTAGAATTATCTAAATGGTTATTAGCGAGCTACTTTTTACGTGTGGATATGTCTTACAACTAACTTTGGTATCTGATGTACTCACATATTATCTTACGGATTTTGATGAAATTTCCTTTTAATAAAATCTGATGCTCAAAAATAGATACCTAGAAATGTCATAAAATTGTAGAAAATGAGAAACGAAAAGATGATATTAAAACTACCAGAAGGAAGGTATAAATTATGCAGGAGTAATAACAAAATTCAAAAGGTTGGTTAAATTTGCAAGGTAAGCACAACATCATAATTTTTTGACACACCACCAAAAGTTTACAGAAAATTACATACCTTTTACAAATGTAAGAAAATACAAAGTTCATAGAATTAATTTAAGTATATATGTATACACACATACCATACCAGCCGGGGATTTGTGATAGGGCCACAGTGATTTATAAAGATGGTGTTGGTCAGGGATAGAAAGATGGATCAATGAAAAGAAAGAGATAGCCCCAAACCAGATTCAAGCACATATGTGGGATCTTGGCTTATATCAGAGGTGACATTACAAAGAACTACAAAGACAGTATGTATTATTGAATACATGGAGATAAGACATTTGGTTTTTCATGTGAAAAAGCATTAGATTCCTTCATCACACCAACATTTCAGATGGATTAAAAAATTAATGTGAAAAACAAAACAAAGAAAATATATGAGAATATGTTAATATCCATTTGTATATTCATTATCAATTACTGTGCAATACACTATCCACAACTCAGCAACCTAAAGTAACAATATTTATTATCTCAACGTTTGGAAAGGTCAGGTGTTATGGACACGCCTTAGCTGAGTTCTCTGTTTCAAGGTCTCTCGCAGGCTGTCAGCTGGGACTGTAGTTTTGGAAGGTACCACTGGGGAAAGTTCCACTTCCTAGCCACTGACGTGATTATTAGCAGGGTTCACTTCCTCACAAGATGCTGGACTGAAGCCTCAGGTCCTCTCCAGCTGTTGGTTGGAGGCTGCCCTCGGTCCCTTGCCATATGAGCCCCTCCAATGCAGCATCTTGCTTCATCACAGTTTCTTAATTAAAGCTTGAAAATCACAGAGGAAAAGAATGATGTATTTGACTACATCAGAGTTACAAATGCACTGTGAAGAAAATGAAATACAAGCCATAACATGAAGACGTTTTTCACAAAGTATAAGAAAGATAAATAGTCCAAATAGAAAGAAATGGGCAAAAAATTATAAGTGAAAATTCACAGAAGAACATAGATTAGCCAACAAACATATGGTATTGTGCTCCATTTCATCAGTAATTAGAAAATAAAAATTAAAACAGCAATGAGATGCCGATTACGCCATGAAATTGGCAAAAAAAAATTATATGACACTAAAGGGTGGTGTAGGAAACCAGGAACTCTCGTGCACCAGTGGTGTGGAATTAAACTGTTAAAACCACTTTAGAGAACAATTTTTAATATCTATTAGAATTGAAAGTGACAGTCTGTAACCTACAAATTTCACTTGTGTGTATATATTATGGAAAATCTCTCAACTGGACGGGAATTTTCATAGTGAAAAATATCAGTAGACCCAATGTCATTAGCAAAGGGAGCAGAGTAACAAACTTTGGTAGATTCATAGTACACAGTAGTTAAAAGAATGAACTAGATCTATATGTAGCAACATAGGTAAGTCTGAAAAATATGATTTTGAATAAAATAATCAAGTTGCAGAACAATAGAGTATGATGCCATTTATACAGATTAAAAATAAATAAAAATGTATAGATTGGTTGTTAATACATATCTGTAGCAAAAGAAAAAAACATGGGCTGGTTACACGACAAATCAAGATTGTGATTACATCTGGGGAGGAAGTAGGTATTAAACAGTAGTGATATGATGTAAAATGTTTCAACTTTATCTGGAACGTTAATTCTTTAAAAAATCTATGCTAAGTATTCCAAAGTATTGGGGAAAAATGGTAAAAGTATTTAAAGTATACATTATGAAAGGATTCCCCCATCTAGTAAACACATACATCACGCCACATATCTTTTTATCTTTTTATCACATATCTTTTATCTTTTTGCGTGTGTGAGAACATTTAAGTTTCTACTCTCTTAGCAAATTTTAATATACACTACAGTGGTGTCCGCTCCAGGTTCTGGGTTTTACATTAATTCCACAGGACTTATTTAGCTTATGGCTTACATTTAAAAACATTTCTCTTGTTTTTCAGTCTTTTTAAAATAAATCCTGACCTCTCTTCATTGTCACCTTGTCCCCAGCCTTGCTTGCGCTTTCCAGTCTTTCATTGACTTCCCTTTGCTCTTAGGATAAAAAAGAATAAAAAATCCCGACTTAGAAAAATAATAGGAGCATGTGAATGCTGTGTACCATTGATTAACAGTGTGTTCCTGCATGTTAACATGATTGTGTATAAATGGATGTTGAGTCAAGTAAGTTTGAGAAGTGCCAGGCAGAAGAAAGCAGGGTTTTTTTGCTGTTTTTTTTTTTTTTCTGCAGGGCTTCCTAGACCTTTTAATGACTTCTACTGAGCATTAGCGGTGGATTTCAGGGAAATGACTTCATCTCTTTGTTTTGTTTCCTTATGTGTAAAAAGGAACAAGATAGGAGTTACCTCACAGCATTGCCCCACAAATTAGATTAGACAATGCATATGAACTGCTTACCCGAATGCCTAGCAGGTAGTAAGCCCTACATAAAATCGGTAGTTATTGCTATTCATTAAGACGATCAATATAATGATGACACCTCCTGCTGCCACAGGTAAAATAGTCTACAAACTTAGCATAGAAACTTTTCCTCCCACCGCATGTCATTGGACTCGTGTTCTGCAGAACGTGCTTTGGAAGATATTACTGTCCACTTTTATTTATTTGTTTATTTATTTATTTATTTATTTATTTTGCAACTTTGCAATCTGTTGTTTGCATCTTCAGAAACTGAAGTGGGATATCCTATTATTGAAAATGACCTTTACCGGTTACCAGAGGGTAAGGGGGGAGGAGGATGGTAGAAGAGGGTAAAGAGGGTCAAATATATGGTGATGGAAGGAGAACTGGCTCTGGGTGGTGAACACACCGTGTATTATAGAATTGTACATTTGAAACCTATGCAACTTGACTAACCATTGTCACCCCCAATAAACTTTAATTTAAAAAAAAAGAAAAAGAAAATGGCCTTTACCTATCTAGAACGTTATACTGGGCCTCTTGGTCAGTATCCTCACACAGCTACTGGCTATAGCCATTGTGAATACCATAGCAGGCCATGAAAAGACTTAGGTGCTGATTACTGCTGTGGAACTGCTAAGGCAGTTCCATGACATTTTATTCAGCAATTTGGTTCACACAGTGTAACAGCTTATGCCTATTTGGCCCACCCTGGCAGTTACACGAGAGGCCTCATAACTCATACCTTATCATGCGGGGATGTGGAAGTATAATATTAACCGTCCCTTTCCAGCAAATGATGAGCCACCTCTCAGTTCCCTCCCCATGTTCACCCACTCACCTCCCTGGATTTTCTTCTCTACCTAAATATATAATTGTGATAAGGTGAGAATTGCTTTCCCAGTGGCTGAACATTTTGGAGCCTTCTTGGACAGAATCACTGGAAAATTAAGGAAGAAGTTTGGGAGAGTTGGAAGAAAAGGAGCCAGGTCAGAAGCTCCAATACTGGAAGACTCCTGCTCTTAACTCTTTTCTTGGTGCCTCCTCTCCCTACCCTGTAACTGCGAGTGATGGTGCTGATGGTTATATTGAGGAGGAAAAGGGGAGAGAGTGAGGCTGCGTTCACTGCATGCACATATTCACTGATTAGGAACCCCAGCCTGTAGGAAGCCCAAATATAATAGGACAGGTGCTCAGGAAATGAGAGATGTGAGCAGCAAACCTGGCTTAGCTCTGTCATTGTAAATCTTGTGACTTTCTCTACATTTATGAGGGAAAATTATTATGACTCACATTCCATATATTTTCACCACTGAATCATTCAATGTGAATTGTGTTTCAATGTAAGCAATATTTTAAAGGTAGACTTTTATAAAACACACACACTGAAATTTTTGCATAGGGGAAAAAGGCAAACAAAACAATAAAAACAATCAGTGCCCTCGAAGTCATAAATTTCACAATGACAAAGTAGCTATTAGTTGACCTGAAAATTCTGCAATTGGAGGAAGTTGGCCCTTTGTACATGATGTTTATGTAGGCTTTTCCATTCTGCCCTTCCGTTTCCTTATCTCGAAAATAAGTCAAAGAAGACCCTTTCTAGCTTAAAGGTCTTTAAATATTGCTTTTTCCCCATTGTGTAATTACTATGTCCAGGTTTCTGAACTATGAAACACTCTATAAACATAATCAGTACGTGATTATCTAACACTTCCCCCATTCACTCCTTCTGTCTTGCCTACCTCAATTAATAGCAACTCCTTCTCCCCATAATTCACATTTCCTGCTCTCTCTCACCCTAAATGCAGGTGAAATCCTCCTCAGAAATGTTTGCCTGTGCTCTCACCTTCTTAATCCTTTTCCATACTTAATTCAGTAAGTTTCCAAAAATACAAAGGTCTGACAATTAAGTTTGCGAACTTATTGCAACGATATTGCTAACCTTTTTTGATATCAGATGTATTATTCATTATGAATTTGTACCGATTGGACAAAGAGTTCACCAAGTATACCATTTGGAAGTGCTGAAAAGGCTACATGAAAAAGTTAGACAACCTGAACTTATCACCAACAATCCATGGCTCTTGCATCACGACAATGCACCAGCTCACACGGCACTGTCTGTGAGGGAGTGTTTCACCAGCAAACACATCACTGTATCGGAACACCCTCCCTACACACCTGATCTGGCCCCCAATGACTTCTTTCTTTGTCTGAAGATAAATGAAATACTGAAAGGAAGCCATTTTGATGACATTCAGGACATCCAGGGTAATACAACAATAGCTCTGATGGCCATTCCAGGAAAACAGTTCCAAAATTGCTTTGAAGCGTGGACTAGGCACTGGCATCAGTGCATAGCTTCCCAAGGGGAGCACTTGAAAGGTGACTGTAGTGATATTTACCAATGAGGTATGTGGCACTTTTTCTAGGATGAGTTCGTGAACTTAATTGTCAGACCTCGTGTCTATTGGATCATGGCTCTCCTTTGCCGAAACCGTTTACTAAGTCCTCTTTGCTTGTGGGACAAATCTCCAACACTGCAACATCTCCTCCAAGGCCCCTCACAACCTGTCTCACCTTGCCTGTCTCCATGGCTTGGGTCAGGTCCTTACATTAGAACTACGTAGGCTGAATAATGTCCCCCAGAGATGTCCATGCCCTAATCCCTTCAATCTGTGATTGTTACCTAACATGGCCAAAGGGATTTTGCAGATGTGATTAAGTTAAGGAATTTGAGACAAGGAGCTCATCTTGAATTTTCTGAGTTGGTCTATTGTAAGAGGAAGGCAGAAGAATACCAGTGAGAGAGATGTGAGGACAGAAACAGAAATTGGAGTGATGCAGGGCAATGAGCCAAGGAATACAGGCAGCCTCTAGAAAGTGGAAACAGCAAGGAATGAATTCTTTCCCGGAGTCTTCAGAAAATGATGCAGTTCAAATGGCACTTTGATTTTACCCCCGTAAAACTCATTTTGGATTTCAGACCTCCAGAGCTCTGATAAATTCCTGTTGTTAAAACAAAAAACCCACTATGTTTGTTGTCATTTATCACAACAATAATAAGAAAGTAATACAAGGTACCTGAGGTATATCAGCTTGTATAACAGTTTTCTTTAACCTGTATCATTAAGAAGCTTCAATGCAAGATAATAATTACATTAATAATGTATCTTTGAAACTAAAGCTCAAAACTGTTATATATGTATTGGACTATCCCTTTTGATGGTAGTATGCCAGGGCAGAAACAGAATTGGATTAGAAAAAGACAAAACAAAGCAAAATTGGGTATTATCGTGCTGCTATCTCAGAAATCTTATATAAACATACATAAATCACTTCCCTTCTCTAGGCCTCAGGTTCCCTCTCTGTAAAACTATGCCAAGCTCTTCCAGATTTAATATATTCATAGTCTATACCTATGAATGATTCAGTTAAGTCATTTTAAAACGATCCTAAGTGTGAGAATTAATCACTATGTCTAACATTGACCTTGACATTTTTGATAGAAGGAAGGTACTTGCGAGAAGAGAAGAGAGCTACTTCTCATATTCTGTTTCTCTAGTTTGCAAAGGCAAAATAAATTTGCCAGGTCACTGCTTCTCATAATACACAGGCTATCAAATTAATCCCAGCAGCGATATATCCCACAAACCTAGCTACCCAGAGTTGATGTACAATAATAAATTCTTGATGTGATCCCAAAGGAATACTATACAATTGATTATTTCAGTGGCATAGTTTTATTTTTTTTAAATCCCAGAGCAATACACAAAATTAAAAATGTTCATAAATATACTGGGGGTGCCAAAAATATATATACACATTTTAAGAGATGTTATCTTTGTATTACTTTTCAAAGTTGAGTTGAATTACGGTAGCAATGTATAGTACGACGTTCGCTCAAAAGATGACATTAATCAAATGAATGCTAGTGTCATCATGCAACAGGCAGGACAGTTAAAGAAAATGGCAGAAGCACAGTTGTCATTTGAGGAGCGCAAGACCACCGAGACGTGACAGCTTACATCGGTGAGAATTTGCCAGGACAATGGATAGGAAGAACAGGTGTGGTTGAGTTTCCCCCACATTCTCCTGACTTAACACCCCTTGATTTCTACCTATGGGGCACCTTAAAGGATGTGGTGTACCATAGAAAACAAGCTACACTGGTGGTACTTTGGGACGAAATTGAGACATCATGTGCTGCAATACAAGTGGACACTTTGGTCACTGTTGCTCAAGCAGTAGTTCGCCGTCATCAGAAGTGTCTGGACGCCGATGGTAACCACTTTGAGCACGCCTTATAATTGCAGAAGTCACACGGGACTCGTATTCATCTTATGTTATTGGTATATATTGAGCATTACAATTTAAATACAGTTTTCCTTTCTTAAAATATGTATACTTTTTTTTGGCACCATCTGTATTTTAAGCCACATAGATATGAGGGTTTTTTTTTGTTTGTTTGTTTTTGTTGTAAATCAGCCCGTACATATGGGAAGCTGGGTAACATTAAAAGTAACTTCATCATCTGTCATAATCTTGAGTGTATCCTGAAATACTCATTTATCTGGCATTCATTCTTGAGTTTTAAAAGACTTGAAATATTGCAACCAGCAGAATCTACTGCAATCTAGATTTTAATTTTGGATATATTATTATATGTGACAAAAATCAATAAAGAGAGCATTTGCTTAAGACTGAAAGTGTAACTGCAGGGTATATACATATGATGTATACGCTTTAGCAGGATCTCTTTCTAAAATTGCTGATCCATCTATCAACATGTAAATCGTGAGCTCGTGGAAAGTATATCTTAGGCATCTTTGCACCCTCAGCAAAGTGTGGGACTTCAGTAAATGTGTGCTGTATTGTAATGAGTGTTTTTCAAAGGCACTGCATTTTGCTAGCTGTCCTGTGAACTACTTAGTCAGTACATTCAAAAGTACCTATTTTTAAGAAGCATGCAATATAGTTGGTGAGAAAATAGCTTTTAAGCTTTACTTTATTGAGTGCTTAATATGTGCTAGTCAAATTCTCATGATGATAATCACATGTGAAACTGTGGGGTGAACAGTGGGGCAAATGCAACTTACCTCCACGGGGGTAAATTAATAGCAACTGGACATAAAATTGTGTCACATGAAATCAGTCCAGATCGTAATATTTACACAACACATTGATCATTGATTTCATTATTATGATCATTAAATATATTTTGATAAACTATTATCTCTGATATAAGTTTAATGCCAAGTGTATTTATGCCATTTCAATATTGAAAAAAATCACTAATCTATATGCGATACGTAGAACTCTTAGAATTTTCAATTATTCAGAATACTAGATTATACAAGTATTCAAATAGTCAAATTCATATAGACAGTTATAAGAATTTATGGAATATACTTTATTTATTTTTGGTTCATTAATTCAAGAAATATTTATTTACAGTCGTCTCATAAAAGTGGTCATGTTTGACAATATGTCAGCTGCAAGCAACAGATATTTAACATGTACAACATTAAATCTGCTGATGATTGTAATGCAGAAAATTTAGAGACATCAGTATACACCATGTCCATGCACTGATTTGACTTTCTGGTAGAAGAATAGAATGTGATGGCAGAAAGGAGCCTTAGCAACTAGCTAGTCTAAACCTCTTCCATATTCCAGTTTTATAGGTGAGGACGCTGAGACCCAGAGAGAAGTAACAGTCAAGATCATATTGTAGGATACTATCAGAGCCAGAGTTAGATCTCGGATTTTCTGACGTCCAGGCCATTGTGCTTTTACTGTGCTGAGCTGCCTCCATAGTTATATATTTCTCTTAATTGCCTTAATTATCTTTTCTTTGTTTGGACACTGTATATACACAGCCCAAAAAGCAGAGCTAAAATGCAGCTATGCTTTCTTGGGATTGAACCCTTGAATTCTCTTTGGATGACATAGTGAATGAGTAGAAGGGAGTACTGGGAAACAATCCTCCATGACTGTTTCATGATTCTGCATAGTTCATGTCCTCTGGTCATCTGCAGTCCAGTTAAGAATGTTTGTACAAAGAGAACTTGTAGGATAGTAAAGCTTAAAGACATCTCCCTCTTTGGAGACAGTCAAGATTAACAAAGATAAAGACCTCCTCTTGCTTTCCTCAGAGACATTTGCTGACCCAGAGTGAAGATAAGGTTTCTCTCGCTCCAGAAAGAGAGGATTACCAGCAGTCCTATATAAAACCAGAATTTCCTAAGTTGGCGGTACTTCTCCTTTGATGCAACCAACTACATGTGCAAATACCATGTGACGCTCCCTGTGTCACCCCATGAATATTTGGGCCCAAGAAATTGGTGCTAAGACATTGTTCTGGTGGCTGCTTCTGCTGTGAGTAATAAATGGGCTTTGTCTCCAACCCGAAGCTTTTGTATCATATATATTATATATATTATATGTTATATTATATATAATATTATATATTATATTGCATATGCTAATTTGTTAGTTTGCGAGTAAGGTAAAATCTCAGATCCTTCAAAGTTTATAACTTAGCGAGATAGAGCTGGCCTGCTGTCATAGTATTCGAATTAGCTCATGTAGTAATGAAATAAGCCAGAAATCCTTATGAGAATACAAGTGTTTCTGGGTTACAGAACTGAAAGATACTTCCCCGTCAATCACTCACAGAAATATTTTAAATTACACTATCTAGTTGTCTGTATCCAGTTATATAGTTCACATACCAAAGTGTCCTTTGGGGACAAATGAAACCAAGTGGTGCTCTTTGAATTTATGCCCCTGGCATTCTAACCTAAAACTGGAATGATTTAATTTATACCAGTGGCAAAATTACTTTCTCTAAAAGTGGACCTTAGAGATCACTAGTCAAACCCACTCACATTTAAATTTGCAGATTTGTCATTGATGAGAGTCTAAATTTTTTAACTTTTGTTAAGACCAGATGGTTGGAATGAAACAAATTTAGAGCAACGCTAATGTACAAATTAAAATCTTTGAAAGTACTTTTAGCGCCATTTTTGTAGTTTGAGTTAATATCAACCACACATTCAGCTAGGATGAGGCACTACCTATTCATTCTTAATTCTCAAAACTATCCTGTGGTATCAGTGGTATCACCATTTAGCAAATAAGAAAATCCCTACCCAGAATGATCTCCAAGGACACAGAAGTTAGTGAATGGAAAGGTTGGATTCAAGCCCAGGTCTAATGAGTCTAAGTCCTCTGAGCTTGCTTCCGCTTTGTCATCTGAACACTCCCCTTCCTCAACAATATAGGAAGGAAAAATTAATCTTTGTAGGCATTATGATATAACAGAAATAACTCATTATTTGCAGTATGAAGACCTATTTATAAGTTCTGATTTTTCTATATAATATGGGTTTTTTTTTGCCCTTAAGAAGCTTACAGTTTAATGGGCGATTCAGAGAAGTTGGTGAGCCTCTTAACTTTGCCCATTTAAAGTCCTCCAAGGCTTCCTGTGTAGGACACTGTTATCATTGTCCACAAGGTGCTGATGATTTGGCTCTTCCAGGCTCTTCTTTGTCTCCCACGATGACCTTTAAGTTTCTGAAACTCCCCCAAACTCCTTTCTGTCAGGGCCTTCTCACATGTTCTTCCTGTGCAACTGATCGCACTCCATTCATCTGCATTCCTCTGCTCTCTGGCCTCCATTCATCATTTGGCCAACTCCTCTGCTTAAAGGCTTTGCTTAAATGTCACTTTCTCAGAGAAGTCTTCCCTGATCCCTTAAATTACAATAGTACCTCGGTTTTCGAATGTCTCCATTGACAAACTTCGGTTTATGAACGCCGTGAACCTGGAATTAAATGCTTCGGTTTTCGGACATGCCTCGGAAGTCAAACATGTCACACGGCTTCTGCTGAGTGCAAGATCCTGAGGCCTAACTGTCGGCTGTTTTCGAACGTTTCAGAACTTGTGGTTATGTTCGAAAACCGAGGTACCACTGTATGTGAAATCTTTCATTACACACTCCCAGGTTGCCCTCTGTCTTTCTCAGTCCCGCTTACTTTTCTTTCACGGTACCTCAGTTTCTTCCACTTCATCAGTGTTGGAGATTATGGAGGAAGGGAACTATAACAATTAAATGCATTTTGACTTTAATGAGGTATGTAGAAATAGTTATATATAAACTGTTATATATAATGAGGTATGTACAAACAGTTATGTATTTCACCTTTTTCCTTTTCAATGCCTGAAGAGGGAAAAAATCCTTCACATGAAACCACTCCCTTCTGAAGTATTCAGGAAAAAAAAATAGCTTTTCTTTAAGAGAAGGGAGGTTGGGAGGAAGAGACTAGTAAAGAGAAGGAAAAAAAATAAATCTAGTTGAACTAATATCTAACTAGTTAACATTTAACAATTTATGTATAATATGTTTTGTTAATTTGTGGAAATTAAATTATTTCAGGGATAGTGTGTGGTATTTTATGTATTCAAACTCCATCTGCTTACATTTCTACCTATGAAAAAGGCAGAAGGAAAATTCCAATCTAAGACAGGCATTCTCCCAATAGGATTGGTAAACTACCTAAAATTTTAATCAAAGAAAGCCTACCATCTATTACTTGCAGAGGACAGTTATTTTTGATTCTTAAGAACGATCTCTGCCTATGGGAACTTTTCATTTGGTTTGGGAACTAATGGCTAAACTGTATTACATATCCATAATTGGCTACTTTTTCAAATACATTCATAATTGCTTTAGATACCTTTTTGTAGAGCATTTAATTTACAGATACTTTCTGTGATATTTTCTAATAACTTAATTTAAAGACAATTGTTTTTCATTTAGAACAAAGGTACTTAGATCCCAGGAGAATAGGGTGTTGGCTTCATAAAACTTGTTCCCATTTGAATTCCTGAAATGATAAATATTCAGATATGAGTTGAATGCCTACATCATTTAAAGCTTAGTGTGTAACAGAATCTAATCACACATGGGATGTTCATTTCCTTTCCGTGGAGATTTGCATTGCAGACAATAACAATAGACTTTATACACACAAAGTATAGTCCTGTATAGGGACAAGGGGGTGGTTTAGGCACAAAGACAATTTAGTTAAACATGGGAGGAAGATGCATTTGCTGCCCTCAGAGAAATCACAGACAGCCAGGGAGACAGGCTTGTAAACAATCAAATACAAAATTAAAAGTGTGAAGATCCTTGAATAGCAGGCCAATGAGCAATTAGTGTCCATTCAAGATTTGCAAGCAGCAAAGGAACACGATCAGGGTTACAATTTACAAAAACTTCTTTGGTGGCTGAGGTAGAGAAAGACGGGCTTCCAGAAATTGAATTGGCATGACAATGTCACAGTCCAGGTAACAAATAACCTGTACCAGAGTGCAGTGTCCGGACATGGAAGGTGATTTTTCTGCTCTTTGTCCTGCTGGGTAAATGACATCTGGAGCTTTGTGTTCAGTTCTGGGTATGACACTTTAAAAGAGATACAAATGCAGGAGGTGTGTCTGAAGCATGGGTAGCAAACCCTCGTGCTTTCAGGGGCCAGATAAGTCACATAGACGGGACAAGTATGGCAGCTACGAGGGCACAGGCTAACACTGTATGAGTAGGGACTGACGGATTGGTGAGAACGTATCCTATTGAAATAGTACAAGGAGACAAGCCCGGTTTTATTATGTGTTCATAGAAAATAAGACAAAATACTTTTTTTTCTGTGTGATCTACTGGTTTTGAAATGTTAGGTCACAATTTTTGAAAACACAGTACAAGGAAACCAAAATTGTCCTGGGGGCCACCACTTTGGGGCATTTGCTTGAAAGTGTCTGTACACTGTCGTGAAGAATGTTTGGAAGTGGTAAAATTTTTAGACTGTGGAAGAGAAGGCCGATCTGTGGCCAGTTGAAAAAGGCTGGTGGAATTTGAGAACCACTTCAGACAGCAAACGACTCTCACGGGTGAAGGAGGGACTTGTTGTGTGTGATTTTTTTTTTAAGGGCAGAAATAAAAAAGACCAGGTGGGCGTTTCAGGGAGATGGATTTCAAGTACAAATAAACAATGCTTTTGAATGTCCAGTTCTGTAGGACTGGTAATGAGTCACCTTGGGAAGTAGCGAACTCAGCTGTCAGTGGAGGTGCTCAGGCAGGAAAAGAAGACCATTGGAAGAGGCCGCTGCAGGGGGGATTCATTCTAGAGCCCTGTTGAAGGAAAATACTTTTAGGATAACTTTCCACTCTGAATCTCTATGGTTCTTTTGGACACGTCTAGCTCAGCATGAAGAAGCAGTTTGAGAGACTGTCAGAAATATTAGGGGAAATACAGACTCCATTAGCAGAGATAGGTACCTAAAGTAGGGTGAAAAATTAAGTGTGATGTCACTGGGAATGGCCTTAACATATGGATTAGTGTGTCTCCCCGAAAATAAGACCTAGCCGGACCACCAGTTCTAGTGCGTCTTTTGGAGCAAAAATTAATAAAAGACCCGGTATTATATTATATTATATTAATTATATTATGTTTTATTATACCTGGTCTTATTTTACTATAAGACAATTTAGGTAAAAATGGGAGGAAGATCCATAACACCGGTTCTTATATTAATTTTTGCTCCAAAAGATGCATTAGAGCTAATGGTCCGGCTAGGTCTTATTTTTGGGGAAACGCAGTAAGAGGCCTAAGTTAGCACCCTGGTCTGCTGCTTACTTGGTTGGGGAATGAACTGGGGAAAGTGACTAAGATTTTCTGGGCTTGAGTCCCTTATTGGTAGAATAGGCAGTTTTGACTAGGTTAGAGTTCTTACATTTTAGTATGCCTACGAATCACCTGGGAGTTTGTTAAAAGTGATTCATGGACCCCATTGCCAGACATTCTAATTTAGTGAACCTGTAACAAACTATCAAAGCTCTATGGATTTGTAGACTTCTGTGTATTTGGATTGGACTTTTAAAATTAACTCTGATTCTTCAATCAATAATTAGGTGTTTTCATTTCCAACAATATGGAACCTTGTCTTGTAGGCACCAGCTTTTCATTTTTGCTCTTTTGTTCATTTATTAATATTTTAGTATTTTATTTCATCCTGGGAATGATGGAATGGGACGACTAAGAATGGAATTTGAGGGAAAATGGTATTTTCTCATTGGCCGTAGTTAACACTGCTTCTCCCCCTTCCCAAAGCAGAGAATTTTAGAAAATGAAACTAAGCAGTGGGGAGAACTTCTTTATCTGAGTTATGCAACTAGCTTGGTCTACTCTCCTTAAGCCAATTTTAGACATAGATTTTATCACTCAGATGGAAAGAAAAAGCAACCCTCAACTCACTCATCAATACCAAGAGCAGAGAAATGACAGAGCAACAGAGAACTTTGGGTTCCTCCCAGAAACTACCTGCAGACCTTTCTTACTTAGTGGCAAGGGATTATCTGTGTATTCAAGTATGAAGTATTATTAGTCCGTGAGAATCCAATTCAAGTTAAGGGATTAAACTGTTTTGATGTAGGTAATTATGTCAATTTTTTACAATTGTATCAACACTAGTATTGGCACTTTTATTTTCTACTCATCTTTATGAGGTAATAAAGGCACCTGAAAGCAAAACATTTAGGTAATTGCATCAAGAGGCCTTGCTACATAATATATATATAAAATATCCGCAGGTCCTTACGCATCATTTTATTCAGCCAAAGGATTCTCTGTTCCTTCCTCTTACCAGGCACTGTTCAATAAAAATATAATCTGAGCCACACATGCAAACCACATATGTAAATTTAAATTTTCTAGCAGCCACATTACATAGGTAAAAAGAAACAGTTGAAATTACTTTTAAAATACATTGTGTTTGCCACAGTACCTTTGAAACATTTCAAGCACTCAGTAGCCACATCTAGTTGGTGGCTGCCGTACTGGAGGCACAACTCTAGTCAGTTACCTTTCAATCATTTGTCTCCATTCACTGAAAAGTTGTCACCAGCTCACAGTATCCCCATTCATCCCTAGTTTCATCGTGGTCCGAAAGGACTTCACTGTCTGCAAAACCCTTGGTCTATCTTTTCATCCTCAATAAGCTGTTGTTCTTTCTTTCCATCTCAGCCCCCCAGTCTTATGGCCTCACCTGGATCTTATGAACCGTAACTTCTCAAACGCTGATATAAATTCTGTCATTTCATTCTCTGATTGAAATGTCTTTCCCTTCCAAGCTCTCTCATTCATCCACCCTCACTGTAACAGTCTTTTGTCATCATTGGAGGATCTAGTGAAACTTTACCTCAATTTTCAGTCCCCTGGGGGATCTGTATCCGACTTCAATTCTTTGGAAGTTCTGAGGGTTATCAGTTCAAACACTTTCTCACCAGGATCCCCATGTCCTTTATCACAGCTTCGTCATTTTCTTCAATCATCTCTTGCCCCAGCTTTATTGAGGTGTAATTGACACAGGATATATATATATATATATATATATATATATATATATATATATATATATATATATACCGGGGGTGCCAAAAAATGTATACACATGAATTGTGTCCATCTTTTGTTATGAGTATATGTTGAGTATTACAATTTTAACACAGCTTTTTTTCCTTTCTTAAAATGTGTATACATTTTTTTGGCACCGTGTGTGTGTGTGTGTGTGTGTGTGTGTGTGTAAACTTGATGTTTTGATACATGATGTATTGTGAAGTGATTTCCACAGTCAAGCTAATTTATAAATCATCACCTCACATAGTAACCATTTTTCTTTTTTCTTTTTTTTTGTGTGTGAGAATACGTAGTATCTACCCTCAAGGCAAATTTTGACTGTACAATAAGTATTGTTAACTATAGTCACCATGCCATACATTGATCTAGTACATAACAGATACCCCAAGCATATCTTTTAAACAGGTGGATGGAAGCAAGAAGGGAAGGAGGGACGGACAGACAGACAATGTAGAAACCAAACTGCATTGGTTGGTTTGCAGATATACCACCATGTGATAGACTAAAACCCTTGTTTGCTAGTGACTATAGGGAAGTTGGAATAAGGGTCTGACTATATATTGGTTGAAAGTTCGGTTTATGTGGAATTGAAACATAAAGATTAACAATAGCACGCATTTTTCAGTGTTCGTCACAGGACATTACTAGGCTCTTGTCATACATTATTTCTATCTTTGCAACCACCTAAAATATAGTTATCATTTACTGCTTTTTGTAGCTGAGGATACCTAGTTTTAGAGAACTAGAGATATCCCTATTTTCCCCACTTTACAGCTCAGAGAGGTTAAGTACCTTAACAAGTTCACACAATTAAGTAAGGGCTAGAAGTGGGAATGGAAATGGGGTTGACCTGCCTCCTCTGCAGTGATCCTTATCATTAGGACACTTTGATCACGTATTAACCCTTTTGGACCAGATAAGATCAAAGGTACTTGGTGGTATAAATATCCCTCGGTACTTCCCCCTGGGCTCAAGGTCTAGCCCAGTGAGCCTCCCTCTCGTGGAACATGAAGCCGTGTGTTCCTGATGCTGACCTATTAAATACTCCTTGATTCTTGCATTGTTGCCACTTATTGTCTTAGACTTGAGAAGTATGGTTTATTAGATAAAATGGACCAGGGAAATTCTCTTACCCTCTCAAATACTTAGCTTTCTCACATGTTAAATGCGTAAAAAATAATAGTAATTATTCCAGGGATCTTGCTGATATTGAATGGAATAATATGTTTAGTGTCCACAGCAAAATGCCTGACACTTAATAAATATTAGATACTAATATTTTTATGACCCACTGAACCAGTTTGACCTGGCTTCATGCAACTAATTAGAAGACGGGGCCGGAGCTATTGTACAGTAGTATCCTTTCTTGCTACAGAGTCCTAATTTGTTTTGGGACATACAGTAGATCTTCATGATGTCGCTGATAAAGGATGAGCCATAGAGCTGAAGTGAGGAGATTTTAGGTTTCCTTTTTATAAGAGTTGAAATATAGTAAGTGCCTGGCTTGCAGAGGATAATCACATTTATAATCCTCATATTTTGCTATACACTTCAAAATTGATGACAGAGATATTCTTATAGCAGTGTTCTTTTTGGATTTGTTCCCCTGTCTGTCTACATATACACTGTGCATAGCATCTGAGGATGATAGGAGGGAAGAGAGAACTCGACATGGAGAATATTTATGATTCTATGGCTGCAAAAGACAGCAATTTCTCTATTTTGAGGTTGAGCCCATAGTCTGCCTATTCTGTAGCTTACAAAGTAAAACCTCACTGTGGAGATTCTAGCGACAAGAGCTGGATCCAATTCCTCTTCCGATCACCATTTGATCTTATCTGTAATGATGCTAACCATAGTGGTACTTGAATGTAAAAATCACTTAAACTCAGAGAAGTCTAGTTAGAAATGCATTCCTGTTTAAATCACCAGTATACTGTATTATAGGCTTCACTGTACTGTTAGAAACAGAAAATTTATATTATGGAAAGAGTTGGTTCAGGTGCTATATTTAATCACTGATGATTTACTGATATTTTAAGTAAAATTAAGAGAAAAGAAACATGATAGATTTTTGAACTTATTTAAAACTGGTTCAGAAAAAAAAATCTAAAGAATTTTGATTAAAAGGAAGAGATGAAAAATACATTTCATTTAAAAAATCAATAAAATGTATTTCCAAATTGTGGAAAGATGATCAGTCAAATATAAGAAAACACATTTCTTTATCTCTCATCAGTCACAGTGAACTTCTCTCCCCCTGAAACTGCCATTTGATCTTTCTATACTTGCTATATAATAGCACGTATCACTGTAGCTCTATATCAGAATTATTTATGTTTATATCTGGCGTGTCCTTGAGTAGAGAATGTCATAAAAGCATTATCTCATATACATTACCACCAGATACTGCACTTCCACGCTCACACAAGAGCCCAGGAGTCAAGGTAGTTAAAAATAAATAAGGAAAGAAAAAATATATACCAGGTGTGCCAAAAAATGTATACAAGTGGACACTTTGGTCAGTGTTGTTCAAGCAGTAGTTCACCATATTCAGAAGTGTCTGGATGCTGATGGTAACCACTCTGAGCACCTCTTGTATTTTGCAGAAGTCAAACATGACTTGTATTTATCTTTTGTTATCGGTATATATTGAGTATTACAATTTTAACACAGTTTTTCTTTCTTAAAATGTGTGTACATTTTTTGCCACCCTCTGTATATGCTTTAAAGGTAATTAGTATATTACTAAATTACAGTATTAACAAATTAAAAGACATAAATGTCATTCTGAACATGTATCAGTGATATAAAGTGAGGCCAAAATCTGTGATTCATCATGGTAGCTTTGTGTTTATAGGCTTAACATTAAATCTTCCCCCTGAAAGCCTGACATCTCCCAAGAAAATATAACTCACGTGTGAGTTGTTGTAAGCATATAAATTTTAGAGTACCCCAAATTCTAGAATGAATTCTACTTTGGTCAGTATGATGGACTAGATATTTTTAACGGTACTCCCAATGAAATAAAAATAGATTTCGGATACATTATAACAAGCTAACTTTTAAAGCACCACCATATTTCATGGAAGGCACTAAGGGCTCAAAAGGGAGATTCATGAAAAAAAATCAGTGAACTGAAACTTCTAAAGGTGAGAGGTGAGAAAATATGAAAGTCAGAGTTGCTCTGTGAGCAAGAGTCAATTGCAGTTGTGGAACTGAGATTGCCCCTCTTCCCCTACCCCTGCAAAATGCAGGAGATAAAAATGAGATTTCTGTGTTAATTCTGCACCATTGGAGAAGGCTACTGTGTGTGATAGGCTTCTCAGTATACCTTGTCTTCTGGCGGAAGGAGACACCAATTCTCTTTGGAAGAAAGCAATCCGATGTAGCGCCTCTGTCTTCTGAACAATGAAGTTCAGTCACAATAAAGCATCACAAAAACCACAAGGAAGCAAGTGATCATGCGTGAGAATTAAAACACAATAATAAGAAACCCCAACAGGTTTAGACTTCATGTACAGAGGATGCCAAAAAATGCATACACATTTTAAGAAAGAAAAAAAAACTGTATTAATTGGAATCCTCAATATATACCAATAACAAAAGGTGAATACAAGTCACGTTTGACTTCTGCAATTACAAGAGGTTGTCAAAGGGGTTCCCATCAGTGTCCAGACACTTCTGATGACTGCGAACTACTGCTTCAGCAACGTTGACCAAAGTGTTAACATCTCTTAAAATGTGTATACATTTTTTGGCACCTCCGGTATATGTATATGGACTTCATATATATACATAACAGAAACTTACTCCTTGGGTAATGTTTAAAGAAAGAAAAGATGAATGCAATAAAATTAGCAACCAATGAGAGAGTATACAAAATTACCAGCAAATTTGAAAAAGAACCCAAGAGAATCCTTAGCAATAAAGGGTTCTAACAGTTCACTCTGCTTGTTTATGATGATATGTGAAGCTGAGGAGGCAGTAATTAGATGCACTGTTTGAAGAAATTTCTGGATCAAATCTATGTAAGCAATCCAGGAAAAATTGCCATTCCAGGGAGTACAACAGCCAAAGCTGCTCTTCACCCACACCTTTCTGAGGAAGGAGAACGGACCTTCTACCCTTTTTTAATCTCTTTATAAACTCACCATCTGATATTTTCTGACTCAACCTTTCTGTCCCTGTTTCTTTATTATTATTTTTTTAATTATTATTCCTGTTTCTTTTTTTAAAGATTGAGGGTCAATCAAGAGCACATATATGACAATAAACAAAATATATTAAAATAAAGTACAGTATATTTTTATATAAAAAGTAATTGTTTTTAAAATTTGGCAACATACAGAGGGTGCCAAAAAAATGTATACACATTTTAAGAAAGGAAAAAAAAAACTGTATTAAAACTGTAATACAATTAATGACGCTAGCATTCATTTGATTAACGCCATCTTTTCAACGAATGTCATACTATACATTGCTACCACAATTCAATTCAACTTCAAAAAGTAATAATACATAGATAACAGCTCTTAAAATGCATACATTTATTTTTGGCAACCCCAGTATATTACAGAATGGTCTAATTTTGTGCTCAGCAAATAAAATACATTCAGGTCATAATTTTATAATTTATCTTATGAATTTGGCTTTATAATTTAACCTTGTGCATCATGTGAAATTACTTTATGGATTTCTCTTATGAATTTGCAAAATATCACCTGGCCTCATATTTTATAACCTAACAGCCATAGCACACCCAAAGATTCCCTTTACTGCTAAAGTATGAAATAAAATACTTCCTTTGAATGTCCTCCAAATTCTAACATTTCCAGTTGGTTTCTTTTCCCTACAAAAGTAGATACTGATGGCTGACAGTAAAACTTAATTATTAAGCTATAGTGATGACTTTATGTCTGGTCAGATTTAACAATGCCTAGTGAGAAAAATATGAACCTAATTTACACAAAGACTGAGAGATTTATGGACCATAGAGGAAAATGGGGATTCATAGGGTTCACACTTACGAATCAAAATTTGGTCATATTTCTCAATAGTTCATTTTCTTTTTGTAACCTTATATACCTGAACCAAGTAAGAATTGGGACCAGAGGATTTTAATCATGTGCTAAATCAGCTTAAGAATATTCAGTATAGGATCTTTTATTTAGGCTGTAAGCCTGACGTCCTCCACTTTCATCCTAACATTTAGTACAGCTCCCAGATTCGCATATCCTCTTCTATAACGTCTTTTGCACCTACCGTGTTCCCCTGCAAATAAGACCAGGTCTTATACTGTATTTCCCCAAAAATAAGACTGGATCTTATATTAATTTTTGCTCCAAAAGACGCATTAGGGCATATTTTCAGGGAATGTCTTATTTTTCATGTACAACAATCTACATTTTTTCAACTAGTCAGGTCATCTTCTGGAACATCGTCATAACGTACTAAATGCGTCCGTCTGGCTGACGATCTTAACTGGGGCTTCTTTTCGGGGTAGGTCTTATTTTCAGGGACACACAGTATCTCTTCCTTTCCGTTTCCACTGTAACCATGTTTGCACACATCCTGATATTCTCACATCGTGTGTCTTGCGATAATCTCTTCAGTCTCCTCCTCGCCTCCAGACTCTCCATGCTTAACGTAGCCTTTACGTTGCTGACAGATGAATCTTCTAAGGAAACAACTTTTCATCTGTTATTCTTTTGTATCTGACACCAAAACTGCTGTGTCTGACCCCTTTCCTTACTTTCTTACTGTTGAAAATCAATGGTCACCTTCCACGTTATATTATCCTTTGTCTACTTGTGGTGTCTTCTGTATTCTCTCGTTTTCCAAACTCAGATTTAGAATTTCCTGCTTCTCTCTCAGGTATTTATAAATCTCCCCTGTCCATCGATAGCCACTTTCACCAAAAGCCATGCAATTTTCTTTCCTCTGGGAATAGTAATGTGATACCACCCACATTAAGGGTTTTTTTCATTTTTGATATTTTATATGAATTATGCTCCCACTTCTCCAGAGAGTCTGGACTCATGTTCCAGGAGCAGAACTTTTTCATACCTGTTTTATAGTTCTTTGGGTGCATCATTTTCTCTTTTTTTTTTTCTTTCTGACATTCATCCACAGGATCCCAAACCAGATGACATTGGCCTTCGTAGCTGTCTATCCTCTCTAGATATTTTTGTTGCTAAGTTTTTTCCTACATTCATTTTCTTTTCTTTCTACAAACATTTCTTATTCTCTACTGTACTTGAGGATAGGTATTCTCCTAGTGTGTTTTATTTCTGCTGTCATGTCCAGTTTGTTTCTTACATCCATAGTCAATAACCATTTGGGTAGAAACATGTACAGAGTATAGAGTGTGCCCGTAATTATAGACTGTTCAGCCTCCATGCAACATGTATGTATAGATTTCTGTTTCTTTCTCTACTTCTTCCTAAAAGCACCACGTTAAGAGACATTTATCCTTTCATTTGAAATAAATTGCCAGCCTGCTTCTCAGCACTAGCAGTTGACACAGTGTCAGCCAGTTTTCTAATATACACTACATGTGTTTAACAGTGGGAAAGTATTAATATGAGAATGCACTATGTTAAAAGTCAGACTATTCAATTACTAAAATAAAGCTATGTCTCCCAATGCTATATTGGTCTCGCACGTAATAGACACTCAAATATTTTTGAATGAGAGCAATATATAATGATAGGTTTTGATATTTTGAAAAATGAGTGTCAAAGTTGCTTTGGTAACATTCAGTGTTGCTTTGGTAAATAGGTAATATTCAGTGTTGTCCTAAAGTGTAAGGGTCTTTTTTGGAGATAAAGAGCTCTCCATCCTTGAGACATTCAAACTTAGGTTTGATGGATCACCTGGTAAAGACTTCAGAGCATCCAAAGGTGATTGCTCTAAACCAGGGGTCAGTAAACCATTATGCACAGATCCAATCTGGCCTGCCACTTGCCATTGTAAATAAAAGTGTAACATATCTGCTATTTGGCCCTTTACAGAAAAAGTTTACTGATGCTTTTTCTAGACTAGTATCAAGATACTAGTGATTAATGTAAGATAATGTCCTGAGAAAGTGCGGTCCTTAACACATAACCTGCAGGGGCCATAGAAAATGTATGTGTCCTAAAGTGCTTCGGTATCTGATGTAACTTATACCAAGGGGGTAGGCTCATCTCTTGAAATTTCGTTCACAGTTTTTTCTTTGTATATGTATATATGCATTTCTGGAGAGAGTTCTCACGGTTATAAAGTTTCCCATGCAATCTTTGTGTGACCAAAAAACCAAAAAAAAAAAAAAATCATTGCTCTAAATGCTTATTTTTATGATGACAAGAACTCATATTAACATTTTTATAAAGCCTGTGATGAATTTTTCCTCATGTTTGCTACCTCTAACTTCTGCCTTGTTTATCGTAAATGCTGCAATTATACCAGACTATGAAACTGCCATGTGAAAATCTAGACATAGCATGCATGGTCAGATTCTAAAAGTGAAATTTATGTTATTACCTTTTCTGCTTGAGCAAGAATACATGTGAATATCAAAGAGAGCTCAGTGAAAATTTTCTTTTTTAATGAAACCTCAGTTTTATTGAGGTGTGATTGACATATAAAAAGCCATCCATATTTAATGTATACAACTTGATGTATTTGGGGGTAAGTATACACCCCTGAAACCATCACCAGCAAGGCCATAGACATATCCATCACCTCCCAAAGTTTCTTCCTGCTCTCTTTATTATTATTATTAGTGTTGTTGTTGTTGTTGTTGTTATTGTGTGTATGTTAAAACATAAGACCTACTATCTTAAGAAATTTTAGGTACTGTACAGAATACTTAGCTATAAGCTGTATGCTATATGTTTATCAAATTATGTTTCCTTTTTTCAAGGACCCACACCTAGACTATATTTCCCACCCTCCCCATAGTAAGTTGGAAGCACTTGACTGAATTTTGGAAAATGAAATGTGGACTCAAGTGATGCACCTCACATTGAGGGCTGGCTCCAGAAATCTCCCATGTGATCTTCTGTACACGCTTCCATTTTGAAACTGGATAAAGTGTATTTCCCTTAGGCCTTAAGGGGCCGTGGAGTCACTCAATGGAAGAAGCCTCGATTCTTTCTTGACTATGTGGAACATACCACAGTAGTTTATTAAGTCTCTATTATTTTGGAATTTTTTATTACAACAGTCTAGTGGACTAATGGACTGATATACCAATCAGACTGTGAAGAATTGTGTAAACATAAGAAATAAAAAGTAGATCTATAGTAGTCTGGAGGGGTCCAGGAAGGCTCTCAGCTGTTAAAAGGGTACAATCACTTTTTCCATTCACTTCATTATGGCATTATCAGATTTTAAAATAACCTTTCCTAATATAGTTATTATGGAAATTTTTTTCTAAGTCAGAGACCATCTTTTCTTCAGGATATTTTGAACTTGTTCCGTTCACTCCGGCTAACATTCAGGTCATGGAAAAATATAAAACTTTGTTTGTAAACAGCTGAGGGTAAATCCATCAAGACAAGGCCCACTTATCAACCTTTCTAGGTCAATTTAAATACAATAAAAATAAAGTTAAATTTGAAAAAGTGAAAAACAAAAAAAGCCAAAACTCAGTTCTTCATCCCTTAGTCAGACCTGAGTTCATTTTCTCCAAAGAAGAATTCTTGCTGACCATACATAATTATAAGACGAGAGATTTTTTAAAATGTCTTCCCTGTAGTGTAACCATGGCTACTCCTTCACTAGACTGAAAGGGAAGTATCCAAGGTCAAATTGGAGAACTCTTATGTCGTGGCAAACTTTTCACTTTTCTTTAGAGGAAACAAACTAGAGAGGTTGGGGTCAGTTTCAGTGCATCCTTCTCTTCTGAAGAAAATGTGTGTGTTATGTGCGTTTTTTGTGTGTACACATGTGTACATGAGAGTGAATGAATATGCACACCTGTGTATTTTATGTCTAAATCTTACCAAACAGGAAAAAAAAATATTTCGGAATAGTTTCAAGCTACCAGTTGTACGACTTTAACTTGCTATTCTGAATGGATAGATTATTATGGAAACTATACATATAGCAAGTGTCCTTTTTGCCTGCAAAACAATAACTTACTTCAACTGCCATAGCTTTTCCTTCTCTGCCATTAACTATGCTCTTTGATGCTCTGGAGGCTGCTAATGATTTTCTGTTCATATAAACAGTAAATGCTGAGGTGTGGCCTTGAAGTTGTCAGCGTGGTCAGCTTAACTTGTACAAGGTCTTCCCAACTTGGTGACAGGACCCGTATCTTTTTTTTTTTAAATTAGTTTCAGGTGTACAAAGAAACATACTAATTAGACATTTACACCCCTCACAAAGTGATAACTGCCCCCAATCTACTACTCCTCTGACATCGAATACAGTTGTTATATTCCCTATGCTGTATTCCACATCCTGTGACTACTATATATGAGGTCCGACAATTAAGTTCGCGAACTTGTTGCTAACCTTTTTTGATATCACAGGGATTGTTCATTATGAATTTGTACCAACTGGACAAATAGTGAACCAAGTTTACTATTTGGAAGTGCTGAAAAGGCTGCATGAAAAAGTTAGACGACCTGAACTCTTCGCCAACAATTCATGGCTCTTGCATCACGACAATGCACCAGCTCACACAGCACTGTCTGTGAGGGAGTTTTTAGCCAGTAAACAAATAACTGTATTGGAACACCCTCCCTACTCACCTGATCTGGCCCCCAGTGACTTCTTTCTTTACCTGAAGATAAAGGAAATATTGAAAGGAAGACATTTTGATGACATTCAGGACATCAAGGGTAATACGACGACAGCTCTGATGGCCATTCCAGAAAAAGAGTTCCAAAATTGCTTTGAAGGGTGGACTAGGGGCTGGTGTCAGTGTATAGCTTCCCAAGGGGAGTACTTCGAAGGTGACCATAGTGATATTCAGCAATGAGGTATGTAGCACTTTTTCTAGGATGAGTTCGCGAACATAATTGCCTGACATAGTGTGTGTGTGTGTGTGTGTGTGTGTGTGTGTGTGTGTGTGTGTGTGTTTAATTGTTGTAGGACCCGTATGTTTCAATGCATATTGTTTTGAAGACCTTAGAGGCTGACCTCCAGAATATCATGAGCATGCCAATGGGGTTTTTTTAAATTTTCCTCTGCTTTTTTTCACTTCCCCTTCCCCAAAGAAAACCCACAAAGTTTACAAAGCAACAGCAGTCTTAATACTCAGTTTTTTCAATACTGCAAAAATATCATTTACAGGAGGGTGATTTAAAGATATCATGGTTTTCTTTACAGATGGAAGAACAGGAATTGTCCACTTTTTTAATACCCTACCTTTCAACCCTCTACTATCAGAATCCACCGTGAAAGGCAGTCGTCCCCCCTCACCCCACTCGACTCCCCACATTTATCAGTTTGGGGGCACGGCGGAAACCATGACTGATTCTGATTCTGTAATCAGGTGATAAACAGCAGTTTCTTTATCTCTCTCATGGGAACTTTTCATTACACTGTATACCCTTCCTAACTTTCTAGCCTTACCTCCACCACAAAGCTTTTGGTGATCCATGACACTAAATAGTTTTGGATTACTGGAACCAAAGCAATACTTTCATATGTCGTGTATGCTCTGCCTAAGTGTATCCACCCTGCCCCTCCTCCTCCACACCCCTGTCATCCTCTAGTTGTTGAACAATCACTCTTCCTTCGAGTCAATGTTCATATGTCACTCTCCCCTGGGCAGTCCTTCTCTACCCACCAAGCACAGTTAGTTGTCCTGTTGGTATTTCCACAGTACATACCATTTCCCGGTTACAGTTCTCTCTCTTTATATTCATTAGTTAATATTAATATATTAGTCTCCTGCATAGGGCCTTATGTTCCTCAAGGGCAGAGAACATATCCTGTTGGTTTCTGTAGCATCTCGTGCCATGCCTGGTCTGTACATAATAGTTGTTAACACATAGGTATTGAATACATTTTTAAGTAACCCATTTCTGCATTTAATCAGCATAGCATACTTAGTAGTTTAGAGTAGGGGCTTAGAGATGGACTGTCCTAGATTCAAGTCCTAGCTTTTCCAGGCATCAGCCTTGTAGGACCTTGGGCGGGTCACTTACCTTTTTAGATTTACTTCCTATAAAACAGGGATGCCAATAGGATCTGCCTCATGGAATTGCTGAGAGGATCCAGTGAGAAAATGGATGTAAGGTGCACCATCAAGTGGTTGAATATTTAAACACATTAAATATTCAACAAATGGCTCTTTTCTTTCCTCACACTACCCCCTTCCATCTCTCTCTTAACAAAACAAAACTGCTAGGTAAATGATATTGATATGGAGGGATGAGGGAGACTTTTTTTCTCACCTGGCCTAAGACCTGAAATAGGAGACTAATTTATATTGAGTGAATATGTACCACTGCATACATCCTTCTGGATAGATGACAGTATATAATATTACATTTATGTTTGACTACAAATACAACTGAAGAGTATCACACTTGCCCTTTCTCTGCAATTACAAAGGAAAGGGAGATGTGAGTTACATTTAAAGACCCCCACCTAAAGCCTTTCACCCCATTTATTGGCCAATTTGAAGTTAAATTGCTCTATATTATACATGGGCGTGTTTCATTTTCAAGAGTTCTTTTTTGCAGTGTTTTTCTTTAGTTACATATATACCCATAGACAATTGCAGGCTAACAGCTTGTATTTGAGGATACTGACTCAAAAAGCCAAGTAGAATCTGTTTGTTACTTTCAAAAATTATTTGAAGACCATCTTGAATTGCTGATGCAAATTGTAATTATACTGTACACTCTTCATAACATTACTCAGTAAATTGTATCTTTTTGTACAAACTCTTTGTCCTTGAAAATTGGTTATTACAGCAAAGCAAACTCTAATGTACAAGGCAGATAACTTTCCTGAGATATGCTTTTTGATGTTCACAGGCTGTCTTTGTTCCGTTCTGTCTCCACTTTTCAGTGAGTTAATCTGCAATGTGTTTGACACAGCTACAGCTGCCTTTAAAAAATATCGTGTCTGGTGAATGTAAAACAGTATTACAAAAAAATGGGTGGGGTGTGGGTAGGAAGCAGACTATATGTTTAAGATGCCATAGAATATTGCTCTAATATAGTAAGAAATATTCTGCATTGTACCTACCATAGGTAAAGTACATTTATTTATTTATTTATTTATTTTTTTTTGGTAAAGTACATTTTTGATCACAAGAAATTCAATTCAAACAACCAAGGATGGAATACAACCTGAATAAACTTGATAGGTCTTCTGCAAAGAAAGTCTGTGGTTTTATTTTTATATGAGTAATTATGTATCATTTTGTTTCAAACATTTTTATAAAATTTTAGAAGAAATTTTAGTATGCAGCTGCCAATGATGTTAAAAACTCCACGTTAAGAAACATGCACACGCATAAACCTCTTCCAGGTAAGCCAAACCAAAGAAATCATTTGAAGTCATTTGATGCTCACTAAATACGTGTTGAATGAATGAATGAACAATTTATCTAATTATAAAAGCCATAGAGAATCATTGCGTAAAATTTGGAAAAGGGAGGAATTGTATTCAGGTAGATAAAAATCACCCGTAATGTCATCCATAATTTAACCACTCAATAGTGCTAACATATTTCTTATATTTGCTTTAGTGACACTCTTTTGGCTTCAAGAAAAACAGACTCATTCAATCTAAAACAAGTAAAGTAGGGTTTAAAAAGGATTCTGCCATGGTGTCTCTGGGGCCTCGTGGCCCTTCATTTCTGCCTTTTTCTCCTCCATTCTCTTGCCTCTTTCTATAGATTTGTTTGCCCCCCTGCACCCCTCTCTGTGCTTTTTCATCAGCATATGAATTGTCAAGTGCTTCCCCCCAACTTCCCCAGGACAACCTGTTTCAAATAGTCCAAATTAAATCAGCACCATCATTTAACTCCTGTATTCCATGTCTCAAGACTAAGCTGAAAAACTTTGCTCTTTTGACCAATCAGTAGATTACCTCCCTCTGAGTCAGCTGAACATACAGTACTTCTGTCCTTTTCTGATCAACTGGAGGATTGTGGGTGTCTTGGGTTGTGGGGTACCTAAGCTTATCTCTTCAGCACGTGTTACAAGGCTTTATTTAAGGGGCAGCTCTGGAGGAAGGAGGCTCCGTATAGGCACTGGGTGAATGTAAGATCTTTGAGATCAGGGACTACACCATGCCTTTCATCATTTCTGATACATGGCAGGTACTTCAGTGAGTGACACATGGCTAAGTCAAATAAAGGGCTTATAAATGGGAATCCCTGAAAGCCATTTTTAAACTTGAAATATGATTGACATATAACATTGAGTAAGTTTGAGGTATACAACATGTTGGTTTGATACATTCATATATTGCAACACGATTACCACTGTAGTATTAGCTAACACCTCTATCAGGTCACATATTTACCATTTCTTTTCTGTGTTGCGAACAGTTAAGATCTAGTCTCGTAGCAACTTTGAAGTATATAATACAATATTATTGACTATAATCACATGTTGTATATTAGATCTCCAGAACTTAATTTATCTACTAGTTGTAAGTTTATAGCCTTAAACCACATCACCCCAATTCCCCACCCCCAGCCCCTGGCAACCACCATTCTATTCTCTGTTTTTACAAGTTCAGTGGTTTTAGTTTCCACATATAATTAATATCATACAACATTTGTCTTTCTCTCTCTGACTTTTGTATCACAACAAAGTCTGATGCATTTCTATGTGTGAGTGTGTGGGGGGTGGGGTACAGAATTCCGTGTGTAGTATTTGTGTGTGTGTGTGTGTGAAAAATGTTATTGCTTTTCCTGGGTTGCCCTTTGTGCATAAAGGGTGATAGATCGGTACCTAATGCAGCTGATGGTACCTGTGGCCTGGCATTGATAAAGTACTGGTGTAAATCTAGTTTTTCCTCTTAAGGATGCAAAAAACAGAGTTCATTCCAAGACATGCAGTGTGACAGCTACATAGGCTGCTAGATTTTGAAAGCTGGAAAAGATGGACCAGGAATTTGTTTTCTTTGGTGAAATAGGTTGGTTTTCAATTAAATATGAAGGCCCACAAAGAACCCGGGGGTACAAAATGGGCTTTCAATACGATAGTTCTACTTTTATAACTAGTCAATATTAAGCTTTTCTGACAGATTTCGTTCTATTGCTTTATGAAATTTGAAAACAAATGGGCTCGGTGATCTCTAAGGTTCTGTCTAATTCTGATATTTCATGATTCAATGAAAACCATGATTATTAGTATAATCATCATTAGCTATGCTGTAATTATCAACCACATCTCAATACATATACACGCAAAAAATAAAACTGCATTTCTGCTGTCCGTATAACACTCCTACCTTACCCCAGAAATGTGGCAACAGTTTTTGTATTACAAATGGATATTTTAGGTATTATATTTCAAGAACATAGTGGACAATAGAGAATAAGGGTTAATGGAGACTCTCAAAATTGTATTTACCACCTAGAGTACTTTGGGCATTATTTGTATGTAATATTTCACTTGTTCCATCCCAGCATTTTAAAAATCAATTTTCTGATATAGTCTAGACAGCATTTTAAAAATAAATCCTCTCAGATTTTGTAGTAGATAATTCCATTTTATTTTCCCCATAAGATTCATCAGTTCAAGCAAAGGCCATTCATCACTTAAACCTCATAATAGTTACCCATGGTGACATATTAGTTGAGTTAACTGCTGCTGAATGTTGCAGAACCTCACTAACTGTATATGCTTTTCAACAAATGAAACATTAACAGTCTTCATTCTGTACCCACTGCTCAACTTTCTTAAACCCTGTTTTAAGTGAACAATTATGCAGACTACCTATTTCCATGGGTAAAGTTTATCATTTATACATTTTCGTTTGCATATTTCTTCCATATCTATGCATATTTCTGAATATCTAGTTCTTAAATTTAAAATATATTTGTTTGTGAATGACGGTCTGTAGGAACTTAATAGTCCACGCATAGAATTCTGGGGATGGATGATGGTGATGGTTGCACAACAATGTGAAAATACTTAATATCAATGAATTCTACACTTAAAAATGGTTAAGATAGTAGGTGTTATGTCATGTCTGTTTTATCACAATGAAATAAACCTGCACATCTATTATACGGAGGAAATTCTTTCTGATTTTGAAATCATCTACTTTATGATGCTTCCTCTTTCGGTGTAAAGCTTTAAAAACAGTTTTTGCCATTTTGTTCCATTTCAGACTAGTAGAACTTCCAAATCACAAAATATTTGAGCCACATGTATATATACAAACTGATATACTAGGAAGTTTGAATCAAGTATATGTCACAGAAGCTGTGCAAGTATTTGCCCATGTAGGCAACAGTTATGCTTTAAAGGAAGAAGCATGTGTGGTTTCAAATAAGTTACTTAAGAAACTACTTAAACATAGTTAGAGAGTTACCTGTGTACAAACATTTTGTAACTCAAACATGCTCACACACAAATGGTGCAAATATTCAAGTAAATATTTTTGTCAATTTGAAACATATCCTTTTTGTAAGTGATCCTATAATAGTAAAAGTTGGGTGTTGATATCTGGAAAATAATCATCAAACACAAATGTTACTCTTTTCCTCTATAACATTAGACATGGTATTGGGTAGAGAAATATGTGGATCATTAATGACATTTTAAATATTTGCATTCAGATGTGTTGATCGTGTCAGCATTATTTCAGTAAATGCCCTTCTTTCAAGGTACAAAATTGAAACGACAAAAAGAAACTGAAAAACTAATCTTCAAAAATGCGTGTGCCTTTTGTGGTTCACTGTCAACACCAGTTTTTGAACTTCTACTTAAGAAATTTGCTTGGAATACATTAAATCACTAGAAAGAGTAACATGCACAATACCAGCTTCAGATATTTCTTTGGGTTGATTTTAGGTGTCTTCTTCGAAAATGGAGATACATGAAAATACTGAAATTCACTTCACCTGCATGCTTATTTCTTGGCTGACACAATTACAAAGGGGCCTGTTCATGTACGTAGAAAGGGTTGGTGATATCATTGTTTGCCATGAAATGTTGTTGAAGAAAGACATTCAGTGACACTTGTTAAAGGTGGCAGAACAACTTTAATCGGGAACATTGCACTAGGGACCACTGCCATGACATTTTATGGTAGGGGAAAGAGATTGCGCTCAACTCTGAATACTGCATATGCAAGTATGAAACTCTAGCCAAGGAGCAGAGTGGAGAGTCAGTAAATAGAAAATTACTAAGAGGAAATCAGGATTAAGGAGGATTCTGGCTAAACCGACGGAACAGGATTTTTTGTGCTGAAGAAAGGTCAGGGTGATCAGACATCAGATATCAAGGGTGATCAGATATCTAGAGTGGGGGCTCTGGTTTAACTGACTAAGCGGTGTCCTTGCTGGAACTATCCAGTTTTAGTGTACAGATGGGTCTAGGAGAAGGTTCAGGAGCTTCGCTAAGGTTTGATTCAGCAAAGAATCTTTGTCAATGTATGGCGTCATACTAATGAATCAGTTCACTTTGTAATTGATTTCTATTGTAACCCTGTTTGTATAGTTTTAATGTTTTGTTGCTGTTTTAAATTGATAAAACATATTTGAGTTAAATGTATTAGATTTTCTAGCCTCTTTACTTTTTTTCTGGAAGGAATTTTTATGTTTAGGGGAAAATCCTTAAAATAATCCTTACTATTGATTTTAATTACTTTTTGCTGAAAGGGCACTTAATGTTTAACAAAACATTTAACTTAAGAACTCATATGTGTATGGAATTCCTCTCAAATCAACCTCTAAATTTAAGACCTATTTTTATCCCAATGCCTCTAAAATTTATCCCACAACCTATAATTCAGTAATACCAGTCCACTGCCTATTTATGAAGCCAATTGTATCTCAAAAACATTGATTTCTTTTTCTTGTTTTTTTCGCTGAATGCGGTTTTCACTATCTTCCAATAGCTTAGCTTAAATGGTGGGGGCAATGTCTACTTCTCCTCTTTCTAGTTATCTTTATCTATCTTATGAACCTCTAATGTACAGAATTGATTAAAACATGAATGGTTCTATTCTCTGCTATTCTATATTGCATTTCTTTGTTTGTTTACATATTTAAAAATTTTAGATCTAGTTTTATGGCAGAGTAATATTCCATCGTAAATGACCCACAACTTCTTTATCCAATCACCTATTGATGGGCACTGAGGTTGCTTCTTTATCTTGGCTATTGTAAATAATGCTGTAATGAACATAGGGGTGCAGGTATCGTTTCAAATTAGTGTTTTGGATGTCTTCAGATGTATACCCAGACGTGGAACTGCTGGGTCATAAGGTAGTTCTGGGATTTTTGTTTTTGTTTTTGTTTTGAGATACCTCCATGCTATTTCCCATAGTGGCTGCACCAATTTGCAATTTGCAATCCCACCAACAGTGCACAAGGCTTCCCTTTTCTCCACATCCTCGCCAACACTTGTTGTCTGTTGATTTATTGACCATGGCCATTCTGACTGGTGTGAGGTGATACCTCACTGGGCAAACCTGACACTTCTTAATTCCAAAATCTGGGTCATCAGATTGCTCAATTGTAAGCTTCTTGGGGGAGGGCGGTGTTTTATTCCATACTGAGACCAGTGGTTCTCAATAGAGGGTGATTTTTGTGCCTCAGGGGACATTTAGCAATGCCTAGAGATGTTTCTGGTTGTCAGCAGCCGGGAGTGTAGGGTCACCCTGGCCCCCACTAGGGAGAGAGCACGGATGCTGTTCTGTATGTTCCAGTGCCCAGGACCGTTTCCCAATAAAAAGAAATCGCAGCCCAAACTCTCAGTAGTTGCAGACCGAGAAACTCTGCTCCATACCTTGTCTCGTACTGATTGATTGTCGAATTGAAAAGTGTGGCTTCTGTTTCACAGAATCATTTTTATTGAATGAAAAAGTTGAGAACAGCCTTTTCGTGCTGGATTTACCAGAATATAATCTTCAGACCTACTTGGTAGCACCACTGTTGGCTACCCCCAGTCTTTCAGGTAAAAAAAATACGCAAAACAGCTTGACCTGACTCCCATACATCACGCTAGGGACAAACGATGTCAGACAATTAAGTTCACGAACTCATCCTAGAAAAAGTGCTACATACCTCATTGCTGAATATCACTACGGTCACCTTCGAAGTCCTCCCCTTGGGAAGCTATGCACTGATGCCAGCGCCTAGTCCACCCTTCAAAGCAATTTTGGAACTCTTTTTCTGGAATGGTCATCAGAGCTGTCATTGTATTACTCTTGATGTCCTGAATGTCATCAAAATATCTTCCTTTCAATATCTTCTTTATCTTTGGTTAAAGAAAGAAGTCATTGGGGGCCAGATCAGGTGAGTAGGGAGGGTGTTCTGATACAGTGATTTGTTTACTGGCTAAAAACTCCCTCACAGACAGTGTCGTGTGAGCTGGTGCATTGTCGTGGTGCAAGAGCCATGAATTGGTGGCGAAAAGTTCAGGTCATTTTCGTCTAACTTTTCCATGCAGCCTTTTCAGCACTTCCAAATAGTAAACTTGGTGAACTTTTTGTCCAGCTGATACAAATTTATAATGAATAATCCCTCTGATATCAAAAAAGGTTAGCAACATTGCTGCAACAAATTCACAAACTTAATTAGCAGGCCTTTTACGTTTTCTCCACCATCCCGCCAGTGCTCTCCAGACACTTTATTATTCACACTATCAAGCATTTTAAGACAATTCAAACAGTTAAATGCAGCCACCGACAACTGTGTTTAAAGTTCCTTTTCAATGTTCTAGCAAGTGACTATCTGAGTAGCAACAGCCCGCTGAGGTGGCAGCACCTGCCCACCGATGCAGGGTGCCCTGGCCCTTGCTGGTCGTGACAGGGGTTAGCAGACACTGGGGAATCGGTTCACGCTCACCTCAGTAACACCCATGAACTTGCAGGGACCAAAGACAAAATGCTGAAGCAGCTGTGATGATAAAAAAATAATTAATAAAGGAAAGCACTCCGTAGGCAATGGGATAAACTTTACCAGAAGCTCATGTCAATCGGTGTGTTGAAAATTCTGAGCAGCTAAGGTCTGACTCCTTCTACCCCTACCTCTCTCTCCTATATCCATCGACGGTAGTGTGTGGTTTGATGAATGGGATTGTCCTAAAGTTCAAAATGTCACTGGTTGTGCAAAAGTTCTGCCTGTGTAATAAAACACAAACCCTTCAGACTGGAATTTAAGGCCATTAAGAATCTGGCCTCTTCACATTTCCCTCAGCCCACGTTATGCTTGAGTCATTTTACGTGGCCACACCAAGCCTCCTTTCCTGACTCTCTCTTCTACTTAGCATACTTCTCAACCAGGTTTCTCTCAACAGGAAGTACCCACCCACTATCCCACGCTCTGGCACTCTTATTCTTGATGAATCCATTAGAGCAAAGTGCTGTACTATTAGTCCTTCTAATGGCGATCTTAACAGACTGAGACACAGGAGGCACTCAGGCACTGAATTTTTCTTTTTTGTGCAACATTGTTAACTAGATTATAGTTATTTTTTCCATTAAAATTTTTAAAGTATTATTTCACTTATATGTGGAATCCAAAGAAGAAAATTAATGAACAAACAAAACAGAAGGAAACTCATAGGTACAGAGAACAAACTGATGGTTACCAGAAGGGAAAGGGGTGGGGGCTGGGTGAAAAAGGGGAAGGGATTGAGGAGTACAGATTGGCAGTTACAAAATAGTCATGGGGATATAAAGTACAGCATAGGGAATATAGTCAATGATATGGTAATAACTAGGTATAGTGCCATGTGGGTACTGGACTCACTATGTGAGTTATATAAATGTCTAACCGCTATGCTGTATACCTAAAACTAATATAAAACAATATTGCATGACAACTGTAATATAAAAGCGAAAGTTAATTTAAAAGTATGATTAACTATATGGGGGGAAATGGAAGCCTCAGCTTTGAAGCTTCACTCTGCCGTTTACTGGTCATGCAACCTTAGGTAAGTTACTTAACCTCTCTGAGATGCAATGTCCTTACATTCGAGGACACTTTATTGACTACTACTTAATTTGCAGAGTTATTGTGAAGATTATGCAAAAGCAGAGAATGTTGTGGATAAAATATGCTACTATGATTGCTAAACTTTCCAACATCCAGTCTGCTTCTTTCTGGGTTTGACTGCTTTCTTTCAGGTCCCAGTGGGGTTTCTTCTCCAAGTCAAGGCTATTGCTTTGGTAGCTAACTTTTCCTGCTTCCTCAATAATCCAATAACATGATTTATCTCTTCCACGTTTCCTTCTGCCTTCCAGACGGGCTGTGTTCAAAGACATTTGGATACCTACCCATAAAGTTATAAATACTACATGGGATTGTACATGTGAATCATGTAGTCAGAAAGGAATCTGCCAATGAAATGGAAAAACTGAGTCAGGCTAAAAAACTAATTGTTGAACCACATCCATTTGCCGTATTAGTAAAGGTTTAAGATTGGATGTTGGCAACTTAGGAAGCTTTCCTATTTCTCCCACTCTTAAAGAATTCATGTTTATTGTTTGCTCTCTATTATTGAAAGAATATAGTTGAATTAATTAAACAAGGAATAAATATGTTGTGTATGTTGTATTAGCCAGGGTGGGCTAGGTTGTGCTGTGGTAACAAACAAAGATTTCAGTGAGCTAAACGAAGTGTATTTCTTGCTCCTGTAACACATCCGTCTGGGCTTTATTGGGTGTTCAGCTCCACATCATCCTCAATCAGGAATCCAGGCTGATGGGCTCTTCACTCTTTGGAACGCTGCTTCTCATCCTGGCCAGTAGGAAGGGAACATGATGATTTGTTCATGATCTCTTTAAGCAGGGGTTGGCACCGACGGGTGGTGGGCCAAATCTGGCCCACCATCTGTTTTATTAGAACACAGCTACAGTCATTCGTCTGTGTATTGTCTGGGGCTGCTTTCGCACTACAAAGGCTGAGCTGAATATCTGTGACAGATTGTATGTGGCCCAGAAAGCCTACAATACAGACTATCTGGCCCATTAGAGAGAAAAAGTCTGCCAAGCCTGTCTTAAAGGGTCCTGTCCAGAAGTAAACACATTCTATTTAATCACATTCCACTTGTCACAAGGAGTCATGTGGCTATGCCTCCTGACTTTTGATGCAAAAGAAAGCCTGGTTTTGATCACTCAGTGAACATACCTGAACCTTCCAGTTTAGCCCAAGGACATACTTGCTTCTATTTTGCTCTCTTCAGAATTATACCGGGATAAACCGAAACGATTTACCTACAAGATGAGGTACACGGATAATAAAATCTATCCATTTAGTGGCTGCCACTGATAGAAGAAATTAGACTTTCCTCTTGCAAATAGGCATGTAGACAACAAGTATCATATTTGGGAGTGGTGGACTTAAATTACAAAGGTAGTTCTTCCTCTAGTTTTTTTTTAATTTATCAATTACACAATTACAGTTGATATCCAATACTGTATTAGTTTCAGGTTTACAACATGTGAGTAGACCTTTATATAATTTACGAGGCAATCCCCCCAGTAAGTCTAGTACCACACATCTGACACCATACACAGTTATTACCATATTACTGACTATATTACCTATACCCTACTTTACATCCCCATGACTGTTTTGTAACTGCCAATTTGTACTTCTTAATCTCTTCACCTTTTCCACCTTGCCCCCCAACCCCTTCCAATCTATCACCCCAATAAATCTAGTACCCATCTCACCATACAGTAATTACAATACTATTGACTATATTCCTTATGCTATACTTTACATCCCCATGACTATTCTGTAACTACCAATTTGTACATCTGAATCCCTTCCCCTTTTTTACCCTGCCCCCACCCCTTCCCATCTACCACCCTGATAAATCCAGTACCACCCTGACACCATGCATAGATATTACCATATTATTGACTATATTCCTTATGCTGTACCCTACATCTCCATGACTACTGCGTAACAACCAATTTGTACTTCTCAGTCCCTTCCCCTTTTTATCCAGCTCCCCAAATCCCCTCCTAGCTGACGACCATCAAAACGTTCTCTGTATCTATGAGTCTGGCTCGGTTTTGTTTGTTCATTTATTTTGTTCTTTAGATTCCACATATAAAGGTAATCACATCGCATCTGTCTTTCTCTGTCTGACATACTCCACTCAGCACGATACCCTCTAGGTCCATCCTTATTGTTGCAGACCTGCAGTTTTATTTCCGGTACTGGTTAGGTGTGTGTGGCAGACACTGTTGGATTGCCAACCTGATAACCATTTCCTCTTCCTTCCTTGCTAGTAGAAGCCGGACTGTTAGGGTGGCACCGTGACCCCTTCTTTGTGTTACCCCCGCCTTCCTGCTTTGATCACAACCCTGTGATGGTGTGATCCGTGGAACTGCAGCAGCTACCTGGTCACCATGAAGCTACAGGCTAAGGACAAAAAGGTCACACACCAAAGGGGACAGGGTAGAATTATGGAAAGAATTTGGTTCTTAATGACATAATTGAGCTGCCAGGCTGACTCTGGAATCGCCAACTCTTAGACCTCTTGGTGAGAAAATTAAATGCTTCCATTATGGAAGCCTCTTTAAATTCGGTATTTGGTTACTTGTAGCCCCCAAAGTCCAAAGTCATAAACCGTGCCCTTGGACACACAAGCATTGAACCATTTAGAGTTTCAGAGCCTTTCTTGGTAATATAGACATACTTACCTCTTGTTGAGAATTCATTTATGTAACATATGTGTAAAGGAATGGTTCTGCCATGGCACCCTGGTGACCTCACATGTCTCCACATGTGTAGGCAAGGCTCAACCATAGTTGGACCCAAATCTTGGCAGAACATACTGTCATCCTCCCAAGAATAGGGCAAGGTTGTGAAGACCGTCGCAAGTTCATTTCTCATCATCTTTCCTCTCTTGTGGGAGGAACCCCATCTCGTAGAAAGCGTTCATCATCTACCTCTCCGGTTCCACTGAGGCACAGGACTTTCCACTTTGCCCTGCCCTTTAGGGTACAGCTCCAAGCTTCTGGGTAAACCTCCAAAAGTGCTTCGCTACTCCACAACAGAGTGAGCCACCACCCGAGTCATCTGTCATCCAGCCCCTCTGATCCAGTGTCATCTTGAGGGTCCGGGGACATGTGAAGGTGACACCATGCTGATTTTGCTTTTGTTTTCTATGCTAAATAAGAAAGTGAATCGTTTTGGCTTGTTGTGTCCTTACTGGTCAAATCGATGGAACAGTGGCAAACCAGCCTTGCAGCTGCTACTATGCTTGCCTGGCAGTGTAATGATTCACTATATAAATGTTAGCGAGGCATTATAGTAACACTAACAGTATTATTCTAATGATGTTACTGAACCTCAGTTTTTCCCCATACATAAATGGGGATTACATGGGAAGGAAAGTGTTTTTCAGCTCTTAAGTGCCATTTATATATAAGACATTAATAGTAATGTTTAATTAATGCTTCTCTCAGGACACTGGAGGTATTGTTGGTATTCATGGTTTCGATTTATGGCATAAGGAAATCATAATTTAAACACTGATCTCTATAATATTTTGTTGTAGAAGAGAATTCCATTTTCCAGAGAGCCCCAAAGCATATGGCTTCTGACTATCGTCGCTTTGAAAGCTTTGATCACAACTATTAGCCTTGTCTTCTGACATTAGGAGTTCTGGTTGGTTGAAACTGGACCAAGTTAAAGAAAATCAAATCCTATACGAGAAAGTAATTGATCCTCTAATCTACTTGTCTAGTTCTAACACTCATTCCCAATCTCAGTAAAATCTATTTTGTCTGCCTCTTCCCAGGCAATGTACAGAGAGCTCAAATTTAAAAATTCTTTCAGGGCAACTGACCCTTATGACCAAACCAGCATGAAACATCTTTTAGATGAAATTTCTGTGAAGCAGAGCCTTGGTTTTAAAGGTGGTATTATCTACTAGAAGATAGGCTAAAAAAGAAATTACTTTTTTCTCATTTGAGCAAAGAATCTGAAATTCTAGTTCAAACAACAAAATCCCTTTTTTCCAATATTCAGAATTAGATACCTTTTCTTTTTTTTTATTAAATTTATTGGGGTGACAATTATTAGTAAATTTACATAGATTTCAGGTGTACAATTCTGTATTACATCATCTATAAATCCCATTGTGTGTTCACCACCCAGAGTCAGTTCTCCTTCCATCACCATATATTTGATCCCCCTTACTCTCATCTCCCACCCCCCACCCCCCTTACCCTCTGGTAACCACTAAATTATTGTCTGTGTCTATGAGTTTTTCTTTCTCATTAGATACCTTTTCTTTACATCATTTGCACAAAGTTAATTTGTGGAATGCATTTTCTATAAAGTGGAAGCCCGAAGTCCTGAGCAAAAAGGGAGAGAAGAGTTGATGGAAATAAAGTAACAGGTGGCTGGTTCTTTGAATACTGCTCTGTTTTCTGGGAAATATGTGTTCATCAGTTGTTCAACAATATGTTATCTTTATCAAGTGTATTTTGCTTGGAGACAAATGTTTATATTTTTAAAAATGTTTCTTTTTTTGCTACAAAGCCGCTTTCAGCCCAAGAATGAAAAAAAACACACATTTTTATCAGTAGGAATTTGATGTTCTTCAAAGAATATTTTGTCAGCAAGAAAAGGATGCTTTTCATATCAGTGTATGCTTTTGTACCTCACAAGACAAACGCATTGGTTTTATCAATCAGACCAAAGTAAGTATTATTCATAAAATTTTCAATTCAGTAATTCATAAACTTATTTTTATATGACTAAAGTGCTCACATCAGTAGTTACCCTGTTTCCCCGAAAATAAGACCTAGCTGGACAATCAGTTCTAATGTATCTTTTGGAGCAAAAATGAATATAAGACCCGGTATTATATTGTATTGTATTGTATTACATTATATTACATTATATTATATAAGACCGGGTCTTATATTAATGTTTGCTCCAAAAGACACATTAGAGCTGACTGTCCGGCTAGGTCTTATTTTTAGGGAAACACGATAGCTCAAATTCAACATTAATGATGAAGCAAATTACAGATCCAAATAGTAAAGCACTTGGCATGAAATAAGAATCCTAGCTTTTTTGTGTTACTGTGATTATTTAGCTTTTCTGTATTTCTCTATTAATGTAGGATATGACATTAACTGATTTTCTAATGTTAATACTATCCTTGCACTATTAGGATGTTAAGAGAAAACCAGTATGTATGTATGTGTGTATATATATATATAGTTTTTTCTTTTGCTGTGTGTGTGTATCATTTCATTTCTAGTTAGAATTTTGCTTCTATGTTTGCGAGATGATTTGTGATTCTTCTTTCCCTGATGTCCCTGTCATGTTTTGGTTTGAGCTACCCTGATTAAATTGTTCCCTCTTTTTTTGATTCTCTGTAAAAGTTATATATGTTGTATATGTTCTTCGAATATCTGGAGATTATACCTTGTATATAACTAACTGCATGTGTGTGTGTATGTGAGAGAGGAAGGGGGGAGAGAGGAAGAGATGTGGCATATAATTTTCAAGGACTGGTCAATTTTTTAATGTTTGCTTATAGGTTTATTTGGGTTTCTATTATTTCTTGTCAGTGTTGATAAGTTATTTTTCAAGGAAACTGTTCATTTGTATAAGTTTTGGCAGTTATAGGCCTAGAGGTAATCATAATATCTTACCATTTTTTTTCAATAACTGCTTTATTTGTAGTTATGTGTCCTTTACAGTTTTGATATTGTTTTGTTCTCAGTGACAGAGATTTGTCTATTTCATTAATCTTTCCAAAAAAGTAGCTGTTGACTATGTTGATCGTATTTTATCATTATTTTCTGTTTCATTATTTGTTTCTGTCTTTGTTTTCTTGTGTTCTCTTTGGGTTGATTTGATTGATATTATATAACTCTTAAGTTAGATAATTGGCTCATGAATTTTCAGTATTTATTCTCTCACATAATTACTTAAGACCCTGTTTTCTCTCTGGATATTTGCTTTGGTTTCATTGCATTCTACAAGTTTTGAAATGTAATGTTTTCATTTGATGTGTCGTATTTGCATTCAGATCTAAAGATATTCCAATTTCCATTATGACTTCTTTGAGACAGGAGGTATTTAGAAGTATATTTTAAAGTTCCGTAATTTCTTGAATTTTAGTTATTAATCTTATTTTCCACACATCTATGTAAGAACATGGCCTGTACATTGGTCCTTTAAAAGTTATTGGGACTAACTTTATGGCTCATTGCCTGGTCACTTATTACATCTGATCTATATGCTTTCTCTAATATGTTTGGGCCACAGTTTTATGTATGTTTTTTGGATTAACCTTCTTAACTCTTGTTTCAAATCTGTACACTCAGTGAAGACCAAGGCAAAATGTAGTGTTTGTGAAAATGTATAGCGATGGGGATTCTCATGAGAAATGTGTGCATAATATGTATGAATGGGGTACATGTGTAAGCATGCACATAGATGTATCATTTATTATAGCTACCGACTGGACATAATGCAAATGCTCATAAAGTGTAGCTGAATCAGTAGTTTTAATATATTTATACAATGGCATAATATACAGCAATGCACATGAATGACAGAGCTACATGCAACACTTCCTATAATTTTTAAAAGTAATGTGGAGAGAGTAAAGCTAGATATGAATGAATGCATAGTATATTTGGGTTTTGAAATGATCAAACAGGCAAAACTGAACTATTATTTGAAGACATATTATTCACGTGGAAAAGCTAAACAGCAAGAAATTGGTTTTTACAAACATCACTGCAGTTTTTACCTGAGGAAGGATGGATGGGCTTGTGATTTGTAAGGGATAGATGGAGTCCTCTGGGATACCAGCAAAGATTTCTGTGTTGATTTGGGTGGTGATTACATTAATATTTATACCATTTGCTTGTAATTGCCTTGTACGCATTTTTAGTGTTCTGTTATATTTCACAATGAAAAAGTAAAATTAAATATATAATAGGATAGAAAACGAGGTGGTCTGAAAAAAGTTAAAAGCGGTATCTAAGTAACATGAAGACCTGTATATGAGTGTGTCCTATGTCACATAGAATGGTCAGAGAAGGCCTCTACTAAGGGACTGTTTATTAGAGGCCTGTAGAAAGGGAAAGATGAAACCAAGTGAATAGCCATCGGCAGAACGTTTCAGGCAGAGGAAATCGTGGGTGAAAATACTGAGGTGAGGTGAGAGTATGTTTGACATATTTAAGAATAAATGGCAAAGGGATCAGTGAAGCTGGAGAGTAGCAGGAAAGGGGAAAATCATAGAAGATGAGGTCAAGGGCGGAGCAAAGAGCCAGGACCAGTAGGGCGGTGATGGCCCTGGTAGAATATGGCCGCTCATGCTCTGACTAAGACGAGAAGGTGTTGGAGGGTGTTAAGTAGGGGACTGATGTGATCTGACTTACTTTTTGGGATTACCCTTGATGCCTTGTGGAGGAAAGACTGTGGGAGAACAAGGGCAGAAGCAGCAAGACCAGTGGGGGGCGGGGTGTTTGCCCATCGTTTTTTGTTTTGTTTCTCAATATAGAAGTTCTGCTGATGAGAATAAGTGACATTCTTTGTCATTTCTAATCTGCCTTCAACCATCTTTAAGTTGTTTATTTAGTGACCTAATCCACAAAGACTTGAATTTTTGTTTTTCAAAGTTTTTAATTTTCAAATCTTTCCTGTCTGTGTTTTATTCCTTTTTAATTTCTCCAAGCAATTTAAACATACTGATTTGGCTATTTGTTGGTGTTTTGATTCCTGCTCATGGTAGCTTGTTTATAAATGTTTTTTCTATATATTATCTCACTTAATTTCAATTATCTTTTTTAAAAATTTCAGCTTCATGGAGATATAACTGACATGTAAAATTGTAAGCTTTTTAAAGTGTGGCTTGTGGTGATTTGGTATACGTATACATTATGAAAGTATTCCCTGCATCTAGTTTATTAACACGTCCATCACCTCATATATTTCTCTCTCTCTTTTTTTGCTTTTTGGTAAGAATATACAGTAGGTGCCAAAAATATGTATACAGATTTTAAGAAAGGAAAAAACTGCATTAAAATTGTAATAGTTGATATATACCAATAACAAATGATGAATACAAGTCACGTTTGACTTCTGCAATGACAAGAGGTGCTCAAAGTGGGGTTATCATCAGCATCCAGACATTTCTGATGACGGCGAACTACTGCTTGAGCAACATTGAACAAAGTGTCCACTTATATACATTATTTTGGCATCCCAGTTATATAACTTTTGTCATATCTTTTTTTAATACGACTTGTGAGCTTATGTTTAGAGGGATTTGTAGAAATCACAAGAGCCCTGTTTCAAGGATGTTTGTATTCATGGAGATTCTGCACTTGTTTCTACTAATTACCCTATGGTCAAAACAAAAACTTTTCTTGACTCCGTTACCTTAATTGCTAGTGTGGAGTTTCCCAAACCTTGGATGATTTTTTCATTCAGAGACCACGAAGACAAAAAGTTTCCTTTTTGTTCTTTTGGCTTGCTGGTGGACCTTTTATTAGGGTGTAATATTTAGAGAGTCTGGGCTTTAAGAAGGGATCTCAGGTCACATTTCTCACCTTGTGTGCATACCAGCCCTGGTATTCTGTTCTAGCGTGGCCATTCATAGCCAAACTTCTCGGTGACTGCGAAAGGCATATATAACTCTAGTGTAGCTATGGAATCAGTTTCAGCTTAGCAGTGTGTTTTTCGACTTCCTCTGTGTGTTTGCCATATTAAAATAATAGGTAGCATTTCTTGAATGTGGATTATGTAACTGACACAAGGCTTGTCTTTTTACATGCTTTATCTCATTTGTACACCTGACAATATTATGGAGCTGCACTATTACTTTCCCCTTTTTAAAGGTTGGGAAAGTGAGGGGAGGAAAAAATAACTTCACTGAGGTTAATACAGAGGGTACCAAAACAATGTATACACATTTTAGGAAAGGAAAACTGCATTAACATTGTAATACTCAATATATACCGATAATAAAAGATGAATACAAGTCACATTTGCATTCTGCAATTACAAGAGGTACTCAAAGTGGTTACCATCAGCGTCCAGACACTTCTGATTATGGCGAACTACTGCTTGAGCAATGCTGACCAAAGTGTCCAGTTGTATACATTTTTTGGCACCTCTGGTATAATAGATTTTAAGTGAAATTTTGGTAATTTTTTCTCTTCTATTAGATTGTATGTAAGTAAGCCTATTGATTATCACTTTTTATAGTTTTATTAAATATAATTGGCCTAAAATAAACTGTGCCTATTTAGAGTATATGATAAATTTTGACATACACAGGAAACAATGATAACAGTCAAGATAATGAACACGTACTTGACCACCAGAAGTTTTCTCAGGCCACTTCCCTGCCATCCTGTCCCATTTCCTTCATCAGGCAACCCCTGATCTGCTTTCTGACAGTATTGATTCATTTTTATTTCTACTAGGAATTTATATCAGTGGAATCAAATATGTGCTCCTCTTCACATAGCTCCTTTCACTCAGCATGAAGATTTTGAGATTCATTCACATTAGTGTTCTGCTTTTTTTCTGCCAAGTAGTTTTCCATTGTATAGATATACCAGAAACTATTTCATCCATTCACCTGTTGTTGGTCATTTGTGATGGACAGTGTGTGGCTGCTGTGAATAAAGCAGATACCAGCATTCCTAAACAAGTCTGGGCATTTGAACAGTGACTCTGTGATGAATTTTTTTATTTGATATTATTTCATGGTTTAGTAATAATATAGAAGTTCAAATACAGGCATCTACCCTCAGGCCACTGTTTAGTTTTGTTTTTTTTCCTCTCTCTCTCTAAGAGATTTTGTTGAATTGAATTTCAACATTCATTTTTTTTCTTCAGTAATAATGTAACGTGGTATAATTCTGGAATCTCCTAATTACATGGTAAACCATCTATTACGCATCACGGATGTTTTCTTGATATTAATGTTAAGTTTCTAATTTTGATACATTACCTGGGTTGGAGAAGGAGGTGGGGTACGGAATGGGAATGTATTGCTCTATTTCTGAGGGACTTGAGATGAATTAGTGATCATGCACTAATTGGATGGTACCCGGAGTTTTGAAAATCTAATATTAATAATAACCACACACAGCAGTGATTCCGATGTTTTCCCATAGGTTAAGAAATAACTTTTTCAGAGGGTGAGAAGCAGGGGCTCCAGGCGGCCCCGGCAGGTTCTGGGGGCGGCGCCGGGAAGCTCCCCGGTGTAGGGCGCCCCGCCCGGCCCCGCGGCCCCTCCCCCGCACTCCGGGCCATGGCGGCGGCGCCCCCGGGCGGAGCGGGGCCTCGCGCTGGACCTGGCGGCCGCTGGCACGGGACGTGCTTCTGGCGCGGGCCTTCCACTCGTGCACCGAACTGCGGGGTCGGCTCTATCTGGTAGGGGGCCTCCTGGCCGGAGGGGCGACAGAGCCGAAGGGCGACACGGTGGTCTTGGACCCCGCGGGGGGCCAGGCCGTGCGGATGAGGGCGCGGGGCGGGCCCGAGGCGCAGCCACCGGGACGCGGCGCCGCTGGGCGGGCGCTGGCTCTGCGCGGTGGGCGGCTGGGACGGGTCGCGCCGCCGGGCCACTGTGGCCATCCTGGACACAAGGCGCTGAGAGTGGGAGGTGTGGACCGCGGCCCCCGGCAACTGTCCCCCTGCCGGCCTCAGTAGTCACACCTGCACCCGCCTCTCGGAGCGAGAGCTGCGGGGGGCAGGCCGGGAGGGCGGGACCCGCACTCAGCGTCTTTATGAAGCATCTGCACGTTCAGGCTGGACCCCGGCGCCCGCACCCACTGAAGAAGGCTGCCACACAGTCTCACGCTCGGGGCGCTATGCTGCCCTGCTCCGAACTCTTGGGCCCCACCCAAGTCACCAGCTGTTGCTTCTTCGGTGGTTGCAACTCAGCTGAACCAGAAGTAGCTGGGCACTGGAATCGTGGGAAGATTAAGGCAAGTCTCCTTCTCTGTGGTTGGTTCCACTTTCCCTGTGCAGACCATGGGCTGAAACGCGTGGGCCATCGGACCTGCCTTTGGAATGATCAGCTTTACCTGGTTGGGGGTTTTGGTGAGGATGGCAGGACGGCTAGTCCACGGGTTTGCATTCCGGACCTCTTTATCTAAAGAATGGTGCCAAGACACACTGCCAAGCCTCTGTTTTGTTGTAAACTCATAAAGCATTATCACCAGAGCTACCTGCCTCATGTCAAATGTTTATTAAGTTTCAATCGTGAGAGTCAAAAAAAGAAAACTTTTTCATCGTAACAGGTGAAGATTTTAAAAAGGTATCCTCTTGCCCCGCCCTTCTAAGAATTAGTACTGATAGCAGAGGTGAAAGTTTACATCTTTGAGAGAATCTGCAATTGCATAAATAACTTCAAATAAGCTTCTATCTAATGGTAAGATGACAGCTGGATTCGTTGTGTTGCTAAACGGCATATGCTGGCATTGAATAATATGCAATGAAGAAAGTTCAAAAAATATATAGGTATGTGCATTCCTCCCATACTTTCTCAGAGGCACCTGACTATCTTAACACCAACTTCCTACATAATAAAATATTCCGTGGAAACTGAGAGTTAACAAAGGAGTCTACCTTTTCTAATCTAAGAAATGTGTATTGATTCATTAATTAAATAAACAAGCGCTGTGTATTCTATATCAAGCACCAGGTATAAGGATTTGTGCTTAATATACACAACAGTCTAAGAAAGATGATTGGTTTGCTCTTCTGAAACTTTTGTTTTAGTCACAATGATAAAAGATGTAAGCACTCCATAATTTATAAGGCAAAATTTCTGTCAGGCACTGGGCAATATCGTCTACACTTTTACCTTAAAGGGATGTTTGGGACCAGGGTGGAAGGTAAGTAATTTTTTCCCATTATCCAAAATAATGTAGTTATCGCCCTTCTCGGTCTGAAATGTAGTGCAAGGGCAATGTATGAGAAGGCCTGTACCCAACACCAAAAGAGTGGAAAGAATCAGTGAAGTGAATTTGTGTGGTCAAAATAAGCTAGCCCTTTTAATCTCATATTTCTAATGTATTTTTTTTTAATAAGAGTAGGATTTGTGAGATTTTTATTTAGGAAATATTTTTGCTAGTTATCTATATTTTGAGGATAACTTATATAGGAAATGTTATTATGGAAGCTCAATAAATACACTTTGATCTCTTTAGTAGGGGGCCTATGAGTATTTATCTTCATTTCCCCAACCTGGCATGTGCCTAGTGTTCACAGTCTTCATTTATTCTTTCATTAATTCATTCATTTACCATTCATTTTTTTTCCTTTCTCAGGGAGATCCACTAAGATTAATTTTATCTGTTGTAAACTCCCACAGCACCTTATTATCCTGAACCTCCTCTCTGATTGTCATCACACTTGCAGCTGCCCCTTTACTTGTCTGCCTTACCCACTCGACTTTGAACTCCACACGTGTACATGTTAATTAGTGCTGCCATTTATTTAACACGTTTTAGTGTGCTCTGCTATTTTCTTCATATCTATTATAGCCAGATCAAACATAACAAAAATTCCCTTTGAGACAGGTATTTACTGTTCCCAATTTATAGACAAGGAAACTGAATTTCACAGACACTGATATCGATTTCATTCATTCATTTATCAATTCATTCTTCAAATATTTATTACATGCCTAACAACTCTAGGCTGTACTTATCTTAGTCTCTGGGGATACAATGGTTGCCTAACAACTCTAGGCTGTACTTATCTTAGTCTCTGGGGATACAATGGTTGCGCTAAAGAAGGTATGGGTCCTGCCTTCATATAACTTATTATTTAATGTTAGAAACAGACTTTAAACAAATGATGAAACAAATTTCTACGAAGTTCCAGTGAGTATTACAAGACTGAAGAGTGTATTACAAAGGACATGTAAGAAATGTCAGTTTCAGACATGAATAAAAAAAAATTATGGGTAGAGGGAACAATATGAGCAAATACCAAAGTGGCTTTAGTAAAGATTGAAATGAAACAGACAACAGGATAATGAACAAGTCGGACATTTGGAGAATGAATTTACAAATAAATCGGATGGATAAGTTTACATATACCATAAATAAAATTCACAGGCATTTTGAACCTATGATATAACTAGCACAATATGTTTCTATGCTTTTGTTGTAAAAAATGAAGATATCCTATAAATTCAGTACAACATGCCTAGAAACTGAGTGTGGCTGTCAATAATATGGACTAAGCTACTATAAACCAAAAAGAATCTTAGTGGATTGTTAAATAAAGTACAATCAAAATTGAGTCTGTGTTGACATTCTAGACTTGTCTCACTTAAGCAATATTTGTTAATGAACTTTCCCACTTAGTAGAAAAAAGGTCCTTTATTTTCAATTTTAAATGTGATCTCAATTGTTGCTTGCCATTGTTTAGTTTTCCCTTCCCTCCTATTTGGAAGGCTATGTGACAACAAGTCCTATTACATTAGAAATTCCAAGGAGTAGGTGTCTAGGCAACAGAGTGGAAAATAAATGAAGGACTATATCGAACTGTCTTTTTGCTGCTTTCAATCTATAATTTACGTTAACATGGCTATTCATCATGAATTTATCTATGCAATGGATGTAACAGGCAAGGATCACTGATAAGGGCTTGGTGAATGCATTTCAGTTGCCTTTCTTATGTTCACGTGCATATTCACAGTTGTGTATTCAGCTACAAAGTAGGGTGCTCCACACAGGTTGAGTTTGTCCACACAAGTACGTGTGCTCTTCTATAGCAATGATATTAAAATCCATTAGTGTGGTGTTTTGTAGTTATTGTAAATACTTTCATTCTTTCCTTTCAATGTGACTAATTGCAGATTAGGAAACTGAGGCCAACATGAGTAATCAATGCACATCTGCTATGCTCCAGATACAGTACCAGTCCCTTAGGCTGACAATTTATTATGTAATGCACCCAGTTGCCCTGCTGAGGTAGGTTATTATCTCTATTTTCCTGATGACGAAAATGTGACTCATAGAGTTTAAAGATTTTTCAGCTATGTCCTAGTTAGTTGATAAGATTGGATTAAAATACAGGGGTGTGTGCTGCCAAAGCTTATATGAGTATATATCATGCTGTCTTCTCAGAAAACTCATGTTATTCTTCGTACAGCAGAATAGTAAGCAATGGTGCAGAGACTCCAACCACACGTGTTGATGCCGCTTAGTTTTATTTGGCAAATAGAGTGCATGTGACAAGATGCAACATTAGATCTCTTATTAAATTGCAATACCAATTTGAGAAGAAAATGATACATTTAAAATAGTCAGGTTTAAATTATTTTGAATGGAACCATTAAAGTGTTATATCTGGATTTCAAAGGAAATCTTTAGTTAAAATTATCACACACGCTCCTGAGTTTCCTTTAGTTTATTAGGTGTTAAATGTTGGCTTTTGGTTTGGAACTATTTCATTGGAAGTTAAATACGCTTCCTGTTTTAGGTAATATATATGGAACTCCTCCATCGCAGTTCGGTGTATTAGCTGTTCTATGCTCAAAAGTGAGCATTTCATGTTATTGCCCATGATGCAATTTTAAATGTAAACTATTGATTTGAATGAATAATGTCAATTACTTAAATTGATGAAATAACATTACATAACCCTTCTCCTTGATTAATATGCATTAACCATTTATCACTGATGTAAACTACATCATACTTTCCCCATAGACATTGTTTTGTGCTGATGGGATTTTTTTTCCCCTCTGATCATTAGTCTTATCTTGAAACCAATATAATTTCCCATTGCATTTTTCAACAGAAACGCCTGTATTTATGCAGAAAATAACCTGCTGGCTTAAGGTAGGTGCTCATTTTGAGGGGAGCTAATGTTAACATCTTTCCTTTTAAAGCAAAACATTAGGGAATACTTAAGTAGCGTTTGGTAATACACACATTGGAAAATTCAGTAGCCATTATAAATAGTTTTGATGATGTGGCAAATTGAAGAAAGTTGAAAATCAGATACAAAATTGTATTTCAGGTAGATCTCAACCTAGTTACAAATATGTATATAAGGAAAGAGTGGACAGAAATCAGAACTGTGGGTGATTTTTATTCTATATATTATAATTTCCTTAATTTTCTAAAGAAATAAACATTGTAGTGAACTTAATTTAAAAAATATGGCAACTGGGGAAATCTGAGAATACTGAGCATAACTTGATAGCCAAGAATATGGGTTTTGCTTTAATAGAGTATTAGTCCTAAGGTTCTCACTGGAGAACTAGTTTCTCTTCTCTCTGTTCCTCCCTCCCTTCCTCCCTCTTCTCTCCCTCCATCCCTCACTCCCTCCCTCCCTTTTTCCCTCCCTCCCTCTCCCCTGTTTATTTCATTCTTTGAAATACTTTTATGTAAAATTAAATTGATTCCATAAATTATATCCTAGTCTTTTCTGCAGGAACAGTAATTATCCATAGGTTGACTCTCCTTTCTCTGTCTTCACCCACTTCTGTAATCTTCCCAAATGTCATACTCTTTTTTTAGTTTATTTTATTATTTTTAGTTTTCAACTACACTTGACACTCAACATTACTTTATATTGGTTTCAAGTGTACACCGAAGTGGTTAGATATTATATAATTTATGAAGTTATCCCCCCTATTAGTTTGTACCCACAGAGCACTACTGCGTTTCCCCAAAATTAAGACCTAGCTGGACAATCAGCTCTAATGCGTCTTTTGGGGCAAAAATTAATATAAGACCCAGTTTTATTTTACTATAATATAAGACCAGGTATAATATAATATAATATAATATAATATAATATAATATAATATAATATAATATAATATAATAATATAATAATATAATATAATATAATATAATATAATATAATATAATAATATAATAATATAATATAATACCGGGTTTTATATAAGACTGGGTCAATATAATATAATATAATACCGCGTCTTATATTAATTTTTGCTCCAAAACACACATTAGAACTGATTGTGTGGCTAGGTCTTATTTTTGGGGAAACAGGGTATACATAGTTCTTGCAACATTATTGACTGTATTCCTTATGCTGTACTCTACATCCTGTGACTGTTTTGTAGCTGCCAATTTGTACTTCTTAATCCCTTCACCTTTTTCTCGCAATCCCTCAATCCCCCTTTTTTCTGCCACCCCATAAAGCTAGTACCCACCTGACACGATGCATAGTTATTACAATATTACTGACTATATTCCTTATGCTATACCCTACATCCCCATGACTACTGTGTAACAACCTATTTGTAGTTCTTAATCCCTTCCCATTTTTGACTCACCCCCATAACCCCCCTCCCATCTGGCAACCATCATAATGTTCTCTGTATGAGTATGTTTCTGTTTCATTTGTTTATTTCGTTCTTTAGATTCCAGTTATAAGTGAAGTCATATTACATTTGTCTTTCTCTGTCTGACTTACTACATACTCAGCCCAACACCCTCTAGGTCCATCCATGTTATCGCAAATGGTTAGACCGCATTCTTTGTTATGGCAGAGTAATTAATACTCCATTGTATATGTGTACCACAATTTCTTTACCCAGTCGTGTACAGATGGGCAATTAGGTTACTTCCATATCTTGCTTATTGTAAATAATGCTGTAGTGAACATAGGGGTGCAGATATCTTTTCAAATTAGTATTTTGGATTTCATCAGATACATACCCAGATGTGGAATTGCTAGGTCATAAGGTAGTTATATTTTTAATTTTTTGAGGAACCTCTGTACTGTTTCTCATAGTGGCTGCACCAGTCTGCAATCCCACCCACAGTGCACAAGGCTGCCCTTTTCTCCACATCCTCGCCTGCACTTGTTGTCTGTTGATTTATTGACCATGGCCATTCTGACAGGTGTGAGGAGATACCTCACTGGGCAAACCTGACACTTCATAATTCCAAAATCTGGGTCATCAGATCGCTCAATTGTAAGCTTCTTGGGGGGGGGGGCGGTGTTTTATTCCATACTGAGACCAGTGGTTCTCAATAGAGGGTGATTTTTGTGCCTCAGGGGACATTTAGCAATGCCTAGAGATGTTTCTGGTTGTCAGCAACCGGGAGTGTAGGGTCACCCTGGCCCCCACTAGGGAGAGAGCACGGATGCTGTTCTGTATGTTCCAGTGCCCAGGACCGTCCCCCAATAAAAACAAATCGCAGCCCAAACTCTCAGTAGTTGCAGACCGAGAAACCCTGCTCCATACCTTGTCTCATACTGATTGATTGTCTAGTTGAAAAGTGTGGCTTCTGTTTCACAGAATCATTTTCATTGAATGAAAAAGTTGAGAACAGCCTTTCCGTGCTGGATTTACCAGAATGTAATCTTCAGACCTACTTGGTAGCACCACTGTTGGCTACCACCAGTCTTTCAGGTAAAAAATACGCAAAACAGCTTGACCTGACTCCCATACATCACGCTAGGGACATACATTTTCTCCACCATCCCGCCCGTGCTCGCCAGACACTTTAGTATTCACACTATTAAGCATTTTAAGACAATTCAAACAGTTAAATGCAGTCACCGACAACTGTGTTTAAAGTTTATTTTCAATGTTCTGGCAAGTGACTATCTGAGTAGCAACAGCCCGCTGAGGTGGCAGCACCTGCCCACCGATGCAGGGTGCCCTGGCCCTTGCTGGTCGTGACAGGGGTTAGCAGACACTGGGGAATTGGTTCACACTCACCTCAGTAACACCCATGAACTTGCAGGGACCAAAGACAAAATGCTGGAACAGCTGCGATGATAAAAAAAATAAAAATTAAAAGAAAGCACTCCGTAGGCAATGGGATAAACTTTACCAGAAGCTCATGTCAATCGGTGTGTTGAAAATTCTGAGCAGCTAAGGTCTGACTCCTTCTACCCCTACCTCTCTCTCCTATATCCATCGACGGTAGTGTGTGGTTTGATGAATGGGATTGTCCTAAAGTTCAAAATGTCACTGGTTGTGCAAAAGTTCTGCCTGTGTAATAAAACACAAACCCTTCAGACTGGAATTTAAGGCCATTAAGAATCTGGCCTCTTCACATTTCCCTCAGCCCACGTTATGCTTGAGTCATTTTACGTGGCCACACCAAGCCTCCTTTCCTGACTCTCTCTTCTACTTAGCATACTTCTCAACCAGGTTTCTCTCAACAGGAAGTACCCACCCACTATCCCACGCTCTGGCACTCTTATTCTTGATGAATCCATTAGAGCAAAGTGCTGTACTATTAGTCCTTCTAATGGCGATCTTAACAGACTGGGACACAGGAGGCACTCAGGCACTGAATTTTTCTTTTTTGTGCAACATTGTCAACTAGAATACAGTTCTTTGTAAAAAAAAATGTTTCTAATTTTTATTTTTCAATTCCAGTTGACATTCAGTGTTATTTTATATTAGTTTCAGGTGTACAGCGTAGTGGTTAGACATTTATATAATTTATATAGTGATTCCCTAGTTAGTCTAGCACCCACCTGGCACTATACCTAGTTATTACCACATCATTGACTATATTTCCTATGCTGTACTTTACATCCCTATGACTACTCTGTAACAACCACTTTGTACTCCTCAATCCCTTCGCCTTTTTCAGCCAGCACCCCACCTCCCTCCCCTCTGGCAACCATCAGTTTGTTCTCTGCATCTATGAATCTGTTTCTGTTTTGTTTCCTCTTGTCATATGATTTTCCCTGTAATAGTCCCCTGCATTTGTTTGCTTCTCAGGCTTATTTCCACATGACTAATTCAAATGTTTACAGTGATAATTTTGGTTAATACTAAATCTTACACAATTTTAAATTCTTTCATGGTATTTACAGTTTATCCATGTTTAGTACTTGTCCAGTACCCTGTGCTTCTTAATCTGTTGTCTCATCTCAATTCCTAGCTCTTCCTTCTGAGAATAGATGCTTTCTTCTATTTAACTGAAAACCAAGAGCAACATTATATTTCTTTGTTTCTCTTTCATGTCTTTTCAAATTTGATGCTCTTCAGGCTTTTAGTTCCAAAGAACAAACTGAATAAAGGTGCTTAACTCTTCTCCTCCCCCAAGTCCTATTAAACTTAAAAAAGAATCTAAAATTAAGAAAAATGCCAGGGATATAAACTAGAGAGAAAGATATTATCTACAAGTAGGCACCATTGATTATTTCCTTCAGAATACAGTACAGAAGATAAAAGATGGAGAGGAGAGCACTGCAGCCCCTGAGAGTTTCAATGCTGAGTCTGCCTAGAGAGTAAGTGAATACAATACTAGGCCGAGCCTTGAAAGAGTCTCACTCCAGATTTGGAGAGCGTAGAGGGGAGGGCTGAGCCGTGGGTCGTCTGTGGGATCCATATCCAGTCCTTCAGTGCACTAATGCAAGCTCTGAGACTGAGCAGCCATGTGAGTTACAGAATGCAACCACTACTCCAACTACTAGAAAGCTTCCAAAGAAAGGCACAGATTGTACATCTTTTTCATTTTGAGTGCTCAGCTTAAATACCGCTTTCCTGGGGTGGATGTCTTTGACCTCTTGATGGAATGCTAGAAGCAAGGAGCAGGAACCGTAATTCAGTGGCAGGGAGAGGAACTCTGAGGTGTTCCCCTGCCCTGTCCACCCAGCCTCATCTAAGGGTGCTCTTCTACTTGTGGATTTTTGAGAAGCCTTTCTGACTCCTTTCAGTTCCTTGAGAATACCAAGTTGTTTTCCAGCCGAGGACCTTCCCCTTGCCCTTCCACCTATATGGAGCACTCTTTCCTCCCCTTGTTTTCCAAGCTTTTAATCGTTTTATAAATCTCAATTTAATGTCATGGACTCACCAAGAAATAGCCCAGCTGCCCAATCTCAAGCATGCTCTCTAAAGCTAGGATTCTCCTGAAGATAACCAACCCTATTTCATTCATTCACAACATTTTTAGCAATTGATAGTTGTTTATATAGGTATTTGTTAAGTGACTGCCTTCTCTATGAGGCTATAAGCTTTATGAGGGCAGTGGTCATATCTGTCTTATCACTCTGTCTATAGCATATGGCACGATGTCTAGTAGATATTGAATAAATATTTGTTAAATGAATGAATGGTTCATTCAAGTCAATGGTAGAGTTCATTGTCATATGTTGGACTCCAACTGTTGTTCTCTGACTGCTTCAAATAGAAAAGAGGCCCTCATATTTGGCAAATCAAAAAATTATATTTGGCAAATGATAAAGAAATAATAAATAAAATGAAAAATTTCCCTTTTCTCTTCAGATACACCCAATCTATTGGAGAAGGATTTCATAAAATCTGAGACAGAGTCTATCACAGAATCGGTCCCTCCCCTTAAATTTATTCCCTGGTCAAGCTGATTTCACAGTGAATTATTTCAAATATTTAAAGGTCTGATAGTCCTGATACCAGTTAAACTGTTCCAAAGCATAGAAAGAGAATGAGCTCTGCTGATTTTTTTTTAGGAAATTGGCAAAACACTGAACTCAAAAATAGCAGACAAGAAGAGAATCCCAGAAGATTTTAATATATAAATCCTAAATAAAATATTAGAGAAGCCAGTAACGCATTAAAAGATTAATTTACCACAGCTAAACAAGATTTATTAAGAATGTAGGGATCATTTGATACTGGGAAAGTATTAATATATTTATGTAATTCACCATATTAAGAAGTCAATTCAGATTTTTTCATTGTTGGTGATATAGGAATAGATGAACGCTTCCTTAACATGCTCAGTTGTGAAATGCTGGAAACATTTTCAGTAAAATCAGAAATGAGGCAATGATGCCAATGTTTCCTGAAAAATTCTAAAAGTAGTAGTCAATGTAAATAGACAAGAAAATACAAAGCAGGTAAACATATTACAAAAGAGAGCAGAAAATAAGTGTTATGTATCTATGATAAGACTATATATTTGGTAATCCAAAATATAAATCAACCGGAAAACTGCTAGAGACAAAAAGAGAATTTAATATGTTGGTTGATCACAAAGTTAGCATATTAATATAAAAATCAGTAGCTTTCCTACATGCAAATGGTAACTATTTAGAAAACACAATAGAAGGACAGATGCTTTTTCCCATAACAACAAAATAATACGATAGAAAGGAATAATATTAACACAAATTATACAGAACCTATAGAAAAAATGCACCTAGCAATGGATTTGTAAATAAATCAACAAAAATAGAACCATTTGGAAATTTGGAAACTTTTTATATAACTCTTGGAATAAAGCAGTAACCCAAATTTTAATCTCTGACTTTATAGGAAATCACAGGAATTAATCACATTGCACTTTAAACCATAGGGAATGTGTCCAATTCTGTAGTTACAGAAAACCCGATGCCTTTAAATGTTCTTATTTTAATGCAAGAAGACTTGAAAATAAAGTAACCACTCAATTCAAAATGCTAGGACAGAAAATAAACTTAAGGATAGCAAGAAGTAAGACTTGCAAAAGAGACCAGAGCAGTTCATTAAATTGACTGAAATTGTGGGATCACTAAATAAAGGGATTTGGGTTTTGAAAATAGCAAAGAAAGACAAATTAATAAGTTTAAAGAAGAAATAAAAATGAAAGAGTAGAGCTATATAAGATTTATCAAGTTTTTAAAGGTTGGTATTACAGCCACAAGTAAAATATGATAATAAGTTTGTACTATTCTAGGCTGATAAATTTGAAAGCTCTGATTAAAGGGGTTATTTTCTCAACAAATATATATTTCCCCAAATGGTTCAGGAGACTTTCAGCCAAGGTTAGCCTATAAGTCTGTGCTTTTATTTTCTCTTCTGCTTCAAATACATTTTTCTACAGAAATATTTTTTATGGAATCGTGCCTTAATACATTCTTCACTTTTTAAAATGGCATGGTGTAAATTGGATATATAAGCAGTTCAATAGAATGTAGCCACTATTCTTACAGATTAAATATCTTGATTTAAGAATAAATGAAAACCAGGATGTTTCTCTTAATGACAGTAAAAGTCTAACTACACAGAGACAGTTTCGTTAAGTGTAAAATTTTAACTCCAAAGTATGTCAGTAACACGATGTTTATCAATACACAAATTTAAAAGCTACCAACCATGCAAATTGTATTTTCCTAATATCTCTATGAATTATTCGCTTTTTTCAATTGTACAAAGTATCTTTTTTCTTGAGTTCTCCATCTCATAACAGATTAGACACATTCAATGAGCCTATTTTATCATTGACAGGATATATACTTTTTACATGAGCCCTGCTGTACATGTGCATATAATCTTTGCAGTTTGTGGTCTGATCAGATGGATTAGTCATATTAACTGAGGCCCTGAGGGAGCAGTTTTACTGTTGCTTATAAATATTCTGGGTTCTAGATCTTGGGCCCGAGGAACTTTTCTTCAAAGATGTGTTCTTAAGCTCTGTCCCTTTTGTTTCATCCAAGAAGCCTATTTCTTTTTCTCTTTATCTTCTAAGTTCTCTGTTAGCTTCTTTCTCCAATTGTGACTTGTCCACATACACACACAGTAAATCTTAAAAATTATTCCGGAATCAAAAGAACTGAGAACTCCTCTGTTTCTTTCCTGTTATATATAGAAATTTAAATCTAAATGTCCTTTATTTTTGCTTATTTGAGTACAAATTTCAGGAACATAAAACTAATCACAAAATCACAAAAATAGACCAATCCTAACTTTCTGGGAGGACTGACCCAATCTTTAATACTTTCTCTTCTCGACCCATCAAACTCCACCCCCTTCCATCACACATAAAGACTATTGCATGGACTTAATAAATGAAAGAACTGGAGTGTTTCATTGTCATTGCCATCCATGCAATGTTGCCATATCTATTCAAATATGTGTGTACTCTTACTTCAAATAATGTTTCATTTGGTAGGAGAAATTCATAAATATATAATACAGAGACTGTGTGGTCAGCAAAATGATGGCTCCCCAAAGATGTCTGTAATCTAATCCCTGTAACCTGTAAAGATGTTCATTTACATGACAAAAAGGACTTCATGCATAATGGAATCACACATCTGTGTGATTTAATGAACAGATGTAATTAAGTTTGCAGATGTTAAGTTACAGACATTCAGATAGGGACATTATATGTTATCCGGATGGGGCCAGTCTACTCACATGAGCCCTTAGAAGCAGAGAACACTAGAGACAATAGAGGTGAGACAAAAGGGGAAAAATCAGAGAGATTGTGAGAGCTTGATCCACATAGAAGGTGCTAGAAGAAGGACCACAAGTCAAGGAATGTGCTTGGTCTTCAGAAGCTGAGAAGGACCTTCAGCCAACAGCCATCGAGTTGGGGACCTCAGTTCTATAAACACAATACGAGGAACTGGGTTCTGCTGACAGACTCGATGAACTTGGAAACAGAATCTTCCCCAGAGCCCCCAGGAGGAAACAAAGACTTGCTCATACCTCGGTTTTAGTATAAGGAGACCCAAGTCAAACTTCTTTCCTATAGAACTTGTCATTTTCAGCTAATTTGTTACAGCAACAATAGAAAACAAATTTAGACAGCATCCTATCACAAGTCTATGAACAACAACCATTAAAAGCATGTTTAACATTTTTCTGCACTAAATAAAGAACGGTAAGCTTTGCCTTTTCTTCTGGAGTCATTTGTGATGTATGCTGCAGCCATAGAAAGGCAGGGAAGTGGGGACAGGCTCTCAGCTCCAGGGCAAAAGTGGAAGAGGTATTTAAGAATTTACTGACACCTCATTTACAAAATGTACTCAGGATAAGGGTATAGTTAGTGATGTTCTTGCCCCGGAGCCAGATATTTAGAATATTTCATGTTAGCTCTCATAATTATGATGCCATCACCTTGAATCATTGGAATAATTTACAACTTGCTGCAATTTACAATTAGCCACACATTTATATTTGTTACCCTGTTTTGCTTCTCAGAAACAAAGAGATAGATCAGACGGACAGCAACCTTCTTTTAGAAAGTCAGGTGCAGATAGGTTAAATATTTTGTTAGAGGATCATAGAAATAGTAAATGTCAGAGCAAGGATTTAAACTGCCTTCTGCGAGCCTTCAGTGGTCTCTATCCATCCTCCCTTACAGATGAGCACTAGAGAGGGCTGTCCGGATTTCTCAGGAATCTGGGTTGAAGCAGCTTGCTTTTCCCCCTCTTTTCTCCCCCCACTCTTTATCTATTAATCTTTGATCAATCAATATAACTACAACTCAAATGCATAGCTCCACATTTTGTGAAGGGAAATACTGAAATTACAAAGGATTTCAAGTGTTCTTTTCTGATTTTTCTAAAAATAGAAAGAAAAGTAATTTTCTTTTTTAACTGAAAAAGGGTCTCTAAAGAAAAGTTCTCCTCTTCACATACCACTGTAAATATTTTTGGTGTCTTAATGTTTGTCAGTATTGTTTGCTGCTATTGGATATATATGCTTTCTAGGATAAAGCATTAGAGAGTTAGACCAATAGCAAGGTCCCAAGAATAAGACCTAGCCAGACAATCAGCTCTAATGTGTCTTTTGGAGCAAAAATTAATATAAGACCCGGTCTTATTTTACTACAATATAAGACCGGGTCTTACATAATATATAATATAATATAATACAGAGGATGGATAAGAGTTAGTCAAGTGAGGAACAGACGTGTGCTCGCTTCGGCAGCACATATACTAAAAATGTGAGGAACAGACGAAAAGAAAGGACACTAATCTGATGGTCTTGGCCATAGTGACTAAAGGACAATTCGGAATATGAGAAGGCGGGCACTTCTCATGTTGGGTCTTACCGGCCATGTTAAAAACATTGGGTTTTGAGCATTAACAGGCACACATTGAATGATTTTAAGCCAGGGAATGATACAATTCAATTTGTTTTAGAAAGGTGACTCTGGCTATTATATGAATAATGGTTTGGAAGAAGACTTGAGAAATCAAGGATGTCACTTAGGTTTTGTAATTAGACCCCTAGGGAAATAAGGATGGCAGTAGATTTTGGTAATGTGCATTTCTTCCTTTAATTCTGTCAATTTGTGCTTCATCAATTTTGAGAATAATTTTGTTATATGCATAACACGATAACTGTTAGATTTTCCTAATGAATTTTCCCTCTAATCATTATGAAAAGTTCCTCTTTATCTCTGGTAACATTCTGTCATAAGCCTTTTGTACTATCTTATCTGATAATAATATAGTCATTCTAGACTTCTACTGCTTGCTCTTTGCATTGGTTTTCTATTTATTTAATTCCAACCTATCTGCATGTATATATTTAAAGCATACCTCTTACAGGTAGAATATAGTTGTTCCTTGCTTTTATAACTATCTGCCTTTTAATTGGAACATTCAGAAACTACCATTTAATTAATTTTGCATGTATTTGGATTTTAAATTGCCATCTTATTATTTTTGTTTGTCATCTCTTTCTTTTTTCCTTTTCATTCTTTCCTCTCAAATTTCAGATGATTTACGTCATTTAGCATTAAATTTAGCATTCAAAAAAGTAGCAATGAAAAAAAATAGCAATCTATTATTTGTTTGGTTATGTTTCTTTATGATTTTAACTGGTTGCTCTAAGAATTGCCATATGTGTTCCTAACCTCTCACAGTCCATTAGAGTTTACTATTGTACTACTTCACATAAAATATAAAAACATCCTACTAATATTTGGTAGGATCTCTACTTGCTGTCTTGTCATAGCTGCCATATATATTACATATATGAAAACCTCATAAGACAATGTTATTATTTTTAAAGAATTCTAATGAATTTAATATAAAAAACAATATTTTACATTTACCATTCCTAATCACCTTCCCTCATTCTTGAAGTACCATATTTTTCTCAGATATCATTTTTCTTCAGTCAGAAGAATTTCCTTTAGCATTTCATGTAGTACAGGTATGCTAACAACATCTTGCTTTAGTTTTCCCTTATGATTTCAAAGAATTTTTATTCCTGTAGAATATTTTCATTTGTGGACCTTAAACAAAAAGTCAGCCAGATATCTCTCCAGTAAAATGGGTTTATTTAGGAATAGCAAAGAATTGCAATCCGGAACATGCAACCATGGGAGGCCACATGCAAGTCCACTGAAACAAAGGACAGGAGAGTTTTACAGAGGGGAAGGCTATGTATTATAAACAGTTCTTCCTAGTGTGCTTCCTGTTTGGTGTGGAGCGTGAGAGCTCCCCTTTCTGGCCTCCCTACTTCATTTAAAATGAAATTTCTGTTACTAGTTTTTTACACACTCAATATAGAATTCTGAATTGATAGTTTTTCTTTTTTCCTTTTTTCAGCACATTGAAAATATTGGTGTGCTCTCTTCTGACTGCTGTTGTTTCTGATAAGAAGTCCTCCGTCATTTGACTGATTGATTCCTCATGTAAAGGATTGTTTTCCTACACCTTTTGTGAAAATTTTCTATTTATCTTCTTACTTTAGCAGTTCACTTATAATGTGTCTACTTATGGTGTTCTTTGAATTTATTCTGTTTGGGATTGGCTGGTTATGATTCTGTCATTTGTCTTCCACTAAATTTGGGGAATTTTCAGCCATTATTTTTACATTTTAATGCCACATTCTCTCTTTCTAATAATCCTAGGAATCAAATTAGATATATGATGTCCGTATTATTCTTAGGTCCTTAAGGCTCTGTTTTTTAAATTTAATTTTATCTCTCTTTTCTCTGTTGCTCAGATAGATAATGTCTATTAATCTATAATCTATATATAATCTATGCTCTAGTACTTTCCTCTGTTATTCTGCTATTAAACTCATCCAGTGAAATATTTGTTTCAAATATTTTATTATACTCTAAAGTTTTCATTTGGTTCTTTTTATACTTTTTATTTTACTGCTGTTGTTTCCTAGTTATATTCATTTTGAGTATTCTTTTCTTTATTCTTTATTATTTTCATTGAATATAGTTATAATAGCTACATCAAAATCTTTGATAATTCTATTATCTTGGGCATTTAGGGGTTCACCTTTGTTGGCTTTTTTTCCTTGCAAAAGAATTGCATTTTTCTGGTTATTATTATGATGTGTTATTTTGAGTTTTATCCTGGACAATGTAAATGTTGTGCTGCGTAGACTCTCTGAGGATGATTTTGGTGTCAGTTAATGGAGTTACATTCAAACTTGGCTCTGGCCCATCTTCTGTAGGCTGTGGGGCAAATGTCTGTTTGGTTCTGTAAGGCTTCTTTGTGCTGCTTCGAATCAGTCTTGCACATGCATCGGTCAGGGATTAGTCTGAGACATGTGCATGTTTATACATAGGATCAGAGGTTCTCCTCTCACTTTCCAGGGGTTTGGCATGGTTACCCAGGCACCTCATTTTAGTTCCCAGCCAGAAAAATAATAGGGTTTCTACCAGAGTTTTAATTGCTTGTTCTATGCTACTCTGGTACTGTGGCCCATTCTTGGGGTAAAGCTGAAACAAAAAATTAAAAAGGTAAAGCTCATAGGCCTGTCTGTGGTTTCTTCACATTTTGACTTCCCTCCATAATCTTCTTTTTTTCCTCTTCATAATCCTCTGATAGTATACTTATGTTAATTTTTTTGTATTTTGTACCATTTATAGTTATTGTCATTGGGAAGGTCAGTGTCTGGGAAGATTAAACCCAGAGTCTATGTTATAACAAGGCCTCCAGGGATTCCATATATACATTAACATTGGAGAAGCACTTTGAGTGTACATATTCATACATAACACTGGTTTCACATAAAAATCACCTGAGGAGATTTTTTTAAAATCCTAATTCTCAGGATGTACCCAGAACAATTAAATCAAAAATTTTTGGTGGGGAGAGGATGGATCTATGTATCCCCATGTGATTCCAATATATGGTCAAATTTAAGAGGGACTGTCTTACAGTATCTTTTACATACCTGTTGCCTTAGGAGTTTTCTATGTAAGGGGAACATAATTTGCCACTCTGAAGTATGCCTCTTTGGCATAAGGATTATTTAGGCTGATTATTTTTAAGGAACAGCAGGCATAGTTTGGAAAGCTCTGAAACTGAGTAAAAGTTACCCTTCTGTAAGAGACATGTACATTTATAAGGCAAATCTCCATTTGTAAGGGCACCTCCCTCTCTGGACCAGGAAGAGGAGGATGATGCTAAATCTCTAGAAACTCTTATTAGTGGAGACGGCAAGGACGTACATGTACATAACAACCACACTCTTGTTTACTATTTTTGGTAATCTCCCATAACTGACACTCCCATCTCCCAACATCTTTGCTCTTGAGCTGGAGATGGTATAGAAGGCGGTGGCTTGGGCCTTTTCAGGGTTACTCAGTTTTCCTGGTGTTACCTGCACAGAATAAAAACCAAGAGTGCGGGTGAAACACTTTTGCAGAGAGAAAGGTTTATTCAAGTGAAAGCTTGATGCACCAAGGAAGCATACTCCAAAAGAGAATGGATGTGGCTCCCCGAGGCTTACGGGTGCAGCCATTTTTAGGCTCTTGGGGGCCACCCGTTCCTCTTCCCCTTCTCCCTCCACAAAGTACGTTGAGGCAGGTCCTACACTGCACCTGCTCAATGTACCTACATGCTACTTCATATGTAGCATGTCTCATTGATATCTTAAATCTATTGAGGGGAGCGTTTTTGACTATGGTAATGAGGAAAAGTTAACTATAGGACAGCTCTTTTAACTAATGTGCATGAGTGACTTTGGAAGCTTTTCCTGGGCCCACTTACCTTTCCTGCGATGGTTCTGTCTGCTCATTGTTGCTTATTGGATAGGGAATGTGGCTCAAGTTTCTTTTCTCAGCTCCAGGTTCCAGCTATGTGACCACCCTACATGACCACCGAGTCTCCCCCACCTAAAGAGGAGGTATCCATGTTATTAAACTTCTGTTTTTCTCCTGTTAATCTTGTCTAGCTATCTGGAAAGTGATTCTTAATCTGGAACACTGTTTCAAATACTGTATAGTCCAGTGAGCACTTGCAGAAGAAGCTCCCAGGCCTATAAAATCCAAATACCGGGGTTTTATCTCAAGCTAAAGCAATCAGGATATTTGGACACAGAGCGAAAGAAGGAATATTTTAATTAAGTTCTACTAGGCAAATAATGTACACACTCAAGTCTGTGTGGTCAAGATTATGTTTCATTGTGAAAATAAATGAGCTTGAATTGTATGTACTTTTATACCGCTTGAGATCTACTCTAAATTTTCAACAGTTGGCAAGATTTTTACTTCAACAATTACCTTGTAGACTTGTTGTGAATTGTGCGACTGCACAGACTGTTGGACTTGTCTTCAAACTACCCTTCTAAGTTCTTCCAACTGGTCCAATAATCAAATAAACATGAGACATATTCATTAAAAACATGACCAAATTGAATTACATATGTACGTATGTTTGCCCCACATGCATGAGAAAGTCAGATACAGAGAGGGAAAATGAGGTACATGTGACATTCTGAGCCAAGGACAAGGTAAGGCACCTTGGAGCTTCAGAGGGGAGGAAGGTCATTTGCAGAATGATAAGAAGAGCAGATGTTCAATAATTAGAAGTTTGCGCTGCCCTATCGATAGGTCATAAAAAGTTAATTCTAGTGATAACTCTTATTATGTGTAAGGCCCCTAATTTAAATTCTTTAAGAGAGAGGTAAGTTTCTCATAAGCCTGCAGGGTCTTGATTAACTTCAGCTCAAAATAATTCACATGCCAAAGTAGCACATATTGGGGAGGCCTGTTCTGAACCCCTTTACTGTATACTGCAGTGGTTTATTCAATGGTTTGCTCATCTGTTTGGATACTGATATGTTTGTAAGACTATGCCAGCTAGTCCTGACTAGGAATTGTTAACATCAAATGCCTTGTGTGTAAATCTCATTGTATTAATGAAATTTAGTTATATTTATTGGCACTTCATATTTTGTATGTGAACATGTTCTGAAGAATCCCTAGTAATTCAACTATTTCAGGTATAAATTGAGTCCTTATTAATTTCAAATATGACACTTGAAATAGAGATAATTTGTGTGTTTTATATTGACTCCCATGCCAATAGTGACTTTTATCTTGAATTATTCATTCCATGAAATTTTATTGAGCAAATAAAGGAGTCAAGGGACTACAAAAATGAGAACAGATACAGATGATGCCCTGAAGGAAATTATTGCCTATCACCCCGACCACCTCTTAAGATCCAGGAGGATAAGAACTATATCCTGTTCGCCCACACTTGATACATTGCCCGATACATTCAGCGCGATCAATAAATAATTGTTACTTAAATGGGTAAACGTTAGTGAAAATAATTTAGGTATAAATAATAGCAATCATTTCTTGAATAATGTATGTGCTTTAAGAGATGCGCACACATACTGACTAAGGAAGATTCAGGGAGGATAAAAATTATTTCAGAGTAGAAGGGTCAGAAAAGATTCTGTGAAGAGATAACATATGAACTGGAACTTGAAGGAAACGGGACCTCTTTTCATCTACTTGTTCATTTCTCTTTAGGAAAGGTGAGGTAACTTATCTTTATTCATGAGTTTTGGGATAAGGAACAGGGCAGGTAGAGATATTTCCCTCTCACATTACTCTGGTTGGTAGTGTTGGTGAGGAAAAATAAGTTTCCCTCTGTTCTTCTACGTTCTTGGCTGAGACACCCCTCCTCCCCCCTCCCCCGGAATCCTATAATAAAAGACATTAACAGGAGAAAAACAAGTTTAATAACATGTATACCTCCTGTGTACCTGGAGGAGACCCAAGGAAACTGAGTAACACCCTGAAATGGTCGAAGCCACCACTTTCAATATCTTTTTCAGCTAAAGACAAAAGATGTTGGGTATGGGAGTGGGGGAGATTTTTAATGGGAGGTTACCAGAAAAAGCACAGTGAACAATGATAAGGATATAAGATTTAAGTTGGAGGCCTTTTCCATTGATAAGACTTTCTAGAGATTTAGAGTCATTCTTCTTTTCCTGGAACAGAAAGAGAGACATCCTTACAAATGGACATTTCCTTCATAAATGCAAATTTCCCTTACAAAAGGGTAACTTCTAGGTTTTCAGAGCTTTTCCTTTGTCTGCTGTTTCTTAAAAATAATGAGTTCTAGATAATGCTTATGCCAAAGAGGCGTACTTTGGGGTGGCATATTCTTTCAGAAGTAAGAATGACTGTAGAGAGGTCAGATTGTGTCATGTTTTTCCATGCCATTAATTTTACACGATGCTTTCTGTAGGAATAGCAGGTGATTGTCCAGTGCTACCTGGGAGTGGCTGGGGTAAGCCTGCCTAATTCTGGAATAAGCATTAGGAAGCCTATTGTTGTCAAACGTCTAAACCACATTGTTCAATATTAGTATTATCAGTAAGAAGGGGTTTCTTTGTTGTTCATCAATTGACTCCTCGGTCTCTGTCAGTTATTGGTTCAGTCATTGCACATGGAAAGTCATTCACTAGCAACCTGAAATGCCAACTATTACTATTTGTTGTCTACTACCGTGTTCCCCCGAAAAGAAGACCTAGCCGGACAATCAGCTCTAATGCGTCTTTTGGAGCAAACGTTAATATAACACCTGGTATTATATTGTATTATATTATTACATCATTACACTACATTACATTACATTACATTTCATTATATATTATATAAGACCCGGTCTTATATTATAGTAAAATAAGACTGGGTCTTATATTAATTTTTGCTCCAAAAGACGCATTAGAGCTGATTGTCCGGCTAGGTCTTCTTTTTGGGGAAACACGGTGTATGCCACGTGTTGTGCTAAGTGATTGATGTACAGTTTTGCTCAGTCTTCAAAACAGTTCTACAGGAGGAGACCAATAATCACTTTTATTTTACATGTGAAGAAACTGAGTTTATAGGAGTTAGGCCACTTGTCCAAGGTCACTTATTTATGTACTGATGAACATGGGGCTCAAACCTAAATCTGTCTGGCTCTATTATATTATGCAGAATGAGAGTAGAGATGAATGGTACAGTTGATCACAGGCAAAGAGTCAGAAAAATGGGCAGAGAATAGCATATATAGTGTTAACCTAAAAATGAAAAGCCAGAGTGAGAGGGAACAAGCACTTATTTGAGATCAAAGAATTGCAATTCTGGGAAGCAACTGACTCAGGCAGAAACCCAAATAGTTTCCCAATTACAGGGTGAAGGCAAAGGGTTTTATGAGAAAGGGAGAGGAAATAATTACATGAATAAAAGAAAGGAATTTTATTGGTGCTAGCAAGCTAAGTTACGCTTTAGCTATAAATGTCTGATTACTGATTCTAAAGAATGTCCATAATCATCACTCCTTGTGGTCAAGAGATGTTTTCCTGTTAGCTTTACAAACAGTTGTTTGGAAGACAATGTTGCTTTGGCCCAATCCAAGATTGTTTTGCGGTCTTCAACTATTCCAGAGGTTCAAGGAGTAAGACGTGCAAGGCAGTTCCACTGGAATGGCTGTTCTACCTCCATTTTTAAATGGCTGCATGTACATCAACTTTTCACAGTAGTAAATATTTTAGTTTTGTTGGTGCACAGGATCTGAAAAGCTAGGCTGTGGACACATGGTTGAGTTCTGAGTGTAACGTAGGCTGAAGTACAAAAACAAAAGAAAAATAAAACAAAAAAAGAATAGTGCTGTACACAGAGAATTTTGAGTTAGAGTTACTGATATTTGGTGGGAGACATGGGGTGGATGGATTAATGATATGACATAGGGAATATTCATAGTGTAAATTATTTCAGAATGGGGCTAATGCTTCCATTTAGTTTTTGAATTGGAAGATAGTGTCTTCCCCTTTTAAAGGAAAGTCGATGAAACTTCTCCCACCACAGCAGAAGGTAATTTATAGTAACGCATATCTAGAGAGAGGTAGCTTCATGAAAACATTTTGCAGAATTAGAAGATTCATTTACACATTGGGATGGCAGTGAGGAATTCCTCAGAATTTTGAAATAAACTTTCTCTAGGAGTTAAACTAGGTTGAGTTTTGTGTGATATGGAGATGAAAAATGACTTTTTGAATGAATCAGTGAATGACATATCAAAAGATAATGATTTGGAAGTATGATAAAATGGAGAGGAATTCCAAAAAGAACAAGACAAACAAATGAGAAACAAAAACTCATAGACACAGACAATAATTTAGTGGTTACCAGAGGGTAAGGGGGTGGGGGGTGAGTGATGAGGGTAAAGGGGATCAAATATATGGTGATGGAAAGAGAACTGACTCTGGGTGGTGAACACACAATGGGATTTATAGACGATGTAATACAGAATTGTACACCTGAAATCTATGTAAATTTACTAACAATTGTCACCCCAATAAATTTAATTTTAAAAAAATGGAGAGGAATTAATCCAGGACTAGCACGGAAACATTTCTGTGTTCATTTTGATTTAGCCCACACTTACAGAGCTTGGTGTTGACGAGCAGAAATCAAACCTATCCTTGGGCAACTGGTTGGCTCAGTTGTTTAGAGTGCAGTTCTCATAACAGCAAGGTCGCCCATTTGATTCCCACATGGGTCAGGGGGCTGCACCCTCCACAACTAGATTGAAAACAACAACTTTGAGCTGATGGGTCCTGGAAAAATGCACTGTTCCGCAATAAAAATATTTTTTAAAAAAACAACCCATCACCAGCAAATGAATTTTAAAAAACAAACAAAAACTTTGTCTTGATCCTCATCACCTTTATTCTCTTGATTGGGAGTGCGTTTAGTTCTTTTCAGCTCATCTTTATTGTTTTCTTCTTTTTGATCTCCCCAAAGGGAAACAGATATACAACAGCAACAATAAACTTCAAATACTGCTCTAGGAGAGACAACTGAATTGGGTGGGCATAGTGAACTATTAGAAATATTGTCTTGCAAAAAAAAAAAAAAAAGAAATACTGTCTTGCTACCAAGCATGGACAGACCAAATGAGCTGAACAGCTCCAGACCGACAACGTAACAGGACTTCTTCCTGGCAATTTAGTGTAAGATGTCTTGTGAGGTCGTCAGCTTTACAAAATATAATCACCCTCATAATTAAAATTTATGGACTAAAACTTAAGTATTTTTAAAGTGTTACCTCATTTTATAAAGAAGATGGTTTATTCTTTAAAGGGTTTAACCTGGTAAATATTATTAACAATAGTGCAATTTATACAGAAGAGTTTCAATCTGAATATGGCAATTCTCAAGGTTAATGAAGCTTCAGATTATATGCATTCTAAAGTAGGCCAAGAGAAAACATTGTGCCTTTTTTTAAAGAAAGGTAAACACATTTAATGTTTTTTCTTATTACCTCAGTCACTGAACATAAAAAAATAAAAAATATATCCAATTACAGCACAATGGGATTAAATCCAGAAAATTGCTATGGGCAGGATTAAATGTATCAGCCCTATTAACTTTCAGTTTTCAAAAACATAATCCGTATTACCTGAAAGGAACGTTAGCAGTAGTCATTGCCAAAACATATCATGAGCACGTTGCATTTTTATGAGTATATTATATTTATAAGGTTCTATATTGTAAGTGAAACACTGAAAAAATCCTAATAATAACTGGAAATGTTGGAATTAACACATGGAAATGCTGCTGAGAGGTTGAGACCCCACCATATTTAAAAACATGGCGTCTATCAGTTAACTTATTAGCAAGGGCCATTTCAGTGGCCTGGATGGGCAGAAACCAGACTGAGTGGGTTGAGGAATGAGTGGAAAGTGAAGAGAGAGCCATTGCAAACAGATCTTGACAAATTGTCAATAAAGGAAAGAGAGAAGGTCCTAACTAGAGAAATTATGGTGATGACGGACGTTTCTCTCTCTCTCTCTTTTTTTTGTTATTCTTTATTTTTAATAGAGACTGGCATAAGATTCAATTTATATGGGAAGATAAAGTTCGGTCACAATGTGTTTCTCTATTCATCACTTGATAAACATTTGGTTTTTACCCCCAGTTTCTGATGATTATTAATAACTGTTATAAATATTTGCATACATGGTGTTATGTGGGAATAGAATAAGTAAAAACGCCAAAGCTTTCTCTTCTTACAAATATTCCTCTCTGCTTTTTGAAAAACGATGCTCCTCAGATTGTTGCAAGCCTGTGGTTAATTTCCAGTTATTTAAAGTTGACTTTGTCAATTGTTTTGCCAGTATAATTATTGCTTTTATGGAGGATTGACCTTACAGTGTTTCAGCCATTTTTGTTGGTTAAGTACTCCCTAGATTGCTACAAACCTTTTATTATTTTCCAGAATTCTGACATTTTTTGCCAGTTTTCTCATTGATTTTATGGAGGAGAGGTTTTTTGTTAAGTTCTTATTCTATTTTTGCTGACAACTTAGCCTTTACTTCTTTAAACATTTTTTCTGCCTCTGACCTTTCGCCATCTACAATCACACATATGTTAGCCTGTTATGTATTTCCATATACATCTCTGAGACACTGTTCATATTTTTACACTTATTTTTCTCTGTGCTGTTTAGATTCAATAGTTTCTATTGTCATGTCTTCAGGTTCAGTTACTTTTTTTTTCCTGCAGTGTCTTATCTGTCATTAAATCTATGGATCAGAATTAAATTTAGGCTGTAACAAAGAATATAAAGTTTTTTTGTTTTATTTTGTTTTGTTTCGTTTTGAGCTAAAGGAGCTGCAGCCAGGGAGACACAGATTTAGGTATCAACATACCTAAATTGTGCACCAGAGAGAGCAAAGAATGGCAGGGTTTATAAAGGCAATAACCACAAAATGTAATTCTTTCATACAAATGAAGGACTGCTGGCTAAGTTAACAGGGATTTGTTAGTTTCAATATACAAACGACTGAGGCAAAAACTGGAAGGAGGAGGTCAAGTCCAAATGTGTCCACACAGCAGTTGTTGTTCCAGGAATTTAATGACTCAACCTTGAGCTGAGTTTAGCAACAGGTGAGCAACTTAATAGCTGCTCTGAGAACTGAGGCACAGGATGTGCATTGGCCTCACTTCCCTGATAGCTCCTGCCTCTAATTTTAATGACTCTCTTAGCAACGTTTATTCACTTTTAATTTTTCTCTTAACAAATCCATGCAGGGATTTTTTTCATTTCAAATGTTGTATTTGGAGGCTCTAGAAATTCAATTTTGTTCATTTTGATATCTTCTATTTCTTTACATATTGTTTATGCCTTCCTTTAAATACTTGTACATTGTGGTAATAGTTATTTTAATCTCTCTTTCTGCAGTTTTCATCATCTCTCTCATATCTGTGTCTGTTTCTAGTGACTTGTTTTTCTCCCAGTCATGAATATATCTTTCGTCCTCTTAGCATGTCTAGGAAATTTTTATTGCATACTACTGTAATTTTATATTGTTGAGTTTCTGGATTTTGGTGTTGTCCTAAAAGAGTATTGATGTTTGTTTGTTTGTTTATTTATTTACTTATTTATTTGGCAGCGATCTAGGTTACTCACAGACCTGGTCACTCCTTCAGAGACTGGTGCATAGGCTTTCTCCCATCATATTTATAAGTCAACTTAATTTTGGGGCTATTCTCTACCTACTCCTAAAGCATATTTCTGGGGTTTCTACGTAATGCTCTGGTGTTCAACGTGGTCTGTCCATTCTGGCTGATTGGAACTCAAAAGTTTCCATGTCCGGTATAAACTCTAGGAATTGTTAAGCTTGTCAATCTCCAGGATATGTCATTTGTCCTTTCTTAGCTTTATCCTATATATACACACTCAGCTGAAAACTCAAAGGATCTCTATGCAGAAATCTGCAGTTCTTATTCTGCATATCTCCTGCCTGTCTAGTTAGTCTGTTATTTCTAGATGTTTCATCCTCCCCAAACTCAGATTTTTGCTTCCTTAAGCAAAGATCATCAAGACCAGTATTCTACCTTCGGTTTTCCATCCCTGTTCTGTGGTCCAGAAATGCCTCCAGGCCTAAAGCTGAGGTGATCCTAGCACTCAGGTCATTTATTTTCCCGATTTGGGGTATAATAGTCCTAAACGGATGGTTTTCCACTATCTGGAAACTACTGTATCATCTGTTTTGTCCAGTTTTCTAGTTTCCAAGCAGGAGGCGAAGTCCAGTTATCAGTTAATGTGTCATGGCAAGTAGAGAATAGAAAGAACCCTCTTTGTAATTGATTTGCTGTTTCTTCCTGAATGCCCAAATGTAGCTTTCATTATTCTTGAGATTCAATAACTTCTTCCAGATAGGTTCTCACACTGAATGTTCTGTACCATTTTTTCCCCGAGATATAGTATATACTTTTTTTAAAAAAATTAAAGTTTATTGGGTGACAATTGTTAATCAAGTTACATAGATTTCAGGTATACAATTCTGTAATACATCATCAATATGTATCACATTGTGTGTTCACCACCCAGAGTCTGTTCTCCTTCCATCACCATATATTTGACCCTGTTTACCCTCATCTCCCACCCCCTACCCCTCTTACCCTCTGGTATAGTATATCCTTTTAATCTGCATATTCCAGGCTTTCTTAGCCTTCGTATGTCTTGCTTCATTCTTCGGGAACATCAGTATTGTGTTGTTCAAAAATCTTCGGTCTGGTTTTCAGGTATTGTTTTTAATATTTTAAAATCTCCTTTACCTTTTGCTTTTATTTAATGTAATTTATTCATGCATTTCCATTAAACCCCACTGTATTTTCAATAGGTTATATATAATTATGTTGTTTCTAATATGATGTTATAGCTTACTCTTTAGATCTGTCTTTTCCATTTATTTTCTGGGTTCTACTAGCTTTTCATCACTGTCATCATATATCTTTGGATCCTCTGTATTCTTATTAGAGTTTTAGAGTTTTCCAACTCCTGCTATTTGTACTTTTTTTTTTTTTTGAGACTGCGTGGAAATAATTGTCTAACCTGTCTTCTGATTCCTTGGATAATTTTTCCTGCAATATGTGTTATTCTCTGACGTTTTGCTTGTGTCTTATTTCTTCTTTTAATTAAGAATAACTTTTGTCTATTTCTTTGAATAATTTAATTTTTATTCAAAATTGAGATTATTACTCACCTTTTAATGGGGTGAGCCATATTTCGGGGTGGGGGTAGAGATAATGATGTGGGGATGCCAGTATCTTGATATGGGTGTATTTCCTGGGACAACTTGTCACTACAAATGTCTGTCCTTTGTCCCTAGTGGCATGTTTGTTCTCCGTTACTGGCATTCAAGTGATTGGTCTTTCACAGCAAATATCTTAGGCTGTGGGCCCTCTGTTGTGTGCTATAGTGATCGTTTCCCTTCTGTCGTTTATTCCACTTCACCTCTGGCAGCCCCGGCTGGATGTAAGGTTAGAGTGTAGTTAAATGTGTTACATCGGTGTGGTTTCTCCTTCAAGTCCGTATCTCATGCCATTCTGCAGTGCCAGTCTGAGTTTCTGCCCAGGTATTCTCTGTTTCTCTAGTTGTCTGCCCATCCTTGTCAGTCTAATTACTCAAAAGGATTGTGGAACATTAAGGATAGCAATAATTATTTTGGAGGAACTCTGAATCCTTCTCAAGATGTAAAGAGGTATGTATTTTATGTCTCAATTTTCTCTTGTTTTGCTTCGTATTTCATAGAGTTTTGTAGACATGTTTCAAAATTTCTTGATTGAGGTTATGGTCATTTTCTCATGGCTTTGAAGATATCCACGCTCCCACTTCTCATATTCTTTCTCTGTCTCTCTGTCTCTCTCTCTCTCTCTCTCTCTGTTTCCCTCTCTGTCTCCCTCTCTGTCTCTCTCTCTCTCTCTCTCTCTCTCTTATTTCTTCCCTCTCCCCCTCTCACTCTCCCTCTCTCCCTTTTTTGCCCTCTCTGTCTCCCTCCTTCCTTCCCTCCTTCCCTCCTTCCTTCCCTCCGTCCCTCCCTCCCTCCCTCCCTCCCTCCCTCCCTACGTCCCTCTTTCCCTTCTTTGATCTTTGTAAGAACCAGAAGTGTTCCTAAATCTTAGAAAAAGTTTTGTAAGAGATCCCAGGCCCAGCAAGGATCTGTGCCTCCACCTTTCTTCCTTCTACAGCCATAATGTAAGTAACTGTAGTGAAGAACCTGTGATATGATGGAGACTTTGGGGGAGAAAAAAAGTCCTGATTCCTATAGTTTATCAATTTTCTTGGTGACTACCATGGTTGATTTCAAGCTAACAGCATGATGCCACTGAGTGCGGAATTGGGAAGAGTTGTGAAGAGTCTGTTCCTGCTGCCTATGCAAATAGCTCCAGCGCACCATTTCTAAGAATCTATGTATTGCTATTGTATGCACATAAGCTCTCTTACCAAGTCCCATGATATTTGGAGTTTTTTGGGATGTGCTTCTTTTGCTAATGAGTACCTTGGTAAAATGAAATAAGGAGATACGACTGAAACTTAAAAACCTCTTCTTTATCTCTCCTTATCCTTTTAACATATGCTAGTTGTAATATCTTAAAATTTTGTATTATAAACGAAGCCTTCATATGTGTAGATGTTTGCATTAAGTGCACCATATATAATATTTTGGTCTGTAAAATAAACAACGGTTTTTTTCTAAAGCATTTTAACCCTTTATGACTTTATATAATGACTTGAATACTCTGTGGGACAGTGTGGGCATTTTACAAAGAAAATGGCTGACTTGGACAAGGTCACAAAACAAATACAGAAAGAAAACAAATGAGAAATCATAATCCGGTTTTTCTGCATCTCAGTCATGGTAGTACTTTGTGTCAAAGACATTTTATGTAGAGAATGATAGAAAGAGTTTCTCAGAACATGTGGCTGACCTTCTTATGGGTCTAAACTTCCTGGGCATTTTGAAAAGGTTAAATGGCAAGTAATGTTATGTACTATTGGACGTGATTGAGAAAGATTTAGATCACCAAGTCTATTACTGACATACCTGTCTTCCTTTTAGCCTAAGATTGATCCATGCAGATCAATCTGGTATTTTTCTCTTTCACAGTCATTATCAACTTCATCTGTTATGCATACGATGAAAGTGACATTCAGAGAGATGACATAATTTGCTCAAGTATATAGATATTTTGTAAATTGCAGAGCCAGGTTAAAGTCTAGTTTCATCTGAATCCCAAACCCTTGTTGTTCCTTATTGCATTACACTTTACATGTTTACTGTCTTTTGTTTCCTATAATATATTGAGTATGGATTTTTTACTCTAGGAATCTGAAAGTATCATTATCCACTGAGGGTTGGTCAAATAGAAGCCATGTTACAGCCAAATTAGAGTTCAGATATGTATCCCGAAGACTGTTCCAGTGTTTTTATTTGTAAAAAGTTTTCAGCTACCTACAATTGAAAAAACATTTTACATTGTGAATAGACAAATCCACAGAACCGTAAGTAGATTAGAAGTTTCTGTTTGGGGTGGTGAAAAGTTTTGGAAATGAATGGTGGTGATGGTTGCATAACACTATGAATGTAATTAATGCCTATGAATTTTACACTTAAAAATGGTAAATTTTATGTATATTTTATGACATTTTTTTAAAAAAACCTATTAAAGACAGACAAAAGGCCTCAAAAAGACAAAAATTCACATGGTCATCATGGCACCAGCATTTGTAGAGAATAATCTTCTTTGGAAATGTTCCAAATTATTTTTTCATAGCCTAGAGATTCTAAGGAAAAGTTTTTTACAAACACAGCTAATCCTGATAAAAATTTCTATATTTGGATAGACTTTTCATAATTAAAGAGAAATTATATTAATTACAACGAGAATTTTAACTATATAAGAGGACTTTTGACTAATATCCATCAATGTGTTCATTTTCTACCAAAGACAAATTATTACTAGAATTTTGGAGTTGGTAAGATGACCGTATGAGAAGAGAAGTAATGAGTCGGCATAGTCTTAAACTTGCAGTTACTTTGCAATTCTTCCCTGAGATGTTACACTATACTTGCATAGACATTTTTACAATCTCCTGTAGATGGTCCATCTTTTCTATTACATGTGGAATTTATTCATTTGAATAAATCTAATTCTCAGATTTAAACATTAATTTAAACATTAAATTAAACATTATTATTTCGAAGAAGACTTTCATGATTCCCACAATCCAGGTTTCATACTCCCCGTTACTTTTTGACCCCAAAGTTCCCTATAACTCTCCATTACAGTACCTGGCCGATGTGGTCATCATTATGGGTAATTATCTGTTTCATATCTGCACTACTTGCCAGGACTGTGTGTTCCATAAGGAGAAGGATGGGACTTCGTTCACTGTTGTTATTTCTTTAGTTTTCATTTTTGCTGGTCATTAGTCTCTTCATCCAGAAAGACATCTTGTTATTTCTCTCAGGACTGCTCCATACCTAACCTTCTGCTTTCACCTTGTCATTCATGTTTCAGCACAACAGTATCCACAGAGAGTTATTTCCTGACCATTTCAATTACATCCCCATGTATTCATTACTCCTGCGCCCTCTATGTCCTTCAGTTAACTTATTGAGACTTTTATTTCTGTATTCATGTACTTGTGTGTTTTTTGTTGCCTCTTTCAGGTTATTGTAAGCTCAGTAACAGGAGAGACCATATATGTTTTATTAGCCATTACGTTTATAACACCTGGCCTAGGACTAAGCATATAATTGACACTCAATAAACGTGTCGTCTGCCTACCTGACTACCTCCTTAGGGTTCTTTTTAGAAGATGTGGGCATAAATAATGAATAAAAGTGAATAACATCATATAGAAAATCTACATGGATAATGCCTATGTTTGTTTTTCTTTTTCTTACATGGCTGAATGGCGTTCTGTAGACACACTGATAACAGTTCATATTTCAGTTTAAAGTGAACTTAGTACATGGTCAAAAAAATGGCTCTCTAATGAGAACTTTTACTACATACAGCGTTTTAAAATGGTACTTTTAAAGGGTTGAAATATAGAGCTCAGCATCTTTCTGCATTTTGTAAAGGTTGAGAACTCCTATAGTTGCTGGAGCAATAAAGGGGTACACCTCGACTAGTCAATCAATATTCTGGAGGGATGACTATACATTGATTAATATTTTTGAATTCAATATTTTGAATTCACATTGGTCATCATATGTTCAAAGCCAATGTGTTTTGCTTAAAATATTGATTGTTGATTATGTATCTCCTGCAGAAGTTTTACTTCTGACCTTGAGATTTTCTTGCTTAAAGCAGTCATGTGAAGCTCTAAGAACTAAAGCATATTTTCCTTAGAGTTTTTACTGGAAGTGGCAATATGATACACCTACTAAATGGAATCTTCTGTTTCCATGGAGTGGAGATTAGGTTTCAGGAAGCAGTGACACAGCTGCGGTGGACTAAGCTCACAGCTCGTTTTTCTAAGCCTTTGTCTTATGAATTTGGTCAGAAAATATTTAGTCTGAATGCGTTGAAAAAATATTTAAAGGATAAATGTTTTTAGAGATTCATTTCTCTTTAATAATTCCCTGGACGCTCTAAGAAAGATACACTATCTTGGAATGCTTAAAAGTTTAAAATAATATTAGTGGGATCCAGGGTAATTCTCCCTCAGGTGCTGGCTGGCAATGAAAGAGAATAGGGTATATTAAGATGTTAAAATATACCCAGCATAGTGATTAGAGCTTAAAGAGCTAATCTTGTCAAATTCATCAACATGTAGTCAGAGGCAGGCAGTTGTCTAAAGTCGCATAGTTAGTGGACAGCACAGCCAGTCCTTGAACCCAGTGAACTTGGACCCCACTATAAGTATATCGGTTCTCCCCACTATGTACTCACATACAGGGAAAGTCATCACTAGAACTGTTCCATTTAGAAATGTTTGTAAGAGATATAAGTCTGGGTAAAGCATTAAAGATTCAATAGGATGCTTTTAACAATCAATAGCTTAAATCCCAAAGTCATTTTAATCTTGAATATTTTCTTTTCATATCTGTTATTCCGTGGTCAAAATGACCAAAACTAATGCTAAGAACAAACACGCAGACTTTCTCATATATTAAACGAACATCATTATGAGTTTCAAAAGCTTTTCTAAAAGTGTTCCACATGATAGATGATAGATTGCTCATGTTTCTAGTCTTTTAGGTTTACAAAGTGTTTTCATGTTCATTATCTGTATGAATTTTCTTGACAGGCCTGCCTGCAACGTAGATAATGTTTATTTCATTTTAGAGATAATGAGCTTCAGATTCCATGAATTTGGGATTTATGTAAGTTACTCAGCTTGGTGATGACAGAGGCAGGATTCAAACCTTTGTCCTCAGAACCCGCGCAGGATTTGTTAAAGCAGTCTTCTGGGTTCGAGTTGCTCACTCCGTAGATCTAGGTGGAGGCTTAATAATTTGTATTTCTAACAAATTCTCAGGTGATACTGCTATTGCTAGTCCAAAGACCCAACCACTGGTGGAGTCAGTCCTAGACCCAGTCTCTGTTTCCTCACATGGTCTCTCTTATAGAGTGGGGATGTTTCAGAGGCCAGTGGTTTACCTCACCCCCTTTCTCAGATTTATTAGTAAGCCCTCTTTATATTTTGCAAGTTGATAAAGTAGCATACTGTGGGGACAGAGTTCCAGAGAGCAGTTTCCAGGCTCTCGGCCTCACGTGGAAAGGTGCTGGCTCAGGTAGTAGATGGCCATCAGCTGTGGCTAGTTGGCTATCAGCTGTTACCAGTCAGCCATTAGCCACTGATATAACTGTCATGGCTGCGCTAGTGAGCGCGAAGTGCGGATTGAGGGTTGCAGAGGCAGGTTGCAGCTGGCAAGTGGGGTTGGTTGGTTGGCAGAGAAGCAGACGACAGGTTGCAGATAGTGGGGCTCCTGTTTCCTGTGTCTCCATCCGAGCACCCAGTGACACTATAGTGGTATGCCTCCCCTATCTATGGATCCGTGGGTGTTACTTTTTGGCCTCACCATGTCCTGTGTTATTGTGCGGGGAGCAGGACCACAATCCCTGCATGACATATATCATATTCTTGGTTTGCACACATCAATGATATTTTTAAGTAGACAAAAACAAAACATACGAGTTCAGACAAATGAGTTCTCATGCGGGGCGGCTTGCAGGGTCTATGGTCCCGCTCCCCACATAAGAACGCAGGATATGGTGAGGCCAAAAAAGGAACACCCACGGAGCCATGGATAGGGGAGTCATAACACTATAGTGTCGCTGGCGGCTGGGTGGGAGACACAGGAAGCAGCAGTTACACTGTCCTCAACCCGCCATCTTAACTGCAATCCGCGCTTGCCAGCCACCATCTTCTTGCTAGTCCCCATTTTCTGCTAGCGTAGCCACAGCAGTTATATTAGTGACAGTGGCTCACTGGTTACAGCTGACGGCCAACTAGCCACAGCTGATGGCCATCCAATCACAGTTAATGGCCATTTTTCTACCTGAGCCAGCACCTTTCTATGTGAGGCCGAGAGCCTGGAAACTGCACTCCTGGCTCTGTCCCCACATGAGTTCACAAACTCATCCTACAAAAAGTGCTACATACCTCATTGCTGAATATCACTACAGTCACCTACAAAGTACGCCCCTTGGGAAGCTATGCACTGACGCCAGTGCCTAGTTGTGGGGACAGAGCCAGGAGAGCAGTTTCCAGGCTCTCAGCCTCACGTGGAAAGGTGCTGGTTCGGGTGGTAGATGGCCATCAGCTGTAATCCGTTAGCCATTAGCCACTAATATAACTGCCATGGCTACGCTGGGGGGTTGGTTGGTTGGCAGACAACCAGATGGCGGGTTGCGGATAGTGTGGCTCCTGCTTCCTGTGTCTCCAACCCAGCCGCCAGCGAGGTTATAGTTGTATGAACCCCCTATCCATGGCCCCCTTGGTGTTCCTTTTTGGCCTCACCATATTCTGTGTCCACCCGCCAAGAGCGGGAGTGGGACCAGAGATCCTGCATGACATAAGCATTTGCTGTATTATAGCTTAAGAAAAAATAAAGAAAAGAGAGCTTTAGGAGGGAATGGCAGTATTTATTGGTTCTTTCAAGGACTGAAGTATCTGCTATGTGAACCTCATATGAAAAAAAAAGACAATAGGAAAGGCAATGAGAACACATTGAACATGTACTTGAGACTTAGCTATACCATGTTTCACGAAAAATAAGACCTAGCTGGACAATCAGCTCTAATGTGTCTTTTGGAGCAAAAATCAATTTTAAGACCTGGTCTTATTTTACTATAACGTAAGGCTGGGTCTTATGTAACATAATATAAGACTAAGTGTTATATTAATTTTTGCTCCAAAAGACGCACTAGAGGTGATTGTCCGGGTAGGTCTTATTTTCAGGAAAACAGGGTAGTTTCAAACCCATGTGGCTTCTGGGTTCCATGTATATTTTTCTGCACCAGGATAACTAAAAAGTTCAACCTGAACAAGCAACAACAAAAAAGCTTTGGAAGAGCAAAGGTAAAAACCTGCTGCTAGGTTGAGGACTAAAAATCCTGCTATTACCTGTTTTTTCTTCTGCATGCATGGCTGAACTTGTCCTATAAGCCAGTCAGGTGGTGCTTAATGAGCCATTAAAATGGTGAAGACCTCAGGTGGGTCTTCAGAATCTTTTGGATGCATCCATCGAAATGGATGGCATTCTGTCAGGTTCCATCCATTCCTTGATTCAATTAGCTCTCATTTACTATACACATTAATGCCCATTGATTCCTTAATTCATTTCTACCTAGTATGTGACCAGAAACCTTCCCTTTTTTCCCCTCTTCCTTCTGGTGGTGGCAGTGGATAAGGTGGCAGGGATTGGGGTAGGCATGTGAATGGAATAGAAAGAGTCCTAGGTAAGTATTCCAGAAAAGGCATTTAGTTCTTGCCCTGCCCAATATTACTTATTTCACTTAATTTTTAGATCCTGAGCTTCTTTATTGTTCCAGTGAGTATAGTGTAACACCTGGCTTAAGTCCTCACAGAGCTGGTGTGAGAATCAAATTAGTTTCGTGTGACCTCTTCTGTGAGACAGCTGAAAATGAAAGGCTAATGGCCGTAGTCAGAGTACACAGAGAATTCCTGGAATTAGATATGCCCATTGAGGTGTTGTGAGTGCTGTGGGAATTGACCTAAGGTGTAGTGCATTTTTTTCAGTGAAGTCAGAGAGGTCATTCACTTGCAGGAGTTAGGGACCAGGGGTTGCAGAAGGGACTGGAAGTTTGAGGAGAATGAAAACTTTTGATCGACCCTCCCTGATTTCTAGGAATGTACGCTTTTGGGGTAGGGTTACCAGATAAAATACAATATAACTGTTGATTTGCAACCTCGGGAGCTTCCCGGGTTAAGTTCGGAACTGAACTCTGCAACATGGAGAGCTAGAAGAGACCTAAGAAAGAGGCAGACCACTCCAAATTGGTAGGTGATATGTTTAATAAGCAAGGCAATTGACAAACAAGGCTTGTCTTGGGCATCCACAAGAGGAGCAGATTGCCACACCTGCCCACCAGCATCTTAAGAGTTTATACAGAGGCTTTAATGGGGTTCGGGCCTGTATAACAGTCCAGATGGTCTCAATAACACATTACTCTCTGAGGGATGTGTCCTTGAAGTAAATCCCAATGCAGGAACAGTGAGTGGAATGGACATTCCAAGGGTAGGGGAGAGGGGGAGGGGCCTCTAGTTACTCTGGTCCAGCTCAAGGTGTCAACCAGCGGTCACATCCTCTTAATGGCCTCCTCTAACGCGGTTAATGTTAATTTGATATTCATCAAATAAAAATTTTAATATATGGAAGTCCCCAATATTATATGGGAAATACGTAGTATACTAAAAATCACTTGTTCATGTGAAATTCAAATTTGACTGTGTATCCTGTATTTTTATTTGCTAAATCAAGCAACCCGAATCTCGGGGATCTTGGGGGTGTCAGCTTCTTCATTTAGTTATTATGTAGGAGAATGTTTCAGGTTCCTTGCTACCTGTCTCAGGATAGTGTTGATTGACAGATGATACATACTTAATATTGGTAGCACTTTATAGTTTAGAAAGTGGGTTTATATATTGTGTGTGATCTCTACGAGTTTCTAAATTAGGTATTTTCAGCTCCAGTTTACAGATTAGAAAACTGAAAATCAGAGTGATCAGAATGCTTCCCCCAGTTTATATGACGAGTTAGAGGAATAATAGGTCATTAGACACCAGTGGGCTTTGATTCCACATGCAATGTTATTTCAACTATGCCCAAACTGTCTTTTGGACAGATTAGATCTCAGTATTTTATGTTTCACCAGAAGCAGATTTTCTTGTGCTTTCCATTATCTAAAACTAGTCCCAGCAGGCTTTTCTTCTAATCCAGTTGTTTTGCTTGTATGATTCATTGGAGATATAATATTAATAAGATTGCTATGAGTAAAATACACAGCACATTGAAGGTGTTGTGTGTGTGTTTGTTTTTGTGTGTGTGTGTGTTTTTTTTTGACCAAATGAATTGGACAAATGTAGTATTACAAGAATTTACATTTTCTACCCAGTTGGAAACGCAACAATTTATTTGCTCCACAGTTTTAAATAACTCTTTGCAATGTCACAAATTGACTTGAAATAACATATTTCATACAATAGGTTCTCCTAAAATCTTCTGTAGATTGATGTGAATGGTCATTGCATGGCAAATTATAACTAAATTTCTCCAGCGCAGGATATTTGAAAGAGAACAATACCTGGAAGTGTTTAAGGACAATAGCACATTGTGACACTATAGAACAGTGGTCCCCTGAACAAGCAGCACCAGCGCCCCCAGGAACTTATTATTGAGATGCAAATTCCTAGATCTCCACCTAGACCCAGGGAACTGTAAGCTCTGGGGGTGTGGCCCAGCATCTGTGTTTAATAAGCCCTTAAGGGGACTCTGCTGCATGCTAAAGTTTGAGAACCATTGCTAGCTTCTTATTCTTCTGTACCTCCTGAGTGGGAAGAGTGGATGCAGTCTTTGAAAAGCTGTGTTCACACATTTCTCTTCCAGCCATGCTGCTGGGGACAGCATTTGATAAGTCTATTCCTTTGTTAGAGTTCCTAGAATTCTTACCTATTAGAATTTGCTCAACAAAGGGGGTGGACTCTGCCAAAATAATGGAGAGCTCGTTATGAAACCGAGGGAACAGAATTGTTAAATGCAACTGTAAGTGTTCATCCTTTTTAAGTGGGGAAACACATTGACTAAACTCTTGTTATGTGCCAAACACTGTGCTTGGCATTTTGTATACATGTCTTACTTCTTTCTCATAACCATTTTGCCTTGGAAGTATCATGATGATTATTTAATAGATAACAAAACTGTGCTCTGAAATGTTAAGTACTTTGTTCAAAGTTACACTGCCGGTCAGTGACCTATGTTTGGTTTGTAATCTAGGTATAGTTTATCTCCTTTATGAGTGGCTCTGGCTTCCCCACAGTGGAATGAGCATTTCCGATGGCCGCTTCCTCTGAATTAGTTCTCATCATTCTACAATGCAGTGTTCTATAACCTTGACAGTTGTCTTCAAACCAGACAGTGAATACAGAAAGACAAATCCAATGCATTGTACTAAAGCAGAGGTGTCCAAACTTTTTTCAACGTTTTTCACCAAGGGCCATATGCGGTAAAATACACAGACAGCCTAGCCACTCACTCGAGATGAAGGACGTATTGCCTCACCTGGTTTATTTAAGTAAACTAAATATATTTTTGGAATTTGCTGCAGGCCAATTAACAATGGATCATGGGCCGCAGTTGGCCCACAGGCCACAGTTTGGACACCCCTGTATTAAAGCATTTCACTTTCTCACTCCTGGCCATTAATGAGAGACTTTCTAGGAATTCCCTATAGTAAATATAGTAATATTGCAATTTTACATTTACAAAAGTGAATGCACGAGTAATTCATATAAGGAAATTTGGTATGTATCAGAGGTGGTATTAGAGATTAGTAGGGAAAGGATGGATTATTTAACATGTGGTACTTGGACAATTATTACCAGATGACTGAAAAACATATACCCTAATATTAGATCCTTATTTGACACCATACATGAAAATAAATTTCAAATGGATTAAAGACCTAAATGTAAACCAAATAACTTGAAACATGGTTAAAAGATATACAAGGAAATGTTTTCATGATCTTATGGGTAAAGAGGTTTTCTTTTTTTTTTTCAAATTTATTTATTGGGGTGACAATTGTTAATGGAGGTTTTCTTTTAAAAGATTTATTTTAAAAACGTTTATTTAAAATGAAATGATGAAGTACAAATTGGTAGTTACAAAATAGTCACAGAGATGTAAAGTACAGCATAGAATATATAGTCAATAATATGGTAATAACTATGTATATGAGTGCCAGGTGTGTATTAGACTAACTGGGGGGATCGCTTTATAAATTATATAAATGTCTAACCACTAGGCTGTACACTTGAAACTAATATAAAATAGTATTTAATGTCAAAAAAATCTTACCACAAATGCAAAATATTACCACCAAAAGAAATGAAAATTATATCAAAATTTTAAACATTCGTGTGACAAAAAAAAAAAAAGATATGAAAAAGTTGAAAGACAAAGGATAAATTAGGAGAGGATCCTTCTCCATATACAATGGAAAAAAGTTTGGAATCCTATATAAAGACATTCTACAAATGAATAGAGTATGAAGAATCCAGGAGAAAAATAGGCAATAAATAAAAATAGGTAATTCACAGTAGAGAAAATTGAATGACAAGTAAATATATGGGGAAAAAATACTATATCTCTATAGTAATCAGTAGCATGTACATAACATTATCAAGAAAATACCAGTTCATACTCATGAGACTGGCAAAAGCTATAAAATTTGGCAATTACAAGTATATACTTCTGGTGAGTATGTAAATTCGGCCAACCATTTTGCAGAAAGCAATTCAAAAATAGCTAGAAAATCTGAGTATGTGCATGCACTGTAGCTCAGCAATTCCACTTCTAGATATATCTCCTAGGGAAACTCTCCTATTTAAGTGCAAAGAGGCATGCATCATTAAGTCAGTGCAGTCTGTGATAGATGAAACCTGGAAATAAATGCCCATCAATAGAAACACAGACAAATACAGTTTGGCATATTCATGGAGTAAAATATTTTGTGGCACTTAAAAATAATGAACTAGATTTCTGTGCATCAACATGATAGATTTCCAAAATCTAATGTGGAGGGAAATAAATAATTTGTAGGAAAGTACACGTAGTACGGATACCATTTATGTAATTTAAAAACACATAATAGTAATATACAGTGTTGATGGAGATGAATATATATTAATAAAATATGGGTTGGGAGGACAAATGCAAAATTTATGGTTTTGTCTGGGGGGAGGCTAGGGTAGGAGAATGGAATTGAGGAGTAAATTCTAGAGGCCAAAATGATCAGAGAAGTTCAGTTGCTTATGTTTTAAAAATATGACTATAGCAAAATCGTAATACCTGTCACATTCTAGGCAGTGGGTAAATAGATGTTTGCTGTAATGGTCTCTGTACTTTTTGCATTGTTAACCTTTTTTCCCCCCTCAATAGAAAATATCCTGAAGCTCAGAGAGGTATGTGAATTGCATAAGGGAGCCAAGGTAAAGAAATACATGACTATGTAAAGGTAAATTCACATACAATTGAAAGGCTAATTACATTAGCTAATTACATTAGACAGAAGAGTGAAGTGTTGCAAAAGGGTCCAAAGAAATTAAGTCTCTTCGGGAAGCATTATTAATTGATCCTTACAGTCTCAGGAAGGGTTTCATTAGAGTCAGTTGTTTTCATTAACCCGTTTGTTTGTTTTTTCCCATCTCTGAATTCCCAAATCCATGTTGGAACACTATCCCCTTTGTAGCTGTAGGTCGATAACTATCCTACAGCTGACACTAAGACATACTTTCACCATCTTCACAGTATTACCAGGTGACAACCCCAGCTCAAAAAAAGATGTGATGCAGTAAATTAGTGCTTTGTTCTCCCTTATTTTTAGAGTTGATTATTGTAATTCACTGCACCCTGGTCTTCTGGGTTTCTGGTGGTAGATTTCATATGTTTTAGGATCCTTCTATTTGAGTTTTTAAGGAGGGCTTTTTATGAGAGCCCTTTGCTAGAATTAAATGAACTGTGTTAAACCTAAACATAATGCTTAGTATTCACTAAAGAAAGTACAGACTGGGAAATATCAACTCGTTAATATAATTCAAGACCTCTTGGGAAGAAAGCCTGCAGGATTTAGCACTGAGTGTTAGTGAAAAATAGCAACACTAGATTGAGTGTAAGGGGACTTGAGTGTTAACACTAGGCCTGCCTCTAACTACCTCTAAGACTTTGAAACAGTTATTTCCCCATTCTGAGCTTCAGACTTCGGTCTGTATATTGACAGGGATGAACTAATGAGAGATCGCAAGTTGACATCAAATGAGCATATTTTAGCCTGTAGGTATTAGGTTGGTGTAAAAGTAATTGCGGATTTTGCAATTATCTTTAACCTTTTAAACAGCAATTACTTCTGCATCAACCTAATACATTTTCTTTGATGTTTATACCAGCAGCGTTGGTCACATGAAATCACTTCCTCCACCTGGAAATACTTTCTTCCCTTTAACTTCTAAGGCATCACATTCTTAGTTTTCCCTTGTTTCACTGGGAACAAGGGAAGTATCTTAGTATCCTTTGTTTGGAGTGACCCAAGACTAGTCCTTGGATCTCTTATCTATTTATGTACTAAAAATTCCACTCACCCACTTGTGAGTGTTATCCAGTGTTATGGTTTTAAGACCAAATATTTATTCACTATGCATATATATATATATATGCATATATATATATATATATATATATATATATATATATATGCATATATATATATATCTTCAGCCTTGACAGCTTCCCTGAAGCCCAGACCCAACTGCCTACTTGATATTTCCACTTTTATGTCTAATGTGTTACTTAAAATTAACATGCCTAAATCCGAACTCTCAATCCCATCACTACTGCATTTCAGTCTGCTCTTCAGTTCATCTCCTCTCTATCCTTCCATGGCTCAGCCCAAAAAAGTACCTTGGAGCCATCATCCATCCCCTGTCTCACACGCCACACCTAAAGATTAGCCGATCTTGTCAGCTGTAACTTAAAAACACATCCATCGTGTATCAATCAGTACAAAGCCCTATACCATGAAGAGCGTTCCCTGGGAGTAGCATTCCAATTCAGTAAAACAGGGACATTTGGAGCAAAAGAAAGAGATAGTTCATATAGCAGTGGGGAAAGAGAGCTGGGAGATTGCGGAAAACATTTGGTCATTTAGTTTGAACACTGCAAAGTTCAAAGAAAGGGAGCTTCATAGCCATGCAGGAAGAAAATCTAACCCATCCTGCCCTCCTAAAAGTTTAGGACAATGAATTTCACAAAAACCAATCAGAAAAGTATCATGAGAGAATACTATACCAATGTGTAATTTTAAAAATGGAATAGGAGCAGGATAGTATCACAACAGGCAATGAAAGCATTTCTAGAAAGACACATCCACAAAACAAATAAAATGTGTTATCTAATATTTCAAACAAGTTAAAAGGAATTAACAAATAGAAGGACAAATAAAAGATATGAAAGACCAATGTATATTTGAATTAGATAAACTTAGGATGATATGATTATGCCCAGAAAATAATTATAACCAAATTCATTTCAGAAATAAAGATTAAATTAGAAGGATTACATGAGCTAATAAACATGACAGATGATGCTTCTTAAGGGAAATAAAATATGAAAGGGATAAACTTAAAAAAGAAGTGAAGAAAAAGATAAAAAGAATTCAAGAGAAAGTTCAGCTGGTCCTTGTGTCCAACCACAAAATGGATTATGCAAAAAATCCCTTCCAGTTTTAGCTGCTGTTCTCAAAATGACTCTGAATACTTTCCAAGACATTTTAGGATTTGCCCATTCTTACATAGTCTTAGTTTTTCTTAGCAAGGGAGCCCCTCACTTTCTTCTGTTTCCACTTGGCTTGATACAAAATTCTTGTTTCATATTTCTTTTCTTTAGTTTTTTTTTTAAATCAGTTTATCCGTTGTCTTGTGACATACAACCCTGCTATTGACAATATTCATAGATAGGATCCCCAAAGGAAATGTTGAAACAAAAAGAATAAAATCTAAAAAATATGATCTAATAAAACTTATGAGCTAAAAGTACTTTAATACTGTATTAGGAAGGGTACACCACAGACCTGGGAAAAGTAACCCAGAACAGCAAACATAAAAGCACAGCCAGTAATACTGTTGAACTTTAAATGGGAAACATAAAAATAATCTCCAGGCATCTAGGCAAAAAATATCATGTCCCTGAAGGAAGAAAGAAAATCAGATTCTCATCAGACTTTTTAAGCCAAATTTACCTTAAAAAATTTGAGGACCAAGAAAAGCATTGTCAAAAATCAAGAGAAAACCAGACATTAGATCATCAGGACATACGATGATCTGCCTTGGGAATGACAAGGAGAAGCACTTGGACATGGATTCCCATCACTCACTGTTTGAAGGTTGCCTTGTGGGGGGAAGGGGTTAATAATTACCCTGAATTTCGGGGGTGCACATTCATGAGTGACCAGTAGGCTCTAACAACTGTCTCGACTGATGTCCCGAGAGAAGGCCAAGGGCAGAAAACAAAAGATTCATTATGTGTTTGATGAAGGGTCAAGGTGAAATGAGTAGAAGTCCTCATGAAATTTCCACAGCAACTGTTAACTTGATCAGAGTTGAGGCTGAGAGGACATAGGAGGAATCTGAGATACCAGATCAAGCACCGAGTTGGTCCCTATTAAAAGAGACCTCCTGTATGTGAATGAGGGTCCCGGTTTCTCCAAATCCTTATCAGCACTTGTTATTTGTTGATTTATTAGTGATAGTTATTCTGACAGGTGTGAGGTGATATATCATTGTCATTTTACTTTGCATTTCTCATGATTAATGATGTTGAGCATCTTTCATATATCTGTTGGCCATTTGTATGTCCTGTTTGGAAAAATGTCTCTTCAGGTCCTCTGCCCATTTTTTAATTGGATTGTTTGTTGTTTTGGTATTGAGTTGTCTGAGTTCTTTATAAATTTTGGATATCAACCCCTTATGAGATGTATCATTGCCTAATATCTTCTCCCATTCAGTAGGTTGTCTTTTTGTTTTGTTGATGGTTTCCTTTGCTGCACAAAACCTTTTTAGTTTGGTGTAGTCCCATTTGTTTATTTTTCCTTTTGTTTCCCTTGCCCAAGGAGATATATCCAAATATATATATATATATATATATATATATATATATATATATATATATGTATATATGTGTATATATATGAACATATATGTGTGTGTGTGTATATATATACATATACATATATATATATATATATATATATATATATATATATATATATATATATAACTAGGAGCAATGTCAAAGAGTTTGCTGCCTATGTTTTCTTCTAGGAGTTTTATCGTTTCCAGTCTTATGTTGAAGTCTTTAATCCATTTTGAGTTTATTTTTGTATGTGGTGTAAGAAGGTATCTTTCCAGTTTCCCCCAAACCATTTCTTGAATAGACTGTCTTTAACCCACTGTATATTATTGCCTCCTTTGTCATAGATTAACTGACCAAATAGGTATGGATTTATTTCTGGGCTCTATTCTGTTATATTGATTTGTGTGTCTGTTTTTATGCCAGTACCATGCTGTTTTGATTACTATGGCCTTGTAGCATAATTTGATGTTAAGTAGCATGATACCTGCAGCTTTGTTCTTCTTTCTCAGGATTGCCATGGCTATTCGGGGTCTTTTGTGGTTTCATATAAGCTTTAGGATTATTTGTTCTAGATCTGTGAAAAATGTCATTGGTATTTTGAGAGGGATTGTGTTGAATCTGTAGATTGCTTTGGGTAGTATGGACAGTATAGCAATGTTAATTCTTCCTATCTATGAGCATGGTATATGCTACTATTTATTTGCATCTTCTTCAATTTCTTTCTTCAATGTCTTATAATTTTCTGAGTACAAGTCTTTTACCACCTTGGTTAAATTTACTCCTAGGGTTTTTTTGTGTGTATCTGTGTATAATTGTAAATGGCATTATTTTCTTAATTTCTCTTTCTGATAGTTCATTATTGGTATATACAAATGCAACTGACTTCTGAATATTAATTTTGTATCCTGCTACTTTACTGAATTCATTTATCAGTTCTAATAGCTTTTTGGTGGAATCTTTAGGGTTCTCTCTATATACTATCATGTTATCTGTAAATAATGACAGTTTTACTTCATCCTTTCCAATTTTGATGCTTTTTATTTCTTTTTCTTGTCTGGATATCTTGTCTGATTGCTGTGGCTAGGACTTCGAATACCGTATTGAATAAAAGGGATGAAAATGGGCAACCTTGTCTTGTTCCTGACCTTAGGAAAACACTTTTAGCTTTTCCCCATTTAGTATGATGTGGGTTTGTCATATATGTCATATATTTAATGTCTTTGTCATATATGGCCTTTATTATGTTGAGATATGTTTCCTCTATTTTCGCATCCCATGCAGCGAGAGTTATGGGGAGCAAGGAGGGCGGCATAGGGTTAAGAAAAGACAGTAGTCATGAATAGAGTTTAAGCAGACCAAGGGACCCCCAATCTCCAGGACTGGAAGCCCCGAATCAGGCCTCGCATCAGCTTTTATTAGTTCAGTGGGGAAGTAAAGAAGATAAAGCTTGTCAATCTCAAGATCTGTGAATCCTATACATCATAACAGGAAACCGATTTAAGTCAATCACCCTTGCCTGCAGGCAGCTGGACCTTAAGTCTCAACTTCCCCAAGGGACAAAACCTGTATGCATATGAATAGATGGAGAGCACCTCATTGAATCACTTCCCTTGCAGGTTTTGGGAAGGAATGCAGCCACAGAGGCTGAGGCTTTCCTTAGCCTGAGGAAGGTGGGGGGCTGTGGTCACCTCTGTGAACCCCATGGGTTCTCCTGTTGGTCCCCACGTGACTGCATCTGGCTTGAGTTGTTCCTTCCGTGAGGAATCTTACTCGTCATTGACGGTCCAGTCATCTTTCTGGGACCAAACAGGGAGGCATAAGGTGCCAACACAAAGGTTTAGCGAAGTCCCTGAAAGGATCCGTCTTACAGACTCTCCTTTCTTTGGGGGCAGGTAGAAGGAAACAAACGGTTAAGCTGCTGCGTGGCGACACTCTATTCCCACTTTGCTGAGAGTTTTTATCATAAATGGATGCTAGATTTTTGTCAAATGCTTTTACTGTATCTAATGAGATGATAATATGATTTTTATCCATCATTTTGTTTATGTGGTGTATCATATTAATTGATTTGCAGATATCAAATTAACCTTGCACCCCAGGAATAAATCCCACTTGATCATGGTGTATGCTGTTTGTAATACTGAATTTGATTTGCTAATATTTTGTTGAGGATTCTTGTATCTATGTTTATCAGGGATATCAGCCTACAATTTACTTTTTAATGTCTTTGTTTAGTTTTGGAATTAGGGTAATGGTGGCCCCTTAAAATGAGCTTGGGAGCCTTCCCTACTCTTGAATTTTTTGGAATACTTTGAGAAGGATAGGTGTTAGTTCTTCTTTGAATGTTTGGTAAAATTCACTTGTGAAACCATCCAGTCCATTTAGTTTGCTGGGAGTTCTTTGATTATTGATTTGATTTTGTTTTTAGTAATTGTTCTGTTCAGCTTTTGTGTTTCTTCTTGATTCAGTCTTAGAAGATTGTATGTTTCTAGGAATTTATCCATTTCTTCCAGATTGTCCAATTTGTTGGCATACAAAGTGTTTTCCCAAAAATAAGACCTAACCAGAAAATGAGCCCTAGCATGATTTTTCAGGATGACATCCCCTGAACATAAGCCCTAATGCGTCTTTTGGAGCAAAAATTAAAATAAGACCTGGTCTTATTTTTGGGGAAACATGGTAATTGTTCATAGTATTTTCTTTCAATCCTTTGTATTTTTGCAGTGTCAGTTATCACTTCTCCTCTTTCATTTCTGAATTTATTTAGGTCCTCTTTTTCTTCCCGGTGAGTCTGGTTCAAAGTTTATCAACTCTGTTTATTTTTCCTTCACAAATTTGGGCAAAAAAGTACACATTATACATAGCAAAATACGGTATTTCATTTATTTCCTCTCTGATCTTTATTTTTTCCTTCTTTCTACTCACTTTGGGCTTTGTTTGTTGTTCTTTTTCTAGTTCCTTTAGGTGTAAGATTAGATTATTATATTTTACATTTAATCCATTGTTAGTACATCTGTGAAACATAGGTCATTTTTCTTTCTTTTTCTTTTTTTTTTTGTCAATGCATGTCCAGTTGCTCCAGCAGCATTTGTTAAAAAAGGCTGTCTTTCCTCAGTTGAATTACTTTTGCAATTTTCTCCAAAATTAGTTATTTCATACGTTGCTGGATTTTATTGGCTAATATTTTGTTGAGGATTTTTTAATCTAAGTCAATGAGATATGTTGCTATATATATACACATATATATTTGTACTATCTTTATCTGGTTTTTGTATCAGGGAAATAATGGTCTCATAAATGAGTTGGGAAGGAAAGTGCTTTTCTAAATATGGGAAATGGCACAATGTGATCTTTGAAATAACACTTCCGAAAACAAGGTGGAGGCTGGTACAGAAATAGGGAGATATAATGGAATCCAGTTAGATTTATTAGGTAAAAGCAAGAGATGATGGCTTTACATAAATAGCACCTATAGAAATAGGGAAAACAAAAGTAAGAGATATGTTGGGTGTATAACTTTGTAACATGTATATTTAAAGAGAGGATGGAGAAAAGTCGAACTATTCAAGAACAGTAAAATGGACGTCCTGGTGTTAGTTATCTATTGTGTAACAATATTACCACAAAATCAGTGTCTTCAATAGCACACATTTATTGTCTTACTGTATCTGTGGGTCAGGAATTTGGGCACAGCTTATCTGAGTCCTCTGCCTCAGGGTCACACAAGGCTGAAAGGAACAGGCCACCTGGAGCTGTGGTGTTACTGAGGCTCAATTGGGTAAGAATCTACCTCTCAGCTCATGTGATTGCTGGTGGAATTGTTTCCTATAGACACTGTTGGACTGAGGGCCTCGTTTTCTTAATGGCTGTTAGCTGGAAGTCAGCCTCAATTCCTTGACACATGGGACTCCCCAACATAGCCACTTGCTCCATGAAAGCTAGCAACTGAGAGAATCTCCTAGCTACAGAGATGCCACATTTATATTTAGTGCAATCCCAGATGTGGGCTATGATCACTTTTGCTATATTCCTTTAGTCAGAATCAAGTCACAGGTCTCACCCACACTCAGAAAGAGGAGATCACAAAAGGGCATGACTACCAAATGCAGGGACAACTGGGGCTCATCCTTGATTCTGCCTACCAGTCAGTTAAGAAGAAAATCAAGAGGGTTTTATCTGGTAGACGAGGTTGGCTCTACGACTGAGACAGGGGGGTAGAAAAATAAAGTAGTTACAAACAGTGAGGAGATGCTTAAAAATGTCACATAAACATAACCCCTTTGTATACCGTTGCAGAATCAAACTCAAAGAAGTATTCGGTGGGATGGGGTGGTCCATGGAACATTACATGTATAAATGTCTAAATCAGGGCTTTGCACCTAGTAGGTTCTCAGTAAACATTTGATTCAGAAATGGAAGAAAATAAATCAATGGATTAAACAAATGACTGAAAATATAGAAGTCTGGATTTCAAGCAAGAAGCAGAACTGGTGTTCATCATAAAAATGCTTGAGAATCAAGTCAGTGACTTACTGCATTAAAAGTTACTAAAATATTATTCAAAACAAAGACTTTTATCTTCATAAGAATGCTATTTCTTCTTATAGCCAACTAATCAAAGGATAAAATCTAAATTAAAAACGAACACATCCAGTTGGAAATAACTGAACATAGAAATTGCATATTCATAGGGTAAGAATTTCTCATTAATTAGAGGTAATGCATTGTAATTTTCTGCATAATTCCAAGGAATGAGATGAACATTCCCTATTTCCAAATAGACATTTAGTCTCTGCTATAGTCCAGACTCTCCTAATGTGCTGAGATTTAATTGGTGTTGATCTGAAACCCTTTGTAAAATTTTATGTCAACTTATTATTACATTGAGACTTTGTATCAAAACAACAAAAAACAAACAAACAAACAAACAAAAACATCTGACTTCCTAACTTTGTCTTTTCAATTGTTGGAGGAAAAAAATCAACTATTAAGATTCTTGTGGCTTCTCTCGCTTGGCTTACATATATACTACATAAGAGACACATGAGCAGTATAACATTGGTTAGGTTGAGTTGCCTCTTAGCATTAAATCAACAAATATTTCCTGAGAATCCTTCATTGCAATGCACTGTAACAGCTTTGAGTAAATTATCCTTCAATTTTCCAGTACTCTCCTTTATATTATTTATATTATAAAGGGTGATGAAGTTTGGTTTGGGGAAACTGGGCAGGGCAAATAAGGTTTTACATAAAGCTTTGAGCTCATTTTGCATGTATCGACAGCACTGTTTCCATGATGCACCTCAAAAAATATACAATCTCTTTTGAAAAATAGAGAAAATAAAGTTCACCACATAATACATGCTATATAAATTATCTCGAGATAATTCATATAGCTACTATATAGCTGCATAAAGTATATAACCAAACAAGAACAATTGCAGATAAAAATAATCTCAATTCAAATGATAATATTTAGAATAGTAATATTTAGAGAATAATCCCTCCATTCATATTGTCAGCACATTTTTTTTGCATTTACATACTGATACTGGCTGTGTGTCTATTTGTGTCAATGAATTATAACAGAAATGAATTTCAGATAATAAAATCATAAACATCTGGGTTCTGCAGCACCATGGTCTGCTGAATTTTGAATATGAAATGATTTTCATTTCATTTCCAATAATAAAAGGAAGCAGGATATCATGAGGTAATTTATGGTATTGTGCGCCGAGAAGGAAATTGTCTCATTTATGCCATTGTTTACAATGTCCTTTTAGTCCATATACTGTTCCATTTCTAAGGTAGGGGATATGGTAAATTTGAATTCTGAGTTATGTCAGTTTCCAGGACAGTGCTTGGCATGTGATAGGCACTTAATACTATTTGAGAAATGCATGAATAAATTGCAATGAGTAAAAAAAATTTGAGAACGCGCTTCAGGCAGATACCGAGTCTTTGTCAGCATTTACGTTAATATACTCTTATTAGGCACAGATTTCTAAAATCTGTAAACTAACAAAACTGCAAACAAAACTGGCCCTTACCCACAAACAGGTATAGACAAGCCGAAGGAAAAAACAGACTTACGATTCTAATGCCAAGGCAGGTGGGTGAGAAGGCCCCGTCCATGGTGGCATCATCGATGTCTAGTTCAGAGAGCCATGACAGTATTGGAACTGACGATGACAAGGTAGGAGGGACAGGCTCAGTGTTCTTCCAAAGCTTACAGTCTGGAATAGCACACATGTAATTACGCAATGCCAGTAGATAACCATCACAATTACCTGCCCCACCCCCACCCCAACTGTACGTCATTTTTGTAGCCCTGCTACATCACCAGTGCCTTCTATGTTGAAGGCACTCGGTAAATATTTGTTAAAAAAAAAAAACTAAATCAGAGGAGTATGAGGGAAGAAGTGGACGATCTTATGAAGTTTAAGGATAGCAAAGACAGGAATCCTTGACTTCAAGCATGACCAAAAATCTGTGTTACACAACTGGGGTGCAGAAAGGAATTCACAGAAAGTATATTGAAGGAACAAAAGGCATACAAAGTGAATCTCTGGCAAGCAGAAGGGTCAGTTTCATGAGAAGATCAAAGTACATTGTTTGACGTAAGGACACAATTAGGACTGCTCAATGGCAGAGGAGCATACGGAGGTCTGAGAATTCAGTTCACAAACTTGTTGCAATGATGTTGCTAACCTTTTTTGGTGTCAGAGGGATTATTCATGATGAATTTGTACCAACTGGGCAAACAGTTCACCAAGTTGACTATTTGGAAGTGCTGAAAAGGCTGCGTAAAAAAGTTAGACGACCTGTACTTTTCACCAACAATTCATGGTTCTTGCATCACGACAATGCACCAGCTCCCACGGCGCTGTCTGTGAGGGAGTTTTTAGCCAGTAAACACATAACTGTATTGGAACACCCTTCCTACTCAGCTGATCTGGCCCCCAATGACTTCTTTCTTTACCCAAAGATAAAGGAAATATTGAAAGGAAGAGATTTTGACGACATTCAGGACATCAACTGTAATCCAAAGGCAGCTCTGATGGCCATTCCAGAAAAAGAGTTCCCAAATTGCTTTGAAGGGTGGACTAGGCACTGGCGTCGGTGCATAGCTTCCCAAGGGGAGTTCTTCAAAGGTGACCATAGTGATATTCAGCAATGAGGTATGTAGCACTTTCTCTAGGATGATTTCACGAACTTAATTGTCAGATCTTTGTACAGTCTCAAATTTGGTTAGTGGACGATGTGAGGATGCTTTGCACACAAAGATCTGCCAGGAATTATCTGTGTGTCTTTACAGTCTAAGTGCTTAATGTTGATAGAATATACATTATCAATTAACATTCTCAATATAGCATTGTAACAAGAGGACTTGTTCTGTGTTTTTACATAGTGCTAAAAGTTGACTCCCTAATGCAAATTACCCAGGAAAATTCATGGAAATGTACACAAGTGGAGCTACAACATATGCATATTCCTATTGTTTCTTTATTCAATCTTAATCTAAACAGTTATTTTCTGTCTATATAAAAAAATATTTTGCTGTTTCCCACTTTACCTAGTAGGAACCCTAATTGCACGTTTGGGAAAATATACGAGGTCTGACAATTAGGTTCGTGAACTCATCCTAGAAAAAGTGCTCCATACCTCATTGCTGAATATCACTATGGTCACCTTCGAAGTACTCCCCTTGGGAAGCTATGCACCTATGCCAGTGCCTTGTCCACCCTTCAAAGCAATTTGGGAACTCTTTTTCTGGAATGGCCATCAGAGCTGTCATCATATTACCCTTGATGTCCTGAATGTCATCAAAATCTCTTCCTTTCAATATTTCCTTTGTCTTCGGGTAAAGAAAGAAGTCATTGGGGGCCAGATCAGGTGAGTAGGGAGGGTATTCCAATACAGTTATTTGATTACTGGCTAAAAACTCCCTCACAGACAGCGCCGCGTGAGCTGGTGCATTGTCGTGACGCAAGAGCCATGAATTGTTGGCGATAAGTTCAGGTCGTCTAACTTTTTCACGCAGCCTTTTCAGCACTTCCAAATAGTAAACTTGGTTCACTGTTTATCCAGTTGGTACAAATTCATAATGAATAATCCCTCTGATAACAAAAAAGGTTAGCAACATCGTTGCAACAAGTTTGTGAACTGAATTGTCAGACCTCATACAGTATGGTACAAATCAATGTGATTTTGATCAGACAAATTGGGTTTGAATTCTTTTCTCTTCCACTTATCTGCTATATAATGGGGAGTAAGTTACTTAACCTCCATGATAATAATCTATAATAGGAGATTGGGTATTGAATCTTTATGTCCTATAGTGGACACTCAGGGATTTGCTGAGGCATTTTGCAATAGACATCTGCCTAATTGGAGTCTCTAGTTAGTAGGGGACATGTGGTACATTGATAACCATCATACTTGAGTAGTATGCTAAGATTGTTTCTGCCCCACCTCCCTTCTGGTTAAATCAGGCAGCTGCTGCCTCTCATAGAGACTTCATAATAAGGAAATCATTTCATTCTGACTAGAAATAGGCTACGACATCCTCTGGATTCCCTGTTCTGTGTAGTAGTAAAACAAATGACTTGATTTGACCCACATTAAATGAACTTGGACTATTTGCCTGTGTAGGTTGGTGCCAGTCCATCAGCAACCATTACCCAGATAACAACCTTGCCCACTGCAGCTTTGGGAAGAGTACCTTGATCTGGAGGAAAAACTAGCTCTCATGTGAAAAGCAATCCTTCTTCAATCATATGCAAATCTACAAGAGGAAAATATACTCTCTGTAAACACTAAAGAAATCATTTATAATTGTGCAAACATAGACCCAGCAGCTATCTTGAACTTCCTAAAAATGTTGTGATGAATTATTCAAACAAGCTCCAGTGGCTTACTTCCTCCCCTGGTGTAAGCTGTCTGAGGGAAGTGCTGGAACAATCTCATTAACTCAGTACGGAAGGGACTTCAGCATACTGAAACCACCTTATTTTAGCTAAAACCCCTCCCAACTTGAAGTCACAATTTTGCATGGCACAGATCGAATCCCATTCTATGGCATGGATTATATACACTCTGAGGCCAAAATGCAATCTTATACTGGGGAGAAAAATCACTGTTTTGCTAAAATACCTAAGAAAACTCTCTTCCCCTGTTAGTTTTTGAAAATTCAAAATAATATGTTCCATTTTATTTATTATCAAGGTAATATACATGGTCATAGTTTAAAAGACTGTCATTATTCTCCTCTTGAACACTAGTCTCATTTAAATTTTTAATCAGAAATCTTTAGGTTTATTGAAGTTCTTCAATAGTTAAGTGCAGAGAAAACTGTCATTCATTTACTTCTTTCATGAGTATTGACGGCTACTCTATGTCAGGCACTGAGATACGGTAGGCTCTGAGAATACACCAGTGAACTAAATCACGTCTCTGCCCTCATGAGGTTTATAGTCTACAGTGATGAAATATTTCAGTGGAAAGAAGCCCTTTCACTCAAATGTTAGTGACAAAGAATCTCATGAACTTATGCAAAAATGTTCTGACTGTTTTATACGTAACTATTTTGAGAGGTCTGCGTTCTGTTACTTTGTTTTAATTACATCTCCTGTAGCATATTAATATTTAACAGATTCAAATTCAGTAACTCAATTTACTCTGAAGGGTAAAACAATCATATACACATAGCTGTGTACGTTAATGATTTTTATAAGCCTCCTTTGAAATTATAGAATGACATTAACTTTTTGTTCGTCATGAAAGAAGCATTTAAATGACCATTTTTCTTGAATGCATGAGTTCAGTCAAACACTAGGTTCAGCTTTCTGTCCTCCTATGTCTATACATATTAATAAATGCTAATGATTTTCATTTAAATGAATCTTGTGGAAAGTCAGAAAGTTATCGCCTTTGACTAAAGGTGAGTTCAAGGCTTACAAAGTAAACAGTATATGCAAGGTGTGTTTAGAAGGCATGAAGTTAACAGAATAAGCTTAGACTTTTTCCCCAAATGTAAAAACAGGGAAAATTTCAAGGTTAATTTCATAGAAGAAGTATATCTCCATTTAGAATAAAATTGTAGTGGCTAAAATAGCCTAAATATTGCCCGTTTTTGTTTTATTATACATGGCCTTTCCCCGCTTCGTTTCCAATTAAATTACAAGCAAATTTCCTATACTTTATATCCTGCAAATTTGCTAAACTCACTTGTTAGTTCTGGTAACTTTTTGGTAAATTCCCTAGAGTTTTCTACATAGACTGTCAGGCCATCTGCAAATAAAGGCAGTTTTACTTCTCCTTCATCATCTGTATGTCTTTATTAATAAATTGATTCATTTTACTTTATTTTGCTAAGACTTCCATTATAACACTGAATGTAATTAATGACCGCAGATAGGCTTGTTTTCTCCCCAACTGTAGGGAAGAAAACTTTCACATTTTTTTCTACCTCAAAGTATTATATCTCTGTTGTTTTTTTATTGTTGTTGATTTCGTTTGGTTTTTTGTTTTGTTTTGTTTTGGTTTTGTTTTGTTTTTGTTTTTTTTGTTTTTTTTGTAGTTGCCCTTTATCAGGATAAAGTTTCCTTCTGTTCATAATTTGCTGATGAATTTATCATGAATAGGCACGGATTTTTTTCAAATGCTTTTCTGCATTAATTGAAATGATTATCTGGTTTTTCCTATTAATTTTTTTTATTATTATTTATTAGTTTCAGGTGTACAAGACAAGGTAATACTTAGACGTTCATCATTTATATCCCTCACACTGTGAACCCCCCTCCCCCCATCCACTATCCCTCCGACCTCACACTGAACCATCACATTATATATATAAAATTTCCTATTAATTTTTTCATGAAGTAAATCACATCAATATTTGAATGTTACAACAGTTATGCATTTCAGGAACAAACTCTACTGAGCTATAATGTATTATTGTTTTATATACTGCTGGATTGGTTTGCTAAAAAAATGTTGTTAAGGATATTTGTGTTGATGTTTATGAGAAATACTGGTCCATAATTTACTTGTCTTCTGAGGCACATATCTGGTTTATAGAACCAGGATAATGGTGGCTTCAAAAATGAGTTGCGAATATTATTTCCTCCTATATTTTCTAAGAGATTCGGTAGAATTGGTATTATTTCTTTCTTTAATGATTGGTAGAATGTGCCAATGGAGCAATATAAGCCCTATACTGTTAGGAGATATGTATTAAGAGACTTGTTGCAAGGAATATTAGTAGGAGATATAGATAGATAGATAGATAGATAGATAGATACATACATACATACATACATACATAGATGATACATAGATACATAGATAGATTAGTATATAATATGTAATGAATACAAATAAATATATAGATATAATTATATGATACAATTTTATATAATATATAGCAAGTGTATTATGTAAATAATATGACACATTATTTATATATAGCAAAATGATATCAAACAATAAATGAATCAAAATGAAATTGTGACATATACACGTGGAAGGAAGGAAGGGAGGGATGGAGGAAAGAAGGAAGGAACATTTAATACAAACGTGGTGGCTTTTTCTGAGTTGCCTGAACAATAAACTATCGATGACTTCAGTCTTTCCTTTTCTCAGCTGCACTGATGCTTCCAAGCTCAGTGCTTAATGGAGACGGGAAACTGTAGCACCCCAAGAAACCTAGTTCTTATTCTGGATAGCTGGAGTTCCCATATAGCTGCTGTGTAAAACTGGCACCTAAAAACAGACTGCCTTGTGCCAGTAATCTATTTGTATCCCATCTGTCAAGGTGACATTCTCACATGTGCCTAAAAGAAGAAGGGATAGCAACCAGAGTTCTCTCTATTTTAACTTAGCTCGTGCTGGGTTGCCAACAGATTCAGACACTAACGCATCTTTCTATGGGATAATTGAATAACGGAGGACTTGTGCCTTCTCATTTCATGTTGATTCAATTCTTGCAATTTTGCCTTCTCCCCAATAAAATCTATTCCGCAACTCATGCCACTTGATATTGTGGCATTTGTCCTGAGGTCTCTGAAATGACAGGTGGTGACTGCAAATGCACCAAACATGTTCTTCTCTGTATTCCCTTTACCGACTACCAAATCACCTCTCTTTCTTACTTTCTGGGTGGTGTTTATACTCGTTGATGCTATATCATCCCTTCCTCTTTCTTATACTGCAACAAACTTCTACTCTTTCCCCTAAAACAGCTCTCACTGAGGTCATCAATGACCAAAAGACATTCTAATTTTGTTAATAAGCAAATAACAGACTTTAGGAACCAGAGAATCCTGGTGGTATATGGATCCAAGAGTCTATGGCCAATGTTATATGCATGGTTAAGGAACAGAATACCGTAAAGATTTGTATAGCTCATGGAATCAAATAGCTGTTAGAGCTGATGCTATGACAATCTTCAAATGAAATTGTCAAAATCCTCTGTCTACATTATGTATTATCTGTAAATCACATAAGTGGATATTGCCAAATATGCTAGGCCATGTATTGTCTGATTTCTCATTTGGCAATGTACTCAGTACATTTCATCTTTACGGAATCCTAGCATAATTTCTGGCTCATCATACAGCAATTAAAAATCCAGCAATTGTACACCTGAAATCTATGTAATTTCACTAACAATTGTCACCCCAATAAATTAAAAAAAAAAAAATCCAGCTTAGTGATCCAGATTCAGTGAGTTCCGGAAAACCTCCTGACCTCATATGGGCTATAGAAATCCATAATCAGGGAAAGTGACGTGTGATTTCATATAATAAAGTTTAGTATGTGCATCTTTATTCCCAGTGAGAAATCAAATGACCCATTTCAGCCTTCATGTTGAGTGGTTGTGTACCAATGCTATTATTCAAGAAGCTGCAACATCATGGGTTTCTTTCTCCAGGTTATGTGCAGTGACTGTTTTCAATAGTATTTTACTGTATAACTGACTAAGCTTGTTCACGTGATTCTTTATCCTCGTGCTCATAATATGGGATTGGTAATCACTTGTTAACAACATAGGTGTAAACAGGATGCCAATTATATTGTAATAGATTATTTTTGTCATAATTAATTCACTGCTGCCTTAAGGGAGAGAACTTGATCTGGTGGCTAAAGACAAATATTAAATATAAAGCTCCTTATTTTTGTGTTTCATTTATATTTTTTACAACGTAATTTAAATCACTGTATCCTAAACTTTAGGGCCTGGGAAACATATTTATAATTTTGCTGTATTCATATTTAACTCTACTATTATTTACTTCTTATATTCTTTATATCCAATCATTTTTCTTGTATTTAGTTTCTTTCTGACAAATAATATCCTTGAAGTCAAAGGTTTTATTTATTAGTTTTTTCTAATACACATTCAAATAAAACATAACAATTCGATTATACAATGTTTGTCCACATGTCAATTGAAATAACCTCACACACCACCAATGATAAATGAATTACAACTGAAAAAACAGGTTATGGAACCGTTGTCAAGTCTAAATATATTTCCTTCATTTACACACACACCCTCATGCCTTACACCCATATATACCTTCTCATACACATATGCGCACACACACATACACACACACAAAACTACGTATACATGCAACGTACATTGACTTGATCATTTTGTTTCCCTTTTTGTATTTCAGTTTTGGTTTTATGTAGGAATTCAGAATTAAAGTAACCACCTTCCATTTAAAAATGATGAAAACATGATGGCATTGCTGTTCAAGGACTTGAATTATTAAAAGGGTATTTTTTAAACAGCATTTAGTAAACGAAAATTAGCTCCCCTGTTGCAATTGCAATCACTAATTTGCAATTTGCTAACAAATTAGTAATTTTTGCCAGCAGGTGTTCATTTGTAACTAAAATGAAAATTCATGTGATCCTTGCGTTAACTAGAGTCCGTGTCTTTCATATCCCATAAATCTCCATGGAATGAGTTTTCACAAAAGGTTATTGACAGGTTTGAAGAATAAATTCCTGTTTTTGTAATTTCTGAACTGGAGTTTGCAATTTCTTACTTTGCTATGGAGTCATTTTGATGATAGCTGTGTGAGAAACATTAATTTTCAGGGACAAAGCTTGATCTCTAACAATAATTTCAGTGGCAGCACTGGTCTACTAATACGCTTCTGCGATTACCCCTGACGTACCATAGATCTAAAACGATAAATTCCTGTTTATCATCAGATAGTTTCACACTAAATGAAAAATAGAGTCAGTTGGATGATAAACCAAAAGAGGTAAGAACCAGATAGGATTACAGAGGCTAAGGAGGAAGAATCTCATGAATCAAGTGGACTTGGCAGGGACTGTGAATGCCCTTTCGCCCTTACAGTAGCCATAATGCTCTTTATCCACTCAGTGGCATTTATCCACTAAATGGCATTGAATGGAAGAATTAGAGAAAACATTATTTGGCCCATGATGTAGTGGAAAATGCACAATGAGTTTTGTAACGGTTCTCCACAGTCATAATCGTGATAAAAAGGGAAAAAATAAAATTCTTTTGGATTAGACTTAAGTAGTTGACATATGTGTTTAGAACATTAAAAATTTAAAATAGAAAAAATGTATGCAGCGATTGGCATTCTTATGTAAAATTTGGTTTTCTAGTCAAAACATGGGCATTCATGTTCATGTCTATCCTCTTCCCCTTTCTTTCCCATTACACTTTTATGCCTTTCAAAGCCTTTTCAAATACAGTGCTTACAGTGAATTCACCAATGGTAAACACACTTTCACAGTAGATAAAAGAACCTATAGGTTTAACTTAATGGGCTGAGCCCTGCAACTTCCCAGAGACCTAGCTGTAGAACTAGAAAAGATTTTGCTTGTAAGAACGTTCCATTTCTAAACCTCAGGGAATGTTATTATTCACGGATCACCTTGTTCAAACATTTGTGACATGATTCTGCAATTAAATAGTACTTCTTTTTCAACAGCCTGACTGTAAGAACATCCGTATCAGGAAGCAAATTAGAAACCCAAGTCTGGAAATGGAGGTAACTGTTCAGCTAATCTTGGTCAGCATTCTCTCTGCCTCATCTTCTCTCCCCCTCACTCTTTCAGAAAATGTTTTCTTTCACATAATTTGTGTAGATTGACTCTCTGGATGCTTCAAAGTATATTTATACACTGAAATGTATTTAGGTATTGTGGATAACAGTCACTATTGGTCATTTGAATTCTGTCTTCTCTATTCATTTCTGATTGTTACTCATTTCTCTTGGGTAAATACATGGGAATTGAATAGCTGGATAGGTGAATGTTTAACATTACAAGAAACTGTCAAATAATATTGTAATATGGTTCTACCACTTAAACTCCTACCAACAATGCACAAGAGTTCCACTTGCTTCACATTCTTGCTGACACTTAGCCATTGTCAGTCTGTTTCATTTTAAATATTCGAATGCATGTGTATCTAATTATGGTTGTAATATGCATTTCTGTGATGATGGATGGTTTTGAGGATATCTTCACATGATCATTGATCATTTTGTTATATTTCTGAGGCAACAATGCAAATATTTTGCTAATTTTTGTTGAAGTATTTATCTTTTGAGTTGTAAGATTGCTATATATATATATATATATATATATATATATATATATATATATATATACATATATTCTGGGTACACTAAAAATATTTTATCCTTTTTGGTCTGAACATTTATTTCCTAATGGTATCTTTTGATGAGCAAAGAATTAACTTGATGAATATTTTTTAAATCAATATTTTATTTCAGATTTAGTTTAGTGTTTTTATGTACTCTCAAGAAACATTTGCCTGCCCCAAGGTCACAATGATATTTGCTCTATTTTCTTTTAGAAGCTTTATAGTTTTACTGTAATGTTTAGGTGCATGATTGATGTTGCAAGCAGACGAGGTTTATATTATCCCTGAGGATATCTAGATTTTACATTAACATTTATTAAAAAGACTTTTACCATTAGATTGCCTTGCTACCTTTGTCAAAATCAATTGGCCATGTAATTATGGGTTTATTTCTGAACTCTCTATGCTATTCCATTGATGAATCTCTGTTTTCATCTTGAATACTTTAGCTTTATCGTAAACCTTGAAATTGGGTAGTATGACACCTACAAGTGTGTTATATTTTTTCAAGATTGTTTTGGTTATATTTTGTTTTCAATGAATTAGATTGATTTCCATACAAATTTAAGAATCACCTGGTAAATTCCTACAAAAAATAGCTGGCAAATTTAACTTACATGTATTTCTTTGGATCTATGGACAAAATTGGGGAACATTTGTATCTAAACACTACTGACTCCTCCAATCTTAGTTCAAAATATACCACTTCATTTTTAAAAAAAACAAATCTTTACTTTAGAATAATTTTAGATTTACAGAACAGTTGCAAAGATAGGACAGAATCCCCATGTACCCCTCACTCTGTTTCCTTTTAATGTTACCAGCATACATTACTGTGACACATTGTTCAAAACTAAGAAACCAACATTACTATATTGCTATTAATTAAACTTTTTTTTCAGAACTTTTAATGTATGTTGCAAAATTATCCTCCAGAAATCTTGCAATCATTTATACAACGAATTATTTATGTATAAAACTACCTGTTTCTCATACTCTGGTTAACTTCAGACTTTATTATGATTTCACTAGTTTGCCCCATTAATGTCCTTTTTCTGTTCCAGGACTTAATCCAGCATATCACCTTGTATTTAGTCTTCGTATCTTCTCTCTCCTCCAATCTGTGACATAGTATTGAGGAATCTAGTTCTGTACCCTTTTGACTGTCCCCAATTTGAATTGGTCTGATGTTTGTTTGTTTGTTTTTCCCCTCAAGATTAGACTCAAGATACTGAGCTTCAGAAAAAATATTACCACAGAGGTGAAGCACCTTTCCCAACACATCACATTGGGGGTCCATGACATATACATGACGTCACTGATAATGTCAACCTTGGTCATTTGGTTATGTTAGTGTTTATCAGATCTCTCCACTGAAATGTTAATATAGTTTCCCTTTCCACACTTTATTATATGTAAGTTGGGTGCCAAGTAAAGTCCACAAGCAACGATTGTGGGGGAGCGGGGAAGGTGGAATAAATGACACCTCTTGGAGGGGCACTATATGCATATATTATTTGGAATTATTCTACAAAGAAGATTTGCATCTTCTCCCCAGTTTGTTTGTTTGTTAAATCATTTATTTGTATCAATATGGATTCATACATATTTACGTTGTACATTGGGTTATAATCGAATACTGCATTATTCATTCTGTTGCTGCAGTTGTTCCACATTTGGCTATTGGGACCTTTTTCAGTTGGCTTCCCTGGACATGTCCCCATCCGCTTGTTTTGGGGGCACTTCCTAACATTTCTGGTTCTATGAGATGTTCTAGGCTTGTCTTATAATTTCCCCACCCCGTCCCTAGATTTAGCCATTTATCCAAGGAACCCTGGTCCCTTTTATTGGAGAATATCAAGAACCCAAAGAGGGACTGAACCTTTACCCACTCTTGACATCAGAGAGGCAGAACGATAGTGGAGGAAGGCAGGGCTAGTTGGCATTCTGCTTTTCCTCCTTTCCTCAGAGCAATGGGGCCCAGTGGGGAGCTGAGCCTCCTCCCTTACCAAACAACAGCAAAGCCGGGAGAGCTGGCTGCCATTTCTTTTCTCTCTTGTGAAAGTGGGACCTGATGGGAAGCTGATTTTATACTCATGGAGGTAATTAGGCCATGTGAGTTGGTGCCCCACTTTTGCTGGGATAATGGCAGTGGGGCCGAGGTAGGGGGAGCATATTCTACTCCACATGTCTTCAAAGAGGCAGTGTGAGTCAGTGTCCCTTTCTGTCAGTGTGTTGTTGGCAGGGACCGCATGCTTGACAAAAAAGGAGTAAATCTGATAAAGCATCTCATTATAGAATTAATATTCCAAATGTCCACTCTCTGTTTAATAGGAATTCACTTGTCATACCGCGAACCAGGAAAAAAACAACACGAATGAGAAAAGACAACCAACAAGCTGAACAGACACCTACACCGGGATGATTCAGATGTTGCCTGAGGGTTAGTGGCTACTATATATAACTTTATGTAATGCTGTATCTGCTATTATATAGCTAGTTTACTACATTCTTTAAAGTTCTCTTTACTTTGTACCAGCCAGTTCTCATTACTCACATCTCCTGGTTTAGTTAACACCTCATTATATTTTATACTTCTTGTTCAAATGACTGTGTTGTCTCTCCCTTCTAGTTGGACTCTGAGTATCAGGGAGGTGGAGAGTGGCTAGGGGTTTGGGCCTTTTCTAAGCTCTCAGGTTCAGCTGCCCCCGATATGTGCCAGGTTGTGGCCCTGACTTCTTTGAAGTTACTGTGAAGATAGAGACAGAGGAAGAGGAGAAGAAATAGCACTTGGCCTGGTGGTTGGATATTTGTTTCAGTGGAAGGTATTTGGTTTCCATTATGGTGACTGAAGTGGCAACCCAGGGAAAAGCTTTGACGTGTGTGAGAATGGAAGGTGTAAATGTATGTGTATAATGTATGTATGTAAATGTTGCAGTGGAATATAACTTTAGTCCCTGTCATTGATGTCAATAATTCAAGAGAAGGAGTTGAGCTAATTTGAATAATTTTGTTGGGTACACGATGTTTCATTGACCGTGATCCAGTTCCAAGGCTAAGTACTATGGTGAAAGTATTAAAACCTCCTGGTAGACTGGAGGGGGCTGAAAAGACTAAGGGAGAGAAATTTCCTTGTTCTCCTAAATGAAGTATATGGCTGCTGCTTCTGCTACTACAGTCCTCTGTCCTTGACCAAAGGATGCCCAAGCGAGGCTTCTGTCATCATTTAAGGGAAATTCAAGTTGGGAAGAAGGAATGAGTTCTGTCCAGCTCTCTTCCAAATAAAGCTTTATCTGGTCTGCAATATCTAGATATAATGGGTGAGTGGAGTGGTCCTTTCTACTTAGCAGCTGACTTGTGGGGAATGCAAACTAAATTTTTCATGTAAAACTATATTAAGCTGAAACTCAGTAGAATAATAATGCCAGCAAATATTCTAAGTCTGAGAGGGGCAGGGAAAGGGAGGAAGGCTTATTTTCTCTTAGTCCTCAAATTTGTCCCATTACAAGCACTGTAGGTGAGGGGATATACAATCAGAGAAGGATGAAAAAGAGAGATAAAGGGGAGTGGATGGTGGTTTTCCATGTTTGGGTGTATATTCTTCTGATCCATAACTGACTGAGAGTGTTGGGGTCTTGATAGAAATTACATGGTAAAGAAATCAGAAAACATTTATCCATAAAGATATATGTACCCCAATGTTCATTGCAGCATTATTCACGGTGGCCAAGACATGGAAACAACCAAAGTGTCCTTCAATAATGATTGGATAAAGAAGATAAAGACATATATACAATGGAATTACTCAGCCATAAGGAAAGATGCAATACTGCCATTTGCAACAACATGGATGGATCTTGAGATTATTATGCTAAGTGAAGTAAGTCAGACAGAAAATGTCAAGAACCATATGATTTCAGTAATATCTGGGATATAAAACTGAAAGCAACAAAGAAAGAAGACAAACAAAAACTCATAGCAAAAACTCATAGACGCAGACAACAGTTTAGTGATTAGCAGAGGGAAAGGGGGAGGGGAGAGGTAAAAGAAAAAAGGGGTCAAATATATGGTGATGGAAGGAGAACTGACTCTGGGTGGTGAACACACAATGTGATATATCGATGATGTTTTACAGAATTGTACACTTGAAACCTATGTAATTTTAATAGCCAATGTCACCCCAATAAATTTAATAAAACACATTTTTTTTAAATGAAATTGCATGGTGAGGGGTGTTTGAGTATGGCTAGGATCACCAACTTAAGACATTCTGTGTACATTACCCCATTCCAGGACGTGCCATACATGTGACTAAAAAATATGTTTGGCACCTCTTAGAGTGAAGTAATGCACAACAGGTACGACATAGGAGGTGATCCTAGATGTGGGGTTGTGGCTGTCTGAGTCCTTCCATGAGCCAAGGAACCATCCTTTCAGGGGTGGGCCACTTAAGCAGTGCCTTAGAAAGAGTAAACTATAGGAAATGAGGGCTCCTAGGAAAATCTGCATTATGCATATGTTTTTGAGGGATTTAGAAGTTTGTCTAAAGGGGCCTGTGCATGAGAAATTACAACATGAACTGCAGTGATGATGTCATTTTGTCTTCCCATTGATTTTTCGTCTCTGTAGACCCAAATTTCCTCTTTTTTGAATTCACCTTTAATCAGACTTGAAGTCACCAGAGTCTAAGGGATTAAGCATGGTTAAGCTAGATGAAGTTCTGTCAGTCTGTTCTACAGTTTTCAATTCTCATTTATTGATGTATACTGTATATGCTTGTTTGTTCACTTATTTTTTAGTTATTATGTGAAAGATGATGGTCAAGGACGAATCACAGTTCCTTGAGAACGATAATGATAAAATCTTGCCTTTTTTCTTTCATTTGCTTTTGGGTTTCTATTCTTAAACCTGTTCACTGAAGGAGAGAGAGAAGATAGCCAGTAATTGGAGACCATCTGCAGAATTTGAGCAGTGCTCATGGGAAGCAAGTTATCAATTTCACATTCTTGTGTAAGTCCGTGGACAGAATCTAGGTGCTCCTGCAAAGGTAAGCCCTCTTTAACCAAATCAGCGGTTATGGAAAACTAGGGTTCGGGGCATCCCTAGTACATCTCAAACAGCCCCAGGTTTCATCCTGCCTTTCAATCCTTGGTATAAATTTAGGTTGCAACCAAAAGAAACGGAATTTCTCTCTGTTTGTCTCCTAACATTATTCCCCACGTACAACCCATGTCTACTGCTTCTACTGGCTTCTCTCCTCCTTCACATGACCTAAGGGTTTCCCTAAAAACAAAGTCCCACTCCTCCAGATACGTGTATGCAGTGACTGTGACACCATTGAAGGTTGTTCTCAGGCTTAATCATGTTTTTATGTTTGAGGAGGTGTCAGAGTTTACATGTGTGTTTCTGTGTGATTGTTCTGGAATATGGAGGGATTCTTATTTGACGCTGGGCTGACCTGGATGGTTCTTAGGAGGAACATATGTGGAGAAAGCTGACACAAATGATAAATATACCCATTCCAAACGTGGCTACAGTACTACTAAATGGAAGTAGTATTTTCCATGGAATATGAAACATTACTGCTGAGCAGTGCTTCTGGACTTTGTCATGGATCAAGATGCCTTAGCTATGGTCTCAGTTTGATTGAAAGTTGATGCTGAAGGAAATACCATATTTTGTCATGTATAATGCATACCCACATTTTGGGCCCAAACTTTTAGGGGAAATAAAACTTCCGTTTTAATCTTTTAATTCAAATTTTTATTTGTTTACATTTAGGCACTTTTTTTGTCTTATAAAGGCATTTCAGCATTTACATTTTAACATAAATAAAGGTCATACAAGAAATGTTATGTAACAAATAATTACAAGACACAAGAACAGAGACAAGGTACAAGAAATTCTATGTACCAATAACAAATTTAGGATATTTACGCATCATAGAAGGCCAAGAACTCTTCGTCGTTGCAAGTTCGTCTTAAGTTCAACAAAAGCGATGATCATTTTCCAGGGTATTATTTTGCATACAGATATTGTTATTGATTTCTAGAGTTATGCTTTTAACTCATAAGCATAAATGAAAGAATTAAAAATATTTATATAGATTCAGAATTAGTACTACCCATGTATAAAGTGCATCCTTATTTTTCCCTCACAAATTTGGGCAAAAAAGTGTGCATTATACAAGGCAAAATACAGTAACCTGTTTCCAAGGACCCATGTCAAATATTCAAAAGAATATTTTAGAGAGTTAGGTCTGTAAGTAATAAACTATGTGATTCAACATTTGAGTAACAAAAGCATTTAAGGGCAGCAGAGGGAACATTGGAAGGGAAGAGTAAGTGAGCACAGAGGGAAGGGATAGGGAACAGACTTCTCATGAGTATGAGAATAAATGCAAATGTGTGTTCAGGAGAATTTTATTTCCTTATGCATTGACCATATTGGAAAGACACTAAATCACAAGAGACAGGAGCTCAACAGACATAGTCTGGTTCTTGTAGACATGTCCATTTTCCATGGAATATGAAAAAGATGACTATTAGGTTCAGAAAGGTCAAAGATGACTATTAGATTCAGTGGTGGGGTTGGGAGGTCAGAGTAGGTGCCCCACATCACACAAAGAGAAGGGAACCAGTCAGCTCAGGGACTTGGAAACCTGGGAATATATCAGTTTAGCCTTTGTCCCCAGGTCTCTAACAGAACAAAAACACTCAATTTTACTATGCAGTCAAGTTCAGTACCGAACTTCCCTTTTCAAAGAATTCTCTGAATTCTTACTCTCTTGCCCAAAGACAAACACGAAGGGATGCAGCTATTTTTGCTTTGTTCCCCAGGTACAAACATCCTCTGTCCCATTACATACACTTCCCACACAGTGATAATCAGCTGCAGGGCATAGCTGAGGTAGAAACAAGTAACAATAAAAAAGACTGACAGAGCTGAAAGAGGCCATTGGGATTTTGCCCATAACAAACCTCTTACCACAGACCAGATACTTGGCTTACAGATGGCTCAGATATACTGATGGAAGATGTGAAAATTCTAACAGTTTTGTGAAATGGGAACTTGACTCACTTTTTAGTCTATTGAAAGAAGAAACAGATTTGGGGTAGTCCAGTTTAAATGTCCCTTCCCTGAGTCTTTTTTTTCCCTCTATGGCAATTAACGTAGCCAGATGTGTGTTTCCCAATTTTCTTTCCTCTTTCTCTGTGGGAATTGCATAACATACCTGCCATTCTCTTAGACTGTGACAAGTTGTGGTCCCCTATCACCTTTACACTCTCTGTCTTCTTTTGTCAGGTTCAGTTGGTCAGGGAAAAGTTAAGAGTACTGGGCGCCTGGGTCACAGAATGGAAAAGTGGGAAAATATACTGTCCAAAACCATACCCCTGATCAAGGGCCAACATAACCTAGAGCTGAGAGAAGGGAAAGAGGACATCTCTGAAACTTAAAGTCATGTCTCTCTTGGAACACAACAGTGAAGAGTTAAGTGGTTAGTTTCTGCTCAAGAAATACAGGAAATGGGGTTTCTGCCCTCTCAATTTTTGCACCCCTTGACTGATCTCTGCTTTAATTCCAAAGGGTTTTAGATGTGTTTTCGTGAATGTTCTGTGGATTTGAATGAAGGAATTTGGGGGTCCCAGAGAGTGTAACTATTGTGGGTGTTGTAATTATTGTGTTGTTGTTTGTTTCGGGGGGTGGTTTACTTTGGGGGAAAGATATTTTCCCCCAAGATATTTTCAACACTTAGTTCCTAACAACTTGAAAAACAACAGGTTATAGAGAATAAAGATGTTTCTTAAATGAGGAGGAAAACCCAGGAAGAGGCTTATTCTCTCTTGGGCATGAAAACCATCTGAGGATACCTAGAAGAGGTAAGGGGAACCTTACCCAGGGAGAGATGGAAGGTGGAGGGCAATAAGGTGGGAAATGTCAGGTTCTTATGGAAAGGTGCTGAATGCATGGTGGGGGGGACTGGGCAGGCATGAGAAGAGCTCCATCCGTTGGTCCAGCGTGTGGATCAGGCAGGGATTCCACCTTCAGCCCTGCTGTGTGCAGTGCCCTATTTAGGAAGACACCATTCTCATATACTGTTATATGAAGTGCACCTTCCTGAATAGAGTAATGCTCAACAAGTCCAACTTTTGTGGTGGCTCAAGTCCCTGCGGAAAATTTGTCCCGAAGAAGTCATTCAGTGATCTGTGACCCTTTATTATAAAGAGATAGGGTCAGTGAGAAAGTGACTTGCGCTGGAGATCTAGCCATTCTTCAGTTCTGCTAAGTAAAGCTCCCTAATTTAGACAATATTGACACACTGCTCTTTCTACACAGCGATATAACCCCTCTCCATCTTCATAGGCGTGACAGGGTGCCCTAGTGGGCTCCTTGTTGGAACTTCAACATGGTTTTAGACAGGTCTCCTAATACACACAGGACATCTAAAAAACCCCAGATTGGACATAGAGCTCAAAACTCAGATTAGATGGACTAGCCACTGATTTGTTCAACTGAAGCATCACCAAGCACATACTGTGTACCGGCCCATCCGTGAGGGGCCCGCAAATACAGTGAGACCACAGGACAGGCCAAACGTACTGTATTGAAGAAGCTGATATGCTGTCGGAACAAATATACAATAACTAGTAAATGAGTATAATGGGAGCTGTGACCAACAGCCCAAAGTACTCTGGAGAAAAAGTAAAGTGAATTGAGGAGTGGGCAATGCTCCAGAAAGGAGAAGATAATGGCACTTTCATACAGAGATGTCAGAGACGACTTCTACGAGAAGGCATGGTTTGAGCCAAGTCCTACATTAGGTAAGGGGAAGAAGCAATCTCCAGCTTCTCGGTGCTCCAAGATGTCCCCTCTTCCTTGGCTGTGAAAGGCAATCTCAGTTTCTCTTGTCGATCTTTTCTTGCTGTTCATGCCCCACTCCAGCACACAGAGCTCTATCTGGTTCCAAGGCATTTTGTGATGCAAATTCATGGAAATATTGAGGCACTTGGGTTTGAGAAATGAAAAGGAAAGGGGAGCACAGAAATTTAAAAAAAGGCTATCCCAAGACAGGAGAATGGGAATAGGGGGAAATAAGAAGAAAAGAAAATAGTTGTTGCCATGATGCTTTATGCATCATGGCTGAGAGGTTTCCAAAAATCACCAGTAAGAAATGGAATGTATTTTTTGAAGAGAAAAAGAAATTTCGGACATTCTAAATTATGCTTTTGCCAGTACTGAGTAACCTTGACCGTAAGGAATCCACATGGAAGACTGAGACACCAGTTTCTTAAAGCAGTCGGAGCTGCCTGTTAAACTGATAGTGTCTGTGGCGCGTGCAAGGACTGACAATTAAGTTCGCGAACTCGCTGCAATGATGTTGCTAACCCTTTTTGATATCAGAGGGATTACTTATTATGAATTTGTACCAACTGGACAAACAGTGAACCAAGTTTCCTATTGAGAACTGCTGAAAAGGCTGCGTGAAAAAGTGAGACAACCTGAACTTTTTGCCAACAATTCATGGCTCTTGCATCACGACAATGCACCAGCTCACACGGCACTGTCTGTGAGGGAGTTTTTAGCCAGTAAACAAATCACTGTATTGGAACACCCTCCCTACTCACCTGATCTGGCCCCCAGTGACTTCTTTCTTTACCTGAAGACAAAGGAAACATTGAAAGGAAGACATTTTGATGACATTTAGGACATCAAGGGTAATACGTCTACAGCTCTGATGACCATTCCAGAAAGAGTTCCGAAATTGCTTTGAAGGGTGGACTAGACACTGGCATCATTGCATAGCTTCCCAAGGAGAGTACTTCGAAGGTGACTGTAGTGATATTCAGCAATGAGGTATGCAGCACTTTTTCTAGGATGAGTTCGCCAACGTAATTGTCTGACCACGTATTTCTGGGAGAATTCATCTAACTTGCTATCTCATCTACCAACCTAAAACCAGTAATGGCTACAATGGTTGGTGCTTGTTCTTCAGCATTCCTACTAGACTGAGTTGAGAATGAGGCGATTCTAGGACAAGACAGCACGGTAATAAAAGGGAAGGTTGAACTGGACAGATTTCAGTCAGGCTGATAACAGCTCATCATGTCTGCAGTATCAGCGGGAGACTACTGTGATTTCCTTTATCTCCCATGGGAAACGGAGAGGAAAGGGGTGTTAATGCCACATTTGGGGTCATCTACATGGAGAGAACAGAGCCATAAGGTGGCCAGTGGGCCTTCAGACATTCAGTAAGGAAGAGGGGCATCGGGACTAATAATATTGAGAAGAGTTTCCGTCTTCTTGGAAATCCTGGTGCTTTTTGGAAAACTTGGGGGTGGGAGGGCTTCCTGCAAAAATGAATATAGACCACACATTTTTCCTGTAAAAGAAGGAAGATTTCAAGACTTTCAGACATGAAGACGATTTCCTTTACATCCGTCTTCATTGTTGTTTTAATAAAAAGTTATAAACTAGATACGATGTTTCCCAAACTTGCCCACCTTCCTATTTTAAAGATCTTTCGGCCCCTAGTTGTCAAGTTCTAAAACTAACTCCAAGTTTAGACTCGGAATCTACTCACCTGAACTTCCTTCAAACATTTTCAGGCCCATACAGTTTAACATTTCAACTTACACACAATACTTTTTAGTGAACACTTCTGTGAGTTAACAGGAATGTGAAATTTGTATAGCACAGACAAAATCCAAGGATTAGAAAAGTACCACCACATCAAAAGTAAAAAATCCTACTAGTAATTTTGAAGTCAAAACTTTTCTCAATTCCCACTCTGGAATCCATTCATCATATTCATTTCCCTATATGTTAGTGTCCCAGGCTCAGTATTTTCATGTGTCTTAGGTTAAAAATGCAAAAACATGCTCAAAATGATCTTACTCTATGCAAAAGCTCAGAAAACGCAGCTGCAGAGAGGAATATAAAGCCATCACTAGCCTCCAAGCTCGTATCTGTCACGTAGATCACTCCTGATAAAAAATTGATTTTTTTTTTCCAGAGTCTGAGAAAAAGGGATTTCTATTCTCTCCTTCCCAGCAGTAACTGATCATTTCCCTGTACTGTGCTTTCAGGGTTTTTGAGTGTTTTCACCAATTATTCTGTGGTTCTAGTTGAGGTAACTCAGGTAGAGGGATATAAGATCTTTGAGTGTTCAGGCTGGGGATGGTGTGATGGAGTGTATTTTCTGCTTAACTGGGTCTGAGGAATGCAAATCGCTTGTTAAAGCTTTATTATAAGAATGGGAAAAGGAGCAAGGTAAAGCACTCAAGGCTATTTCTTCCATGAACAAGATAACCCGCAACGTGTGTTGCACACGTGTGTTCTTCCATGAACAAGACAACATGCTATATAAAACCTGCAACGTGTGAGGATAGAACTCAGAAGGAACGGATGAGGAAAGGTAGTGTGGGGTGGGTGCTGCACAGTTCCTTTGGACAAACGTCAGTGGCCACTCAGCCTGAAAACATTGATGGGTTTTTGAAAGGAGCATGAATGGATGATTAGGCAGGGCTGTCATCCCTAAACATTCTTTGTGTGGTACCCTACTTCAGAAGGTGGCAATCATGTATAATTAGATGTGATTGACACGTCTGTGAGTTGAGTAACGCATGACATGTACAACATAGATGATGGTATTGTGGGAGCATTGGGAGTGCTTAGTTGCATGCAGAGGTATCGTTTCCTTAGAGTGCGGGTATCCCCCCGCCCCAACCATTCTATCCTCTAGTGCTGGTCTCCATCAAGGGAATCCTCTTGGGTACCTTCTCAGAGACAAGAACTAGGAAATGAGAGTTCCATGAAAAATCCGCACATTGTTTCTTCTGTGCTCCATATCCCTTTCCCCAAGGCTGCATGACAGAAATGGGAACAAGACTTTCCGTGTGGTCGTGCTGTTCTTCACAGCCCGTAGAGTATTTTTCCTTTTTGTAGAAACCTTTCCCTACACTATGCAAAATCCTCTAACCTGTCCTTCTCTAGCGGATCTCACTATTTCCAGGCTTCTCCTTTCAGCCTTCCCCGAATCCCCACTGCTTTTCATTCTCTACCCTGCTAATGCTCAAGGTTTTTCACGCTCAGTATTGAAGCTCCTTTTTTCCTTATGGATCTAAAAGACCTTCATTCGTTTAAAAATCCCTTTCAATCCTCTGTAAGGTATCAACTTTTTAGGGTTTATGCATAATGCCCAGAAAATGTGATTCATTGATATGATTTTATTTTGCTACTTTTTAAAACTCACGTCTCTTTTCTTATTGTGCAGAGGAGGGGGTTGGAGATGGTAAACATCATAAGAGTATGCTTGGGTGCTGTCATCTGAACTAGACAGGTGTCTTTGAAGCAAGACATAAATGTTACATCCTTATGTTGGACAAGGAAGATAAGCTGGTACCTCCCTCCTTTAATTCTCATCAAGGAAGAAATGGGTCCTCGTGGCATTTTGCCTGTATTAATAAGCCACATAAATCACCATACTTCATTCCTTTTGAAAACTTTAGTCACAAGAGGAGAGAAATTGTCCTCTTGTCTCTTACTATCACAGCCACTTTACAAATATCTGTTGATACTGATCACAGTATGATCAGATTGTGGTTTGATTTTTGTGTTTTTGTTTCATTTTCTGTCATTTGAGTTATTTGTTCATATGTGTTTTTGGAGGCACAGTTTTTTTTCAATATTTTATGGATGGCATATTTGTGCAAATTTTTTTATGTGTTGACTTGTTTTCGTTTTGAGTCATTGGTTATTTGGTTGTTACTGACTTGTCTGATCACTGAATACTGGTATATAAAACAGCCCCATACCCCAAAGCCATCCCTGAATTCCAGAGTGCCAGGAACAGAATTTTGTTCTTGGGACATTGATCCTAAGAAATAAGCATTTTTAATTAACCTAAAATAAGACTCCCTCTTTATGGTAGATTCTGTGGGTTCTGGTAAATGCATATAGCACCGTATTTACCACTGTGGTGATAATACAGAAGAGTTTCATTGCCCCCCAAATTACCTCATACTTACCCATACAGTTTTTCATCCTTAAAATCTGTCTTTTCCAAAATATCATATACATGCAATCACACAATATGTCGCTATTTGGTCTGGCTCCTTTCACTTAATAAAATGCATTCAAAAGTCACCCACGTTTCTATGTAAATCAATATTCTCATTATTTTTATTGCTAAGTAGTATTATAGTCAAATGTGAAGGAAATGTTGATGGTTTCTGTTGTTGGTCATTATGAATAACCTTCTATGGTGAAGTGTCTGTTGAAATTTTCCCCATATTGGGTTCTTGATTTCTTATTGTGGAATTTTCAGAGTTTATTATATATTCTGATTGCAATTCTCCTGATAGAAATGTGATTTGCACATATTTACTCTCACTCTGTGGTTTATTGATTTAATTCTGTTAACCATAAATTTTTATATTGTGCTTTCAATGTGATATCTAAGAGCTTTTCATCTTAGATATATAAATCTTGGTAGATTATTTTTGCAGCATTTTGAATATCTTATCCCACTATCTTCTGACCACCCCTGTTTCTGATGAGAAGTTAGCTGTTAATCTTATTTAATATAAGATTTTTAATTTTTATAATACAAAGTATCCCTTGTATGCAGTGAGTTGCTTTTCTTTGCAGCTTTCAAAATTCCTTAAATTAAAAAAAAAATCATGTTTTCAATCTCTCTCTCTCTCTCTCTCTCTCTCTCTCTCTCTCTCTCCTCCCCTCCTCCCTCCTTCCCTTCCTCCCTCCTTCCTTCTCCCTCTCTATCTTCCTCAGCACCAAGACATTGAATATATTTGGGATTTCAGCCATATTTCTTTGAAGATATTTTTCTATTTTCAAGTTACAGATTTTTTTCTTCTGCTACTTTAAATCTGCTTTTGAGCCCCTGTATTGATTTTATTTATGATGCTATGCTGTTCACCTCTAGCATATTCTTTTCTTAAAATACATTTTATACCTATTTTTGATATACATGTTGGATGAGATATACGTCTTGATATATATGACATCATAATTTCCTTTACTTCTCAAATAATGGCTTGTTTATTTCTTTTAAAATATTTGCAATATGTACCTCACAGTCTTTATCCATTAGTGTGATATTTGGGACGTCTCACAGGAAGTTTCTGGTGTCTATTTTTCTCCTATGTCTGCTATACATGTTCCTTTCCTTGGCATGTCTCATAATTTCAACTGAAAGGGGGACATTTTGGGTGATTATTTATAGTACCTCTGGATAACGATCCCCCTCCCTGGGATGGTTTGTTGGTTGTTGTTTTGTGTTTGCTTGTTTGTTTATTGCCTTGGCAATACTATATTCGTGAAGTTTCGCCTGCAGTGTGAAGTGGCTTGTGTTTTTCCCGTTCGGGCCCAGCCTTCAGCCTACACATGATCATTCGGAGAAGACTGCTTTTAGTGGAGTTCTCTGACTCTTCTTTTCCTGCTCTGTCAAGCTGTCTGCCTGTGTGTGTATCACATCCAGCCCTTAGACTTCCTAATTGCATGTAGATTGTTCTATAGTTTTCAAAATGTTATAGGCAAAAATTGCTCCAGAGTTTGATCGAAATAATTCAGACCCTTTTGTACAGGTAGTCTCAAGGCGAGTCTTTGAGGTTTGTTACTAGTTATCTCTTTCCTTGGTTTTCTCTGGTAAACAAGCTGGACTGGTTTTTAGCTTATTACTCTCGGTGTGCTATAGCCTCATTTTATTGACTGATCACCAAAATCGACATTGTTTTGGAGAATGTGGTTAGGTTTGGCCTTCCCGACATTCAGTTACAAGCAAAGTCATGTTCTTTACGGAGAGCCTTCATGTTCGTTATTCAGGCCAGGCTCTCGCACGGGGCAAACATAATAGAATCACTCATCTGAGCTGGCACTAAAGGCAGTGGCCTGCTTCTCTGAGAGTGACATTTTTGCCTTACAAGTAGGGTGCTTATCAGTGGCAGGAGATCTTGTTTTTGTTGGTGTTCCCCACATGATGCGGAACCTCCACCCAATAATCAAGCTAGGGAAAAGTAAGTTAGAGATACGTACCGTATTCTTACGTGCTGTGTCTGGAGTGCAGCCTCCACTCCATGATAGTGGGCTGAGTGGCGGGACAGTGCCCTGAGCTCTCAGCCCATGCACCTAATGTTTAGCCTCTAAAACATGAAGCTGGCTTTCTGGAGTGGATGAGAAATGCTGGAGGATCGCCTCTTCCATGAATACACTACAACTCTTGAACACTAGCTAGAGAGAGACAGAACCCCTTTCGTAGGCCAGAGGCACCTGAAATAATCAAACCCCATATTTGTGCACCTATATTGTGGTATCTCAGACGCCATTTTTCCAGGGAAATGCTTCAGGAGCATACTTCAGAATGGAAAAATGCAATAATGTATTCTAAGCAATCTTGTTCTAGGGAAAGACTCAGAAAATCCAAGAGCTGAAGGAATATATGGGCATCCTCAGGTGGCAGGTATATTTTACATCTTGTAAAACACTCCTAGTAAGTAAAATGGGCTTTTTATACCCTGGGGTCTGAGTAATAAAAGGGATTTCTACTCCCTCCACCCCACTACCTACTGTTTATTCTCTGGTTCTTTACATCTAGGATTATTTGTGAGTGTTCCGGATTATTCTGTTTCTCAGGAGTTAAGGTAGGTGACTCGGGTAGAGGGAGTCATAACAGGTGAGTCAAGCATGGATTAGTGATATGAAGTATATTTACTGCTTAATTAATTAATTAAAGTTCTGGGGAATGCGAACTGCTTGTCAAAATGCTGTATATATAACAATGGGGAAAGGAATGGGATAAGGCATACAAAGGTATTTCTTTCATGAGCTATAGGACCTAACAGTAAGAATTAATATTTATTGGGGCAGGAAGTTGGCTCAGTTGGTTAGAGCGCAGTGCTCATAACACCAAAGTCGCCAGTTCAATTCCCACATGGGCCAGTGAGCTGTGCCCTCCACAACTAGACTGAAAACAACGACTTGAGCTGGAGCTGAGCAGCGCCCTCCACAACTAGAGTGAAAACAACGACTTGACTTGGAGCTGATGGGTCCTGGAAAAACACACTGTTCCCCAATAGTCCTCAATAATTTTTTTTAAAAAAATTTTAAAAATAAAAGAATTTATCAGTTCTGGAAACTGCCATATGAAAGCTCCACCACGAGAATGGATAGCACCAAGGAAGGAAGTATGAGGAAGACAGTAGAGTAAGTGCCATACAGGTTCTTTGTACAAATTACTGATTACTGACAGCCTGAAAGCACTGAGGGGTTGTTTCAGAGGTACATGAGTAGGTGGTTAGGTGGGGCTGCCATCCCTAGACACACTGTGTGTGCACAAAGTGACAGTCATCTCGAATTAAAAATGGCCCCTCTGTGAGTAGAGTGACACATGACATATGCAATGCGTGCGATGGTGCTGTGGGCACATTGGGAGTGGTCAGTCAGTTGAAGACGGATGCTTTCCCTCGAGTTGCTCCTGTGCCTTTGTTACACACCCTCAGTCCCTATGCTGGGTGACTTCAGAGAACTCTCTCATGTGCTTCCTCAGAGGCAAGACCAAAGAACAGAAGGTCCCCAAAAAAGCATCGCACTGAGTTCTTCCGTGACTCATATCCATTTTTCTAAAGTTGCCTGACTGAACCGAGAACAAGACGCTTTCGTGATGTTCCTCTCTACCTGTGTTTTTCCTTTTTTCAGAACCTATAACATCCCCAAACCCCAAATATGATTAAATGGTCTCACCTATCAGTGCCCCTTCGTATTTTGACATCTTTTCCTTTAGACCATGGCACATTTCCTCCTGCTTCTCAGATATCTGTCCTGCTGAAGCTCAGAGAAGTTTGGCTCTCGGGTATGGAAGCTCCTCATTTCTTCTTGGGCCTAGAAGTTGCTCATTCTTATGAAAATATGTGTACATTGGCTATCAGGCATCGATATCTTCAGGATTGAGGTTAGTACGCAGAAGAATTTTTTTGACCTGATTTTATTTAGTTGAAACATTATCTTTTGCTTTTCTGGAGAGGAGGGGCTTGGAGATGGTAAGCACGTGGACCTGGGTGCCGGCATATGGACTGGAGAAATATATAGGAAACAAGACATTCATTTCACATTCTCATGTTGTTCAAAGAGAGATAACATAAACTGCCCTCCTTTAATTCCTGTCAGGGACTTGGATCAGAAACAGCTCTTTGTGACTTTTTGTCCATATTAATAAACTGTATATAAGGGGTGCCAAAAAAAGGTATACAAGTAGACACTTTGGTCAACATGGCTCAAGCAGTAGTTCGCCATCATCGGAAGTGTCTGGACGCTGATGGGAACCACTTGGAGCACCTCTTGTCATTGCAGAAGTTAAACGTGATTTGTGTTCATCTTTTGTTATCGGTATATATTGAGCATTACAATTTTAATAGTTTTCCTTTCTTAACGTGTATACATTTTTTGGCACCCTCTGTGTATATGCCCTACATCAATACTTTGGTGAACCATAGTTCCCAAGAGGAGAGTATTGGCTTCTCATGTCTTTTTACCTTTATACCTGCTCTATGTGTGTCTACTGGGCAAGTGTTTTCATTGTCGTTTGATTTTTTTTTCATTTTCTGTCATTTGACTGATTTTTTTCCTGCATGTGTTTGAGGAAAGCTGTATTGTTTTAGACATTTTATGGGTGTGGTTTGGGTACAAAATGTGTTTTTTATGTGCTTTCTCATTTTCACTTTGAATTACTGAGTGGTTGGTTGCTGTTGTAGTCTCGTCTTTAAAGTAACTGTTGTATGAAACACCTGCATGCCCAAGGCTTTCCCTGACTTCCAGAGTGTGTGACAAAGACAGAATTCTGCTCCGGAGACACTGATCCTTAGAAATATGCATTTTGCAAATGTAACATACATTAAAACACTCCTTTTAGGATGTAGAGTTCAGCAGGTTTTGGAAAATGCCCCTAGTCTTCTGTCTACCCCCAGGGTCATGAGGCAGAAGAGTGCCATCACCCCCTCTCCCAAATCCCTCTGTAGCCACCCCCCACCCAATCTAACCCTTGGCATCCACTGCTCTGTTTTCCTTCCTTACATTTTGTCTTTTCCACAATGGTATATAAATGCATTCATACAATATGTAGCTCTTGGGTCTGACTCCAGTAACTTAAAAAACTGCATTTTAGATTTATCTATGTTTTGTGTGAATCTGCAATATTTTCTTTTATTGCTGAGTAGCATTCCAGTCATAGGTGAAGAAAATCTGGCTTGTTTCCAGTTATTGACAATTATGAATATGGCTGCTTTAAGCCTTAGTAGGTAGATGTACGTGTGAATGTAAGTTTCATTTCATTTATCTACATAGCTAAGAGCAGGATTGCTGAGTCATATGGAAAATGTATGTTCAAATTTATGAGACACTGAACAAGAACTGCTTTCCAGAATGAGTTTACCATTCTGTGTTTCTATAAACAACGTATCAGAGGTCAAGTTTCCCAAATCCTCAGATGCACTTGGTATTGACTGGCTTTTGTATTTTTTTAACGATTATTTGTTAAACCACTTTTTTGAAGTATGATTGACATACAAAAAGCTGTGCCTATTTAATATATACAACTTGTTGAGTTTAGAGATAAGTATACAGTGAAACCATCACTGTAACCAATGCCATAAACATATTGTTTTTTACTCAGTCTATTGCATGCGTAGTTTTATCTCATTGTGATTTTAATTTGCATCACCTTATTGGCTGAAGATGTCGATTGTCTCTTCATGTACCTATCATCCATATATCTCTTTTGATGAGGTGTTTGTTGAGGTCTTTTTCCCATTTAAATTATATGTATTTAGTTCTTATCACTGAGTTTTCAGAGGTTTGTATATACTCTGATTACAAGTCCTTTGACAGAAATGTGATTTGCAAATGTTTTCTCTCAGTCTGAGGTTTGTTCTTTTTATTATTTTAGCAGTGTCTTTTGCAGAGGTAAAGTATTCAGTTGTGATAAAGTGTCATTTGTCATTATTTAAAAGTTTATGGATTGCGATTTTCTTGACATATCTAAGAACATTTTGCCTCACCGAATCACAAAGATTTTTCTCTCCATCTATAACTTGTTTATTTTACTTCTCACATGAAGCTCTTTGGTCCATTTTTATTGATGTTTTATACAAAGTGTGAAGTATTTGTGAAGAATCATTTTTTGCATATGTCCATCCAGTTGTTCCAGTGTTATTTGTTAAAAGGCTAATGTTTCTCCATTGAATTGTCCTTCCATCTTGATTGAAAATCAGTTGACTTTATTGCTGTGACTTTGTTTTAGGACCCTCTCTTCTTTTCTATGGATCTATCTATTCTCTTGCCAATAAAAGACTATCTTGATAACTGTTATAAGTCTTGAAATTGGGTAGTGTGAGTCCTTGAAATTTTTTCAACTTTTCAGAATTGTTTTGGCTATTGTAGTTCCTTTATCTCATCATATAAATTTGAGAATCAGCATGCTGATAGCTACATTACAATCCTACTGGGACTTTGAGTGGGATTGCATTGAATTAGTAGAACAATTAGGGGAGAATTAACATCTGTCATAGAAGAACCCCAGACTCCTAAAGGGACAGCAAGGAATAACCACTCTACAACTCTGTATGCAGTAATAATACACAATGGACAGAACAAGTTTGTTTCTCACGGTACAGCAAAGAATATGAGCATCATCATGGTTGTTCCATTTCCTCTTGCCCCCAAAGATCATGTGGTGATAAGTAGGCCGGGTGGAGGTTATATGTCACGTGGCTGTTGCTGCCACTTAGGACGTAGATACCAGGGGTCAGCATATTGTAGCAGCAAACAAGTCAGTCATCCTTTCCCAGCCTGCATCTGCAGGCTAGCTGTGCTGTGGTCTCATTGACCTACTTAGTTGCCTATATATATGACCAGCTGCAGAAACTTCTTAGGTTCAGAAGACAACAATTCTTGCATCCAGCAAGAGCACACAGGGACATTTAGGGCCCATGAGAGACCATGGCTATGAATATGACTTTTACAATATTGAATTATCCTGGCACAGGAACATGGTATATCTCTCTTTATTAATATCTTCTTCAGTTTCTTCCATCAGTGTTTTCTTGTTTTGAGCATTGAGGCCCTGCATACATTTGATTACATTTATACCCCCATGGAGATTTTGTCCATGACCACCTTCATATTACATATTAAACAACTGAGTCAAAGACAGCTGAGGGACATGCCCAAGGAAAGATGTTGACCTGGGAAAGAATAATAATAATAATAATAATAAAGACACTTACATAATGCTTCATGTCCTTCACTTCATGCTTACTATGTGCCAGGAATTTTTCTAAGCTTTTAACACACATGAATTCAGCTAATCTTTATAAGAACCCTTTAAAGTAGGAGCCGGCATAATCACCCTTATTTTACTAATGACCAAGCAGAAGAAAAAGAGCATTAATAACTGGCAGCAAGAGGCAGACCTGTTATTTGAAGCCATGGAGTCACTCTCCAGTGTCCCTGCTTTAATCATCTCATTACTTACGTATATAATGCCAGATAAATACATATCCATAGCTTTTACTTTTTTTTTGTTTTGTAAGTGTCCAGTTTTCTTCCTGGGAATTAGATGACTAACCCAGGCCCATGTGTGAATGTAAAGAAGGATTGAGTGGGGATGGGTGGGAGAGACTGATGTCTAACTATTTGCCTACCAGCGATCTCAGACCTTCAGTCTGTAGATATGGGACAAGTTTCTTCTCTACTCTTATTTCATCTGATAATATTTCTACTGGGAATAAAGGAGAAGAGGCTATGACCACACGTAGAATATGACTTGGGGGCCAAAGATGAGTGGGCAAATATACATATTTTTGAGTCTTCTATATTTATGGATGATGCGGGACTTCTTACAGTTCTGTGAGATGCAGACTCGATGCAGACTTGACTAATTGTTTTATGTCTCTGTGTTTTGAAAAACGATAATGTTTTATTGCTCCCAGCAGGAGCAATACACTGGGCTCAGGGTATGTGTGGTCTGCAAGGAAATCATGGTGATTGGCAGGCCAGAAGGAAAGGGGTGGTTTGGAGGCCAGCTCCAAGAGCTCCTCAGATATACTTCTGGGAACGGATAAAGGAGTCACAGAAGCTACTGCCATTCTGCCAATAAGATGAAGAAATTCTTGGAAATCTAGCTGCCTATCATAGTTGATATCCAGTTTCTTCATCATGCAGTCAAGGACATGGGGGTCCTTCTGGTTCTTTGTGAAGGCAACGCATCCGGTATTCAGGAAGCTTAGGAAGTCGATCTTGGACAGAAGGCACTTGGTACCGTCCTTTCCAGCATCCTTCTGGAAAACAGCAATCAGAGACTGGATGCACTGCTCAATCTCTGTAGGGCTGGACATTTTTGCCATGTCAGAGTGGAGGGGGCGCAGAGGCTATAGCGGGGAGCAGCACTGCAAGCTCAACTCATTTTTTTAAATTAGAGAAGGCAAGATAGGCCCCTGAATTCTGGAGGGCTTGGGGATGTCCAGCTTAAGTGTCCCTGACCTCTTAATTTACTTGTAATCTCCAATCATAGCAAGTAACTTGCAGAAGTATGTGGTTTTCCAAATTTTCCAAATGGTCGATCCGTAAGCTTTTCTATAACCTGGTTTTTATGCTCGTAAACCAAGAATGTCTTTTGGTCTTGACATTTATTTACCTATTTTCTTCCATGTTATCTTAGGGTGTTTGTCCAGGCCAGAAAAATCCATACTTGTGGAGGCCTGTGGCTTAGAATGGAAAGTTTGGAAAAAAATCCTTCCTACAACCAGCTCTCTGATAAAAGGCTGAGAATTTCAGGGATGAGAGGAGAAACAGGACGTTTCTAGGCTCTAAGTTCATGTTTTTCTTTGGAAATCAATTCAGGTAAATTTTCTAGTTTTTTTCTTCTCTGGGGAAGGAGGAGGAAAGGGGATTTCTTCTTTCTATTTGGCAAATACCAGTTACTCACTCCTTATCTCCCTTGAGATTTATGCATGTTTTCTCTGTTTCTTTTGTGGTTTGGTCATTACGATTTGAAACTCCAAACAATGGTGTATTAATTTTCAATTGCTACATAACAAATTACTCCAATCTTAACAGCTTAAAACAACATACACATTTATTATCCCAGTTTCTGTGGATCTGGAGTCTGTACACAGTTTAACTGGGTCTTTGGCTCAAGGTCTCACAAGGCTGAAATCAAGGTCTCGCCTGGAGTAGTGAGCCCCTCTGTAGCTCAAGGTCATCTTCCAGAAGTGACAAAACTCCTTTTCTTTCAGCTACAGGACGGAGGCTCTCACTTCCTAGGGATTCCTGCTGTTCCTTGGCACGTGACTCTGTCAGAAACATGGCAGTTTGCTGTGTCAAGGCTGCTCTCTTATCTCTGGCCTCTATATCCTCTTTTAAAGAGGTTACCTAATTAGGTCAGGTCCACTCAGGATAATCTACCTTTTGATTAAATCAAAATCAAAAGATTAGTGGCCTTAATAACATCCGTACCATCCCTTTGGGTATAAAACATGACATAATCATGGGTATGATATCTCATAAAATTCAAAGGGGAATGATATCTCATAAAATTCAGAAGTCCTGCTCACTCTAAAGGGGGGAGATTATGCAGAGCGCACGCATGGGGACTCATCTTCAAGACTGTCTAAGAATTGTGTCTCCCACTTAAGGGCCTTGGAAGCTCGAGGTCCAGGTTTGGGATGGAGAAGGATTTGGTGGGTGTGTTGATGGGAACTTCAACTTTGGAGGAAAACAAATCCTATATAAAGCATCACTTATAAAGACTCGAAAATCAACAGATGAACACAGATGAAGATATATTTTATCTGAGTGAGAGAAGAAAAAAAAAGGATGTTTCTCTCAGTCTGAAAAGCCTACAAATCAAGCATGTAGCAGGTAAGGGGATACTACTGCAGGGAGAGATGGAAGGGGGAGGGCATGGGAGTGGGTGTTCATAGATATTTTGGGGGTATAAATCCTGGGGGCCACACATGGGCTGGAAATATCAGGTGACAGGGAAAGTAACATGGCTGGAGAGTATTTGGGCAGGCACACCACATTTGACCATGCTTTGTGCAGTGCCTCACTCCAAAGGGTGCCATTCAGGTATACTACATATGATTGGCACTTTTTTGAGTGTGGTAATTCACAATATTTACAACCACATGTGGTGGCCCCGGGGGGGGGAGGGGGGAGGTGGTGTGATTTTTCTGGGCACAGCTGCACTCAGTTTGGCCAAATCACCATCCTGTCTGAAGTCTCTTAAATGCCTCTGGAAAGACCATACCTCAGATCTGAGGGCTCTTAGGAAAATTTCACATCCGGGTTCTTTAAGGATTTGCATGCCTTTGTCCAGAAAGGGCCTGAGTGCCTTGGAACAAGATTTGGGTTGAATCCATCATGCTCCCTCTTTAACTCTTTTCCCTTTTGTACACTAAGGCCACTTCTTAGGAATCTGGAAGCTCTTCCTTCGTTAATATCCTCTCTGAAATCACCCTATAAGGAACAGTTCAGGGGGTGACCAGCACTTTTCATTCAGTTAGTCTGTTTGCACACTTTGCTATTAACTATTTTTGTGTGCTTTCTGTGAAAATATAAACGCTTGTTGAAGTCTTGAGACGTTTCACTTCTCAGATCTTTGGAACTAAAGACATACAGCAGAGACTTCCCTCTCTGTTCTTAAGGGATTCTTTCTTAACCCAGCTCCTTCAAAGAGAGACTAGAAGCGAGAGACAGGAAGGTGAAAGATAGTGTTTCAAAACAGGAGTCCGTTTCAGAACTGCGCTTATTTTGGGGAAGCACTTTGTATATTGCTCTTCCTATGCTGGGAAGTGAGTCCTGATCCAGATGTCACCAGCCCTTGAATCTCTCAGGGATCACGTCCTCACTGCCTGATTTCTGCTGTCTTGTGAACTGTTGCTTCCTATATTCTGATAGTTTTTTTCCATTGTGTTGGGCAGAAGTATAAATGAATTCCCTGTAATGTCATCTTAGTTGGAAAGGCACAACGCACACACACACGTGGTGGCCCCCAAATTGGCAGGTGTTTTTTAGCATTCAGACAGCTGCTTTCTTCTGAGCTAGATAAAGAAAAAAACTTTTTTTCTTTTTTTTTTTTAATTGGGGAATATTGGGGAACAGTGTGTTTTTCCAGGACCCACATCAGCTCCAAGTCAAGTTATTGTTTTTCAGTCTAGTTGTGGGGGGGCTCAGCTCAGCTCCAAGTCAAGTCATTGTTTTCAATCTAGTGTGTGTGGGGGGGGAGGGCAGCTCACTGACTCATGTGGGAATCGAACCGGCGACCTTGGTGTTATGAGCACTGCGCTCTAACCACTGAACCAACTGGCTGCCCCTTCCCCATTTCAATACTGGGCTACCTCAAGGAACTTTCTTAAGTGCCTCCTAACATGCGGAACCTAGAGACTAACATCCCAAGGGAGCAGCTTCCCACATAGATCATGCAGTGATTTAAATTCCTTTGTCTGAAAGTGGCCTGACCAAATGGAAACAAGATTCACTCGAAGAACAAAGCCCGCCCTGCCTCTCTGTCTTATCACCCCTTTTCTGCTCTGTAGAACCTAATTTTCTCCCTTTTTCCCCAAACTCATGACCTTTTTACACCTCTCAAACCCCTTCACTGTCTTCAAAATCTTTCCTCTTTTGCAAGCCAAATCCCCCACAGCTGGACCTTAGTGAATCTCAGGGATTGAAGCCCTTTCTTTCTTCACGGACCTAAAAGCTTTCCATTCTTTTGGATGTGCTTTTGGATCTTATGTGACATTGCCACGTGATCCAACATTTCCCAAAACTTTTACTCTCTACACTCTTTGACTAGCGTTCTTTTCCCCTTGAATTTCTATGTTAAGGGACGAAGGGACAAGGAGGAACCAGTGCTTAGGTCGCCTTAGAATGATGAAATATTAATTGGTTTCCATATCTCACTTTGGATGTCCCTTCTTAACCTAGTGGGGAGAGAGCTGTAAGCTTGTAAGGCCTCAACATTGGAGCAGTGTATGGAAATCAGCTTGTATCTTTTACATTTCTGTGTAGGGAAATGAGAGTTTCTCAGTGCTTCTCTCCTTTAATCCACAATAGGGGTTGACTTGGCAATGTGTGTTTTGGGAAATTTGCTGCCTACCTTAAACAGGGGAATTTAAATTGAGGAGAAAAGAAGAGGAAAAAATCTCTATTTTATCAACTAGCGTTACGGACACTGTTTACTTAGAGTGGTCTTGTTTTGAGGTTGTATGAATTTTTTTTCTTTATTCTTATTTTAGTTTTGGTGTATTTTGGCAAGGTGCTTATGTTTTTGTGGATCCTATATATTTGGGATTTTGGGAGGGGGTTTAAAAATTGTGGTTAAACATACAGAGGGTGCCAAAAACAAATGTATATGCATTTTAAGAAAGGAAAAAACTGTTATTAAAATGACGCTGATAGTAACCACTTTGAGCATCTCTTATCATTGCAGAAGTCAAATGTGACTTGTATTCATCTTTTGTTATCGGTATATATTGAGTATTACAGTTTTAATACAGTTTTGAATTTGGCTGTTCTAGGTACTTTAGATAAGTGGAATCATACACTATTTGTCCTTTTGTGTCTGGCTTATTTCACTTAGCGTAATGTCCTCAGGATTCATCCATGTTGTAGAGTGTGTCAGAATTACCTTCATTTTTAAGGCAGAATAATACCCCATTGTATGTATAGACCACTTTTGTTTATTCCTCGAAGGACATTTGAGTTGTTTCCATCTTTTGACTATTGTGAATAATGATGCTATGAAAACGGGTGTAGAAATATCTCTGCTAGTCTCTGCTTTACATTATTTTGCGGATATACCCAGAAGTGAAATTGCTGCAACATATGGTAATTCTTTTTTTTTTTTTTTTGAAGAACCGGCATACTGCTTTCCATAATGGCTCCACCATTTTACCATCCCACTGGCAATGCACAAAGCTTCCAATTTCTCCATATCCTCATCAACACTTGTTATTTTCTGCTTGGTTTTTGTTTTTTATAATGTCCATCCTCATGGGTACAAAGTGGTATCTCATTGTGGTTTTGATTGCATTTTCCTAATGATTGGTGATGTTGAGAATCTTTTCATGTGCTTATTGACTGGGAATTTTTAAAAACTATTTTGGTTATTTTAGTTTTGATTTTTTGTGTACAGATGTGGATTTGAGACTTAGACTTGAGTCATTTAAGTCTACAGAGAGCAATGGAGGTGCCTGAATGCTGGGAGACTCAGGGCCATGCAGATTAAATGTCCCTCACCTCATTTTCCCTTTCTCTAGGGCAAGTAATTTAGCTAATTGTGTATTTTACTGAGTACACATATCTCCCTCTCTACAGACTCTTGTTTGACTCATCTCCTTCACTCTTAAAATTGAGCGGGTTTGCTGTGTATCGATTAGTTTCACCTGTTTGCTTCTACCTTCTCTAAGCCTCAGATTTTAAAGGGGGAAGACAAACCCCTGGAAACCTGTACCTTCAAAAGAAAAGATTGGAAGAGGTCCTCAACCTTAGAGACTCTTGGAAAAGTTGAGAAAATCCAGAGCTGGGAAGGAAAAATCATACACTTGTAGGCTGTAAGCCCATCTTCTCTCCTGACTCCAGGCAAGATAAGTGGTCTACGTCCTCTCCAGGAATGACAGAGAAAGCAAGATTTCTGCCCTGTGAATCCTGACACCACCTAAATTGTCTCCCCTTTTCTCTGTTGAGTTTCCTGCATGTTCACCTTGCTTCTTTGGGGCTTTTGGGTTAAGCTCCAAAACTCTAAAAGGAATGGGAAGATTGGAACACAGAGAGTATGTTGGGGAAAACTTGAGCTTTGGTGGAAAGCAACCCACTTTTAATATGCCATTCCTAACAACTTGAACATCAACAGAAAAATGTTGACAAGGCTCGCTCTTACCCAAAGAAGAGAAAAATGGAGGAAGGCTTGTTATCCTTCAGGCCTGAAAACCAGAACATTAAATAGGCAGCAAGTAAAGGGAGACGGAGTCAGGAAGGGTAAGAGAAGAACAGTGGGGTGGTGATTCACGTGCTGGAAATTCACGTGCATTGGATGAAAACGACACGTGTGTATGTGGGCGGGGCCTCCACCTTCAGCTGAGTTTGGAACGCCCCACTCCAAAAGTTGTCATTCCCATAAACAAAAACACGATTGTCATTTTTTTGGTAGAGTGATGTACATCATATGTGGCTGTAGGGGTGAATGTATATACTAGCTACATACACAGAGCTGCCCTCCCTTGAGTCCACACACTCTCCTCCCATAGCTGGGCTGCCTCAGTTGTCCCTTAAGCAGGGATGGAGGGTGAAGCAAGACCTAAGACCTAGGGACGGAGGGCTCCAGGGGAAACTCAGCCAGGGAGGTTTTCCAGGCATTTGTATACCCTTCTCTAAAGAAGGTTGCCCTGCACAGACCTACAGTTTGGAGCGAGGGTGTGGCTTTCCCTCTTCGTGCATTCAGAGCTTCTATTGTTTGCAGAACCCAAGTACTTGTATGCAAACCCCCTTTTCTTTCCTAGCAGCATTCCTTACAGTTCCCAAGCTTTTCCCTTTTCCTTGGGGGCTTTTCAAATACCCTCCTGCCTGAGAAGCTTCTTTTAATACCCAAAAGCTCTTTTTCTCTTTCAGGATTGAGGACAAGTCTTACTCAGAGCTTTGGATGCACCTTCTTCCTTGGAAAAAGATACACATTTTCCTACAAAGTCTCGTGTGTGTATTTTTAAATATTTTTTAAAAAATATATAGGAATTAAGAAGATGCCTAGAACTTTTCCTTTGGTTAGTTCCTTTTAGTCTATTTAACATTTTAGTTTTTAAATTCCTTGAACAGATACAAGGAGGGGAAGGCGCTAATCTCAGACCTCTTGAGAATGAGGACATGTCACTTTGTCTTTCTCCTTCCACATTTCTTGAGTAGTTACTTCTTAACCCAAGGTCTTCACAAAGCGAAACAAGTCACAGAGGGAAGATGGATGACACGAGACCCCTGGAGACCGTCTGCAGGATGGGAGCGGAAACTGGGAAGCAGGTTGTATGTAGTGCAGGCAAATGGGGCTGGGGAGCGTTTATTCTGATGTCCCCTCCCAGGTGACTTCCCACAAACCACATCATATCTGTGCATTGAAGGGACAAGGGAAAGTTGGTGGAATTTTCCTGTCATCTCAAATCTGTTACATGTTGTACCGCCGCTCCAAATCTTGGGGGAAATTTAGATTATGACTAAGAGGAAGAGAATTTCTCTATCACATCCTCAAATTTGTGTCCTTAGATTTCATTGTGTGCTTATTTTTGAAAAGATGTGAGAGTTTGTGTGTGAGTGTGTGTGTGTGTGTGTGTGTGTTCATAAATTAGTTGAATTGCTCCCGTACATAGAGAATTGTTTGAATTTGGTTTGAGCTTTCAGATTGTTTTTGGTTAGTAATATTGATTTGGACTTTGGTACCTGGTTTTATTATGTGCTCGTTTCTTTGCTTTTTTGTGATTATTTTGCTTAAAATTGTGCATTCATTTGCAGAGTCTGTGTGTATTTGTTTTTAAAATTTGGCCTTTGCTTTGTTAATTACTGTTTTTTATTTCTATTTCAGTACATGGCATTTGGGGTTGTTACTGTTTGCTTGTATGCTTGAGGGGTTTTCTCATTAGAATTTTGGTTTGTTTAGTGAATATCTTGTTTTTGGTTTTGGAAGTCTATTATTTTTTAATTATTTGTTTTTGGTTCATATCTGGGTGTTTTTGCTTGTTTCTGATTTGGTTTTGATGTATGTTTTGTTTGATTTATTCTGAGAGGTACTCTGGAGTTTTAGTTGTGGTTCTGTGTCTGTGCGTGTTTATTTTCCTTGTGTTTTATGATTTTTTTTAATTTGTATGATTTTTGTTTGGTGGGTTGTGCTGGTTTTTCCTCTTTAATATTTGTGTGGGCTCTTCAAGTTTTGTTTTGTGGGTATTTATATGTGTTTATTGTACTGGGGGTTTGATTTATGCAAGTTGTGAGAATTTGTTTGGGTTTTGTATGTTTTGCCTCAGTATCTGTGTATGCTTGTATGCTTTGGTATTTGCAGTATACTTTCTTTTTGATATATTCATTTATTGTTTTTGTTTGGACTTCCTTGTAGCTTTATTTATTTTTAACCTGTTTATTGAGCTTGGTTTCTGTGGAGGATAATTGATAGTGCTGTTTTTTAAAAAATCTTATTGGTTTTGTTTCATTATTGATTTATATGTGCCTTGTTTTTCTGACGGATTTTTTTACAGTTTATAAAAGTTTTGGTATACAGGGGTATAAATTGTTTTGTTACGGATGGATTATTTGTTGATTTTTTTTTTTTAGCTTAGATGGTGTTTGCTTTTTAATTTGTGTGTGGTTTGGAGATTTTTCTATTAAGGGATGGCTTTATTTTGGGGAAATGACTTTATTTTTGGCTGTTCCAGGTCTTTCCATTTCCATTTAAAAAGTATTATTAAGGTATCATTTAAAGTCTACAATTTGTTACATTCTAGCATATTTCTATACCCATGAAATCATCACCACAATCAAAATAGGAAATGTTACCCGTTATTTCCAAAGATTCCTCCTGCCCCATGGTGATCCCTTATTCTTTCCCCTCCCCTTACCCAGGCAACCATTGGTCTGCTTTGAGTCACTAGAAATTACATTTCATTTTCCAGATTTTTATCAAAACGATCACAGAGTAAGTATATACCTTTTGTCTAGTTTATTTCCCTCAGCATAATTATTTTGAAATTCATCCATACTGTTACATGAATCAATAGTTCATTTATTTTTATGTATTCCATTGTGTGGATATCCCACTTTTTTAATGCATTTATTAAATAGGCATTTCTCTCTACTTTGGAGTGATTTTGCCTTTGATTATTAGAAATGAAATAGCTATGAGCCTCGGTGTAAAATATTGGTATGAAAATATGCTTTAATTCTCTTTGAAAGACTGGGTCAGATAATATAGTAGGCATAAGTCTACTTTTTTTAAGAAACTAACTGCTTTCTAAAGTGGTTGTACTGCTTTACATTCTACTTACCAGTTTATGAGAGTTCCGTTTGCTCTGCACCTTTGGTGGTACTTTTTATTGCCTATCATTTTAATTTTAGCCATTCAAATAGATGTTTCCTGGTGTTTCGTTATGGTTGTAATATGCATTTCCCTATTTACTAATGATGTAGAGCATCTTTTCATGTGATCAATCCCCATCCCTATATCTGTTTTGGTGAAGTGCCTATTCAAATCTTGTCCATTTTTTTTATGGGGGGAAAAATACTTTTTTTTTTATTAGTTTCAGGTGCACAAGACAAGGTAATACTTAGACGTTCATCATTTATATCCCTCACACTGTGAACCCCCCTCCCCCCATCCATTATCCCTCCGACCTCACACCGAGCCATCACATTATATATATAAAATTATAGTTGGCATTCATTAATGTTTAGCTTCTGGTGTACAATGCCATGATCAGGCATCCACATTATCTCTGAGGTGGTCTCCCAAATAGGACGCATGTCCATCGGATACCCAACAAAATCTTTACAACATTATTGAATAAGTTCCCCAAATTAATTTTCAGAAAACCCTGAGGCCATCTTGTGGTTACCAGCTGCTTCCTAATCCTTCACCTTTCCCCTTATCCCCAACCCCCCCCACACACCCATCTAACAACTCTCGGTTTTTTCTTTGTGTCCCCAAAACTGTTTCTGATTAGTTCATTCACATAGTCTTTTCTTTAGATTCCATATATAAGTGAGATCATATGGTATTTGTCTTTCTCTTTCTGACTTATTTCACTTAACATAATGTTCTCTAGATCCATCCATGTTGCTGCAAATGATAAGATTTCTTTCTTCTTTATGGCTGCGTAATACTCCATTGTATAAATGTACCACAGCTTCTTAATCCAGTCATCGACCGATGGGCATTTCGGTTGTTTCCATATCTTGGCTATTGTGTAAAGTGCTGCAATAAACATAGGAGTGCATACAGATTTTTGAATTGGAGTTTTGGATTTCTCTAGATAGATGCCTAGGAGTGGAATTACTGGATCATAGGGTAGTTCCATTTTCAGATTCCTGAGATACCTCCATACTGTTTTCCATAGTGGCTGCACTAATCTGCAATCCCACCAACAGTGCACTAGCGTTCCCTTTTCTCCACATCCGCGCCAGCATTTGTTGTTTGTTGATTTATTGATGATCAAATCTTGTCCATTTTTAATTGTATTTGATTTGTTGTTAATGAGTACTGAGAATTCCTTATAAAAGTCCTTTCTCAGATATGTGATTTGCACATATATTCTGCCATTCTCTACCATGTGGGGTTTCTTTTCATTCTCTTCAACAGTATCTTTCAAAGAGCAGAAGAACTTAATTTGGGTGAGACCCAATTTGTACATAATGATTCAATTTTTGTATATATTGCCAAATGATTGCCACAATAGATCTAATTAACATACATCACACATAGTTACAAAATATTTTTTCTTCTGATGATAACTTTTAATCTGTCTTAGCAATTTTCAGATATACTACAGAGTATTGTTAACTGTAGTCACCATGTTGTACATTACATCCCCAGGATTTATTTATTTTATAACTTGAAGTTTGTACCTTTTGATCAACCTTCACCCAGTTCACCCACACCGCACCCCCACCTCTGGCAACCACCAATCTTTTCTCTGTATCTATGAGTTTGGCTTGGGAATTTGATGTTTATTTATTGGTTGGTTTTCGATTCCACATATAAGTGAGATAATACAGTATTTGTCTTTCTCTGACTTCATTCACTTAGCATGATGCTCTCAAGTTTCATTCATGTTGTCGCAAGTGGCAAGATTTCCTTCTTTTTATGGCTGAATAATTTTCCGTTGTATATATACACCACATTTTTTCTGCATCCATTCATCCATCGATGGATACTTTGTTTCTGTGTCTTGGCTATTGTGAATAGCGCTGTAGTGAACATAGGGTGCAGCCATCTTTTTGAGTTAGTGTTTTCATTTCCTATGGATACGTACCCAGAAGTGGGACTGCTGGGTCATCTGGTAGTTCTACTTTCAATTTTTTGAGGAAACTCCATACTGTTTTCCATAGTGCCTGCACCAATTTGCAATCCCACCAGCAGTGCACCAGGGTTCCCTTTTCTCCACATCCTCCCCAACACTTGTTTGTTGATTTATTAATGATAGCCATTCTGACTGGTGTGAGGTCGTATCTCCCTGTGGTTTTGATTTGCATTTCTCTGATGATTAGTGATGTTGAGTACCTTTTTATGGACCTATTGGCCATTTGTATATCTTCTTTGGCAAGATGTCTATTCGAGTCCTTTGCCCATTTTTAAAGTAGATTATTTGCTTTTTTTTTTTTTTGCTATTGGGTTGTTTGAGTTCCTTATATGTTTGTGATATTAATGCCTTATCAGATATGTTTTGAAGATATTTTCTTCCATTCTATAGGCTGCCTTTTCCATTTGTTGTTTTCCTATGCTGTGTAGAAGCTTTTTAGTTTGATGTAGTCCCACTTGTTTAATTTTTGTTGCCTATGTTTTTAGTATCTTATCCAAAAAATCATTGCTAAAACCAATGTCAAGGACCTTTTCCCCACTAGCAGTTTTATGGTTTCAGGTCTCACAGGTATGGGTCCACTTTCGTTCTTCTATATGTGGATATCCATTTTCCCAGCACCATTTATTGAAGAGACTGTCCTTTCCCCATTGTGTGTTCTTGGCACTCTTGTCAAAGATTAGTTGACTGTGTACACATGGGTTTATTTCTCGGCTCTCTCTTCCATTCCTTTGGTCTTTGTGCCTGTTTTGATGCCCGTTCTCTCTCTTTTTATTTTTTTAAATGTCCATTTTTTTTTTTTAAGGAGGACGCAACTCACAGTGGCCCATGCAGGGATCGCACCAGCAACCTTGGTGCTAATTAGCACCACGCTCTCACCAACGGAGCTAACCGGCCACCCCATGCCAGTTTTCTTGCTCATTTTGAGGTGTCACCCGTAACCCAGGACTCTCACAGCAGAGAGTGAGCAAGCACCAAGCTCTGGATGGCAGCACGAGCAGTGTCATTTGTCCCTAATATGCACTGGGATGCAACAGGTATTCCCTTGAAGTTTGTTCTGATGTTGACTTTGCATTTATTGAGGAGAAAAGTCATTTTTAGTGTGTATGTTTTGGGCTTTTTAATTTGTGTGAAGGTAGACGCTATGGATTTTTTATTTATTTTTTGTTTTTTATTTATAGAATTCTTGTGTTGGTTTCGTTTATTATTTCATTTGAAATTTGTTTTCTGCATTATTTTTCATTGTTTCTTTGCTTGTTTGCTTTTAGGGGTTTGTTTTCTGTGAAGTTTTGTGGATTTGAATTTCTTATATTTGGTGATCCTATTTACTGCTCTGTTGGTTGGTGAGTTTCTAATGTGTGTTATTTAGAATTTTCAGTAGTGTTTTTTATTGTTTGCACTGTACTGTGTGTGTGGCTTATCTTTTGATTGGTTTCATTACCTGCATTTTTATATACAAGTGTGTGCACGTATTGGTACATGTTACATGTGTTTTCATATGTAGCATGTATTAGACGTGCTTGTGTGTGCTACATGTGTTTGCATGTGTTGCATGTGTTTGCATGTGTTGATGTATTAGATGTACTTGTGTGTGCTACATGTGTTTGCATGTATCACAGGTATTTGCAGGTGTTGTATGTATTAGAAGTGCTTGTATGTGCCTCCGTGTGTTTATATGTGTTACATGTGTTTACACGTGTCACATATGCTTGTGTGTGTTGCATGTATTAGATGTCCTTGTGTGTGATTATGGGTGTTTGTATGTGTTGCATGTGTTTGCACATGTTAGCTGTGTTTTCTTGTGTGACGTGCATTGCTTTGTTTTCATGTTGACTTTCAGGTACATAACGTTGCTGCTTCTGCTGCTGCAGACCTCCATCTCTGCCCAGAGGATGGAAGCTAAAGCCCACATGGGGGTAAAGGAAGAATCCAGGGGTGAAGATTACTCTGTCCAGCACTTTGCCAACCAAACTCTATCAGGTCTGCAATATCTAGATAAGATGACTGAGTTGTGTGGTCCTTCCTATTTAACAACCAACTTTTGGGAAATACAAAGTAGTTTTTCGTGTGCCAGCTATATTAAATTGAAAGCAAGCAGATAATGTAGGCAAGTATTCTAAGTCCAAGAGAAAGAGGGAAAAGGGAAGCAAAGGGGACGGAAAGGGGAAGGAAGGAAAAGGAGAGGAAAAAGGAAGGAAAGGAAGAAGAAAAGGGAAGGAGGGAGAGAGAAAGGGAAGGAGGAAGGAAAAGTGAGGGAAGGAAGGAAGGAAGGAAGGAAGGAAGGAAGGAAGGAAGGAAGGAAGGAAAAAAAGAAGAGGGAAGGAAGAGGAAAAAGGCATATTTTCTCTCAGTCCTGAAGTCTGTCCCATTAAATGTGCAGCAGATTAGGGGTAGTCACTCAGGGAAAGGAAGAGAGAGGGGAGCACAGCGGTTGCTATCTAGGTCTTTTGGGTATATTCTGCTGATCCAACACTGAGAGTGTTGGGGTGTTGACTGAACTGGCACAGTGAGGGAGGGTTGTTGGGCTCTGGGCAGTATCACCCCTTCAGCTATGCTGTGTGCAGTGCTCCACTTCAGGACGTGCCATCCATGTGGCTAAAATTATGATTGGCACTTCTTAGAGTGAAGTAATGCACAACAGGCACAACTTTGGCTCTGGCCTTAGGACAAGATACATGGCTACCTGCACACACAGGTCATTTCTTGGATCTTGGAACCAGCCACTCAGTGCTGGGTCCGCTCATGGGACATTTTAAAGAGCCTTTGAAACCCTAGGGAAGGAGGGTCCCAGTAAGAGCCTCATGTGTAGGTTGGGCTTTAGATCCTGTCAGGGTTGCCACCTTCAGCCATGCTGTGTGCAGTGCCCTACTCAGGAAGGCATCATTCATATAGATTGATATATGAATGGCACCTTTCTGAGTAGAGTAATGTGCCATGTGGACAACATTTGTGGTGACATCGGTAATGGTGGGTGGAGCTTTCGTCACACAGCTGCAGTCCCTTGAGCCCTGGGCCACCCCCCAGTATTCCCTGAAGCACTGCTTCAGATATCTGACCCAAGATTTGAGGTCCCCTGGGAAAGGGGGCCCATGTAAGTTCTTTGGATAGTTATAGCTCTTTGTCCACGAAAGGACTGACCCACATTTGCAACAATATTTTAGGTAGAAATATGAGCCTCCTTCTCTTGTGCTTTAGTCTTTCCTCTGTGCACAATCCAAATACACTTTTCTGCCTTCAAAATTCCTGAGAAGTTTACATCTGTTAGTTTACCTGACAGTATTCAAGCCTTCATTTTTGGTAGCCCAAGCACTCTCCTGCCCTACCCTGCTGAACCCCAAACTGCTTTATGGAGTGACACTGCCTCCCTCCTCAAGGTTTAGAGGCTCCCCAATTCCTTTGAATATTCTTGTGTATCCTTGATGATGTCATCATATCTATCTATCTATCTATCTATATCTATATCTGTATATATACTTGTACACACCCACTGCTATGCCTATCTGTCTATCATGATTGACATTGATTTATTATAAAGAATTATTACAGAGACTGTACAATTCCAAGCTCTTCGGGGTGAGCCCGCAAGCTGGAGACCCAAAAGAACCAGCAGTGTAGTTCTAGTCTACATGGCAGCAGCCTTGAGACCCAGGAAGAGTCAGTGTTTCAGTTCAAGTCCAAAGGCAGGAAGAAAAACTGATGTCTTAGCTTGAAGGCAGTCAGGAAGGAGGAATTCTCTCTGACTTAGTGAAGGGTGACCCTTTTTGTTCTATTCAGGCCTTCAACTGATTTGGTGTGGCCCACCCACATTAGGGAGGGCAGTCTGCTTTACTCAGTCTACCAATAATAAATGTCCGTTTCATCTAAAATGCCCTCACAGAAACACCCAGAGTATGTTTGAGCAAATACCATAATACACTGTGACCCACTCAAGTTCACACATAATGCTAACCGTCACAGGTACACGCCTTTTGAGCGTGGAACCCATATGCATCTCCGCAAAGTATACTTAATAAACATTAAGTCTATGAAGACAAGAACAAGGTCATATTTCTGCCTAACATACTATACTTACCCCGTGTACAACTGAATATATGCTAACCCTTTTCCCAGAAGAGGAGGTGAAGTCCTTGATGTTTACTTTATAACTGAAATACTAGGATGCAAACTTTAAAATATTTAATAACTATGATTTAAAGTGAATATATTTATATGTATATGTGTATATATGTATTCACTTTACATGATAGAGGGATAAGGGAGGGAAGAAAAGGAATATATTTGCTATATAATATACACAAATATATTCATACCAAAATAAAGAGGAAATACAACAATTGCACATTTCTGTTACCGGTCACATGGTTGTAGTTATTTTTTTTTTAATTAAAGCTTATTGGGGTGACAATGGTTAGCAAAGTTATATAGGTTTCAGGTGTACGATTCTGTATTACATCATCTATAAATCCCACTGTGTGTTCACCACCCAGAGTCAGTTCTCCTTCCATCACCATATATTTGATCCCCTTTACCCTCATCTCCCATCCCCTCCCCCTTACTCTCTGGTAACCACTAAATTGTTATCTGAGTCTACGAGTTTTTGGTTGTAGCTGCCATTTGTATTAATAACTACCTTTCTTCCACTACCCACTCTCTAGTCCCTTTGCTTTCGGCAAGCACATCAGCCGGTCAGGGTTCTATACTTGGTGGGGTGGTCCAAATCTTCTTTCCTGAAGGGTCTGGGCCATTAGTTGTCCTGCTCAGATGGCAGTGTTGTACTTTTCCATTGACCTTCATTGCAGGAGCTGGTAATAGGAAAGATACCCTAAGGGATCTCCTCTGTTCCTGACATACTCTTCCTTACCTCAGGAGGAGGAGTCCAATTTCCCCCTTTCTAGTCTGGATTGATCACCCTAGCAAGCATGCTAACACCCCTGTCAAAGATTGTGAAAATCCTAAACTACTGTATTGGCTTCTCTTTCTCTGTGTTTGGGGTATCTCCTTGGGACATTTTAGCCAGGGGCAGTTCCCATCACCCACCCAGACTTGTGGTGCAGAAGTTCTACCTCACATGGTAAGGCAGGTTACCTCTCAGGACTGGCACTTCACATTCCCCACCTCTAAATCCGGCCCTGTGACACAGAAGTTCTGCCCAAAGAGAAGTGATGTAGGACATTGACTCTGTCGTTTGTGAGGTTCTGCCTCAAGATGGCTGACTGTAGTTAGAGCAGATCTTGGAAGAATCCATTCCCCGGGCCATTGTCTAAAACAACGGAGTTCTCCTTGGTAAACAATCAGGGAAAGCTAGTATTCTAGTTGCTTCCACAGCCCTCCAGTGACTTTAATTTCAGGATAATATTGTTTTAAGATAATATTTGATCTAGTTGTTTCAATGAGAGTGTTAGCCTACTACTATAAACAAATACCGGGGTGCCAAAAAAAATGTATACACCTGACTTGTATTCATCTCTTGTTATCAGTGTATATTATTACAATTTTAATATAGATTTTTTTCCTTTCTTAAACTGTGTATACATTTTTTTGACACCCTCTATATATCCAACCCCAAAATGTGAAGTGCATTTGTTTGCATTTTGATTCTCAGACATGTTGATATTTTAATTGATGGTGAAAGCAACAGACTTAACCTACCCATATGTATCAGGTCTTTCCTTGATTTCCTTTCAATCAAATCTGAGACTGCTGTAAAACCCTTTATCTTCAAGTCAGAAATAATCTCTAGATGAATTACCTCAGATCATAGAAATGGTTTATCTTGAAAAGGAAATTAGTATGAAGTATTCTGTTCTTTAGTAAAGGAGGTTTTATGGAGTGGGACTTACCGGAAGTAATGACATAAAGAAGTGGAACATCAGGGATTCTTGGTGAGTCAAACATAATAACAAAAATAATGTTATTCATACCAATAAGGTGAATCCTAGATTAAGAGGTATATGATTTCCTTTATTTATTATACACGTGATTTTAATCTATTTGCATTCTTCTTTGTGTATTATGGAAAGATTAATTCCTGAAAATGGCTTGGGGATTTAAGTTGAGGAAAAAGTTGAAGCAGAAGAAAACCCATGACATTTCTGATCCTTATTTTTAATTATGTATTCAAGGAAATGTCACCTAGATGATTATAATATAAATAAAAAACGATATTTATTGATTACTGGCCATACACCAAATGTTCTCTTCAGTGTTTCAACTCATTTGATTATTGAACCATACTGTTATCTATTTCACAGATGAGAAAACTGAGGCACAGAGAAGTTACAGAGTTTGCCCGAGGTCATACACTTGTTAAATGGCAGCGCTGTCACTCTAAATAGGCAGAGAGGATACAGGTTCTGTGATCTAAAGCACAGTGCTATACTGTCTTTTGGGATGAGGGCTTGCAGGTTAAGAGGGAGATGCAGAGCCTCTCAGGCTGTGTCAAAGGAAGTCTTCAGATTGAGACTTCAGTCACATGGAACACACACACACAAGTAAGCAAATATATATATATACATATATATATATAAACATACATATACATATATATACACATACATATGTATACATATACACATATTTATGCGTATGGATGCTCTATTACATGATCTGTGCTACTAGGGGTTTAAATGGGAAAGACCATGTGAAAACACGTAAGAAAAGATAACACAAAAGTGGCTCTAAGAGTTGGCAGTGGGTTCATTAGTAACACAGAGGGAGGGTCAGACTAACAGCCACAGTGTTATGATCATGTCACATTTGCGTCACTCACCCATTCCACCTCCCCAAATTGCACTGATCTTAATATGTAATTTGAATACATGATCACTAATCAAAACTCATGGGTGAGAGGAGTCGCACCCATGTTTGACTTATGCACAGTTGCTTTATTTCTCTGTGAGATTTTTGCTTTTCAATATTTACCATTTGGGGGTGCATTTTTTTATTTAACATTTCAGGACTTCTAATGCTCTTTGCATGAGGCACTAAATAAAAACCCCAAGGTTTTTGTTTACATATATTGTTGGGATACACTTTCATGGTAGGATCATGACAGGATATGTGAGCATACGTGGATTAGAATGCTAGTCTTTTTTACGTATCCAAGACAGGTGCTTTTTCAGTATTATAAGTTTGGATTCTAGATAAATGTCCAGCTGTTATTAGGAAGAGTGGATCATAATTGTGCCATATTTGTCCCTTTACACATTTAAAGGCATTGGCAGAATGTCTCTACCGTGCAGATTTTTGGTATGGGGTGATACATAGTGGAACAAGAAGTAGACCTGCTTTCAAGGAACTCGTAGTCATGTCACAGAGGAAGAGGCATGTAAATGAAGAAGTATAATAAACAGGACAGTTGCTTCTCCCTGCTAGAGATAGAGGTAAGTACTCCAGCAATCTTTGTGTTGACCACATGTCAGGACTTCAGATCTCCCTGGTTTCTCATCTCATACAAAGCTCATCACTTTACTAGCATTTAGCCTCTCAGATATTCCAGAATTAGACTGTCACAGAATTCAGGGGAGGTCCTTTCTTCCTGGTGTATCTGGCTAAAAGACTTGGGCTCAGTGCTGCAAAGCTACAGGAAATTCTGAGTTGAGGACTTCATACCTATTTCTTCTTTTTTAATTAAACTTTATTGGGGTGACAATGGTTAGTAAAGTTACATAGATTTCAGGTGTACAATTCTGTATTACATCATCTATAAATCCCACTGTGTGTTCGCCACCCAGAGTCAGTTCTCCTTCCATCACCATATATTTGATCCCGTTTACCCTCATCTACCACCCCCCTCCCCCCTTACCCTCTGGTAACCACTAAACTATTGTCTATGTCTATGAGTTTTTGTTTCTTTATTTGTCTGCGTTGTTTCTTTGTTGTTTTCAGTTTTATATCCCACATATCAGTGAAATCATACAGTTCTCGACTTTTTCTGTCTGACTTATTTCTCTTAGCATAATAATCTCAAGATCCATCCATGTTGTCGCAAATGGCACTATTTCATCTTTTCTTATGGCAGACTTCATACCTATTCCTTAGGTGTTAATTATGCATGGTCTTAGGGTCGTTCTTTCCCCCACAAGGCACATTAGTCACAGCTGGGCAGTGCACACAAAGAAATGGTCAGTGCTTTCCCCAAACTCATTTTGTGGTTAATGTTCTGGAAGCTACATAGAGTTCACAGGCAGCATCTGTTCTCAATGGACAAGCAGTTGTACCAGGTAAGCAACCTGCCTTGCTCTCAGCCATACATTTTACTCACATTATTCAAACCTCCTTCTGTACAATTGCTCAAATTCTGCCCTTGCACAGATACTTTTCCATCTGAACACCAAATGCCTTTACCCTCCCACTGATTTGTTCCACCTTCTTTCTGAGATCCTACAACTTTACTAGTGTTTAGAAACTCCTCTCTGATGTCACCATGTAGAGATGAAGATGGCACCCAGAACTTTTCATTCAGTCAGTCTCCTTATATTTTTAATGTTAACTTTTTAAAATACTATGTGTGAAGGTATGAAGTCATAAAGGAATCACTTGAGTATGAATAAACACTGCATTAGCTTTTTTCCCCACGAATTTGTCTTAGATTGTTCTTTCTTAACACCAGACTAAGTGAGAGAGAGAGAGGGTGAAGAGAGAGAGGATGGCAAGAGCCACACCTTTGGACGTGATCACAGGATCGAAATAATCCGTGGAGGTAAGTTATAAATGTTACATTGTTCTGCTGGGAATTGGTGTCACCTGTGATATTAAGCCCATTTTGGGGTTGAGCTGACAACTGTGTTTGTGAATATTTGGGCCCAAATCAAATAGCCATATAGTTTACCCCACTCCAAGCTTTGCGGGAAAGTTTAGGTTGTAATATAAAATCAGACAAATTGTTCTTTGTCACCTAACATTGTAGGAAGGGCACCTCACATGCCTAATGCTATCATTATCTTACGTGCTCCTCCCTGAACTCTCACCATGACCCGAGTGTTTGTTTGTGACGGTGGCTACTCTGAGTTCTTCTTCATTTTTATATGTTTATATGATAGTGGTAAGAGTAATATTTATGTACATTTGCTTTGGGGTTGTAATTTTATGTGGGTGTGCTTATATTGTGTGGACATTTTCATTGGATTGGTTTTGATATTTAGTTTATGGATTTTATTCTTTACATTTTCTTCTATTATTTTTATATGTTTAAGTTTGGTTTTGATATGCTATTGGATTTGGTTTGCTGGTATTTTGTTGAGTATTAGATTAGAACTCTTGAGAATGAGATTTTATATCGACTTTACTTACTCTTTTATTTTTATGAGTAGGTGTTTCTACTCATATCAGGGTCCCAAAAGGCAGAAATTGATTTTTAAAAAGGTTATATGCTTTATATACCTATGTTAAGAAATGTAGTAGTATATCCTGTTGCTCCCTCCCCCCAGTTACACTTTAGTTTTCAGAAAAACTTGTATAGCTCTTTTTCTAGCTTCTTTCATCAGCATAATTATTTTGAGATTTATCCAAGTTGTGTTCAAATAATTCAAATACTTCAAATTAATAATTCAAATACTTTTGTGGCTGAGTGATATATATATATATGTGTATATATATATATATATATATATATATGTATATATATATATATATACATATATATATATATATATATATATATATATATGCCATGTTTGTCTATATACCTGTTGAGAGACATTTGGGTTGTTTCAAGTTTTGGGCTGTTACAGATAATACTGCAGTGAATACTGATGTATAATTTTTTGTGTGCAAACATTTGTTTTAGAATAGCAAGATCATATGGTAAGATTATGTTTAACTTTTTAAGAAACTGATAATCTGCTTTCCAAAGTGGTTGTACTGTTTTACATTTCCAACATTTCAGTTCCTCCGTATCCTTTACAACACTTGGTATATTTAATCTTTTTCTTTTTAGCCATCCTTGTGAGAGTAAAGTGCTTTAATTTTCTCTTTCCCTAATAACTAATGATGCTGAGAATTTTATGTGCTCACTTGCCATTTGTATGTTTTCTAGAGAACTTGATTTGTAAGGGTAAAAAACTGAAAACCACCCAAATTTCCTTCAATAGGTGTGGTATATCCATTCATTGGAATACTATTCAGCAATAATAAGAAATGTATCACTGATAGATACAGCAGTTAGGTTGACTCTCAAAGGCATTTTGCTGATTTAAAAAAGTCAGTCTCAAAAGGTTACATATTGCATGGTTCCATCTGTATGATATTGTTGAGAAAATAAGCTCATAATAATGAAGAGTAGGTTAATCATTCTGGGTCTTAGGGTTGGAAGAAGGTGTAACTATAAAATAATAACACAAGGAAAGTATCTAAGGTGATGCAACTATTTCTTATCTTGACAGTTGTAATGTGTATCGAAATCTATCTGTGTGTTAAAATCATGGGAACCATCATATACACAAAATTTCAGTTTTACTGAACATGATTTTTTCATCTATATGCTCTTACTATATGCAATTTAAAAAAAATTTTTAGAGCAGTTTTAGGTTCACAGCAAAAATGAGAGGAAGGTAGAGATATTTCCCATATGCCCCCTGCCCCCACCCAGGCACAGCCTCCCCGGCTGTCAGCATCACTCACCAGAGGGGTGCATTTCTTACAGCTGATGACCCTACACTGACACATAATTGGCACCGAAAGTCCATAGGTTACCTTAGTATATTTTTTTCTTAGTCTCAGGTTTTTGCATGTGTGTGCTTTCTCACTTCTCCTATAATTACAATGCATAGTAATTCACCAGGGAAACTTTATTGATTGACTTTATCTATCTATTTACTCCTAAAAATATTAAATGTATCATCCTTAGAACATAAAGGCAAGCAATAAAGGGAACTCCACAAAATGGGTACTTAATCCACCTTTCTGTAGAGCTTCTCCACCTGTTAGGTTCTGGTTTCTTGCGGAGTATACCTTTAGCTCTCCTATGGACCATTATGGCCTCTCCTACTTTATGACATCTTTCTATGTATTGCTTTCCCCTTCGCAGCCTAATACTAGACCAACCCATATCCTTCTGGACAGGGTGTTATTCTTGTTACTTTTTAGTTGGTGCCGAACCACTTGATGAGGCCATTGGATTGATTGTCCTTGAGCCTTTCTTGGACAAAAAGCCATTGATGGTTTCAGAGGTGGGGTCTTAGTACATTACTTTTAAAAACATCTTTGATGTCTGAAGATCTCTGTTGAGCATATTCTCACACCATGTCCCAGTCTTAGTTTGTTAAGCTAAATAACCCCTGGAACATATATTTTTCAGAATGAAACAATGGGAAAACATTATCTCAAAAATCATACTCCAGGGCGGCTGGATGGCTCAGTTGGTTAGAGTGTGAGCTCTGAACAACAGGGTTGTCGGTTCGATTCCCACATGGGCCAGTGTGCTGCACCCTCCACAACTAGATTGAAAGGACAACAACTTGGAGCTGTTGGGCCCTGGAGAAACACATTGTCCCCCAATATTCCCCAATAAAATTTTTGAAAAATCACACTCCAGCTTTTTATATCTCATTCTCTAATAACAGGAACCTGGAGTCCTTAGAAAAATGGTTGATTTTGGGGCTAAGGAAGGTTAAATACAAGATGACCCTTGAGTAATTTGGAGAATCAGAAATTAAGGAAGTATCCCCCCAAAAGGATGGGGTATGACAAGTGACCCAACTTGAAAGAATGTGCAGTTGCCAAAGCTGAACAATTTGATCAGCAAAATCAATAACAATCGTATTTGATTAAAACTCAAATAATAAAGTTAATACTCATGAGTCCATACTAATATAAATAAATTACTGAATAAGTAAATATATGTAGGAGAAGGTACACAAATTCCTCACAAGAGTTCTAAACAGTGTATGTAGGTACCTCCCTTCTTCCAAAGGTGCTTTATACCTCTCCACTTGACTGCGAGCTAGGCTTAATGACATTTCCAAAATGTAGTACCTGGAAAGTGAAAAGTAGTAACTTCACAGTACAGAAATCTGGCACACAGATACCAGGTTAACCAAGAATTTAAAGGTTAATCATACCAGTGATAACTTACATGGATACATCTCCTGATACAATGCAACGAGAAGGGTGCTTCATCTCTGTGGTATTCTTCCCCAAACTCAGAACCCTAATCTGAGTTTTAAAAACAGAAAAACTCAATTTAAGGGACATTCTAGAAAATGCCTGACCAGTACTCTTCAAAAACAGTTAAAGGGCATGAAAAACAAAAAAAGGACTGGGGAATTTTACTGATCAGAGGAACAGAAAAAGAAAATTTGTGGAAAAAGTGATAAAACCCAAATAATGTCTATAGTTTTGTTAATGTTATTGTGCCACTGGTAACTTCTGAGTTTTTACTAATATACCATGGTTATTTTAGATGGCAACCTTATGGGAAGCTGGGTGATGGATGTATGAGAACTCTGTGTAGTAGAATTACAACTTTCCCACACATCTAAAATTACTCCAATGTCACTAAATGTAACAAAAACAAAGAAACAATAACTAAAAAGTGTACATCCAATTCTGTTTCTGCCTGGTACCCTGTTTCCCTGAAAATAAGACCTAGCCAGATCATCAGCTCTAATGCATCTTTTGGAGCAAAAATTAATATAAGACCCATTCTCATTTTACTATAATATAAGACTGGGTCTTTATAATATGATATGATATGATATAATATAATATAATATAATATAATATAATATAATATAATATAATATAATATATCCAGTCTTATTTTACTATAATGTAAGACTGGGTCTTATATTAATTTTTACTCCAAAAGACACATTAGAGCTGATGGTCTGGCTAGGTCTTATTTTCGGGGAAACACGGTATATTGAACAATGTGTGGATTTCAAACTGACAACACGAGAAAGTCAGATAAACCCTAAACTCAATTTTGCTTGGGACACCACAGAGATCTAAGGTTACCCATCTATTAAGTAGGTTGATTTTAAGAAATGGTACCCCCCTCCAAGAAGAAATGAGATGTAGAGATTGGCTTACCAATGACAGATAAAGTGAAGTAATTTTATTGGCCTAGCAATCATCCAAGGAACAAGCAAAAACAATGTCCCACTGAGAAAGGTGCAGGGACCTGGAGAGAGATCTCTATGTGGCTTAGGTATGATGGCTGTCAGAGATCAAGGAGTAAAGAAGGAACACTTGAGAAAAGTCCTCTGGAACCTAGACATCACTCTAAGAACAAACCATGCTAGAGGAATTTAAAGCTGGATTGCATTTAAGCTAACCACCACAATAATAAAACCCCACCCCAGGTTAATAACTGACAAGATTGACTCAACTGCCCCTATCGCATAAGCCAAGCATGACAGAAGAAGCGGCGTGTTCCTTTCCAGGTACAGATACCATTTACCTCTTTTCCCACTGTTCTATACATAATGTTCAGCATCAAATAAAAATTTTAAAATACACACACAAAAGAAAGACAAGGAAACCTTAGTACCAAGAGACAAAGAAATCAATAAAACCAGATTCAGAGATGACTCAGATATTAGAACTATCAGACATGGGCTTTACCATAAGTATGACTAGTGTATTTAGTATCTAGTGGAAAAATTAGACATCTTGCATGAGCAGATGGGGAATTGGGGGCAGAGAGATAAAAACTATAAAAGAGTTCAATGAACATGCTACAAATATGGAGAAAAACAACAAACTACTTTCAAAGATAGAGCTTTCCTCGGCTGGGCCCATAACAATCTCAATAGCATGCAAAGGCAGAACCTGTGAAGACTCGCAAGAGAGCTGCATGGATGGAGAGTGACTGGATAAGGCTGCCACTTGAAGCCACTCAGTGTGCAGTGCCTTTCGCAAGAAGGTGTCATTCATGTGGACTAAGATATGAATGGCACCTTTTAGTGAAGAGTAATGTACAACATATAGGGCGTAAGTGGTGGCCTGGGGGTGGGGTTATGGCTGTAAGCACAGAGATACCTTTTCAGGAGCCCGGGCAGCCACTCTTCAGTGCTGGGCCACCTATTGCAAGGAACATTCCATGCCTTCTGAAAGAATATACTCCGTACTTCTGAACAGTACTACCTCGGTTTTCGAACGTCTCCACCGATGAACATTTTGGTTTCTGAACGCTGTAAACCCGGAAGTAAATGCTTTGTTTTTCGAACAGCCCTTGGAAGTCAAACATGTCATGCAGCTTCCGATGAGTGTCAGATCCTGAGGCCTAGCTGTCGGCTGTTTTCCAAGGTTTCAGAACTCCAACAGTCTTCCAGAAAGGATTACATTTGAAAACCGAGGTACCACTGTACACAGGAACGTGGGGCTCCTGGCAACACACTTCCACTTAGGTTCTTCAAGAATTTTCTGATTTTGCCAAATGAGTTTTGACTACAGTGGGGAAAACATTTGATTGAGAATACAGCCCTCCTTGGTCAGCTGAGACTTTTTCCTCTATGTTACCAAATTCCCTAACCTTTTTTCACCTGTCAGCTTCTCATCATTTGCAAGACTTCTCTTTTAGAGCTCCCAAAATACTGTCCTGCTCTCAGATACCTCCACGGCTTAACCCCAAAGTCCATTTTCCTCCCGGAGACTGAAACATTTTCTTCCCTTTTCCAGCTTTATTGAGGTATGATTGAAAAATTTAAAAATTGTATATTTTGGGGGTCGATGTGATTTTTAAGGTGTAAAATGCGATGATTTAATATACGTAGACATTGTGAAATGATTATCACAAACCCAATGAACACATCCATCAACTCACATAGTTAGCGTTTTTGTGATGAGAACATTTAAGATCTCTTAGCAACGACCATGCTGTACCTTACATCCCAAGAACTGGTTCTTGTAAGTGGAAGTCTGTACCCTTTGACTGACATCTCCCCATTTCCCTACTCCCAGTCCCAGCAACTGCCATTCTACTTTGTACGAGTTCAACATTTTAGATTCCACATTATAAGTTAAATCATAGTTTTCTTTCTCTGTCGGGCTTCTTTCACTAATTGGATACTTCTGTGTGTTAGGGAAGTAGGTTGTAAATATCACATCCCTGTGTTGGGAAATGGGAGATATCTTTATGCTCCCTCATAGGTGATCTCCCTTTATTCATATCAGGGTATTCCATGGATAGCACATGCAGTTTGGGGGCTGATCTCTCACTGTACCCCAATACTTGGAGGAATTTAGGTATTTAAACAAGAGGGTAGTAATACTTTGTTTCTCCTGCCTAACATGTTTGACAGTGACAACTTGAATCTGTTGCTCACACTTCCCTCCTTTCTGCACTCGGAGAGTTTTCTGGGGCACTGGATCTAAACTACTTAGAGTATATACTACATGGCAGTTGGATTCCTTTGGAGTTTGTCCTGATCATTTTGTTTGTGCTGTTGTGGGCGAATTTAGTTTGTTTTGAGGCAAATTGCATGATTTGAGTTTGTTTTTGTATTCCTTTTTATCTTATTAATTCAAGTATCATTTTTGCCCCTTCCATTGTGTGTTCTCGTTTGTTATTTGGTTTGATTTCATTTCTGGTTATGCACGTCTTCATTAGCTCAGGCTGCCATAAGAAAATACTATAGACTGGGCGGCTTAAACTGCAGAAATTTATTTTTTCACAGTTTTGGAGGCCAGACCTTCAAGATCAAGTTAGCAGTGTAATTAGTTTCTGGAGAAAGCACTCTTCCTGGTTTGGAGACCCTCACTGCATCCCCCCATGGTCCTTGGTGTGTGCACGTGGGGAGAGACTGAGTGAGCAAGCTCCCTGGTGTCACTTCTTACAAGGAGACACGTAATCCCAGTATGAAGGCCTGATCCGCATGGGCTCCTCTGAACCTAATTATCTTCCGAAGGCCCCATCCCCAAATACAATCACATTGGGTGTTAGCGTTTAAATAGGAATTGGCGGGGTGGGGGGGGCACTCTTCACTCCATAGCAGTGCATTTCTGTGTTTTATTTTCTGCACTATGTTTTCTAAATTTTCCATTAAATTTTGGATATTTGTTTTTGGTAGCATTTATTTGTGACATTATTTTGTCAAGCTGAATTGCATTTTGTCTTTATCTTTTGTGCATGTGCGCAATAGGATTTTTTAAATTTGTTTGAGTATTGATCTTTCTCCATTTTGGGGTGTTTCTATAAGTTTCTTATGCATCTTAGTGATGCCTTGATACTTGTACTTAATTTGAGGTTTGGTTTTTGTATGGGAGAGACTTCATTAGGGATTATTTATTGCATTTGCCTATACTTGTGAATGCCTGTATATTTGTTTGTGTGAGGTTTGAGGTGTATGTGTACAAGTATGCTTGTGTGACACTGGTCCACCTTGTGTAAGAATTGTTTTTTATGTATTTTTTGTTGTTGTAGTTGATTTATTTAGGTCATATTTTTTTCTAAAAAGCTTCTGAACAGCAAAGGCAACAACAGAACGAAAAGGCAACCTATGGAATGGGAGAAAATATTTGCAAACCATATATCTGATAAGTGGTTAATACCTATAATATATGAGGAAGTCTTACAACTCAATAGCAAAAAAAAAATCTGACTAAAAATGGACAAAGGAATTGACGGATACTTTTCCAAAGAAGACATACAAATGGCCAACAGGTACATGAAAAGCTGCTCAACATCACTAATTGTTGGGGAAATGCAAATCAAAACCACAATGAGATACCACATCACACCTGTTAAAATACCCATCATCAAGAAGACAAGAGAGAACAAGTGGTGGCCAGGATGTGGAGAAAAGGGAACCCTCCGGTACTGTTGGTAGGATATAAATTGGTACAGAAACTATGGAAATCTATGGAGTTTCCTCCAAAAATTAAAAATAGAACTACCTCATGACCCAGCAATCCCACTTCTGGATATATATCAAAAAGAAATGAAGTCAGAATCTCACAGAGATAACTGCACCCTCTTGTTAATTGCAGCATTATTCCCAATAGTTAAGACATCAAAACTATGTGTCTGACAATGGATGAATGGATCAAGGAAATGTGAGATACACACACACACACACACACACACACACACACACAGAATATTATTCAGCCATGAGAAAGAAGGAAATCCTGCCATTTTGACAATATGAATAAACATGGAGGGTATTAAGCTAAGTGAAATAAGCCAGCCAGACAGAGACAAACACTGTATGATCTCACTTATATGTGGAATCTAAAAAAGTTGAACTTATACAGACAGAGAGCAGATTGGTGGTTACCAGGGGGTCGGGGGTGGGGAGAAACGGGGAGATGTTGATCAAAGGGTACAAACGTTCAGGTTTTTGTTTTTGTTTTTCTTTTTTAAATTTTTTTTATTGGGGAATACTGGGGAACAGTGTGTTTCTCCAGGGCACAGCTCAGCTACAAGTCCAGTCGCTGTTTTCAATCTGAGTTGCAGGAGGCGCAGCCCACCATCCCATGTGGGAATTGAACCAGCAGCCTTGTTGTTAAGAGCTCGTGCTCTAAGCAACTGAGCCATCCAGCCGTCCCCCAAATGTTCAGTTTTAAGATGAGTAAGTTCTAGGGATCTAATGTACAGCATGATGTCTACAGTTATCAACTATATTATAGTCTTGAAATTGCTAAGAGAATAGATGTTAAATGTTCACTCTCACACAAAAATGTCACTGTAAGGTGATGGAGGTGTTCATTCACATTAACTTGTAATCATTTGAAATATATGTGTGTGTGTGGCGGGGGGGTCCAAACTTTTTTCAACGGTTTTCACCAAGGGCCATATGCGGTAAAATATACAAACAGCCGGGCCACTCACTCGAGGTGAAGTACATATTGCCTCACCTGGTTTATTTAAGTAAACTAAATATATTTTTGGAATTTGCTGCGGGCCAATGAAAAATGGATTGCGGGCTGCAGTTGGCCCGTGGGCTGCATTTTGCACACCCCTGAAATATGTATATGTATATATGTACATACATATATATCAAATCGTTATGTTGTACACTTTAAATATACACAAAGTTACCTCTTAATTATATCTCAATAAAGCTGGAAGAATGATAAAATAAAAAATAACTCTCAATACTTGATACTGAAAAACCAACAACAAAAAAACAATAATACATATGGACAAAAGAATAAACAGACACCAGTAAAGAAGATATAGGGGTGACTAATAAGTACATTGACTATACCAAGTATTAACAAGAATGGAGAGAGAGGAAGAAAGAGAATATACAAACTACCAATATCAGAAATACAGAGATATCAAAAGCATAATTAGAGGATATTATTAGAAATTTTATGCTGGGGCAGCCAGATGGCTCAGGTGGTTAGAGCGCGAACTCTGAACAACAGGGTTGCCGGTTCGATTCCCACATGGGCCAGTGAGCTGCGCCCTCCAAACTAGATTGAAGACAACGAGCTGGTGTTGAGCTTCCGTAGAGGCGGCCTGATGGCTCAGTTGGTTGGAACACAAGCTCTCAACAATAAGGTTGCCGGTTCAATTCCCGCATGGGATGATGGGCTGTGCCCCCTGCAATTAAAGTTTGAAAACGGCAACTGGACTTGCACCCTCCACAACTAGATTGAAGGCAATGACTTGGAGCTGATGGGCCCTGGAGAAACACACTGTTCCCCAGTATTCCCCAATAAAATTTAAAATAATGCTTTAAAAAAATTTTATGCTAAACACTTTGACATACTCAGTGAAATCAACACAATTCTTGAAAGACACAGGCAACCAAAATTGACCAAGAAACAATGAAAAACATGAACTTCACAGCAATTAAACAAATTCAATTAAAATAATCATCGGAAGAAAATGCATCTGAAATAATTTTATAAATCCTATATTGCTCTAATTCCAAAATTAGGCAAAGATATCATGACAAAACAAAAACCACAGACTGGTATTTCGCTTAAATACAGGTTCAAAAATCCTTAAGAAAATATTATGTACAGCAATTTATAAAGGTTGTCATATTTTATGACATTTTGGAGTTTGCCCCAGAAATGCAAGGATGAAATAACATCCAAAAATCAAAAAATATATTGTAGTACAAGAAAATGAAAGAGAAAAACATGAACATTTCAAAGGATATAGTTAAAGTAGCTGATAAAAAAATAACTCTTCCATGATAAAAATTAAACCTCATCAACTTAGGAATAAAAATGAAACTCCTCAGCCTAATTAGAGGCATCTAAATCTTAACACCTGTCCTTACAGCTCTCAATTTCCACTTTGTATTTTCCCGATAACATTTATCATTTCTGTGCATGCAAAATAGTTTGCGAATTAATTTCTTTTATGTCTTCCAATAAAAATGTCAGTTCTGTGAACACATTTTGAGTCCATTTAGTTCTCTGTTGTATTCCTAGCACAGGAAACAGCTTGACACGTATCATATTATTAGTAAATAACTGATAAAGGAGTATAGATTTTTTCAGGTTAAACTCCCAAAGACATTAAGTAGCCTAGTAAATATTTTTGAAACGTGATTTTATTTCCAATGTTTGATATTATGACATATTTTTCTAGTTGATTTTGAGATGTTTTCATGTATTCATGCTTTTGACTCTTGGTCTATCATGCATTTTAAATATTTTCAAAGGGTTTTCTAAGCTTTATAATAAAATTTAAATCAGATATGCTGAAATTTTCAATTCTTCGTGGTCATTTCCAGCATCTCTTTTCCTTTAGGCTTTGTTCCATAGTGACAGTACAGTGAGTTGGTAAGGAACATATGTGTTATGTCATTTAATCAACTAAAAACCCTAAGAAGGCAGTATGTATCTTTTCCTTTTTTCAATTACAGTTGAGAGTCAGTATTATTTTATATTAGTTTCAGGTGTATGGTTTAGTAGTTAGACATTTGTATAACTTACAAAGTGACTCCCCTGATTAGTCTAGTACCCACCCGGCACCATACACAACTAATACAATATTATTGACTACATTCCCTATGGTGTACTCTAGCCCCATGACTATTTTGTCATGGGGACAATTTGTGATAGTACGTGTCATTATCACACCTTTGTAGATGAAGAATAAAGTGTAGAGAAGTTAAATAAATCACTGAAAGCCATGAGCCAAATAAGTAGTCTTATCTCATTAGGCTAGTGGCTACCAAGGCCGCCACTCAACTGTGGCTGCATTATAGGCCATCCCGAATTTCAGTGACTAAAACTACACTCGTGTTATTTCCCATGATTCCATAAGTTCATTGGGAACTGCTTTTACTGGGCTCGCCTGGGTCATTCATGCGACTGCACTCAGCTGAGCTGGGGTGCTCTAAGATGCCCCCTCACCTGGAGCAGGTCCCAGCAGGAATGGCAGAACAGTTAAGCTGACTGAGCCTCTCCGTCCACGTGGTCGTTCATTCCCGATTCTTCGGAGAGGCTGAGCTCAGGGTTCCAGCAGGCAAAGGCAGAAACCCCAAAGCATCTTCAGGCTTAGCCTAGGAAGGTGAGCAATGTCACATCTGAAACACCCTGTTGATAGAAGCCAGGTACAACCCAGCCCAGGATTAGCACATGGGGGAAAAAATTCAAACCCTCAAGGGAAGAGAAGAAAAGGTCCTGCTGCAAAGGGTGTGTTCACAGGGACACGATTCACTGGGCGTAGTTCTTTTAACTGTCCAGCAAACCACTCTGCAGCATGTCAATATCATTTCCCTTGTATGGACTTGTTGTGAAACTCACACCTCACAGGTGACACTGTTAAAAGGTGTGGGCTCACTGAACAACATCAAAGATCATTAAGGTGTTGTTTTTGCCTGGATGGAGCACCTTTAATGCCTCCACAGTTACTGGCCTAAGTCGTATGTTTTGCTTCATTAATCAGACTCTTTCTTAGAGTTGGAAGGAGGCTACGTTGTTAGGTGACTAAATATTGCTGGATTCCCAACACTCTGTCCAGCTCACTGCTTGAAGCACTGAGTGGTGGGTTCATGTGTCCCCATTTGGGCCAAGGCAGGAAGTTTTGTTCTCTGAATCATCTCGTCCTACTCCTCCCGTCTACAGTGACCATCATTGGGAGAGGGACAAAGCAGTTAGGGCTCACATAATTGACCGTGAGTGGCAGGTATCTCGGTATTGACAAGATGTGCAGTGGGGTGGATCCGAGGACCGGAGCCGAGCTGGCTGACTTGAACCCCACAGTAACTGCTTGGCAGCTTTGGGAGATCTTCTCCCAGCAGCCTGCATCCGAGGGATAGGTTTGAGAGAAGAGACTTAAGGGAATGGAAGGCAGAAAATGAAAAGACACAACTGAGAAATCAACATAAGCTGCTGTCGAACTGGTCAGGGAAATCAAGAGAACACAGGACACCGGGGGTACCTTACCTGCCCTCGTCCCCCACCCGACCACATACAACTGCCATTCACACCCTGGCCCTGGCCCTCTCGGGGAGACACAAGAAGACAGAGGGTGGGAAGGAACCTATGTTCAATTTCCTCCTGCCTCCTGTCCCACTCTCACCAGCAGCCTAAGCACATCGACTAGACAGGGGTGGGAACCAAGAATTACTGCCATCACCATGGAAATGTGCTGTCATCCCCATGGAAGAGTGCAAGAGTACTTTGGGAACCAGAAGACGAAATTAGCGTCAGAGGAAACGTGGCCAATCAGAGCCCATCACCAACCATCCCCGTCTTTTGGGAAAAGCCTTTTTCCTCCCAGCTCTTCTTCCATCTGTTCATACAGGGGCGCCCACCTGTCACCTGTGTTATTCTTCCAGTGGTGCCCTTCCCATGTCTGGGTGGGATGGGGAATGTGTCCCTCTCCCGGCTGCCCCGGGATGTCCATTTCTCACCGCAACTCAAACACGTGGTCTGTGACACACACCATCTTTACCACCGAGCAGGAGGGAGCTGGATCCTGATGACCTGCACGTTTGTCTACTGTGTCTCGGGAGGAAGAAGACAAAAACGTCCTGATTCTGGTGCCCAGGCAGAACTGGACGTGAGGACAGACAGGCAGTGGTTTCCCTTCACCTCGCTGAGGAACCAGAATCTGAAGCCCAGGGTCCTCATTCCCGTGTCCTCATGAATGGGGAGGGAGGGGACTCTTACCTCCATCTCTGTCAAGACCTCCTTACTTCACCTGTTTGTGTAGTGGCCTCTTCCTCCCCGACCTGACAGCCAGTGCCTTGAAAGCAGGGCCCTGCTGTGCGTCAGCTTTCCATCGGTGTCCTGGCCACAATTCCTGCACATCACAGGCATGGATCCAATTGCTGTGGATGAATAGGGGCACCCAAGGGACACGATACCCCTAGCGTGTTGCTCACAGCTGAACACTAGGCTCTGATGCTCCTTAGAAATGGGGTCAGCCTGGGTGGGGGTTTTAGCGTGCACTCCGGCACAGGGGCCACCCATCCCCCTAAGTAACACCTCCCGAATTCACACCCAAAGTATAAATAAAGCCCATAGGGTGTATCAGGACCTGCAAATACGCTACAGCCTCTGGGGAAAGTGATTCTTAAATGCACAAAGGGAAGGACTTCAAAAATGCCCAGAAGGTAGCTTCCCCCACAGTCCTAAGAGTCACTAAGTAACATCTCTTGTAGAGAAATGACCCGTTTCTCACAGCAGAAAAGAACACAAAATAACGCAAACCCATGAGTTTGGTGGCGGAAAACTGTGTCCATGCTACTTGCTGAGGCCATGAAGTATCTGTGGGTGTGGAAAGGGAAGCTGTGCATGCAGATCTGATATGCTCACACCTCCACCCTTTCACCCTTAGGAGCAACTGCCCTTCACCTGCTGTCAGAGCCAAGTTCATGCCAACAACTCTGCTTCCTGATTCTCTGATGCTGCTTCCGGTGAAAACTGCCTGCAGGGAGCAGCGAAACCAGAACCCACAGAACTCACTGAGACGGGCCACATCCCTATTAACCCAGCAGAGATACACAGCCATCAGACGAGTTTTTCAAAGCCCTTTTGGCTATGACCGACAAATATTTTAGGAAACCCAATTATCTACAGAGGCCCTTGGAGATTCCAAGGTGTATCTGTTAGGGCTGCACAGACCCCTGCAAGTCTCCCAGCCCACAAGGCTGTCCACCTACATCGTTTTGGAAATCTGGAGTTTAAAAGTGCCGCCGTGTCCTGACTGATGTCCCAAGAAGACTCAGCAGCAGGAAAGCCTCCATCCAGCCTTTGCATGTCCCTCTTCCTGCTGAGCCTCATTTCTCCGGAGCCAGGAAGCACTGTGGATAAGAGCTGGGACCCTGGAGACAGTTGTCGTCGGTCAGAGTGCCTGTGCTGCACCTTTCCAGCTGGGTGACCTGAGCAGATGGTTTAACCCTGGGAAAGGCTTAGTGCTCTGGAAGGATGGGAGCAGGGAGGTGGGTATGGCTAGTGACATGAGCAGGCAACATGGAGCCCATCCCTTTTGTGGAGTAGAGTCAGGTGTGGAGGTAGCTGTTTGGAGATGAGCAGCAAAGCTGCACAAACACCAGTGCTATGAAATTCCCTGCGTGTGGTGTTTGGAAACTTACCTGGGTTGGGAACAGGATATTATCCCCCATTCCCAACACAGATGTCAAATGTAGTACCTGCTTCCCAGACACAAACGGCTGCTGTCCCACAGACGCTCTCTGGGGTCCTGTGCTGTCATCTTCTCTTTTCCTGTTAGTGTCTCTCTCTTTCTCCCTCTCTCTCTCTCACACACCCTCCCTCCTTCCTCCAACATCCCCTCCCTCCCTCCTCTACCTACACTACACACACACACACACACAGCCCTGCCTCCCCTCCCTTCATTTCTTCACACAGTATGTAAAGAAAAGACAATTAAAACACTCACACAGTGATAACTACTCACCAGCTGTGTCCTGGGCACTAGGTTCCATCCCGCTCCCATGGAGACAACTGAGCTCTATAGTCTGCTTTCAGTATGTCCGTGGCCATCAGAATTTGTTCAAAAACCTGGTCAAGCAAACCCCGCCACCCTCCCTCTTCCACTCTACCCAGAAGGTTGTCACCTCGCCTACCCTGAGTACAACTGGAAAGAAAGAATAATACTTCTTTTCTCGTCCCCAGGACAGGTATACCTTGCCTGATGATTTTCACAATACAATCCTATTTTCACAATAGGATTGCCCACTGAAATGTGGTTTCCCTATGTCTTCATCCCTTTGGAATTAAGTCTTCTCAAAAGAGAAAAGACACGGGGATAAGGGTGGGAGATGAGGGTAAAGGCGATTGAATATATGGTGATGGAAGGAGAACTGACTCCGGGTGGTGAACACACAATGTGGCATACAGATGATATATCACAGAATTATACACCTGAAACCTATGTAATGTAAACCATTGTCACCCCAATAAACTTTAATTTAAAAAAAAAGAGAAAAGACCTGGGTTTTACCCTCCCCTCTGCCTGGGTTTTACCCTCCCCGCTACCCTCCTTCCCTCCACCCCTGCCTGTGTGAGCACCCCGTCTCTGCTGCAGGTTTACACACAGCTGTTCAGGCCTGAAAGGGAATGTGGACCCTCAGACTCCCGCACCACAGCCCTCTGTGCCCCACAACTCCCAGCTCCTCTCCAAGAGACAGCCACTTCCGGATCCAAATAATAATCTGTGAATATGCAGGAACTAGGAGACAGAAGGGGAAATTCAGGTGTTAGATCATCTCATAGACACAGAAAATAGCCCATCTTATTAATCATAAATGGTCAATAAGAGCGATGTGTCTACACTGGATAGTGCGCCCAGGGGCAATCATATACCAAACCTCTTAATATCCACAAGGAACTGGAGTGTTCCCTTATGTAGCACAGCTCTCAGGGTGTCTTGAAGCCAAGGAACCCCTTCCTTCCCTCGTATGCCAAATTTTCCAGAGGGCCTGTTCTTTGGGGTTCGATTTATTAAGATTACCTTTACAGACATTTTTATTCCAAAGTACCCATCTCCTTTCCTAGATTACAAAACAAGATAACTGGTTAATATGTAAAAGAAGAGGAGGAAGTGCTGAGGACATGGTTCCCAGGACGTACAGGAGGCTTGCTGTAGGAGCCTCTGCAATGCAGCCTGTGTCCCCCCAAGGGGCTGTTCTGAGAGGGACAGCAAGGTCCACAAACAGCCACTGCCACGTCAACCCTGAGAGGGCATGTTAAGGTACCCCCATTTCCCCCACATGCCAATTATTTTCTTCCCCTACCTCTGTGTCCTCCGTCGCGGAGAGTCACTGCTCACCTCTGACCATGTCCTCCCTTTTGGCTCTCCTTCTTGAACCTCAGGCTTTTCTACCTTCCTTGGAGATTGCATCACAAAAGACAGAGAGCTGATGGAATGTTGGTGGGGGGATGGGAAGCTGAAAAGCTCAATTGGCAAAGCTGTTGCTCGATGCTGGGTATATAAATGCACAAATTCATTCTAAATTCTTCGTTGCTCTTAGGGGTAGTCAACATAAGTAAGGTAGAACAAGAATATTCGTTAGGACCCCAAATATTGTGGAAAACATAATTGGTTAATATGAAATGAGTGACTGGCTGGGAATGGGTAGTTGCTGAAAGGACTCTAAGATTATAAAGATGTTTTCTTTTAAGAAGAATGGAAAGGGAAGATGTGTGGGTAAATACGAATACAAATTGTTTAAAATGACTATGACTGTAATGTCATGAAAGATTTATGTTACATACAGAAGTAAATTATGGGTCAAAAATGGAACAAAGAATGGGAAGAAATAAATGACGATAAACTTTTTTAAGGCCCTTTCCACAAGTGGTAAACGTATTAGCACATGTTAGACTGTAATAAGTCACTGTTCCATATTTTACACACTAGGGAAACCATAAAAGATTAACATAAGATCATGAAAATTTAAAGCAAAAAGAGCAAAAAATGGAATAATGAAAAAAAAGTTTCTTATTCCTGAAGCAGGCAAAATAGAAGGAATCAATTGACAAATGTCAAGTGGGACAAATAAGAAACATACCAAGTAGATAGGCTTAAACCTAATTATCCTAGAATCACATTAAAGGAAACTAACATGAACATTCCAATTAAAAGAAAAAAATTTTAGGCTGATTAAAATAAGAACAGTCAACTATATACGGAATATGAGGCATTTACTTTAAATAGGATGATACAAGTAGATTGGAAGAAATACGGTGGAAAACATCTTTATCTTCAATGTTTTCTTTTTACTGAGATATTATTTACAAACATATAAATGTGCAATTTGATACTTTGTTAAATTTTTCTTAAATTTATTGGGGAGACATTGGTTAACAAAATTATATAGGTTTCAATTGTTCAATTCTATAATATATTAATATCATCAATATATTGCATTGTGTGTTCACCACCCAGAGTCAGTTCTCCTTCCATCACCATATATTTGATTCTTTTTATCCTCATCTATCACCCCCCTTCTCCTTACCCTCTAGTAACAACTACACTGTTGTCTGTGTCTATGAGTTTTCGTTTGTTTGTCTTGTTTGTTTGTTGCTTTCAGTTTTATATCCTACATGAGTGACATCTTATGGTTCTCAGCTTTTTCTGTATGATTTATTTCACTTAGCAAGATAATCTCAAGATCCATCCATGTTGTCACAAATGGCACTGTTTCATCTTTTCTTATGGCAGAATAGTATTCCATTGTGTATATGTACCACAACTTCTTTATCCATTCATCTATCGAAGGACACTTTGGTTGGTTCCATGCCTTGGCCACCGTAAATAAAGCTGCAATGAACATCGGAGCACATACATCTTTACGGATAAATGTTTTCAGATTTTTGGGGTAGATACCCAGGAGAGGGATTGCTGGGTTCTATGGTAATTCTATTTTAATGTTCGGAGGAGCCTCCAGACCATTTTCTATAATAGCTGTACCAATTTACATTACCATCAGCAGTATGTAAAGGTTCCTTTTTCTCCACAGCCTCTCCAACACTTATTATTTGTCTTGTTGATGATACCCATCTAATTGGTGTGAGGTGATATCTCATTGTGTTTTTTATTTGCTAATTCAGTGTTCACATTGACTTTATAGAACATAACTGCTCCATGTTATAAAATTTGACTGAATGTTAAATATTTTCCCTCAGTCTCTGGCTAAGGTTTATTTTTTTAACAGTATATTTTGATGGGAAGAATTTTTTAATTTTGATGAAATCCAATTCATCAGATTTCTTTCACAGTCCTTTTGTTATCCTTTATAAGGAAAATTTTGCCTCCCTCCGGTTCCAAAGTTATTTTTCAGTTTTCTTCAAAAGCTGTATGAATTCTAGATTTTATATTTATGTCCATGATCCAAATTGAAAAATGGGGCAAGTCTGTGAATTAAAGGTGGTGGTTCATTTTACCATTCAGATGTCCACTTGTCCCAGTATGATCTGTTGAAAGGCTTTCCACTCCACATTTAATTTCACTGGCACTTATCTCACAACCAAATAACTACCTTAGTTTGGGTCTATATACAGAGTACTTATTCTGTTTCATTGGTTTATTTGTTTATATTCATGCTAATAATAATGAAATGTCTGTGACAAAAGTCAATCTCCATTCTTTAAAACCTCTTCAGAAATTAGAAATGGATGTATATTCCTTATTTCCTGTTTCCTTAAAATTGTAATTATATATATGTACGCACACACGTGCCCCTTATTTAATAGAGAACCTCTAGAGAGGCTTTCCCATAAGGCAGTGATGTCCACCACATTTACTGTGATTTAACATTGTTCTGGAAGTGTTAGCCAATGCAATCAGACAAGAGAAAAACAGAAGCATAAGAGTTGGAAAGAAGAAATGTATTTATTATGAGATGACAAAATGATATATCTAGAAAATTAATGACAAAATAACTGAATTATAAAATAGTTTTGTGTGGTAGGAGTCTACAAAATTAACATGCAAAAATCAATAACCATTATGTTCACAACTTATAAGCGATTAGAAGATAATGAACAGAAAATTCCATTTATAGTAGCAACAATAAAATACCTAAGATTAAAATTAATACACTGTTTCCCCAAAATAAGACCTAGCCGGGCAATCAGCTCTAATGCGTTTTTTTGGAGCAAAAATTAATATAAGACCCGGTATTATATTATATTTTATATTATAGTATTATATCATATCATATCATATCATATGTTATATTATAGACCTGGTCTTATAGTAAAATAAGACCGACTCTTATATTAATTTTTGCTCCAAAAGACGCATTAGAGCTGACGGTCCGGCTAGGTCTTATTTTTGGAAACACAGTAAGAAAATTTGAAACCATACATAATGAAGGCTATAAAACACTCTTGAAAGAAACAAAATTAGGTTTGAACAAATCTAAAAACATCACTTATTTCTTGGTGAGGATGTCTCACTATCATCACAATGTCAGTTCTACCTAAATTAATTTAAAAATATAATCCAATCCTAATGAAAACATGAATAAACTTCTTTAAGGAGCTAGAGAAATTGATGTTGAAGTTTATGTGAAAAATAAATGTGCACACATAGCTATAAAACACTAAATAAAGGGCTATGACGGGGCATAGCCCTACCAGATATTAAAACCTAATACGAAGCCTGTATAGTTAAAAGAGTGTGATACCAGCATATGAGTAGACAAACACAAAAAGGAATAGAATGAAAAGTCCAGAAATAGACCCAACTACATATAGAAATTTAGTATACAGTAAAGACAGTATCTTTAATCACTTTGTCGAAAATACATGTAAACAAATGATGTTGAAAGGATTGAAAGCCATTTGGAAAAAATAATAAAATTATACTTTTATTCCTCCCATTGGATACAGGAACACATTTTAACTGAATAAGCTATATTGTTGGGATGGTATTTTTCCTGCGGGCACCATTAGGAGCTCCATCCCCCTCCTCCTCCGATACTAATACGGGCACCACAATTAGAGGCCTACCAGTCAAAACAATGTTGAGCGATCACAGCTGCTAGGGACGGACCTCCCCAGCACCCTGGACAGATTTCCCCCCCAACCCGGAGGCCTAACCCTATAAAACAAAGCGCCCAACCCCGGCGAGTGCTCAGTCTTTGGGAACAATCCCGCTGAGCCCACCGGCATAATAAAGCTGTGTTCTCCCTGATCTCTGCATGCCGCTTGAGTTTCTCGGTCCTCGCCACTTTTCTGCAACAATATAAATAAGAAAAAAAATTACTGTGCAATGAACAGAATAAAATCTGACAGACAAGAGCAAATATACCAATAATTATAGTAAATGTAAAAACAACTAAGCTATGTTACAGGCACAGATTGTCAGACTAGACAAGAGACTGTACTTGACAAGAATGCATTTTAAATAAAAACTACAATTTGAATGTCAAGTGTAGAAAATTTGATTCTGTTCATTTTCCACAATGAAGTCTTACTCATTTCAGATACCCAGTTCAAATATTTTTTATTCCACAGAGCCTTCTTTGAGTTGCCTTAGCTGAGCTGATTTTTATCCTCTGCTCCTTAGTCTTTTATACATTCCTCTATTGTAGTTTTTTTCTCCCTTTGTCTGTCCCCCATACCAGATAATGAGCTCACTGAAAGCAGGATGTTTGCCTGATTGGTATTTGTACCTTCATCGTCTCTCTCTTTCACTGGCTTGACACACAGTAGGTACTTAATAGATATTTGTTGAAAGAGCTGTATGTGCTTTCAGGGTCAGGAAGAAGAGCCTACATCTTATCTCTTCTATATGCCCTTTGTAGTGTCTTCCTTCGTGTTCTCTGTATGGGAGAAACATTTCACTGGCTGGCTGGGAGAAGATAATTGTGTTTGCTCTATTTCAATTACATCTCGTTGTTACAAAATAGATGTAACATAAATGGAGTTGTCTCTCTTCTGAAAATGGGTGACATAACAGTGTTTACATTCCATTAAGCTTTATAAAATCGTGTCCAATGTGACAAGCAAGAACAGCTCACAGTGGAACCATCAGAACTGTTTGAATTGTCTTTTTTGTGTGATTGCCGCATTTTGATTATAAAATCATAGGAGACAAGATACTTTAGGATCACTGAAATGTGGTCCCACTGTGCAAATGTGTGTGGTTAAAAGATTGGCATCTTTCCATTTGTGTATAATTTTGAAATTAAAAATCTTCCATCTATATCCCTTTCAAAATAGTTTTCTACAAAATGTAAAATGCTTTTCTTCAAGAGAAATTTGCATTCGTTTTCTGCTAGGGTTCAGCTCTCTTGTGCTAGGCTCAGTGTGGTTTGCATAAGTATGTGTAGACTACTCTTCATGCTACTAATATGGAAAAAATGTACCATTTTCTCAACGCTCTATCCTGATTTAACTAGAGATTCAAAGGACCGCTAAATTTTTACTTATTAGGAGTTGAAGAAATAGTTTACTACCTGTAAAAGTTATCCTGAGCATGAATGAACACCAATAGATCATTTATATCCTATCCCTTGGCCTAGAGGTTAATCTGTTAGTTAAAGTATGAGCACCCCAACACAATACAGTCCACATAAGATACTAGATGGTTCAGCTCTTAAAACAGAAAGACTGATATTCATGTGCATAGCACAGAATTGCCGCAGCCATGATCGATATATTCTAAAGGTCCTATGTGATCTATTCCTACTTCCCCACTTGTTCTCCATGCCTACTTAAATTTGGCCCTTTCCCATTATTTCTCAAGTGTCACTAGTCTACCACAAAATCATAAATTATCTTTAATAAACAGCTCTACCTCAAGAAAAGATATATTCTAAAAACCATTCTCAATTAAAATTCGCCCATTTTCCAGGTATTTGAATGTGTGGTCACATCCAGAAACTTTACCAAAAGAATAATATCTTCACTTAACAGATTGCCTGGTACTGACACGTGTACTTTTGGACATGCCAGTCCAATGCTGTGTCACCTCTAAAAAAAGTTATATCCGTATCTGCAAAGTGCCTATAGTGGTCAACATGAAAATAGATCTGACTGCACTTAAGATTTAGCTGGTTAATTATACAGTACCTTTTTAAAAAAAAATTTTTAATTGGGGAATACTGGGGAACAGTGTGTTTTTCCAGGACCCATCAGCTCCAGGTCAAGTCATTTTCAATCTAGTTGTGGAGGGTGCAGCTCACTGGCCCATGTGGGAATCAAACTGGCAACCTGGGTGTTATGAGCACTGCGCTCTAATCAGCTGAACCAACCAGTCACCCTATACTGTATCTTTTTGAAGAAATATAGCTACAAATAGAAGGTTCCTCTGGTGCTGTGATGTTGGCAGTATCATCAAAACCAGACATTTTTGACCAAAATGCACCAAAGTTCCATAAAGCTTTCTGAAATGCAACCGAAGCCATAATAATTTCATAGCTTTGTGAAACACCACAGAGTGATTCTGAAACAGGGCCCGGTTGGAATGTAAACGTCCCCGTCTCACCTTTCCTTGATCTATCTATAGCTAAGGATAGATCATCCCCCTGTGGCTTGAACTTGGAATGTCCCCTGTCGCACCCAGTTCCATGTTTTAGAAAATTACCCTGAAATTTAGGATTAATACCCTTAGGCTTATTGATCACCATCTCTAGGGTCTAGCATTCTTTCTGCTACTCCCTTCATTGTCCCTGGGTTGGTGATGTCACCAGAGAGCTGCGTTGCCAGAGGGAAGGCTCCATGTAGACCCTCCCCGCAACCCTCACATAACCTCTGAAGAACATCTAGATTTTTCCTTAAAAACCCCAAGCTGGTCTGAGAATGTGAAGGAAGTTTTTGGAGGTGCTAACCCGCTGCCTTCTCAGACCACCGGTGCTCTAATAATAAACGCTTATTCTAGGACCCAACTCCTGCATTGGTCTGTTGGCTGAGCAGTGCAGGCAGCACGAGACCCAGATTCCATTGGCCTCCTCTTTCAATTCTATCCCTATTTCATGTCCCTAAGAATGACTTGAAGATTTTGGTAAAATGCAGCGTCCGTGGCCTTCTACTATCCCAGAAAATTTTTATGTTTCACAACCTCCCTGGGTATCCACATGTAGGAGGTACTAGAACACACTTTGACAAAAATCATGTCTCCAAGAGGTCAGTCCCATCAAAAATCACAACCAAGTCTAAACTATACTCAAAATCTGGCAGCTATTTGAATTTCTTGCTTTATATAACCTCAGAACTTACCTTGTAATTACCTATGAAAGAAGCTCACAGAGGTCTCATTGAGAGGGCTGTTGGAATCACAATTAAGAGTCTGGCAGAGGCTCATCTTTTTCAGACTAAGCCAAAGAGTTACAAAATGTATTTCATGGTACACAGGAAAGGATCCAATGGCCAAATACTTTTGGGAAATAGACCCAAATCCATTATTGTTCCCACAAAGGGAAATCAATTGTTTCTCCACTGGGCAGAATTCATTTGCATGTCTGTGCATAAGAGCCATTTGCACAGCTATCAGTTATCTGCAAAGTATTACCTGCTCTTTTTTCCTCTAGAGAGTAGTTTCTAGATACAACAAAGGCTTTAAGAAGTTACTCAGTAAAGATATCTGTTTAGTTCTAACCCAGGATCCTCCATGCTTATTTGATCTCATAATCATTTTTTCCCACAAAAATCTACTGTGATCCAATTGAACTGGTGTTCCTTGTATAATATGCAGGACTCAATCACTCATTAGCCTTCACATAGAATCACATAATCCAAGATTTGAAAAGGCTTTGAAAGAGTTCTTAAAGGTACTCTGACCACATACCAATATCTTACATGTATTTCCAAGGTACTTTTGTTAGGTAGAAGTTAGAAAATGTAGAAGGAGGAGGATTGGCTGGGGGTCCATAGTTCCCACAGAAAAAGCTCAGAACTAGCTTTGATTAACGGGCTCCAGCCATGAATCTGTTTTTACAACCACAAATGATGAGAGGTGCTCTGGAGCAAGATAAGGATCTGAGTCAACAGACCTCCACCCATCTTAACAGGCCAAACCCTCCCATGGAAGAGCATGCACTACTTTTTCCCCAAAATCAATATGTAACTCCATCACCCCACCCAGCAAACTATAAGTCCTCAAGACAAAGGCTCTCTTGCTCTATCGCCCTCGAGCTCCTGCTCTCTGTTTCTGTTTCTTTCTCCCTCTCCCTCTCCCTCTCCCTCTCCCTCTCCCTCTCCCTCCCCCTCCCCTCCCCTCCCCTCCCCCTCCCCCTCCCCCTCCCCTTCACCCTCCCCCTCTCCCATCAGCTTGCTGACCTTTGATTCTTCACCGTGTTGCAAGAAGAACCAAGGCTCCTGTAGCACTTGTAAATTCATCTCTTTGGATCTTCACAATAACCAGTGGAAAGCTTGTTGTTGTTTTTTTGTTGTTGTTATTTGGTTTTCTTTTTTTTAACGTTTTATAGGAGAGTCTTTAACAGAGACAATCTGTTGGAAGGTGGGAGACACTGAGTAGGAAATTTGACTAAAATGATGTTTGCCATAAAGTCACCTTTTTCACGTTAGCCAACCCGTCCCAATCTCCATCGGTACTCTCAGACACTCCCAAATAAACATAGAATGTAAGTGAAAGCAGCCTCTTATAAAGATTTCTTCCCTAACCTTCAGTCACTCATCAGGGTTGCCATAGATAGAAACCTTACGACTTGTGTATAGGTTTAATATGATTGAAAATCCACTTGTTTATGACTAAAGTGAAGTTGTTTTCATCCACTTGTTTATGACAAAGACAAGAAAAAAAGAAGTTGCATTGATCTAAGTATGAAATAAATTGTGTCCAGATGTCATCGTCCTACTGCTCTTGTCCTTGATAAGCAACTCAGCAACCCAGCTGCTGAGTAAGAACATGTGGGGTAGCAGTTATGGCAAGGGGACATTTAGATGGTCGATAATGAGTTTGTGAGGACTATCAGAGAATTCTGGATTGAGAAAGGCTAACCTATAAGCTTGAAAGGCCCTTGGGGGCAATAGCTCCTAACTCCTGCCCTGCTAAGGGCCACTCTCTTAGCAGCAGAAGCAGCAAAAAGCCTAGCAGCAGGCCTCAAGAAGGAAGTCAGCCTGCTTGCAAATGCCAGCGTCTTTGTTCCCTAGCAATGTTCTCTAGTAACAGGGGACTTTTACTTTGCGCTGGCAACTGGAAATCAGCTCTGGTTAGTCGTCATCTCTCCCGAGTGCCTCCTCAGAGAAAAAGTCATGCCTCATATTAAATTTGGATTTTATTCCTTCATCTCCCCTTGCCTGAATCACTAGTGTGATTAATCTGTCATTTGTTTGGAGTATATTATTTCTTTATTTGGCTTCTTAAGAGATATGATCCTATTTGCGATTGGGTTGTGAAAGTAATATAATTCCCACAGTAAACCTGTGCTACCATGTTTCCCCGAAAATAAGACCTAGCCGAACCATTAGCTTTAATGCATCCTTTGGAGCAAAAATTAATATAAAACCCCGCATTATATTACATTTATTATAAGACTGGATCTTATAGTAAAATAAGACCGGGTCTTATATTAACTTTTGCTCCAAAAGACACATTAGAGCTGATGGTCCAGCTAGGTCTTATTTTCGGGGAAACATGGTAAATAAATGGCCGGCAAAGACAGAATTGGTCTCTGAGCATAACTTTTGTGGCTTCCCCAAAACAAAACAAAACATGACCCAGTAGTATAATACCTTCTGGACTTTTGAAGCTTTCTTAAATTATTTGATTCAGTCTTCCTAAATAAGATACTCAAAAGTTAGTTCATAAGACAAGTTAGTGCTACTTCTAAGTATTTTTCTTTGAAGATATGGATACAGAGGTTAGTCTATTCTTTATTTTGATCTAAAGAGACAAACAAAAGTCCTACCTATCTGTTCAGTGGAGCTGGTCGTGAAGTAATTACATGACCATTCCAGAGGTCATGTGGCCTGTTCTGATACTGTGAACCTAAAAATAAAAAGGCCAAAGTGAGAGAAAACAAGCCTTTATTTGAGATCCAAAAGAATAGCTATTCAGGAAACACTGATTCAGGCAGAAACCCAAAGTGTTCCTCTTAGGAAGTAAAGGCAAGGGGTATTTATGAGAAAGGGAATAACTGTATGAATAGAAGGAAGGAATTTCTATGGCTCTTAATAAGCTAAGGAAGGAATTTCTAACATAGTGAGATAACATAGTGATGCTAATTGTAAAGAATGTCTTTAATTTTCAGTCTGGTAGTTATAATGTCTGCTTTCCTGTTAGCTTTGCAAACAGTTGTTTGAAATACAATGCTCTTTTAGGCTCAGTCCGTAGGTTATTTTGACCAGTTTATGCATTCCAGAGGTTTGAGGAGTAACAGGAACAAGGCAATTCCTCTGGGATGACAGCTCCCAACTCCATTTTGAAGTGGCTGCGTTTATTTTATTTTGCACAAGACATACATGTTTGGTTTGGTTCCCCTATTTGTTCAGTTACTAAAATTTATGGGCAAGTTACCATTTACTATTTGTAATTATTGTCATGGCTGCTCACTCGCAGGTTGTAAAAGAATTCATGAGGCAGGCAGAAATACAGAAGGAAGATTTATTAAAGTAAGAGGAGGGTTGGCTGGGCAGTCTACTGGAGACTACTGCCTCTAGTCTTTGTTTCCTCTGAAGTTTCATATTTTCTAACCAGGATGTAAATTGCTTTGTCCTGTAGTGGAATCTTCTATTGTGTTCAGCTTTGTCTTTTGGGGTGGAGGAAGCTGTGTTTAAACTTGTTATCGCATCCTTTGCATATGTTATGTAGATTTAACTTAGAGCCAGGAGTGGATCCCATACAGACGCAAAACCTTTCCCAAGTCACAGGGCCAGCACTGGGCGGAAGTAAACAGAATCATTGAAACTGGTCTGCACAGTAAATGTATAGTAAACAGAGTCATTAAGGTTTGGCAGGAGAGGAGAGAGAGAAAAAAAAGCTTTCAAAATGTCCCAAACTATAATAAATTACACTTGTTAAATCAAATTATACCAGAGTTCCAAATCTCAAAATAGAAGATATAGTATCACCGTTACAACCCCCAGCCCTTGTTTTATCAATTATGCCTATTTTGAAAGGTACAAAACTTGCTTGCTAACAGATAACTCTAGGTCTCCATGGCCTGAGACAAATGATCTGCTTCGTGGGATCATTGTAAATTATCAAACTTAAATCACTTTGTTGAAAGTAAACTGACATCTTACGATGCTTAACCGTAGAGCTGAGAGGACTATGGGTGGAGCTGGGTTCCTTGTTAACTCTCTAGTCTTGACTTCCTGTTGAACTCTATGGTAACCACCAGGAGGAGGGATGCGAATAAAGGAAGAAACCATGTTTGGGCTCAGGTCGTTTTCTTTCCACGTGGGTGGCCTGGGGGGGGGGGGCAAGATTGGCCAAGGAGTCTACATGCACTCTTTGTTCCCTCCCTCCCCAAAAGAAACCGTTTTTCTTTTGGTGGATTATCTGGAGAATTACTTGGCCAGTTGACAACTTTTACTGAAATATCTGTTTAACTGTCTCCTTGAATTGAAATAAACAGGAGCTAGTTGGTTCTAAGCTGGGAGCTTTTGAAAATGTGTGGAAGTTCTTTTCGGTTTTCAAAATGTGTGAGAATTATCAACTGGTATTTAACAGTAGGGTCGGAAAAGCTGTAAGCCACAAATATGCCAATAGTGATCCATTTGAGAAATAGTGGACTGGAAAACTATACAGACTCTTTTAATCTATAATTTCCGAATTACATAATGGTGAGATTTCATTTTTTTTCTTTTGGGGGAAACTGAAAATTAGTTTTAAGGAATGTTTTATAATCTCATAAAATGTCTCATTATTCTATCGTGTCTAAAAATATAAACAGTTTATATATTCAGTGATTACAAATATCAAACAAAAAGAATGGAAACTTTTTTGTCTTGTGTTTGACAGGTTAAGTAATGGATGAATAGAGAGCTCAGATCCTAGATGCAGGGACAGACTTAACGAACTTGAAAAGATTGTTAAAACGTGGCTTCTTCAAATATATGGTGATGGAAGGAGAACTGACTCTGGGTGGTGAACACACAATGGGATTTATAGACGATGTAATACAGAATTGTACACCTGAAATCTATGTAAATTTACTAACAATTGTCACCCCAATAAAAAAAAAAAAAACGTGGCTTCTTGTTGTTGTTGTTGTTGTTAAGGTAAAATCATGACTCTCACACAAATATAAAAAGGAACACAGTTCAGTGATTCTCAGTAATTAATTATTTAAGGCACCAGTAAGATGCATTGTAATCAACCAGCCAAATGAGAGTGTGTGCCCTTCCGTGCTCAGCAAGTCAATGAGAATTGACACCTGGCTTTGTAGTGAAGAAAAATTGACTATTTTATTGAAAATAGTGCCACCCAGGAGAACAGGAAAGCTATTGCTCAAAAGCCCAAATTTCTGGATGGCTTACAGACAAGAGGTTTTATAGTGTGAAAACCATAAATAATCATGAGTAAGGGGTTTGAAGTCCTGAGCCTGGCTGATTGGTCTTTGATTAGGTAAGCAGTTAATTTTCATCTTCTGGTCATCTGCTTCGCTTCCCTCTTGGCATTGCTTTGTTTGGTTTGCATGAGATTGTGGTGGGGTGGTCGTTCTGCTTTGTGAGCTAAAAATTTTGTTAACAGTGCGTGTAAATAGGTTCTCTGTCTGCAGGAGTGGAAGCGATACATCTTGTGACCCTTATTTATTATATGCTATTATTATTTCTGCTGTCTTGGTTACTTGTTTTTTCCAGCAGTCGAACAGGTCGTGGCCTGAGCAATTTCTATAGTAGCTAACAGGGTGCTAGCAACTTCCTTCCTGTGGCTGTTACTCTAAACTAGCTCACAAACCTCTTTTGTATCAAAGATACTTTGTGAGGATGTTAATTCTTGGGCTTCATAATGACCAATTCAAAAAATTCAAAGTGCCACCCCTATGTAAGTCAATCAGGAACGCTTAAATCAACTTATAAAAAAATCCTTTTTTTGTTTTGTCCCCACAAAGGGAAATTGATTGTTCACCCCCTGCTAGAATTCATTTGCGTGTCTATGGACAGGAGCCATTTGCCTGGCTATCAAGTTATCTACAAGACACAGAATTGTCAAAAGCTTAAAGGCAAATCCCAAAAAATCAGAAAATCCAGATTTAGGAAACATCTAGATTTCCATTGTAGACACAGAACATTTTTTGATTCATTCCAAAGTTTTTCACAATCTTTCTTAACAGTGCCACCTATTTGATCTTAATTAAAAAGAAAGAGGTTATTCTTAGTCCAAAAATTAGGCAGCTTTCTGTATGTTTGTCCTGATTATTTAGTTAAGTACAGCAGTAGTGCTAACTTAACACATAGTCTTCCGTGATTTGGCTTTGCAAATCTGGAGCATATAGGTATTGAAAAATAATTAAGGCCACAAAATTAACTTCTGTCTGGACATTTTCCTAATTAATCTCAGATTGGACTTTAAAACAGCTCTGGGGTTTCTAAGTCTCTATCTTTTGTTATCCCAAGTCTAGGGAACAAGAAACATTCTTCACCAGCTTGTACCTATACTTTGAATGGATTTGAGTGAATTTCTCATTTTTCAAGGTCTTCAACATGTGTTAAGATTCCTGGCCAAACAGAAAGGACTCTTCAAACCTGTTCAATCTGGCATCCTGAAAGCCAGGTAACAGGCCAGTTTTTCTAGGAGGGTTTTCTCAACATTGGTTTCAAATGTAAAGCCAGCCTATGTTCATGAAAAGCACTTTGTCCTACCTGAATTAAAGAGCATTGTTCTCTTACGTATCTGTCACTTCAGGCAATGCCTGGTATAGCTAGCCTCCGCCCTAAGATTATATGGATATAACTAACTCCTAGGCAAAATTACATCGTTAGACTGTCCAGTATGACACAAGGCCCCCAGGCAAACAAAATCAGATGTTTCTAAAACATTCCAAGGGCCTCGAGTTTATCTCCCAGATGCCAAGGGTAAAGGCCAGACAATGTCTCTGGACAAGTTCAAATTCTTTCCCATACACACAGGTACATACAAAACTGTATTTTTCTATTACCTTTGCTTCAAAATACAGTCTCAACTATTTATATAAAAGGTATTCTTTCACTAATGTACCAAAATGCTATTTCACAGAGAAACCTAGGGGGTAATAATGGAGAACTGTGTTATAGAAACATTTTAGCCAATCACCAAAGCTCATGACACACAGCACTATTTTTTTATAGCCACACATACCTTTTTACCTCTTATTTTTTTATAGCCACACATACCTGCATACCTCTTAAGTTGCAAAAATCAACACATTAACATGATCCACATTTTAAACTCTATAGCATATAAATATAAAAGGCAAAAGCATATAAGCTTAAAATTATGCTTAGTAATCAGTGTTTTGTAACCACATGTGGATTTCATTTCTTTAGCATGCACATTGCTTTAATCCAAACTAGCTTTGTTTAGCCTGATAGAACTATGACTCACTTGCATTCTTTCCCCAGATCGTCCTGCCTGTACCTATACTGTCTGTCCACTCCTTTTCATCATTAAACCTTTAAGACATTGGGTTCGGGTCAACACCAAGTTCATTTAAGAATAAAGCTTCAGGTCTATCGTGACCAAGATACAATAATCAAGCCTCTAGAATAAGGTTTTAGTGAAACACCTTGGCCTAAGTTATGTTTGTGCTCGGGACTCATGAAGGCAGAACAGCCCCACGGACCACATCCCCTGGGATCCAGACCAAACAAAGCCATGACTGACACCAGGACCTGGAGCCATGATCAATGGCTCCCTGCCTTAGCCCCGACCAATCAGAAGAGCCCACCACCCCAGCTCCCATAGTAACCATGATTAATGATTTTCTCCTTAGATAATGTAGCCTTAGAGGCCATCGAGGAGCCAGGTTTTTGAGAGCAGTAGCTCACCTGTGTCTCCGGGCTTGGTGCCAACTCCTTAAATAAATCTTCACTTTCATTGCTGCAAACTCCTGCTCCTATTTTCTTTTGGCTTGGACGCATGCAGGCAAGCAGACCCCTTGAGTCTGCGGTAACAGTTTCAATATTCTCATTACTTAGAAATTAATGTAGGTATTCAACAATACTCATATTTTTACTCAATTTAACAATGGTTCAAGGTTTTCACTTACCTACCCATCTTGACAGTTATCCTCAAGCTGACATACTGATATATGACTACTACAAAACATAATTAGTGTTGAAATAAAGTCTATCAAAATAATGATTCAATATTATTGGGAACACAGGTTGCAGTTTTCATAATCTTAATTATTGAGGAGTGGTATTAGCTTACTTGATCAAAAAACAAATCTGAGTGGAATATAATATGCTTGTGTAATATAGTTAATGCTGATAAGTCAGAGAAGACATGGATGTTTTATTTCAAATTATTAAACTACTCTTGTTTACCAAACTTTTGCTTTCATGATATGAAATTGGATTCCCAAAAGGTTTCTCAGTGAGTTCCTAAGAATAAGTTAGTTTCTAAGAATAATTCTTTTTAAGTATAGCATATTTAATGCATTAGAAGTTCAATTTGTATATTTTCCGGGGATTTTATGTATATTTGATTTTCTATGTGCTTATTTACCTACATAAAACAATGAGAACAGATCTCTTTTAATCTAAGAAGAGACTTTATAGTCTAATTTTTCAGTTCTCTCTGGAGATAAGGACATTTCACACTCAACACAATGAGAAGTAATAGCCTTTCTGAATGAAAGGCACATAATCATACAGAGACAGAAAGAGCTTGCTGTTAAAATTTACCAACCTTAGCTCAACATCAAGAAACATAAGAGATTTAGAAACACAGTAAACTCGCCAGTCCAGATGCCAAAGAGGCCTATTCCTTCCTAGTGGGTACAAAATACCTAATTGATTTGGTCTCAAAGTAGACAAACAAAAGCTAACAGGCCATATTTTTTGTAGTCTTTCACCCACCAGAGACAAGAACTTTATCATCCATTAATCCACGTACAGAGATCACCAAATGGTCGGACCATAAAACCAAATTCCCAGTCATTGCTGCCACCAAAGAGGAATAACTAATCAGCCATGATAGAAACAAAAACAAAATGTTAAATCATTGGGGGCGCGGGGGGCAGGGGAGACTAAAGAAACAGGGAGTCAACAAAGTTACATTGACACTCAGGATTCACCTCTGGGAGTCAAGAAAATGCATAACAAAGTTTAAGCTATCAATAAGGTATACTTCTTCAGCAACACAATCCATTTGGAATGTCGATGGAGGGTCTTCAAAACTGGTAAAGGATATTGAAATATAAAAGTTGAAATCATGACTCTCACATGAATATAAAGAGAAAATGTTGCGGTCAAATATATGGTGATGGAAGGAGAACTGACTCTGGGTGGTGAACACACAATGTGAGATATAGATGATGTAATACAGAATTGTACACTTAAAATCTATGTAACTTTACTAACAATTGTCTCCCCAATAAACTTTAATTTAAAAAAAAGAAGATGTTTCAGATTTTTCATTTAATTACTTAATTAGCAAAGGAACCAGTAATATGTTACAGCTGGCTCAAGGGAGAATTCTAAGTACCATGCTTACACAGATCAATCAGGAGTGCTGAGATGGAATTTACAAGTACCGTGTTTCCCTGAAAATAAGACCTAGCCGGACCATCAATTCTAATGCGTCTTTTGGAGCAAAACTTAATATAAGACCCGGTCTTATGTTACTATAAGACCGGGTCTTTAATATAAAATATAATGATATGATATGATATGATATGATATAATATAATATAATATAATATAATATGATATAATATAATATAATATAATGTAATATAAGATAATACCAGGTCTTATTTTACTATAAGACCCGGTCTTATGTAATATAAGACCGGGTCTTATATTAATTTTTGCTCCAAAAGGCGCATTAGAGCTGATTGCCCGGCTAGGTCTTATTTTAGGGGAAACGCGGTAGATACAAGACTGGTTTTAGCTTCTGGATGGGGAGGGAAGTAAATTGATTGTTCCCCAAGTAGTAATGAGGTCTTCAGACAGTTCTTTGCATTTCTATCAGTTATCTACAACACACAGAGTTGTAAATAGCTCAAAAGATGATGGAGAGGCAAACCTCATAGAATCAAAATTAGATAATGCTTACTTTCCCTGAATATGCCTTTTTGGTCCATTTCAAAGTCTTTCACAAATTTTCCTGATAAGATGCAGATATAGTTCTGCATCTTGAGATCGCATTTCCCCACAAAACGAAGCTCGTTAGACACGTATAAACAGATTTTATATTTCTTATTAGGTGAACTCTTCAAAGAGTGAACCTGGTGCTCATTTTGAACTTGTGGCCGTTATTTTCTTTCCATTGTGACCGAGTCACAAATAGAATCAAGGCACCAGGGCAATTATTCGCCTACTCATTCCCATGTATTTATCTGAAGCCAGCTAGGTAGAATAAACCCCGTGATCAACTGCAGACTGTTCTAAATACCACTGAGCTGTAACACTTTAGATGTAAAAAGGGTAACGTAATGTTATGTGTATTTTACCACAGTAAAAAAGAAGGAATAAGAAAAGCCGGTCAGAAAAATGGACCCTATTCATAAAAATAATAACAAGATTTAAACTTGTATAATCTACCTATATGAGAACATTTGTATATGATTTGTGATTTAGAAAGAAAAAAAAATTCTATTTGTGGATTAAATGGGAGGAAAGGACTTCTAAAAGAGGAAAATTGCCTCAGGAAGGACTGTTTTTTTAACTGTGTAGAATACTATTGAGGGTTTTTGTAAAAGGAATATAGAAACGTTTTCATATATTTAGCAATATGGATGCCATTGGTAACTTTGACAGTAGCTTTTTTAGTGTAGAATCATAAACCAGATTGAAATGACTCAAAGGGAAATTGTGACTTCAAAAAAATCCCTCTATGCTTTTTTTAAATCAATGTTTTCTTCAAGTAACTCAAATAACTTTTGTTATTAAATATACATACATGAATACATATGTATATATAACTTAACATATAATTAATGTGCATTCTATTATATATTTATTTACAAAAATAATGCTTGTGTGAGGGAGGAATAAACTTTCCTCTACCCTCAAGGTTTTTCTGGCTGGTCTAATACTCAAGTAGACATGAGACAGATTAGCAAGATAAAATAACCAATTGAATACATACATACATACATATGGGAATCCCGTGTGCACGACAGTCACAGATCCCCACAAGCAAGAGAGGTTCAGAGACAGAAAGGGAACATGGGGATATAAGACATCCTGAGCGAGGGATGACGTAAGTGCCTTGAGGGCCTCAACGAAGCAAGATGGTACGAAGAGCAGATGCTTAGTTAACAGAAGTTTGTATTGCCCCATAGATAGGCCAGAACAGGTTATCTCTGATAATCGCTTATTATGGGCAAGTTCTTCCAGGTAGTTATGGGAGGGACAGAAATTTTTCTTGAGCCTATAGCTAAAGTTGCTTTTAGCTCAAAACAGTCTGCATACCACAGAGGCGCATCTTAGGGTGACTTATTCTTAACCCCCACACATGCATTAGGTTACTCTGCAATGATGCAGACACTTTTAGGAAGTTAGTGAGTGTGAAAATTTTTACAGCATTTTAAATATTATACTTTAACATTTTTTATATTTAAAAGAAACTTGAAAGTTTCTTGTACTACTTTACTAACTTGCAGGCTTTCTACGCCCCCACTCCCACGTTTTCATAGATTTTGTTTATTATTTCAACTAGTGAAAAATTATGTTGGTCTAAAAAATTAGTTATGAATATAAAATAATGTATTATCACTGTATTTTTAAAAAATAAGTGAGAAATAGGAGAAGAAAATCAACCACCTGAAATCACATCACCTAGAGAAAATCAATATAAAATTCTTAACATAAGCTAAGGTCTGTCTAGCCAAGACTCTAGGAGTTGCTTATCAGAAACAGTATAGTTGCCAAAAGAAATTTTAAAAGAACTCCACGTTGGCATTCATCTCCTTGACAAACATAGAGTATTTGCTCCAGACACTATAGCGACATTTCTCAGGGTTGTCTTTCCTCCATCCCATCTCTCTCTTAGAAACTGCTTCATTATTTCTCGTTCACCAAACACAGACTCTCTCTGATAACCAATCAGCTTTCTTGTTCATACTAGCTCCTCCTTTTCGGGTCTTAAAGAAGTAGATTAATTTAGGTCATCTGGGTTCTTTTCTAGTTTTTTTTCTATTCATGATACTGCTTCATTAAAATCTCATGAGTCAGTTTGGCAAATACAGACCCATACTTACAGAGTTGGGGAGGGAAAGAGCTGACCTAGCAGAAGCAAAATTTGCTTGGGGGAAGAGAGTGAATAGTGACAAGTTAATGTCTTTCCCCCATCAAATATTCAGGCTTGTCAATCTTTATTACACCTGTGAGGAAATGCATACACTTTAATTAGGCTATCAAGACTCTCTAATACTAATTCAAGCCTACCATCATCCACTTCTACAGAGTAAATCAAATTCCTCTTGGATACTTATGAAAGTATTTCCATACTCTGCTGAAATACTAGTCTCTTCTTGCAAATCTATCTCACTGTTTTTTTTTTTAATTAAAGTTTATTGGGGTGACAATTGTTAGTGAAATTACATAGATTTCAGGTGTACAATTCTGTATTACATCGTCTATAAATCCCATTGTGTGTTCGCCACCCAGAGTCAGTTCTCCTTCCATCACCATATATTTGATCCCCCTTACCCTCATCTATCACTCTCCCACCCCCCTTACCCTCTGGTAACCACTAAACTATTGTCTGTGTCTATGAGTTTTTGTTTCTTCGTTTGTTTGTCTTGCTCTTTTGTTGTTTTCAGTTTTATATACCACATATCAGTGAAATCATAGGGTTCTCGACTTTCTGTTTGAATGGTGAACTTCCAGATGGGCAGCTAAGCCACAGTCCCCGCCACCCATCCCCACATACACACGTCTACCTAGGTCTGTGACTCAAGTAAAGTGGGGAATATGCTGAACTTTTCAATTATTTCCTTATAGGTACAATTGTCCACTAAATGGCTCTTACCTCTAACACTAAAGGACACTTATCCCTCCCACTAGCCCCAGACAATCACTTATCTGCTTTCTGTCTCTATGGTTTTACCTAGTTCGGATATTCTGTATAAATGGAATCATGCAACATGTGACATATTGTATGTGGCTTCTTTCACTTAGCATAATATTTTCAAGGGTCAATTTATGTTATAGCAGATATCAGTACTTTATTTTTTTGTAGCCAAATACTATTCCATTGTATGAGTGTACCACATTTTATCCTTTAATCAGTTAATGGACATTTGGATTGTTTCTACTGTGGGGGTGTTGTGAGCAGGGCTAGTGTGAAAATTATTTGAACAGCTGTTTTCAATTCTTTGAGATCTACACTGAGGAGTGGAATTGCTGGGTTATATTCTATTTAACTTTTGAGGAACCACCAAACTGTATCCCATAGCAGCTACACCATTTTACATTCTCTACCAGCAGCATATGAGGGCTCCAATTTCTCCACATCCTCTCCATTGCTTGTTATTTTCATTTTTATAAATTATAGCCCACCTACTAGATGTGAAGTAATATTTCAATATAGTTTTGACTTGCATTTCTGTACTAATTAATGATGTTGAGCATCTTTTTATTTGCTTGTTGGCCATTTGTATATCTTCCTTGGATAAATATTTGTTCAAGCCCTTAGCCCATTTTTATTGGGTCATTTATCTTCTTGTTGATCAATTGTAAGAGATTTTTATATATCCTGGATACTAGAGTCTTATCAGATAGCTATGTTATCTTTTATTCTTTTGCTAGTGTCATTTGATATCCCAAATTTTTCAAATTTTGATGAAGCTCAAATTATCTCTTTTTTTCCTTATGTTGCTTGTGCATTTGTTGTCATATTTAAGAAAGCATTGCCAAAGCCAAGGTCTTTTTTTAAGGTGTCCCTTACACTTCTCCAGGCTTGTAGCATTCTCCCCAGCCTATTACTAACCACATGCTTACTTCTAAATTTTATGATTTTAGTTCTTATAGCTACATCTTTGGTTTATTTTAAGTTAAATTTTGTAAATAGTGTGAAATGAAGTCCACTGTCATACTTTTGCATGTGGATTATCTACTCATCCCAATAACATTTACTGAAGAGACTGTTCCTTTCCCATTGAATGATCTTGGCAGCCTGGTCAAAAATCACTTGACCATATACACGTGGGTTTATTTCTAAAATCTGGATTCTAATCCATTCATTTATATGTCTCTCTTTATGCCATTAACACACTGTTTTGATTACTGGAGCCTTGTACCAACTTTTGGAATTGGGAAGTGTGAGTCCTACCGATTTTGTTCTTTTATTTGAAGACTGTTTGTCTGTTCAGGCCTCAGAAGGAACCACCCTGCCAACACTTGACCTTAGACTTCTAACCTCCACCTTGGAGCAAAGATTACAGTTGGGACAAACTACAGACATGCTAAAAACCTGGGATGAAAAGCTGGAGAGAGAGTTACTTAGGTGAATAAGGACTTTGAAAAACACCTTTATTTATGGGGAAATTTAGAAAGCCACATCTATGCCTATATTATAATATTTATAATTTAATCTGTTAATGCGGTCAGTTACATTGCTTGGTTTCCTAGTGTTGAACCAGCCTTGAGTGCCTACCTGAAATAAATACTGTTTACTAGTAGTGTAGAATTCTTTTTAAATATAGTTCAATTGGATTTGCTAATAAATTGTTGAGGAATTTTATATCTATGTGCATAAAATTGTCAAAGAAGTTAAATGAAGTTAAAGGTAAATAGATATATCATGCTCATTGATAGGAAGGCTCATTATTTCAAAGATCTCACTTCTTTCCATATTAACCTATAGATAGATAGCAATTTCGATCAAAATTCCCAGCATGCTATTAGAAACATTGACAACAGATTCTAAAATTTAAATTGAATTGTTAGGGACCTGGAAGAGCCTAAATAATCTTGAAAAAGAACAAAAAATTTGGAAGACGTATAACAACTTGGAGTAGCTCTAACAAAAGATGTAAAAGGCCTCTAAAATTAAACTATTAAACATTATTGAGAAAAATTACAGATCACCTAAATAAAACAAAGAACATTTCATATTCATAGACTGAAAGTCTTAATATCATAAAATATAATTTCATTGATAATCAATTTATAGATTCCACACAATCCCAGTCAAAAGCCCAATAGTTTATTTTTGTGGAAATTGACAAGCTGACTCAAATTTTTATGGCATTTCAAAGGGCCAAATACAAGCAAGGAGATTTTGAAGTGGAAGAACCAAGTTAGAAGATTTATTATAAAGACTTATAAGTCATAGTAATTAAGACTGTGTAATATTAGTGAAAGGCTAGACAAATTGACAAATGGAAGAGAATAGTCAGAAGCAAATCTATAATATAGGCATAGATGTGGCTTTCCTTATATGTTTACTTTATTTTTGAGTAAAGGAAACTCCTTTGCAATGAGGAGAGTTGAACATAGGCACACTTTTTGACATTGAACCCCATTCCTAGATATATACCCAATATGAATGTGAAATATTTTCACAAAATATGTATTTCATAAAAGTTTACAAATAGTAGAATGGATAATTATATGGTATAGTCACACAGTAGTAAACTATACAACAATTAGAATGAACAGTCTGCAATGAAATGCAACAACATGAGTAAGTCTCACCAGCATAATGTGTAGTGAAATGCCAGACACAAAACAACATATACTTTATGACTCCATTTATATCAAGATCGAACACTGGCAAACCTTTTCTATGGTGTTAGAAATTATGAGAGTGGTTACTTCTGGGGAAAGTATTATGTATGAGAGATTATAATAGATTCTCCTGGGAGGTTGGTAATGTTCTATTTCTTGATCTGAGGACTAGTTGTTTAAGTTTGTTCGGTTTTGAAAATAATTTGAGCTGTACACTTGTGACATGAGTGCTTTTATGCATGTATATTATATTTATATGGGAAGGAAAAAACAAAAACTTGATATATAAAAAAATAACTTGAGTAAGTTAGGCTCTACGTTCTCTTAAAATGAGTTTCCAAGATACACATCTCATTGATACTACTTTTCTATGGAAGTAGCTGAAGAAAGTGTTTATCAGCAGGGTCATGATGGAATACATAAAATTACTTTTGAGACAGCTGTAATACATACATAAATTGAATAAAGGTGCTGATATATTATTCCATAGAATAGTGTTCATCATAAAGTGTAAACTTCAAGCCATCGACCTCTAATTATAAGTGGTGCAACTTCCTGGAAATTTTATATCAAATCCATCACTCACCCTACAAAAGATAATTTTTCTGAGTTGCTCTGGCTCAATATTTAATATCTCATCCATTCTATCAGAAATATCATTCAAGTTGTGATTTGGCCGTGTGTGTGTGTGCACGCATGTGTGTATGTGCAATGGATATATTTTTCAGTTCAGTGTTGATACACATTTAGACATATTTAAAGTTTATACAGAGATGAAACGTAATAATAGGACAGAGATTGCTATGCAGACACCTGCAATGCTGTCACTCTCTAGGGAAAATTAGGTCCATTTATTTTGTAGTTCTCTTGGTTACTCACTCTCTGCATTCTAATTGCTCTGTTGCCCATTATTGTGCGTTGAAAACACTCATGCTGAGAGAGCCTGAGCTCAAAACCTGATAGCAATGTATAAGATACACTCCATGATACATCAAATTAAGAATCAACTGTTGCAACAAACTCATTTTTCTTTATTTTCCCCATTCTGTCCTAGAATAGGGATATTTGAGGAATTTCACTAAGCCCTATCTTTCAGGCAGAAAAGTAGTATTATGTTGGTTGCCAAAAAAATTAAAATAAAAAATAAAATAAATGCTGCCTGGAAGTCAAGAAGTATTATTTCCTTGGTGATAATTATGTCTCTTATAGTTTTAAGCTGCTATAATTCTAGGTTGTTTGAACAACAAAATCAATTGTGAATTGTCCCCCATTCAGTTGTGTTTACTGAAATAGAGGAAAAGATTATGTGGACACATATATCTGGGAAATAAAGTTCAAAGACATGTACGCATGGTTTTTTAGAGGAGAGCTTCCATGTAAATGTTAATGTACATTATCAGTTTCCAACAGAAGAACAGACTTTGAAATTTCTCCAAATGGCTTGACCAGAGAAATGTTTCCTGAGAAACTGATATTTCCAGGAATGTAGTAGTTTGGCAGATTCTAAACTGGATGAGATCCTCTGCCCCTTCTCACAGTGAGTATCTGTTATTTCTATAGATTCTACTTAAACACTACCACTCATATTTGCCCCTCCTTTCTAATCTTCCTACATTGCCAGTACTCTTATTGAGGTCAGATGCCATTTTGCCAGGACAACTGCCAGGGCTTTCTAATGCAGAGAACCATCCGATGTCCTCAGGGAGCAGTGGTTGTGTAGAGCACAATTCTGAGTGGTAAAGCCACATGTTGCCCCTACAAGACCATTCTCCTGTGCACCCAGTTCTCATCTCCAGGAAACCTGCCTCTTTTTTATAGCACTGTATTTCCAGCTATTAATAGACTTCCCAGTACACATGATAGGTGTAAGAAATTTCAGTTGATAGCTTCTTATGGAATAACAGGTACATCCAATTAGCTTTGCCTTCATTGTAGGATTTCTCAGAACTTTGACTATGCCGATACGCAGAGAAAATATCCAAAAAGGACATAGAATGTGTATTCTGGCCAAAATTGGGGGCATGAAAAAGTTTTGTTTTGTTTTTTATATAAAATGTATTAGCATACATTAGGTGACACTTCTCAATATTGTTTCTCTCTAACTATTGTCCAGGGATAAACTCTGTCTTCTAAATTCTAGTAGTCTCAGTTCCAAAGTGAGATGCTAGGATTTTCATTGTTACAAAGACAAGAGCAAAAAAGATGGGGAAAAGTCAATGGTACTTACGTATTAATACTCTTCAAAATCAGAGCTCCTTGTCTTCAGTGACACTGTGGAAAATGCACTGTATAATTTGATGGAATAAACAAATGATGAAATTAACTTTAAATGGTATTTAAACCTGGGGGGGAAAATTAGCCATGGGTATTTACAGGGACAGCTTCTTATAATAAAGAATATTCAGAGAAGGATGGAAGACAATATTTTGGGGTTTTTCTAAAATTGAGATTAAGTTTGTCTTAGGGTACTATGCAAAAATGAAGATATTTCTGTTTAATTGGATTTATAAAATTCTAATTGCTTTTCTTATGGGATACACAATGTGCTTCTTAATAGGATTTTTGTCAACATCAAAATATTACCGTATAGTTAGTGAATTGAAGAAATAAACTCTGTATTTAACAAGGGTGTTAATTCTGATTAGCAGTTGATACGTAGGGAAAGATTGCTAGAAGTCTTTAATCAACTTGTACTCCCCTAACACTCCACATTTTCTTAAACTAATCATTTATAATTCCAGAGATGACTAAAATATTTATCACTCGTCTCAGAAAGTCATAGTTAAGCTAGTATCACTTTATAATCATATCCACATGAGACCAGCACAATAAACAACCCTTATATCACTCTTTTCTAGCTTAATATTTGGCTCTCAGATGGGATGCATGTTGGTTAAAATATAGTCTGTGGATCCAGACTGATGGAGTTTGAACCCACTTATTAGCTCTGTGACCTTGGGCAGACTGCCTAACTGCTTTGTGCCTCCGTTTCCCTGTTATAAGATAGGGGTACTTCCTCAGAACCCTTATTGGGTTTCAATGAGTTAATACTTGTAAAACACATGGCAGGTGCTATATAAATGTGTGATATATGAAACAAAGGAAAATTTTAAAACAGAAATAAAGGAACAAGAGTCAAATATGTCTGGGGAGGCACATTGCTCACTTTATGAATAATACAGTAGCTCCACCTTATCCGTGGGGGATACGTTCTAAGACCCCCAGTGGATTTCTGAAACCATGAATAGTACTGAAACCTATATATACTATGTATTTTCCTATGTATACATACCTATGCTAAAGTTATTGATCAATTGAGCAAGTAAGAGATTAACAGTAATAACTAATAATAAAATAGAACAATTATAACAATGTACTGTAATAAAAGTTATGTGAATGGGGTGCCTCTCTCTCTCTCTCTTTCTCTCTCTCTCTCTCTCTCTCTGACGCTGAACAAAGGGATAATTCATGTTCCAGGCGGGACAGCATTGAAATTTCATCATGCTACTCAGAATGTCATTCAATTTAAAATTTATGAACTGTTTATTTCTGGAGTTTTCCACTTAATATTTTTGGACCATGGTTGACCACAGGTAACTGAAACCGCGGGTACCTCAAACTGTGGGAAGCAAAACCGCAGATATGGGGGTGGGGCAATACTATAATAATGTTTAAGTCTTCTACAGAGTTAGATAACACTGCTCTGTTTTCACACCACATTACAAATTCAAAGATGGAAGCACAGATTAGTTCACATACAGTGAAGCAGAGAAAAGGCAGTGACTCTGGGTGCCCCTGGGACTTGGAGCCAAACCAGGGAGAAAAGCTATCTGGTTTGATGGGAGCAGTAGAAGAATGTGGAGCCCTAACATGGTGTATGCTTCTGTCATACCGGCAGCACTCCTTAAAGAAAGCTTCAGACTAAACATGTGGACTATGTACAAGCATAGTTTTGACGCAGGTACATTTCCTGACATCTTCTTAGAGGCCTTCAATGCAGGGCAATGATTTACGAGTTAGGACTAGGATGGATGGCAGAATATTTACCTCAGACTGGTGAGCAGAAATGATTAGAAATCGTAAACCCGAGGCATATGAAATTCAAAGCGGCCGTCATTTTCTTACTTTCAGGTCATATAGGAGTTGGGAAAATACCTCATAGTTGAATGGCCATTGTTTCTTAGCAAAGCTTGCATTGCAGTCTTTTGATTCAAACTTTGGATATCAAATTGAGAGAAACTAATTTTTGAGGTTGCAAGACTTGCCCACTTCAATTAGAGAACTTTCCATCTCCAGTGCTTTGTAGCTCCCCAGCCCCATTCAGCTACTCTCAGTTCAAGTTTGTCGGATCCCACTTAATGTTGAATTCTTCATGGGAATGTTTGATCTTTTTTCAGAGTAATCCTCACTGCTTTTTATCAATTCCCTATCATACAGACATTAGCCTTTAGTTAAAGTAGCAGATGAATGTCTGTTCTCTCCCTTTTTATAATAATGCTATGAGAATCCAAGGAAATGATATATCCAAGCTTGCCATTCATAGCTTTAACAACCATACTCCCTCCCCCTGCCACCAGAATTTTGAGTGCATTCAAATTCTGTTCTCTTGAATTTTCATTACCTGGAAAAATCATCTGGGATTTAGAGCAAAGCAGGCTTCTCTTTTTTCGAAATTCTAATTTTCAAAGACTATAAGTAGCTTTCCACAAAATTATTTCTTATTCTAGAGAAACAGGAGTAAGTGTTAAAGCAGGAAATTATCAGTGGGTAGGTAAAGTAATATAGTGTCTGGATTGATAACTTAAATGGACTAAAAGTAATTAATATTAGTGAGTCCCGAAAAGAAAGAAATTCAATGATTATAAAAACAAATTTTATTTGAGCCTTATGTTGAAAGGACTTTAGATTTAATTGGAGGAGCCATGCTGAACTTGCTCATGAATCTATAGAGAGATATGCTTTGGTTGTTTTTCCTTTGGTTCTGCAGTATTAGTGGTTTTTATGACTCTAAGATCCTGTATAGATTTATGAATTTAGCCCTGAGAAACCCGATAATAACCTGTAGATCCTCTTTTTAAAAATGCTTTGCCTTTACCCTTATTGATGTGGCATGTGGGAATTGTGTAATTTTTAAATTGCCTGCTGTCTAGATGATTAGCATACACTTAGTATCAAGTGATATGCTTAACATCAAAATGTCAGGTGAAGCTGGATTCAATATTTGATGCCCACAAATGGGTTCTATAATGTTCCAGTTATCTATTTCTGCATAGCAAACTGTCTGGGTTTTTCTCTTATTGTTAGTTTTCCTTCCTAAAGTATCAACTCCCTGTGTGAAAGACAATACTCCTGACTCACCTCTATATCAACAGTGTCTCTTAAAATGCCTAGTACCATGTGACACTAAACAATGGCTGCTGCAATCCATTTATTCATGTATACATTCATTCGTCTACACATTCATCAAGAGAACATATCTAGTAAGTGGCAGTGTTAGGACCCAACACATATCTTCTTATTCTGTGTTAATGTTATTTCCATTATACCATTATTTCATATCTCACAGTTCAATAAGATATCACATTTCCTAAAGCACTTAAATATCCGCCATTATCTCACTTAATTATCACAAATGCTCTGGTAAATTGTCAATATTGTTCTCATTTTACAGATGTGGCTCAGAGAGGTTAAGTATATTGCCTAAAATAACAAAGTTAGTGAGTAGCTACTGATGCAGCTCAGTCAGATTTCTCAAACCATCTGTGTGTTTTTCTCTACTTAACCATACTCTGTAAATTAGTTGATTAGCTCTTTGTATTGGTTTAAAGTGAATAAAATGAATAAAACAGCTTCTAAGATGTTAATTTGAACAACTTTTGGGATTGTGGAATTTTTTTTTCCCTCCCATTGTACAAGAAGTGAAATGAGGCATCCTCCTTGAAAGATGAACATATTGGAACCCATTCATTTTTAAATGACCTTCATTAGGCATTGAACTTCAAGTTGGCAGTGAGATGTCATGTGAAAGTCACAGACTCAATGATGGAGTGTGTAATTAACGTAGACTCCCTTTAGGAATATTTAACAGTTAGCTTGTTGTTTGACCATTTTAAGGTGTACATGTCTCCTGTAATTTGTACTATGCATAGCTTATCAAATACTATTATTTAAGTCAAAGGCTTGAGTCTAACAACCCTCTTCACTTTGCTCCTCAAACATCTGCTAAAGGACATCTTTATTTTACCGTGAGATTGTTTAATCCCAACTGGTTGGTTTGAGTAGTGATTTTATGAGAGCTAGCCTAGGGAATAGGTTGGTTATATTTTATGGAGTCCTGTACTCTACATAATCATCTGCATACATCTTCAGAATGAGGGATGGTGGTAGAAATGCTGAACGATGACCTGTGCCTGCTGCTTTTCAAACAGAAACTTAGGTCAACACTAAATATGCAGATATGCAAATCAACTTGGTGGAAAACCGATGTTATTAAAAACATTCTAAGAGATAATCTTCATTTCTCCATAATTGTTTCTGACCTGATTCTTTTTTCTTGCTTAAAATAAGAAGCCTTAAGGGGGGAGGAGGGAGGAGACGAGGGTAAAGGGGATCAAATATATGGTGATGGAAGGAGAACCGACTCTGGGTGGTGAACACACACAATGGGATTTATAGATGATGTATTACAGAATTGTACACCTGAAATCTATGTAACTTTACTAACAATTGTCACCCCAATAAACTTTAATTAAAATAAATAAATAAATAAATAAATAAATAAATAAATAAGAAGCCTGTTCGATATAGTATATTGGACACCCACTTCGACTCACCTTCCAAAGGCAGTTTTCCATTCTTAAGGCATAATTATCTATAGACAACTAGCTACAGGTGGTGAAATAATAGACACAGTTCATTACACATGAAATTAGCCAACTGTTGCCTTTTGGGGTTAGTTTATGGATCAACTGACCACTTAAACCTTGTTTAGTGAGTTCAAGCTGATTACATATAACAGTTATTTGAGGATCGAATTTCTCTACATGTAGTTCATTTGGAACTGACCATTGTATGTGATTAATAGAATGGCTATGAAAGCTCATTTATTATAAAGGTGTCTTGTAAGCCTGCCTAGAACATCAAGGGAAGGAATGCAAGAGGCTCGCAGTAGATTTGACATATGTGGAAGGCATCATGCAGATGTCATTCAGATCTGTGCCGATAGGCAGGAAGGTTTAGGAAGGTAAAGAGTTAGTCAGGAAACATGTACCAAGTGCCTACTCTATGCCAGGCACCATTCTTGGCAGTGGGGATACAAAGAGAGACAAGATACAATCTTTGCTTTCAAGTAACTTGCAATCCACATTTGTATATAATATGCCAAGCATTATGGTGGTGATAGTCATAAAACCAAAGTGCTATAGTTCTGATGAAAATGATAAATTATTTTAAATAAATCTACATACTCCCTCTCTACCCTCAGTTTAAGCTACCATAATTACATATCTGGATTTCTGTATGGCCAGCCACTTTAGCCCCACCCCCACCCCCATCATCCCCATCTAAATGAGCTCACCGGTCTAACCCTCAGTCACTTATTTATTTTTCTTCATGGGTCTTATCACTACCCAACTTTATGTTATGTATTTATTTATTTTTTTATGAAGTGTCTCCACAGTAGACTGTAAGTTTCCTGAGGGCAGGATCATTACGTATGTTCATTCCTCTATGAGTTTCTAGAACAGTGTGTTTTATAGATTAGACATTCAATATTTTTAAATACCTTATAGACTGGGTCATCGTGGAGGGTTTCAGGAATAAAATGATACTTGAACTTTAGTATTTCAAGATAGTTGCCCTTGATAAGCAGTGCAGTGTTTCAGGCAATGAAAATATTTGGCCCTGAAGAATGAACTTTCATTTCATGGGACAGAGAAGATGATCGAGGGAATTGCTAGCAAGTTGAGCTCAGAGAACCTTTCGAACAAGGAAGGAATGTGTTCCAAGCTTCATTTAAAACAATACTGGCAGTAGGGCTCTGTGGCATGTCCTGGCAATGGCCGATGTAGAGATGAGGAAGTGGGCGATGTAATGATTGCACTAGTGTAAATTCAGAAAGCTTTACTAAAGAGAATGCAATATCTAGCATTCAAATGCTGTAACATATGTCTACGATTGAACTTTCTAAAGGCCTAATTGGGGGGGGGGAGCACATGGCATTTTCATAAAAACTGAACACATTGATGGACTGTGGGGTGAAATATAGGATATACATTATCGTTAACACCCCCTTCCTCCAAAATCAGAAAGCTTCAGAGGGTCTCACGTTCTCCTGTCAGTCATATTGATAAGAAAGGTAAAAACTCAATAGCGGGAAACAGGAAGTTGACCAGGTTCTTCACGTCTACCTCTGTGCAGGTTCCAGCTGCTGGTGTTTTTACAAGGTTGAGACTGGAGTTTAAAAGGAGCAAAATAGGGCTCTCTTATAGGGCTCATTGGCCTCCAACAATGTTGAGGCCTCCTGCCATCGAGGGCTCTCACTGGAAGGGAGCAACTACCCTCTATGGGCTGGTCTGTTAGGGTAGAGACTGAAAGTCATGCCGTTTGGATAAACTGCTTCTGCCACATACAGCAGTATCATGGTTGTCTCTTAACAGAAAGGACTTTGCGTGACTGAGTTGAGAGTCAAACTAGCTGCTTTCTTTTGTGGAATCCCATTTTTTCTTTAAAGAGCAACTGACTGGCAAACTATGGTTATTCAGGCTCCGGTATTTGGCAGACATTTTATCAAAAATGATATAAGTGAGCTTATAATTTCAAGGAAAATAACTGATGGCATTTCCTCCCAATGGTAAAGTTTGACAGCTTCCCAGTACGTGAAGTCTTTTCTGATGAGACTGGCGGTTATCTGAATGAATGTGATTTTTGATATTGTATGATGAAATATTTAATATTTAGAAGATCTGCATAACTCTACAAACCTTTTCCAAATGAGCCATGCGTGATATTAGAAATCACATATGCATAAAAGATCCACTCAAAGAGCAAGCTAGGCCAATGCATTTTAATGTAACCTAGAATGAAAATGTCATCCATATGGCTTTGGAGCCCACAATGCACCTAACCTTTACAAAATAATTGTTTGTTGAGTTTCTATGTAGTATCCAAGGAAAATATCCAGTTATCTGAAAAGACTACTAAAATGCCCTTTCGTTTTTGAACTAGGTATGCTCATGAAGTTAGTTGTTGTTGTTGTTGTTGTTTGTTTGTTTTTTTTACATATTTCAACCAAAACAACTTAGGACAGCAGACTGAATGCAGAAACATACAGGAAAATCCAGCATTCTTCTATTAAGTCAGGATATTAAGCCAAATATTAGGATATTTTGAAAAAATGTGAAATAATACTATTCTTCTCACTACATTTATTGTAGTTTTGGAAAATGTAATCATTTTTCATAAAATATGCCATGTCTGTTGAAATGCAATTGTTTTATTATTATTGTTTTAAAGTTAATTAATAAGTTAGCATTGAATTTCCAATATGGAAAATATTGGTAGATAAAACCAACATCAACAAAAGCTCTTTGAAGTCTTCCATAATTTTAAGAATGTAGAGGTTTAAAGAATGAATGAAATAAATTCCAGGACTACTTCAGATCATCACAGGTAGAGGGAAAAGGAAGGGAAGAGAGACAAAAAGAAAGTACTGGCTCTACTTTGGTGCCAACATTTAAGTGGTGAGCTATAGAAAAGGAGCTAGCGCAGTGCTGTGGGAAGAAGCAGTCAGAGAAACAGAACTATTAGAATGCAGTATCCATGGATGGACCTAGAATACATTATGCTGAATGAAATAAGTCAGATGGAGAAAGACAAATATCATATGATATCACTTATATGTGGAATCTAAAGAACTGAATAAATGCACAAAGTAAACAGAAATAGTCTCAGAAATATAGAGAAAAAACTGATGGTTGCTAGATCGGAGGTGGGTAGGAATGAGGGAGAAGGCAAGGGAATTAGAAAGCACAAATTGGTAATCACAAGATTGCCACGGGGATACGAAAGACAGTTTGGGGAATGCAGTCAATAACATTGTAAAGATTTTGTAGGGGGTCAGATGGTCACTTGTCTTATTAGGGAGACCACTTCAGGGACGGTGTAAATGCCTGACCACTGCGCTGTACACCTGAAGCTGGAGCTGAATAATATTGTATGTCAACTATGATTACATGTATATGTATGTAGTCACTGGATGTGGAGTACAGCATAGGGAATAGAGTCAATGGAATTGTAATAGATATATACAATGTCAGAGGGGCAATATATTGGAGGAGGAGGGTTGTCACTTTGTGGGGGAGTGAAATGTGTGGCTATTGCATTGCTTCGTGCATCTGAAACTAATATAAATAAATAAATACTAAATTAAATTTAAAAAGAATGCAATATCCAGGACCAAAGACACCTCCTCTAGGAGATCCTCCCCATATTCCTTAATCAAAACAAATCTCTCTCTTCTGTGCTAAAGTAGTACTTTGCAGGGATTGATATTTTCTTACCACTTTCTGTCTTTTGAAAAAGATATTTACTTACTTGATGTGTGACTGTGGAGAAGTTGTTTAACCTCTCTTTACCTCATTTTGATTTGTTATAAACTGGGGATAATAATAATACTTCCTTCATGAGGTTAGTGTGATACACCATTTATCAATAGTACTTACTTTAGAAGGTTATGTGAGAGAACACCTGTAAAGTAATTATAAAATCTCCTGGAAGATAATAAGCACTGGGAAAAGTACTTATTATAATTGTCATTATTTGTTTTTGAGCATGTGTATTTCTTCAATTACATGTAAATTCCTTGGGGAAGGATCAAGACCATATTTTACACATGATTCTTATAACAGTGAGAGTACAGCAAATTCCACATATTAGGTACTAAATATATTTTTAATGGAATTAGTTGAAACAGATTGAGGACAGTTACAGGTTAGAACTAAGAGAACTCACCAGATTTCTGAAGTCAAAAAAGATGAGTTTCAGGAGGAGGGTGATGGTCAACAAGTAAATTTAGACAAAGGCTGGCCTATGGGTTCAAAGGAATTGAAAGCCAGGATTGGTAATAACTATATATGTAATCTTAATACAGGATTTCACCTCAGTTTGGGGAGGGAGTTGTGGGGTTTTTTTGGTATGATTTCTTTTTCTGTTTCATTTTCCCCAGACTATTTTTTGGGGAAAAAAATATCTGCCTTTATTATTCTGGAGTTACTCTGTAGCGATTTTAACCTTGTTTGAGTTACCTTTGGAGCCTGATCAAAATGCCTCAAAAAATTACCCACTAATTGAGTTTGACAGGACTACTTTACTTTTTAATAAATCATGAAAGCCTAAAATTCATAAGGTTACCCTATTGCTGTAATTTCCTCTCTGCTAATGGTCTCACTAGGAAATTTTGCCATGGAAAACTCCCTCTCCTGTTGGTGTGCCCTACTGTTAAGAACATAATGAATAAGAGTTGCACACTCTGCAGATACATCAGTTAAAGAAGACCACAGATTTCATCATCCCACAAGATGACATGAGGTCAGACAATTAAGTTCACAAACTTATCCTAGAGAATGTGCTGCATACCTCATTGCTGAATATCACGATGGTCACCTTCGAAGTACTCCCCTGGGGAAGCTATGCACCAATGCCAGTGCCTAGTCTACCCTTCAAAGCAATTTTGGAACTCTTTTTCTGAAATGACCATCAGAGCTGTCGTCGTATTACCCTTGATGTCCTGAATGTCATCAGCATGTCTTCCTTTCAATATTTCCTTCATCTTAGGGTAAAGAAAGAAGTCACTGGAGGCCAGATCAGGTGAGCAGGGAGGGTGTTTCAATACAGTTATTTGTTTCCTGGCTAAAACCTCCCTCACAGACAGTGCTGTGTGAGCTGGTGCATTGTCATGATGCAAGAGCCATGAATTATTGGCAAAAAGTTCAGGTCATCTAACTTTTTCATGCAGCCTTTTCAGCACTTCTAAACAGTAAACTTGGTTAAGTGTCCAGTTGGTACAAATTCATGATGAATAATCCCTCTGATATCAAAAAAGGTTAGCAACATCATTGCAACAAGTTCATGAACTTAATTGTCATGCCTTGTATACTGGTATTTTGTGTGATGATATCCACCTTTAATCTTCTTGAGAACAAAATGTAGCCCTTTTCTACTGTATACTTTTTCTACTGTAAGCCATTTTCTTGTACTGAATTTTAGCCAATAGAATGTAGACAGAAATGATGCACAACACTTCCAGTGTTGGCCTGTATAAACGACACAAGTAATCTTATATTCTCTCCCTTTCTTCATTTGCTCTCTGTATTAAGATGACATCGGGGACGGAGAAGAGTGAAAATGGTAAGATAGAAAGTACCTGGCTTTCTGAAAAATCAAGTGGAAGTTGCCAGCTTGGAATCACCTTATTGGACTGTGACATGAGTCAGAGTATATATTTTGCTCTGATAGAGCACTGAGATTTTTACTTTTTTCTTTAGAGCAGCTAGCATTATTTTTCTGCACAACATAGGAAGTGACACCAAAAATGGAGCACTGACATAACAAACAACCAAAATATGTGACATAGATTATAGATTTTAGATCTCGGGCAGTAGGCTGTGAGAAAACATATAACAGACTAGACTTTGTAGAACACAGTAAGCCGTTGGAGATAGTTAATAGAACTCTGACCTGTCATACCTTAGAAGGCAAAATATAGGACCACTATTCATGTAGCTCCAGTGAAATTAGTTGAAGAGAGTCAGAGTTTAGCAGGTATTGGTCACACTTCTACTGTATTAGAACTTAAACATTTTAATAAGGCGTTATACACATTTTAATAAGGCGTTTTCAGGAAGAAATAAGCTCAGGCAAAATTGGCTAGTTTTCAAAGATGAGAATAGTTGTCGTCATATTCTTACAGTGAACGAACTGAATAAAGGGAAAAAGTACTATAGCCTCAATCCAGAGAGAGGACTTAATACCTTGTTCTTAAAGGACATGCTGGATTGTCACCTGTGCCCTTTCAGTAAGTGTCACTAGAGTGATGGGTTAACTACTCTATGGTGTTGTGGCATTACCTGATGATAATTCACTACAAAAAGTAGCTACACGATGCTTTCAGCAGATATATTTTGATGACTACACCATTGGTTTATCAATGTTGTTTGAACCCGGTATCAGTTTTACAGCTTAAAACTTATCAAAAGTTAGGATAGATTTAAAACACGGATTTCCCCTTAAAACCAGCTTTCCTTTTGGCTATATAATGGGCTAAAAAGTAATATCTCTCAGCTGACAGCCCTCCTTTTTTTCCCCAACATGATAAGTGTTCGAAATCAATGTAATTTACTGTGCTTATAAACTTTTCTTTTGGTGCCCCAAACACAATTCAGAAATCTGATCAATATCTGAGGGAAATGGCTTCAAAAAGTCTTGAAAAATGACCGCTGACTGAGTTTTTGTGAAGATTGATTCATATGCACTCTTTCCCATGAGGAGCACATCTTGCTGCCAACTGTAAACTTCTACAAGACTCATTTCAGAACTAATCTCGAGAATATCATGAGAGCTCAGAGACTGCTGGTGTGATGCAGTTACCTTTAGAAGCACGCCTTGTCTTAGCCACACAGCCACACGTACGTGGTCTGACAATTAAGTTCGCGAACTTGTTGCCACAATGTTGCTAATCTTTTTTGACATCAGAGGGATTATTCATTATACATTTGTATTAACTGGACAAACAGTTAACCAAGTTTACTATTTGGAAGTGCTGAAAAGGCTGCATTGAAAAGTTAGACAACCTGAACTTTTCACCAACAATTCATGTCTCTTGCATCACGACAATGCACCAGCTCACACGGCACTGCCTGTGAGGGAGTTTTTAGCCAGTAAACAAATAACTGTATTGGAACACCCTCCCTACTCACCTGATCTGGCCCCCAATGACTTCTTTCTTTACCTGAAGATAAAGGAAATATTGAAAGGAAGACATGCTGATGACACCTAGGACATCAAGAGTAATACGACAACAGCTCTGATGGCCATTCCAGAAAAAGAGTCCCAAAATTGCTTTGAAGGGTGGACTAGGCACTGGCATCAGTGCATAGCTTCCCAAGAGTAGTACTTCGAAGGTGACAGTAGTGATATTCAGCAAAGAGGTATGTAGCACTTTTTCTAGGATGAGTTCGCAAACTTAATTGTTAGACCTCGCAGGTAGCAAGAGAAAGCTCTGACTCAATCAGCACCACTTTCCACCAAATTATCTTCAAAGTTCCAAGCAGTCAGTTTCTTTTTATTTCTGAGCAAACAAAACGAAGGTACTGTTCAACCAAAGTATAATTGAAATAAGAGAGAATTGATAAAATATTAAACTGATAAGAACATACACTACACTTGATCTTAGCCAAAAGGCTGAGCAGTGATAAGAAATTGATCAAATAAATTGCTGGCTCCCAAAGGAAAAATCCAAGGTCTTTCGCTGCTTTCTCAGAATGCGAACGTGATGACAGACTTCCATCCATAGGTAAAGGTGTTTCCAAAGCACCTTGTTTTGCTGATTTGGACTTTACTAAAGCTGTGAAAGGTTTGCAGGGTGAGGATCATTATACAAGTTTTCGATGACTTACGAGTATGCCCAATTTCTGCCAAAACCAAAAGACAAAAATATCTGTGAACTTCAGCAGTGGGATTTCAAATTTCACATAATGTAAAACTCAGTGACCTTGAGAATCCATGGGACAGGAGCTGACCATATACATCTTCCCAAAGCCCTTCAGTTATTCCTTCTTCGTGTCTCACTTCATGTATCACGGCGAAAGGCAGGGATTTCAAAGGCTTAAATCCTGTGAGGATATTGTAATTGCTAATACTAAAGAATTCTCCTACATCAACTGTCATCGGGTTGTTGAACTCATGGCATTTATAAAAAAAAGTTTAGAGAGTTTGGCTTTATTGCTTACACATTTTTTTTATTGTAAAAATCTATGGTGGAAGTCGGAGATTTTGAGTTCAAGATCCAGTTTTGATGCCAATAATTAGACAAGTTGGCCATAGATTTTGTGGATTTGAACATTTCTCGTTCTAATAGGGTGATTTATTGTACCCAACCACCAAGTACCTAGTGGTTACAATAAAAGAAGACAATAGGGTTGAGAGTTATTTTAGTCCATCTAAACTTGATTGCAAAAGTTTCAAATCCCAACTCACCCAACTAGCTACCTGTGGTAGCATGGGTAAGTTACTTAAAATACCTTAGTTTGCCAGTATGTCAGAGTGATAATGATAAGATTTATCACATGGGTCTAGAAAAAAATAGGTAAAACCTGTATGTTTAACAGAAGTTAGCTCTAGAATTTATAGGATTCATAGAATTATGGAATTTTAGTTCAATAATTGGTATTAAAGATATCTAATATTGAGCGGCCAGATGGCTCAGCTGGTTAGAGCACAAGCTCTTAACAACAAGGTTACTGGTTCAATTCCCTCATGGGGTGGTGGGCGTGCCCCCCCCCGCAACTAAAGATTGAAGTCCTACTTGACTAGGAGCTGATGGGTCCTGGAAAAAACACGCCTTTCCCCAATATTCCCCAATAAAAATCAGAAAAAAAAAGGATATCTAATATTGTCCTTCAAAGTGAATATGACCTTACAACATCCTTAAAAATGATATTTGAATTTTTCTAGTTATAGCGAATTGGATATTTCTAGTTATATGCCTGAATTATTAGGAATGTCTTCCTTTTGGTTTACAATTCTTATCATTTTTAAGCACTTGTCCGAATCTTGTTGTGGTATAAAAATGACTGTCTTTCATATAGAAAATAATAGCTGTCACTCAACCGTGAATTTCCTATTTTCCAAGGTAATAATGACCAACTTTCAACTTTTCTTTATACTGAATGATTTTAAGATGTTTACTGTTCTGGCTTCCACTGTTTAGAAAATCCAATGTCCCAACATACATACATACATACATACATACATACATACATACATTTATTTGATAAATGCTTTTGAGCATCTTCTGTCAGAACCTATGTTTGGAACTTGGAAAAGAATATGAAATAGACATGGAGTTGGACTTAATGGAGTAGATCTTTCGCACCTCTCATTCTAGAAGCGAACAATCAAAGCAAATTTTACAAAACAAGGATGAAAACAGTTCATATCTGGACACAAACCTTTAGTTTCAAAAGCAACAAAGCATATAATCTGTATCACTTACGAAATTCTATAGATGGCTCCCTGGGTGTCAGAAACCATGATTTAAGATTTGCTGTGGGTTTTTAAACCAAAACATTTTAATGTAATGTCATTCTTGTTTGACCCTTGAATAATCCATATGAATCAAACCCAAATCAGAGTAGTGAGTGTTTCTGTTTGGCCAGTTTCTTTTAATTGTGAAAGGATTCCCACAATCCAGTTAATTAACACATCTTTCACCTCACATATTTATCTTTTTTTAGTGAGAACATTTAATTTTATTCTCTTAGCAAATTTTAATTATACAGTACAGTGTTACATCAACTCTAGTTCCATGTTTCACATCAACCTCTCTCCTGTTTCTCTCACTTGCATCCCTGGAAACCACTTTTCTACTCTCTGTTTCTGAAAGTTTGCCATTTTTTTAGATTACACATATACGTAATACTGTACAGTATTTATCTTACTCTGACTGACTTATTTCACTTACCATAATACCCTCTAGGTCCATCCATGCTGTCGCAAATGGCAGAATTTCCTTCTTTCTCATGGCTAAATAATATTCCATTGTATGTAGATACCACATCTTTATCCATTTGTCTGTCAATGGGTGTTTCCATATGTTGGCTATTGTGAAGAATGTTGTAATGAACACAGGAGTGAAATATGTCTTCAAGATCCTGTTTTCATTTCCTTTGCATATATACTCAGAAGTAGGATTGCTGGATCATATACCCTGTTTCCGTGAAAATAAGACCTAGCCGGACAATCAGCTCTAATGCGTCTTTTGGAGCAAAAATTAATATAAGACCCAGGATTATGTTATATTATACTATATTATATTGTATTGTATTGTATTGTATTGTATTGTATTGTATTGTATTATATTATATTATATTATATTATATACCTGGTCTTATAGTGGAATAAGACCAGGTCTTATATTAGTTTTTGCTCCAAAGACACATTAGAGCTGATTGTCTGGGAAACACGGTATTTTCCGGAAAACATAGTAGTAGTTTTATTTTTTATTGTTTGTAGGAACTTCTATACTGTTTTCCACAGTGGCTGCACCAATTTACATCCCTACCCAAAGTGTGAAGGGTTCCCTTTTCTCTACACTTTTGCCAACACTTGTTATCTCTTATCTTTCTCAAAATAGCCATTCTGACAGGTTTGAGGCGCTATCACACTGTGGTGTTGATTTGCATTTCTCGGATGATTAGTGACATGTACAATGGAATATGACTCTGCTGTAAAAAAGAATTGAGTTGATCTTTGGGTATGGTAAAAGATAGGGTTCCAGTTTTGTTTTTTATGTGACTGTCCAGTTTTCCCAACACCATTTATTGAAGAGACTATCCTTTCTCCATTGTATATTCTGTGTTGTAAATTAATTAACCATACATGCATGAGTTTATTTCTGGGCTGTCTACTTTGTTCCATTGATCTATGTGTCTGTTTTTATGCCAGTACCATACTGCTTTGATTACTTTAGCTTTGTAGAATAGTTTAAAATCAGGAAGCTTGATGCCCCCAGTTTTGTTCTTTCTTCTCAAGATTGCTTTGGTGATTCAGGGTCTTTTGTGGTTCATCACAAATTTTAGAATAGTTTTTTTTTTAACTTCTCTGAGAAATGCAATTGGAATTTTGATAGGGATTGCATTGAATCTAGATTACTATGAGTAGTATGGACATTTTAATATATTTGTTTAATTTTGTGGGGTGACAATGGTTAGTAAAGTTACATAGGTTTCAAGTGTACAGTTCTATAATACATTATCTATATATCACATTGTGTGCTCACCACCCAGAGTCAGTTCTCCTTCCATCACCATACATTTGACCCCCTTTACCCTCATCTACCACCCCCCATCCCCCTTACCCTCTGGTAACCACTAAACTGTTACCTGTATCTATGAGTGTGTTTTTTTTTCTTTGTTTGTTTGGCTTATTCCTTTGTTGCTTTCAGTTTTATATCTCACACATGAGTGAAATCATATGGTTCTTGACTTTTTCCATCTGACTTATTTCACTTAGCATGACAATCACAAGGTCCATCCATGTTGTCACAAATGGCACTATTTCATCTTTTATTATGGCTGAGTAATATTCCATTGTGTATATATACCACATCTTCTTTATCCAATTATCTATTGAAGGGCACTTCGGTTGTTTCCATGTCTTGGCCACCATAAATAATGCTGCAATGAACAACAGGGTACATATATCCTCATGGATAAATGTTTTCAGATTTTTTGGGTAGGTGCCCAGGAGAGGGATTGCTGGGTATGGTAATTCTTTTCTTAATTTTTTGAGGAACCTCCATACTGTTTTCCATCGTGGCTATACAAATTTACATTCCCGCCAACAGTGTATGAGGGTTCCTTTTTCTCCACAGCTTCTCCAGCACTTGTTATTATATGTTTTGTTGATGATAGCCATTCTAACTGGGGTGAGGTGATATCTCATTGTGGTTTTGATTTGCATTTCTCTAATGATTATTGATGTTGAGCATTTTTTCATATGTCTATTGGCCATCTGTATGTCCTTTTTGGAGAAATGTCTATTCAGGTCCTCTGCCCATTTTTTTAATTGGATTGTTTTTGCTGTTGTTGAGTTTTATGAATTCCTCATATATTTTGGATATTAGCCCCTTATCGGAGGTGTTGTTTGCAAATATCTTCTCTCATTTGGTTGGTTGCCTCTTTGTTTTGTTGATGGTTTCTTTTGCTGTGCAGAAGCTTTTTAGGTTGATATAGTCCCATTCATTTATTTTAGCTTTTACATCCCTTGCCTTTGAAGTCAAATTCATAAAATCCTCTTTGAACCCAAGGTCCATAAGTTCAGTACCTATGCTTTCTTCTATGCACTTTATTGGTTCAGGTCCTATGTTTAAGTCTTTTATCCATTTTGAGTTAATTTTGGTACACGGTGACAGATAGCAGTCTGGTTTCATTCTTTTGCATGTGGCTTTCCAACATTTTAATAGTATTAATGCTTCCAATCCGTGAGCATGGAATATATTTCCATTTATTTGTGTCTTCTTCAGTTTCTTTCATTAACATCTTTTAGCTTTCAGTATACAGATCTTTCACCCCCTTGGTTAAATTTATTTCTAGGTAATTTATTTTTGGGTGCAATTGTTGTCAGGCTAATTGGCTTACTAGAGAGCATATTATGATCACAACCAAGGGTAGCATACTCTGACTGAAAATAGGACTGTGTTCAAGTCATTGAATTTCCCTTGCTTTTCATTTTTCTAATAAATATGAAAAATATAAGCCTTACCAAAACTTGGATTGGTTAGGTAACTTAATTGAATGAAAGCATATCACCAAAGTTTCCTTCTCTTAAACCTAAAGAATTAATAATGAACAAATTGTGAGTGAAATCCAAGAGAAAAAGACAACTAAACAACACAAAATTCAAGTGAAGGGTTCAACTTTGTCAACATTGCAAAATTGTCAAAGAGTAAAAGAAGATTCCAAAATTTGATGTCATGCTCCTTCTCCAACATGCTGAGAAGGAGTACCGGGGAAATATCAAAGACTTTATTCATTTATGACCAAATATTTATTGAGTACTTACTATGTGTCACACACTGTTGCGAACTAAAGTTATAAAGCAGTAAACCAAAGAAAATAAAAACTCCTGCCCTCATGGGATATATGTGCCCATAACTGTTTGGAAAATTTTGAATGTGTCCTGTTTATATGTATTTCTCCTTTACTTATAGGCATCTTTATATACTTAGAAAGTTTTTTTTTTAAATTTTTATTGGGGAATATTGGGGAACAGTGTGTTTTTCCAGGACCCATCAGCTCCATGTCAAGTCATTTTGCAATCTAGTTGTGGGGGGCGCAGCTCAGCTCTAAGTCAAGTCATTGTTTTCAATCTAGTTGTGCAGGGTGCAGCACACTGGCCCATGAGGGAATTGAACCAGTGACCTTGGTGTTATGAGCACTGTGCTCTAACCACTGAGGAAACTGGCCGCCTATCAGCAGCTCAGCTCCAAGCCCAAGCTGTTGTTTCTCACTGGTCCATTCTGGGAATCGAACTGGCGACGTTGGTGTTATAAGCACTGAGCTCTAACTGCTGAGCCAACTGGCCACCCTATACTTAGAAAGTTTTGAGAATCAAAATATTGTTAATTTCAACTCATCTTGGAGAATAAGAGGTTTTTATATAAAATGGTTCAAGTTATTACAAACTTTAAATGTATTGTTTTTTCAAAATTAGGGGGCTGCAGATTTAGTCTATTGAAAGTTTGGAATTCAAATTGTCAAATAAATTAATTACCAAAGGCGATCTTCATTGTCAAAGCAATCAGGCTCTGTCAGAAAAAAATCTCAGTTTATTTTTTCCAATTCAAATAAGTGTGTTAATACAGCCTCCGTGATTGCATCTCCCTTTTGAATTCTGAATCTAAGATGGATAAAACACAAAGCATTACCTTGAATTTGTCGCCTATCTGAAATAAAGCACCATCGCTGTCCATATTTCTTAACAATGCTCTCTTTGTTTTGTTCTCACAGAACTCTACTGATCAATAAATTATTTGAAAATGTGGAGAAAGAGAGTTCACTAAACAAAATTTCTTCTCATCACTACCCCATTCCACAATATATATGGATTCAGAACTTCCTAAAGTAAGTCCAAATCCCACATCTAACACCATTTGTTATTTAAAGGAAGTTTCACTGATATTCCCAATCCCCCCTTTGCTTAGCACCTGGGAGGCTATCAGTACAACTTCAGGCACTACAGTAAGATTTCAGACGGATGAGGTGAATGCCTTTCTTTTGTAAAGTGAGAGAAGGACAATTTTGAAGTTGACATGTGAGAGCAGAACCTGCATGAGGTCTGGACCAGAGAATCATTCAGGCAGGTTAGTTTTAGAAAGCGTACATAAGGAGGGAGAGCATCTGAAAATTGATGCCCTTAGATGTAGCCATCCCTGTGGACACTTGGAAATTCTCCATGTACCCCAAGGTCATGTACCTCACATTAAAACCCACTGATTTAGCATTCACTAAGCATTGCTGTGTCTAAAACTGTTTGTGAAACACTGGGTTGGGAGACGTTAAACTGCCTTCTAAGCTGTGGTCTCCACTCTCACCGAGCTCAGACTTTACACTCCAAGGGAGTGAAATTAAGGCAGACTCAGTGCTCAGCTTGGTGGGAAACAGCTCACTGTCAGGTTCCAAAATTCAATACCAAGATCACATTGTATGGGGGTTTTGTTTGTTTTCCATTTATTTGGGCAATATGGATGACGATACCTCACTATCTCGGTCTGGGTGTGAGCTGTGGATAAGGCAGTATTTCATATATTCAAAATTACAAAATATGACAGAGTTTTCTCTTCCACAATGCTGTTCAACCCCCTAGTTCTTTTATCCCATAATAGGAATGTTTCACTCTGGAACAGTGATGGGCTAAGTGCCACAGCACATGTGTACTGCACATTTCCTATTTGTAGAGCCTTGTGTTAGGTCTTGGGTCCACAAAAGGATAAAGAGCTTGGGCCCCAGCACATGATAAATACCTAAGGATTTACACACAAAAGTTGCTAGAGATTTTCTGAACTTTGAAGACTAGGCCATCAAGGAAGCCTCTCCAGGCATATCTATAGCAAATGAAACTGACCAAACATGATTTAGACAAGCACAGAAATATTAGGAGAGCACTCTAGGAAAAAGATGGTATGCCTGTGAGATTCAGTGCGCAGAAGGATGGAAACTCAAAAGGAAAAGAATAGCCCATACATACCCAACCATAATTGGGCCAGGAGAATTGGTGCAGCTTTGGATACTGACTCTACTAAATTGCTTATGATGTAACTGCTTGTGAACAATCCTTATTTTATCCTTAATGAACTTAAGGGACCCACAAAATGTGCCAGGTTCTCTATCTTTATTCCTTAAAGATGCCAAGGCCATATGCGGTCCTTTCTTCCTCTGTCTCATTGGAAAGCTTTGTGGTCAAAGCCTAGTGATGTTGATACATCCCTAATCAATATTTGGAGACTCACTGATAATATGAACCTAGACACAAAAGCAAGCAATATTAATGCATACCATCCAAAGCAACACAGAGAATCCCCAAATTTCTTACACTAGATTAGTCTTTGATGTTTACTATGGTGTCAACATGCCTGGAGGGGATTGACTTCTCAGGTGATAAAATCTTAGTAACATGGAAACAACTATCCATTTCAGTGCTCATGATAAGGAGATACGAGGTGTGTTTGAAAAATATGGTGAATGCTTAAATTTAAACAAATTATTACATAAAAGACACATTGTCATTAATCCTCCTCGATATACTCCCCCTCGCTTCGAACACATCCTGTCATTCTTGTCACTTTCTGAAGCATTCCTGGAAGTCTTCTTTTGTGAGTGGCTTCACTTCATCCTCCATCATGACAACGCACCATGTCACACATCGCTTCTGGTATATGGCAATTTCTGTCAAATAAAAACATTACAGTGTGTCCTCATTCACCTTATTCATAGAATCTGGCACCATGCGACTTCTGGCTCTTCCCCAAAGTCAAAATGATTCAGGACACCAAGGCAGCCACGACAGCGCAACTAAAGACACTCATGAAAGAGGACTTCCAGAACTGCTTCAGTAAGTGGCAAAAACGATGGGATTATATGTGTTCTAAGTGAGAAGGAGTATTTTGAGGGGGATTAATGGCAATGTATCTTTTACTGTAATTTTTTCTAATTTAAACATTCACCGTATTTCTTGATCATACCTCATACTTCTTGCTCTGAAATGTGTGCCGTCCCCAGTGAAATAGAGTTTACTAATAACATTTCCTATTATTTAGTGATTCTTAGTTTCCAGGCAATATACCTTCTTGTATGTATACATATGGTACTTGTCTCTCACAGATAACAGTTTGGTAGAATAGCTGAGCATCAAAGGTTGCTGCACAGGCAACAACAGACACAGGTAGGCTCTGATGTTTCCACTGATTTGGCAGCAAAGCAGATGGTTTTTGTTTGTTTGTTTGTTTGTTTTTGAAGACAAATGGCCTGGTCCCAATATGCTTCATGATGGGAGAGGAAGCAAAATAATTTGATTGATGTCCCTGTCTCTCGAGACAAATTGTGTCCACTGACTTGAGTGGCCACTTTTTTTTTCTAATTTTATTGGGGAAGGGGAACAGGACTTTTATTGGGGAACAGTGTGTACTTCCAGGACTTTTTTCCAAGTCAAGTTGTTGTCCTTTCAGTCTTAGTTGTGGAGGGCGCAGCTCAGTTCCAGGTCCAGTTGCCGTTGCTAGTTGCAGAGGGCGCAGCCCACCATCCCTTGCGGGAGTCGCACCTGCAACCTTGTGGTTGAGAGGATGCGCTCCAACGAACTGAGCCATCCGGGAGCTCAGTGGCAACTCAGTGGCAGCTCAGAGGCAGCTCAGCTCAAGGTGCCGTGTTCAATCTTAGTTGCAGGGGGCGCTGCCCACCATCCCTTCCGGGACTCAAGGAATTGAACCAGCAACCTTGTGGTTGAGAGCCCACTGGCCCATGTGATAATCGAACTGGCAGCCTTCGGAGTTAGGAGCATGGAGCTCTAACCACCTGAGCCACTGGGCAGGCCCCGAGTGGCCACTTTTTTTGTGTATTGAACGTTGGTACTGTGAGTTGATGGGATGTGGTGTGAGACCTGGATTTTCTTCTTCTACTCAAGTATTTTCTTGAGGATATAGAAGGCTGAAATTTGAGAAAATTCTGCATTCAACTGTAGCTCTGATTGTTATAAATACTGGTAAATAATTAAAGACACGTTACTTTCAACATAATAAGAAACAATACTCTGTCCAGATCCTATCATTGTGGTTGATGTTTAGAATTAGGTACTCTGACAACCACCAGGAAAAGGATGCTTTGAGAAGATATTTTTCCTTATGCTCTGGATTGACAGTCTCTAACTAGCATAGAGATAAAGTAGACAGCGCTGAAGAGACCCATTTTTGTTATATTACTGTTTTTATGCCTGCTGCTGAAAATTCTGTACCAATCAAAAAGAACAGGTGGGATCCCTACCAAGTAAAAACTCTGACTGCACTTGAATACTTCAAATATGGAAAACTTCACAATCTACCCAAGCGATGTATTCGATTTTTCAGGTAACTGTAACCAGAGAGCTCTTAGATTAAATTTGCAGTCAGTATAGGCTACAGTGCATTATGACCATGGACTCCCTTGTTTTTTACACAACATTTATAGTTGTGGAGCCCACATGGTACTCAAAAAAACCTGCTGGGACAAGTCTCAACTCAGAGGTCACCAGTCCATGTGATATTAGAGACACTGCCCAATTAACACTTAGAATATATTTTGTGGCAAAGTACTTCCATTTATGAAGAAATATCAGTTTTCAGCCTAGAAATCAAATTCATGGGATAATTTAAAAAATTTTACATCTGTCAAAAGTGAAAGAAGAATTTCAGCTAGATAAGAAAAACAGATTGTATCACAAAACATGGTGTTCCAGTTACGTTAGGTAAAACATCTGAATTGATAGGACGATATTTCCCTTATTACTGCATTCTCTGTGTGATACACATTGAAATATTTTTGTTCAATTTTCTGAACCAAAATCTATATCAGGAGTACAGTGGTGAAATCATTTAGTATATACCTGCAGTGTTATGAATCATCACCAGTTAATGGAAGTGTTAAAAGTAATGGAAGGCAGCGAATTTAGTGATCCTATGGTCTTTGCCAGGACTCATTGGCTGAGTCATGGAAGAATTTTACAAAGATTTACTGTACCATTAACTCCAATTCAAGATTTTCTTTAAAAAAGGAGAATACTTGCCAAATATTCAGTACTCAAAGACAAAATTGATGCTGTGATTTACTTTCTCACCCATACTACATTGCATTTCAATGAGATGGAACTGAAGCTCCAAGGGAAGATAAAGATTGTGACCAGCTAGAGAGTACAAAAATTTATACAAAATGGAAACTTTTCATAATATATATCACTAATGACATCACACAGTTTTTTATCATGAATCAACTTGTGGAAAGTATTACTTGCAATTGACAGCATTAAAGACATTGCAAAAACTACAAGACAAATGTGAAAAACACTTCATATAAAGTGATACATTTAGAGTTATTAATACTTTCACTTACAAAATACCCCCTTTTAATATTAATAATACTGAATTGACACAAGAGTTAGTAAATTTAATTCACATGGACAAATGTAATTTGAAACTGATGTGTTTTTACTTCAAAATCCAATCAATTTTTCTAAAAAAGATGAACCAGTTTTGGCCACGTGGATAGAGCTATTCAAGGAAAATGGTGTTTTGGTTACTGCTTCAATAATTGGAAATATTTAAGTGTGTTTGGGATAATTTGAACATATAAATCTAAAATTTCAGCATTGGGGTGGCCGGTTGGCTTAGTTGGTTAGAGCGCAGTGTTCATAACACCCAGGTCGCCGGTTCGATTCTCACATGGGCCAGTGAGCTGCACCCTCCACAACTAGATTGAAAACAATGACTTTGGCTGATGGATCCTGGAAAAACACATTGTTCCCCAATATTCCCCAATAAAAAAAATTTAAAAAAACAAAAAAACAAAAAAAATAAATAAAATTTCAGCATTAAGTTTTATGAAATGTAAATATATAGATCAGCATTCCTGAGGAAAATGAGCATCTGATTTGTGATATACTGTTGGTGTAGCATATAAACCAGACTTCAAAGGCTTAGTATGAAAAATGCAAAACAATTTATTACTATTTTATTTTGATTACATGTTGAAATTATGCAATTTCAGATGCAGTGAGTTAAATGAAATGTATTACTAAAATTGGATTCACCTTGTTTGTTTTTTATATTAAATTTTTTATTTTGAAATCATTGTAGATTGATGTGCAGCAGTAAGAAATAATACCGAGAGATCCCATATACCCTTTACCTGATTTTCCACAATAGTAACGTCTCCTATGCTTCACTTACTCATCTATATTTTGCCTTTTCTGAAATGTGATCAAATTGGAACAGTAAAATAGGTTGCCTTTTCAGACTGACTTCAACCACTTATCAATATGCCATTAAGATCCACGTCTTCTTTGCTTGACAGCTCATTTCTTTGTATCATTAAATAAGACTCCATTGTATGGATGTACCACAATTTGTTTATCCATTCACCTATTCAAGGAAATCTTGTTTGCTTTCAATATTTTCAATTATAAATAAAGTTGCTATAAATAGTCACATGCAGGTGTTTGTGTAGATATAAGTTTTCCATGAGTTGGGTAATACCTAGGAACACATGCTGGATTGTTGCATGGTAAACTATGGTTACCTTTGTAAGAACAATGCAAAAATGTTTTCCAAAATGGTTGTGTTATTTTAGATTCCCACCAGCAATGAATGAGAGTTTCTGTTGTTCCACATCCTCATCAGAAATTGTTATTGACAATTTAAAAATGTTTGGCTATCCTAATAATATTTAGTGGCATATCATTGTTCGTTACTTTCCACTTTCATAATGACACACGATTTGAGCCTGTTTTTATGTGATTCTTTGCAGTCTGTATATTTTCTTTGGTAAGGTATCTGTTCAGATCTTTTCCCCTTAATTTGTTTTCTTATTTTTTATTTTTAATATGTCTTTATTTTAGATACAAGTCCTTTATTAAATACATGTTTTGTAAATATTTTCTTCTATTTTGTGGTTTAGTTTTTTATTCTCTTAGAGCAGATTTCTTTTTTCAATTTTAACAAAACTCAACTATCAATTTTTCTTTCATTGGTTGTGCTTTCAGTGTTGTATGTGAAAAACTCCTCTGTTTTATACTAGAAGTATTATAGTTTTACATTTCACATTTAGGTCTCTGATCTAGTTTAAGTAAATCTTTATAAAATTGTAAAATGTGTGTATAGGTTGTTTTTGTTTATTTCGGTTTTTGTTTGTTTATTTATTTATTTATTTATTTATTTTTGGTATATGCACATCCAGTTGTTTCAGAACCATTTGTTTAAAAGCCTATCATCTCTCCATTGAGTTACCTTTGGTACTTTGTTCAGTAGGATTTCAGCGATTCCAAAAACAAAGCATTTTGTCAGTGACCTGATGGAGAGCAGAGTTTTGCCACCACAAAATATGCCTTTTGGAGGGATATTGATTATTTTAGGCTGTGATTTACTAAAGACTCAAGGAGAGCCTTTTACAAAAGAGCCTTTTGCCTCCCCTTTACCTGCCCAGAGGAATTCCGATATTAGTTTGGTGCAAAAGTAATTGCGGTTTAAAAGGTTAAAAATAATTAAAAACCGCAATTACTTTTGCACCAACCTAATAGGAAAAAACCTGCTCCAAGAAGGGAGCCATCACCTTAGCATAATATGAACTAAGTGTGGCAGATAGGGAGGAACCTAGCAAAGTCTGTTAGGGACTCCCCTCAGTGTCCCATTGTTTCTGGGTGGCCTGGCAAGAATTTGTTTGCCACACGTGTGCTCCTTCCCATCTGCCTGTGAATTGCCTCCTTTCCCTTTAAAAATCCCAGACACCTGCCTCCTTCTCCTTATTCCAGAATGGCATATAAGCCTTAACTGCCCAATGTAGCCTTGGGGTCACATATTCTTATGAGCCCCCGTATGTACATACATAATTAAATTTGGTTATTTTCTCCTGTTAATCTGTCTCATGTCAATTTGATTATTAGACCAGTCAGAAGAACTAAGAGTGGAAATTTTTCCCTTCCCCACACTAGCATGACTTTTCTGGGGTCTTAGTATCCTTCTAAAGCTCATCCCTAAGAAGGTTAAAACCACAGACCCTGACTGGCATGTACAAGACTCGTTCGTGGCTGTGGTCTGTGTTTTGCTGGAACTTTCCTAACAAAAGACAGTAAGATCAGTGAATTACAACTAATATTGAGTAGAGGGTCCTGGAGGGTCCATGTAAGGTAGCTGGTTCTCTGAGATCTATGAGACAGAGACAATGCAAGAAACTCGCTTGAGGCCAGATGAGAATTGAGGGAGGAGTAGCAGAAGAGAGGGTTTGCTCTCTTCAGAGTTTGGAGGGAAAGACCAGTGTTTCAGGGTTTCCTAAGGTACCTCAGTCTATGAATCCTTCAAAGAAGGACTACACTTATATGCTTACTAATTTGTTTTATGCAGTACTGAATTGTCCTTCCCAATCCCTGATGAACCCAGTGAAACTGATTAGGATGGGAAGTTTCTGCACTGGCTGAATTGCTCCCAGTACATGAGGTTGACAGGGGCCTGGAGCTACACAAAGAGGGAGCCAGCTGTCAACATCAGAAAGAGGAAATCCAGGGCACATGAATGGAAGGGTGGTTCAAGGACATTGCCTCCGCCCGCCCGTGGTTGATTAGTGAAGAAGAAAGCCCATAAAAAGCCTCTTTAACCATCTCTTCTTTGAATTCTGTCCTGCCTTCATAGTGTTTTATTTAACAGTCTTTCTTTAAAGTTATGTTAAACATTCTTTCAACTTATTGTCCATTATACGTATTGAAAAGGCCATTCTTTTAAACAATGTACTAAATTGAAGCAATTTCTCTTTCTTTTTAACTCCTAGATTTTGGTTTGTATCTCCCAAAAACCTGAGAGCTTAAATGTTTCATCCCAAATCTCAGTAGAGTGTCTAATGGTTTCTTGTTCATTCATTGGTGACCTGTAAAACCACTGCCTTCTACAACTGGATGCCTTCTACAACTGGATGGTTTGCCATTCTCCAAAAGACCCTCTAACTGACTTTTTTGGTGCTAGGTAAACAGGAAACTGTGATTAAGTAATGAGAAATATAACTCATTTACAGGGTCTCAGAAACGTGTGGGAAGAAATTCAATATAATTTTTAATACAGGTGATCCCTATCTAAATAGAATTAATGAAAAAGACAGAACTGAGTTCCTAAAGAGATTCAAGTAGAATATAGCAAACATTTTTTGTAACGTGATTTTGAATTTAAAATTGCAATAGTCAAAATGGAGAAGAAGATGATTAATGCTGAAAACAAAACTAAATTAATAGACTAAAAAACCACATTGAAAAAATGTAAAATAGAGCAAAAACACACAAAAATCATGAAAAGGCAATTAAGAAACTTTAAAGATAGATCCAAAGAAACGAAAAATTCTGGGAGAAGAAAATGGGTAATAAGGAAGAAAGATGAGTAAAACAAATGAGAGAAGAAATTTAGCTTAACCCAAAGACTTGACTCAACAAACTGAAGGGGATTGTCAGTGAAAACACTTAATTGAACCAGTAATTGGAAGAGTTCCTAGGGAGGATTGATGGGAGAAAAGGTATACACATAGAGATACCCTAGGGAAATTTATGAATTCCAGTAATAAAACAATACGTTAAAAATTTCCAGGGTGGTTTACAAAGGATTCAGAGTAGTGGTTTTCTCAACTGTAATGCAGGAAGCAGGAAGGAAGTAGAACATTTTTTACAAGCCATTAGAAGTTTAAGACTGTGATCCTAAAATCCTATACCCATCCCAAACAGCAGTCCTCTGGAGAGTAAAATTAAAAATATAATAAATTTACACATGTGCATTCAGAGGGTATACCAACCACATATCTTTACCTAAGAAAAAATGTTGAAGGTTGTCCTCTAATGAAATCACTAAATCTAAATAGAGATAAAAAGGGTGGTCAAGAGATATTCCTGCTAGATTTACAGTATATCTCCCAGAATAGTATCAAGTAATGAGAACCATTCAGCAAGCCTTTTGGTCAACTGAAAACAAAAACAAACAAAACAAAAATAATTGATCATAAATCTTGTATAAATACTCAGAGTTTTGTTCATAATAATTAAATGGGTCCCAGAGAAAATTAAATACTTGTCGATTATGTATTGATGGGGGGAAATGGGATGGAAAACTTGAATTAAATCCTTAGGAAGATATGCAGAAATCAAGTCTTGAGATTAAATAGGAATTTATATTATTTAGATTAATTGAACACATATAATATCAAGCACCATCATGTATGCTTTATAAATACTATCTTTATTTTTAATAGAACTAAAGGGGAACAGAATACACTACCCTAAAATAGGACACTTTAGCATATTATTTTAAGTTGTAGTTACTTAAGAATCAGCCAGTGCAAAAACGTCACTCTGACCTCTTTTGTACCCTTGAAATCAGGAAGTACATCTTCCACATGAAAGGTAACCTCCCTTTAGCAGGACACTAGAGGACATTCTTCTCACCAGAGATAGGGAATTTAGGGTAGAGAAAGCTGTATAAACAAACCTTGTTTCTTCTCCACTAATTTACTATCCCAAACCCAAACTTATTTGTTTTGTCAGTTCTTCGCAAATTTATTATCTCTGTCTAAAATGAAATAAAAGCTACCTGCTTTGGACACTTTTCTGAACCTCATATCTTTGAGGTTTCCGTACATCCGACATTAAATTTGTTTCTTTTATTTCCTGTTAATCTGTCCTACGTCAATTTAATCATTAGACCACCCAAAGAACCTAGAAGGGAAAAAAGGAATGTTTTCTTCCTTTGTAGAACTCAGGCTCAGAGATTTTAAGTCACTCCCAAAAGGTCACAAAATTTTGAAGGACAGAGCTAGAAATCATTCATCTGTCTTAATGCAAGTCCAGTTTGGTCCACTATAACATATATGGGATATAAATGGCATATAATTTTATTAGTCAGCGTTCTCCAGAGAAACAGAACTAATGGCATGCATATATATATATATATATATATATATATATATATATATATATATATAGAGAGAGAGAGAGAGAGAGAGAGAGAGAGAGAGACAGAGAGAGAGAGACAGAGAGAGAGTTGTTATGAAGGATTTGCTCATGCAATCATGGAAGCTGAAAAGTCCCACAATCTGCCATCTGTAAGCTGTAATTCCATGAAAGCCAGGGGTGTAGTTCTAGTCTAAACCTGAGTGCCTGAGACCCAGGAGAGCCAATGGTACATGTCCCAGTCCAAGCCTGAAGGCTGGAAAACCAGGAGCCACAAGTGTCCAAGGGCAAAAGATGATGGATGTCCCAGCTTAAGAAGAAAACAAATTCACCCTTCTTCCACCTTTTTATTGTATTCAGGCCATCAATGGATTGGAGGATCCTACCCACATTGGTGAGAGTGATCTCCTTTACTCAGTCTACCACTTCATATGCTAATTTCTTCTGGAAACATCATAGACACACCCAGAAATAATGTTTTACCAGCTGTCTGGGTATCCCTTAGCCCAGTAAACTTGATGCATAAAATTAGCCATCACAATGATCATATCTAATCAAGTAAGTTCCTGGTCCCTAGTCTAATTCACCAATATTTATTGAGATACTGTGTTCAAAAGTGAACTATAGAAAATGGAAATATTTCACTATAAATTTATTTAGAATTTGCTGTTATTTGCTCAGGGCTTCAAAAGAGAGAGTTAATTAAGGGATAATAAAATTACCGGGGGTCATAGTATAAGCTACTTAAGAGAAAATCATTATTGGGGTGTTCTTCAGGGCACTGTTGTAAACAGTTGTAACTAGCAAGTGATTTTTATTTTTTCCTATTAGTTGGGACAAATCAAACTATCTCTGCCTCAGTTTTCTCATCTGTAAAATATGAATAATAATAATAGTACTTACCTAATAGGCTACTGTGAATATGAATTGTGTTAATAATATATAATGTGCTTAGCAGAGTGTTTGGCATTTAGTATGCAGTCGATATGTATTTAATATTAATTAGGCATGAATTCATCTATGACATGACCCCAATATCCAGATGTACCATGTTAGCTATTGGTTTAATATGCTTACTATAAATTAAATATATTTTCTGAAAAAAATTCTATCAACTTGTTATAAAATTTTGCTGGACTTCCTTAGAATTCTTGTGAACTCATGAGATGTAAATGACTTTAGGGACATATTTGATAGAGAAAATATCTCCAACTAAATACTAAGCAGAGAAAGAAATGTGTTCTTGTTACACAGGTTTTTTTATGTCTGTTTATCAATATAATGTTTGTATAAATCTCTAATACATCAACATATAATGACGATTACAGTTGGGTTTTGAGCTATTGTGGAAAATTGCCATGGTCAGTAATTGTAGTTAATATCATCTTAATGATATTTTATTTCATTATTAGATTTACCATATCTCAACAAACTTGAAGTTTGAAGTATCCCTATAATAAACAATTGTAACCTCCTTTAAATATCCAATTTAAAATATTAGCATTCTGAAAATCATTACTCCCATTTATATTTTCTTTCTTTAGAAATACATATCCATACCAGGAGGCCATTTTGTGGAAAATAAGAAAGGAAATACTGATTTTTGTAATATATGGCACAGACAGAAAAATAAAATTGGGTTAGGCCAGTTGGTTCACATAGATGCCATGTTGGTATTTGAGCAGGAAGAAGATTAAGGAAATTATTTCTGATGATACATTGACAGTGTACATGATTAACAAATAAGTAAAGCAATATATTCTTTGTCTAGGAGGCAGTATACAGTTATAATTTATGATATGTCTAAGCATGAGAAATACAGATTCTGTTATTCAGTTATTTGTGATAACATTAAACCTTAGATATATGAATCACTTCATTTCTTACATGGCTCACACATTCATTACTGTAAAAATATAGGAAGGATAAATTCATGACTCCCAGTAATAATGTAAAGTTTTCTCCCAGAAGTTGCAGAAACAACTATTGATAGCTTGTAAATTGGCTTTACATGTTGGCACTTCCAGAAGGGAATCCAATTTAGTCTTTTACCAATGAAATGCTTAGCCTAGAAAAGTACAAGACTAGCAGCTACAGTATTCTGACACTTAACACACTTGGTCTGCAGCTCAGTTGTAAAACACATTGGGTTGAATTCATGAAACTATAACAAGGATACACACTCCAGGTGGCTCCACATTTTCTCATTCTGCTTGAGAAATAGACCAGGGATGCCTCATGTTAACAGGATCCTGGTTAATATTTCATTAGTGGAAAATAGGGGGAGAATGAGTAAGAGCTGATCATGGAAATGCATCTTGGGAGAAGCCATATTCCTGCTTAATAAGGAGAGTTTCTTTCAAGAAACAAGGGTTTTATTCGCCAATTGTACAATACCAATTATGTAATTTAGTAAAATGTGGAAAGTGAGAGGAAGGAAAAGGAAGAACTATCACTAATGAAACATATACATTATGCCAGGTTCTGTTCAGGTGCTTTATATTTATTTAATCCTTACAATGTCTATTACAGTTAGACATTAATATTTCTGTATTACCAAGGAAAGAGCTCAGTGAGGCAATGCCAAGTTTACCTTATTACATTTCACCTTAATACCAAGTTCACCTTAATGCCAAATGTACCTTAACACATTTTAAGTAACTTGATGATAGAGACTGAGAAGTATTTGTCTTTTTATTCCCAGAGCCATGCATAGCATAATGCATGCCAGACACAATAAATTTTGCCAAATAAATATATGAATAAGGGAATGAATGAATAATGTAGCAGAACAGACATTTCAACACATGTACATTTAATTCCAAAGGCGATGCTGTGTGGAAAAAAATATTAATTGCACTGTGATCAAAGGATATACTCTAAATTATTTCAATCATTACAACTTTGTTGAGGTTTTCCACATGGCATAGTTTTGGTGAGTTTGGGTAAATATTCCACATGCACTGGAAAAATTTATGAATTCTGTTACCATTGAATGAAATAGTGAAGAGATGAGTGTGTGTTTGTGTATGTGTTTGTGGGCACATGCATGCCATATACACATATCAAGTAGGTCATATTTGTATTTCCCTCAGATTTTGTATGACTTACTGATTTTCCTTCAATTTGTTCTATCAGCCATCGAGAGGTATGTCTTATACTTTCCCACTCTGATCATCAGAAATAGTCTTTATTTCTTCTTCATTTTTACAAAATGTTTTTGCTGGGTATGGAATTCTGGATTGAGTAGTTCTTTATTTTCTTTCACCCTATCAAAATGCCATACCATCACCCTAAATTTCATATGGAAATATGAAGGAATCGCCAAAAAAATCTTGAAAAGGAACAAAGTTGGAGGCATCACATTACCTGATTTGAAAATATATTACAAAACTACTCTAATAAAAACAGCGTGGTATTGGCAAAAGAAAGACATATAGACCAATGGAACAAAATAGACAGCCCAGATATAACTCCTGCATGTGTGGTCAAATGATCTTCAACAAGAGTGCCAAGTCCACACAATAGGGAAAGGAGAGTCTCTTTAGACATGGTGTTGGGAAAACTGAAATTCTACATGCAGAAGAAAGAAGTTGAATCCTTACCTTACACCGTATACAAAAATTAACTGTAAATGGATTAAAGACCTAAATGTAAGGCCTAAAACTATAAAACTTCTAGAAGAAAACATGGAGGAAAAGCTTCATGACTTTGGATATGACACCAAAAGCACAGGCAACAAAAGCAAGAATAGACAAATAGGACTGCATCAAACTTAAAATTTTCTACACATCAAAGTGAACAATAGAGTGAAAAAGCAACCTGTAAATGGGAGAAAATATTTACAAATTACATATCTGATAAAGGTTTAATATCTATAATATATTTCTTTAGAAATCCTACAACTCAACAACAAAATAACAAATAAATTGATTAAAAACAGGCAAAAGACTTGAATCGTCATCTCTTCAAATATGACATATAAATGGTCAACAAGTATATGAAAAGAGATTCGGCATCACTATTAGAAAAATGAAAATCAAAACTACAATGAGATATCACCTCATACTCATTAGGATGGCCACTATCAAAAACAAAAACAAAAACACCAGAAAATAAGAAGTATTGGCAAGAATGTGGAGAAATTGGAATGGTTGTGCACGGTTGGTGGGAATGCAAAATGGTGCAGCCATTATGGAAAATAGTATGGAGGTTCCTCAGAAAATTAACAAGAAAATTACCATATGAGCTAAGAATCCCACTTATGGATACATATCCAAAGGAATAGAAAGCAGGATCTCAAAGAGAAATTTGAACGTCCATGTTCATTGTAGCCTTATTCACAGTAGCCAAGAGCTGAAAGCAATCCAAATGTCCATTGACAGATGCGTGGATAAAGAAAATGTGGTATGTAGACACAATACAATATCTTTTAAAAGCAAGAAATCCTGCTCCATGCTACAACATGAATGAACCTTAAGGACATCATGCTAAGTAAAATAAGCCAGTCAGAAAAAGACAAATACAGAGGGTGCCAAAAATATATATATATATACACATTTTAAGAAAGGAAAAAACTATTAAAATTGTAATACTTAATATATAGCGACAACAAATACATGTCACGTTTGACTTCTGCAATGACAAGAGGTGCTCCAAGCGGTTACCATCAGCGCCCAGACACTCCTGATTACAGCAAATTACTGCTTGAGCAACGTTGACCAAAACATTGACCAAACTTGCATACATTTTTTTTGGCATCCCCCGGGGTATTGTATGGTTCCACTTTTAGGAGACATCTAAAATAGTCAAACTCAAAAAAAATAAATAAAAAATAAATATAATAGTCAAACTCATTAGAAAACAGACAGAAAGTATAATGGTGGTTGCCAGAGGATGAGGGGAAGAGAAAATGGGGAGTTGTTCAATGGGTATAGAGTTTTGGTTGTGTGAGATGAAAAAGGTCTGGAGATCTGTTGCAGAACGGTGTGAATATATTTAACACTACTGAACTCTACACTTAAAAATGATCAAGATGGTAAGTTTTATGTTACGTGCTTTTTACTGCAGTTAAAAATGTTACAGTGCCATTCCAGTTTATGATTGCTTGTATAACAAATTGCTTACGAGCAGCCATGTAGGACTCTGAAATAACAGGCCAGGTGGTGATGGTGTTGCATACCTTCCGGAAGCCAGAGCATGGAGTTAACACAATAACCAGCAAGGGTGGAGTGGCAGACAAAGCGATCTTGATTTGCAGAGTAGTAAACAGATGATTAATAGAGCACGGTGAGCCGAGGGATGAAATAAAAGGGTAGCTCTCCATGGGTACTACTCAGCTTGTCCCAGTAGAAGCAATCAAAGAGGGTCGGCCATTAAACTGAGTAAGGTCATTGCAATGAATACACACAACCCATTGTTTCGTTTCTAGGCCCCTTTCATGCTCTCAGTGCTAGAGTTTCATTTTTACTGGAAAGACACATTCTAGATGTGGGTTTGCCTTTCCTGCTCAAGGGGCCGCAATCAGCACAACTGGGCCTGGCTGACTCAGTGTGTGATCCACTGGCCAGTAAAGAGGGTCCACTTTAGAGCAAAGATGTTATCGTGAGCCCATGACAGTAGATTTCATTGGTCATGACAAACATCACACACACCACCCAGAAGCTGCTGGCCAGAAAGAGTGTTAGAATGGCCAGCTGAATGCCCAGCCTAAGCACCAGGTTGGAGTAAATACTCTGCAAGTGTGGGGTGTTTTTTTTCTTGAGCACATCATATGCATTTCATCAAAAGCCTTTATGTAACACTGTGCCCCACATAGAAAGAATATGTGGGTTTGAGAACCAAGGGATAATGTCAAGCAGGAAGGTCCCCGCTACTGGTGCCCACTGTGGAGGACAGCACCGCTCATCACAGTGCCCACCACGGGGAGGAAGAGCCCACAGACCTCTGCCCCCTGCCCCTTCTAGGTTCAGAGTCGCCGACACAGGGCACTGGTTGGAACAAGGCTTTCCTCACACACCAGCGAAGAGTTGCCGCAAGGTCAGCGTCAGTACTGTGTGCTGGTCCCCTAGGGCCAGAGGGTCCCTCCGGACAGCCTACGCAGGGCGACGGGCTGCATGCGCCCCCTTCATGGTGCAGGCCAGAACCAGGAGGTCTTCCCAGGAGGGCCAGGTATGCAGCTGGGGCCGGCCAGGGGCCTCACGAAGCACATGCTTAAGCAATACAAGGAAGTTCACGGAGTCCCCAGAATAGGGCAAGGTTTCTCCTAATAAGGAAGAAAAATCTGGGGCCAGGTGACAGCTCAGCCCCTGGCTTCCCTGTAGGGGAATGTTCCAGGCCCAGGGCACTGCTCTCCAGGATAGTTCGGGACAGGGGCAGCAGGTTGGGAGACGGCTGCTTTCCCACAGATAAAAGCCAGAGTGGATCCATCAGGGGATGTTTTACTTCTTGTCCTCACAATTCTAGGCTCTGCAAGGTGAGAAGCTCTGCTCCCAACAGGAACATAATTTCATCTGAGGAATCAAGCATCTCATTGAACTACAAGATATGGCTTCTGTCTGAGTAGACTCCTTGTTTCTAAATACTAGCAGGTGAGAAGAAGAGTTGCCATCTCATCAGGGGTATTTGAGACTGATCAGCCAAATGAAATAGAGCTGCTGGTACCCAGTATCTTCAGAGAGAAAAAGGTATGAAACTTTGGTGATCCACTTGGATTCTTCTTGGTGTTTCCTTGCCCAGATATGATTGTGAAAGGACAAGGAAAGTGTCCTTGACCTGACTAGGAGATGGTTACCAAGGGCCTAGGTCCCTCAGAAATGGGGGTCTGGATCAGACACCAGTAAAGCCACTGAGGCCAGCATAAGTGGTAGCTGAGAATCCGGAGAATCTAGAATAGATTTTGGGAGAGACAATGAGTACCAATTGTGGATCTCAAAACCAACTGCAGTGAATGAGGCTGTAGTTTGTCCCATTACTCATCCTCTCCAAAGTTTCTTCTCAGTAAGAAAGGCCCACCAGAGTCATATTAGGAGGAGCTCCCCAATATAGGTGGAAGAGTGGATCCAGGAGGGACATGAGATGGGCTGCGTTAGACATGTAGACACCATCACTCAAAATCTGCTTCAAGAAAGGACCGGTTACCAGCTATGAGGAGTGTGATTAGCTAAGAGTCTCAAACCGTCAGCGCCTTCAGGGCCTGCCTCAGCTACAGATGCTGTCACACACAAGGCAATGCCCTCTCTGGACAAGCCATGTCTAGTGACTGAGCAAAGCTGGAGTCTGAAAGCCCATCTAATACAGTCCAAGGCGGATCCCTGTAATGGGTCCCTCACTCCACAATTCTGCTGCGTATCCAAAGGCTTTGTCCAAACTTTATTTCAGCACCTGCTATCAGAAGACCCATTACACTATTATGTATTATTTGACAATGTTAGTGGTGACCCTGGAGCAGAATTTCTCATCCAGGGTTGTGCAAAATTCTAATATTCTGTAAGATGTCACTAGGGGCTACAGAATTTCTTGAAGGAAGAGGAGGAGAGGAGGAGGGGAAGAGAGAAAGGAGGAAGAGAATGAGTAAGAGACGGAAGAGGAGAAAGGAAATTGTTTTTGACATTCCTGAGCCAAGCAATGCCAGCGCTTGCACTGATAGTGACAAAACAGTCCCTTTAGCAATTACTTTAAAGGTGGTTCAGCCCTCTGTGGCAATGAGCAATGGACTGATGTTTATTTGGTTAAGTCTGCTCTCCACACTTGACATAGAGATCACTGATAATTGGCAAGCACTATATTTCATGGGGTGGAAGACAAATTGATGATGACACGCTCTTCCTTCAGAATACCTCCCGCGATCTCCCCGGCTCTCATTATCCACAATATATTCACATATTTGTTCAATCTGTTTTAGAATTGCAAAGCAGACTTCTGTAAAAATAAATTTAGTAATACAGTATCTACAGTTCTTTTTTGTCTTTAACCTCATGGTATTTAGTCAATATAACGTCTTTCCAAAGTAATTTTGGTTCTTTTCCTCCTCATTCCCTTCTGTGTGCTTGTTTCTAATATTGCTATATTTATTTGTTGCAGTTTGTATTACATTTTATTTCCCCCCACTTTCTGATTTGTTTTCGTTGTTTATTTATTTTGGAGGCATGTGAAACATAACTATGGCTTTAAGAGACACAACTGTAGGGACAGAGTTCCAGAGAGCAGTTTCCATGCTCGACCTCATGTGGAAAGGTTCTGGTTCGGGTAGTAGATGGCCATCAGCTCTAACTAGTTAGCCATCAGCTGTTACCAATTAGCCATTGGCCACTAATATAACTGCTGTGGCTACGCTAGGGTGTTGGTTGGTTGTTGGTTGGCAGAGAAGCGCGGATTGCAGCTAGCAAGTGGAGTTGGTTGGTTGGCAGAGAAGCAGATGGCAGGTTGTGGATAGTGTGGCTCCTGTTTCCTGTGTCTCCAACCCAGCCGTCAGTGAGACTACAGTGGTATGACTCCCCTATCTATGGCTCTGTGGGTGTTCCTTTTTGGCCTCACCATGTCCTGCGTTCTTATACGGGGAGCAGGACCAGAGACCCTGCATGACAGCAACTGTACAAAAATATATACTAGGAGAAATGTTCAGATAAATGTTTTGTTCCTCATCCCTGCTAACTAATTCCCATTCCCCCCCTTTTTCACACTTATTTCCAATACTTAAACAATTTCTTTAGTTTCTGATCTAATTTTTTGTATTTGTTTTGCACTAACAAGCAGATGCATGCATATTTTCTTTCTTACATGGAGAGTAGCCTGCTGAAGGCACTTTTTTGCACTTTTTAAAAATTAATATATGAAGGAAATCACTACATTATTATTATTATTCTTTTACTCCATCTGCTTTAGATTGTGTTATACTTAGTACAAAAAAGAATTTAGGAAGATTATTTTTTTCTTTTCACTGCTCCAGGGTAATTTCTAGAGTATTAGATTATCTGGTCTTTGAAAATTTGCTGGAATTCATCTATGAACTTTTCTTGGCCTGGTGCTTTTTTGGGGGTGGGGTAGTCACTTAATAAATGCTTCTATTTCTTCAATAGAAATTGGTCTGTTTGAGCTTTCTAAACAAATAAGATAACTTCTGGAGATTTATATTTCCCTGAGAAATTATCCATTTCATCTAGGTTTTTAAATGTATTTGCAAATTAATCTCTTTTGATTTTATAAAATTTTTGTCTGCTTCAATTGTTCTTTTTTGTCATCTCTTATTTTGCAAATTTGTGCTTTCTCCATGTTTTATTGATCATGCTATTTAGTGATATACATATAGATATATATTTTAAAGCACAATAATTTCATGTATTAGTTAGATATAGTCTTTTTTCCACTCATGGGCTTTTTCTTTTGTCTTTATTCTTTCTTTTTTGCCCTTTCTTTTGATTTACTTGTTTGTTCTTTATCTTGTTTTATGAGCCAGGGATACATTCATTTATATTCTTTCATTTTTGTTGATAGAAAGTTTTGGTATGGGCAACAACCTGCCAGCTGTAGGTACATGGCACCCAACCTTTGACTTTAAACTTTCTTTGTAAATTGGATTACACGATATGGACTTTGTATGAGTATTTAGTCCCTTCCCAGTCTGAGAGACTTTAGTGTTTAGTAGCATAATTTAACCCATTTATATTAAGTATTATTGTTACTATTTTTGATCAAAATTCTGTAATTCTATTTTATGAGTTCCATTTTTATGCCTCCTTATTGCTCACTTTTTTTTTAAAGGCATCAACTGTTTCATTCTTTCTATGCTGAATGTATGGTCTCATTATCTTTTCTATTATCAAATGCTTTTAAGTTTATATATCTCATTAAATTTTAATTATGCTCACTTTTATCAAAACAGCTTTGAACTTATATATTTTTATTACAAGGTCAAATGTAACAGGTATGCATTATCTGCTTCTAATGGAACGAAATAATTTAGAATTTTTAATTTCTTCTCTTGCTTCTTTTATTTCCTAATTATTTTCTTATATAATTCAGAGTTTTGGTACTATTAGGTTATGTGAAATTATTTATTTTACATTATTTCACTCCTCTTCCAAGAATAATTTTACATTTTGTATTGCAACCATACTCATATATTCAGATTTTAACTTAATTCCAGGTGAAAATAGTTTCTATATTCACTGCCAAGATATTTTTACCACTCCTTTCCCATTTTTAAGATTTTAATTTTAATTTGCCTGTAGGTTGATTAGATTACTCCTTTTCATCTTTTAACTTATGAGGGTCTTAAATGGTTGGTTATAATTTATGAGCACTTGGTTATAATTTGGTTAAAATTATGAGCATTTGTCTTTGTGGTGCCTAAACATATGAAAACTATAGTCATACACTCAGTTGTTGAATTACGAATTTCTGAAAACAATGTTTCGTTATTTATGATAGTATGTTTATTTTGTTCCCAATTATGTGTAATTGATATCATCTTTACTAGAATTATTACTGTGGAAGCCACTTTTTGGCATGGTTCCTAACACAGTGACACCCCTGTGTAATCTCCTCCCTTTGAATTCGGGCTCTACTTAGTGGCTTATTTCTAATAAAGAGATTACAGTAAAACTGATGGGATGTTACTCCTATGTTTAGGTTACAAAAGACTAGGACTTCTGTCTTGCTAAGACTTTCTCATTCTGATGAAGTCAACTGACAATGTGGCAATAGCAAGGAATCAAAGGAGATTTCTGGCCAATAGCTGGTTGAGGGCGTTGGGCCTCAGTTCAACAGCCTGTGAGGAAATGAATCCTTCCAACAACCATATAAATGAGCTAGGAGGCAAAACCTTCCTGAGTTGAGCTTTTAGATGAGACCAAAGCCTAACTGAATTGAAGCCTGTGAGAATCAGAACCAGAGGATCCAGCTAAACTGACCCTTTCTGGATGCAGATTCTGTCAGATAATGAATGTATCTATTTTGACATCTCCTGTGTTTTGAGTTAATTGGTAACACAGCAATCAATTAAAAGCATACAGTTATCACCTGTTTGCACGCTTCATCTGCATGCTCGGAAAGCTCCTTGAATCTGTCTTCCAGAACACTGTTTTTGTCTTCTGCCACGTTGATTCTTCTGTGCAGAAGTTCTTATATGCAATTTAAAATTTTTAATCTCCAGAAATTCATGTATTATTCATTCTACCGCATTTTAAATTTTTGTACCTCTCATTTATTCTTTCATTTTATCTCGTTGCTTATTACTTCATCTTCTCACTTTGCTTAATAGTGCCCGTGGTCTCTTGAATGATATTGAGTTTAACGAGGAGATGTACACAGAAGTATATATTGTTTTCCCTACAATAACTAATACACTTTTTCTCTACCTTGAATGTTATGGTCAACTCATTTTTATGGGACAGGACCTATGCCGAGATATCATTTTGGTTGTTAGGTTTATGTTTCCTTATCTTAGAAAAATAAGAAAGGTGTCTAGTTCTGTGATTGACCCAAATTAACATGAATAGAGTCTTTGATCTCTTGACTTTTTTCCCAGATAATATTATTATTATTCTACTCTCTTATGATAGAGGAAAAGTCTTTATACGATCAGTTATATCAGTAAAATGTATTTCATGTTCATTTGCCATGCTGTATTCAATATACAGCAGGTAACTGTGTTGGAGTCCTGTCACAAGTGTCCAGGAGAACTCTTGTGCCCTGCTTGTTTTGTAATTGATGTACTTAGGTGCCTTCAAATGTCACTTTGTAGCAATTGAAACCATTCGTAATAGTTAGGTCCCTCAATATTTCTAACCCATTCTCACTTCCAATCCTTTCTCTTTCAGTGAGGATATGCTGAGGGTGGTTTGTGATTTTCTTCATTGAGGTACCATATTCACTCCCTCTCAAACATCCCTTAATATTTTGGAAAATATATGCTAGTCTTTAATTTCCAATTCTGATGTAGGTTCCTGCCTCTTTTGTTTTGCCTTTTATCTGCTAAATGCCTTTCCTCTGGTTACCACCTCACAAGGAAGTTTTTGGAAATATTATCTCCTTATATTAATACTATTTATAATAAGGTGTTCTGGCATACCCATTTTGAAGGTGAGGAAGTTAAGCCTTAGAAAAAGTAAGTAATTCACCTAAGTTGATCTAGATATTAGTGGGCAAAGCTGAGATTAGAATCCAGGTATTCTCCCTTCTAGCTCAGTGCTTTTGCCTGAACTAGATTTCACTATTCAATTTCTTTCTCAAACAATTCTCTCAACCAGTTTGAAGAGAAGAATGAAATGGCTCAACAGATGCCAGTTATCCTTAGAGAAAATTCTTTGGGTAGTTAGGAAATTATATGAAATTATATTCTAACATCCACACTCTTACACAAAGATTAGCCTCTGTCTGCTAACAAAAGTGTTCGATGAAACTCCAGCTAATTAGCATATATAACCAAATCATAATTCTCTAAATTATTCCTCTCCCTCTAAAATCATGTTTCCCAAGTGGATAGCAGCTGTGGAAGTTGGTTGGTATTTGTTTTCACCCACCTGCATTAGCAAACTAATGGTTTACCAATTTTTGTTGTATTTAGGTAATACATTAGAAACTGGTTAAAATCGAATTTGATGCCCACATAGGATTTGATAACAAAACATTCTCTGGCAGACAAGAGTGGTCATCCAGTGTAGCATAATCAGGGTTAGACATTTGGAAAACTCGGACAATGAAGTATTGTAAACTGCAGCAGAGTGAAGGAAATTCAAGGAATTATGAAGAATTAAAACAAAACAGAAGAGTTAGCTTTATACTCCAGCAGTACAACTTTCTGTCTTGAAAATGGGTCTCTGCATTAAAATTTTCTGTTTGCCGTGTACTCCAATGTTCATTGCAGCTTTGTTTACGGTGGCCAAGACATGGAAACAACCAAAATGTCCTTCGATAGATGAATGGATAAAGAAGTTGTGGTACATATACACAATGGAATACTATTCAGCGTTAAGGAAAGATGATATAGGAACATTTGTAACAACATGGATGGATCTTGAGAGTATAATGCTAAGTGAAATAAGTCAGACAGAAAAAGCAGAGAACCCTATGATTTCACTGATATGTGGTATATAAACCAAAAAGAACAAGACAAACAAATGAGAAAGAAAAACTCATAGACACAGACAATAATTTAGTGGTTACCAGAGGGTAAGGGGGTGGGGGGTGGGTGATGATGGTAAAGGGGATCAAATATATGGTGATGGAAGGAGAACTGACTCTGGGTGGTGAACACACAATGGGATTTATAGACGATGTAATACAGAATTGTACACCTGAAATCTATGTAAATTTACTAACAATTGTCACCCCAATAAATTGGAAAAAAAAATTCTGTTTGCTATGGCTGAATGCTTCATTCTGTATTTTAGGTTTGGGACTCATTTTCTGTATTCCTCAATGGACTATAAATGGCCAGCTTTGAGTGGTGCTACTGTCTGGGACAACTGCCTGGGAGGCTTCAAGGAGAGGCCTTGCTAACAGCCTCCTGACTGGTGGTGCTAGGGCCCAGTGGGGAGTGGCAGGGGCGGAGCTGGTGGCATCAGGAATGGGGAAACCATAGCAGGTGGGTGGGTTGAGGGTGAGCAGGCCAGGGCCAAGAGATGGCAGGCTTGGGCACTGGTCCTAGCCTGGCCAGAGGCCTAAGAAATTTAGGAAATCAATGAATCAGTGCCAACCTTTAAGATGTATCCATATCAGGGCAGGCCCGGTGGCTCAGGTGATTGGGGCTGCATGCTCCTAACACCAAAGACTGCCAGTTTGATTCCCAGATGGGCCAGTGGGCTCTCAACCACAAGGTTGCCGGTTGGATTCCTTGACTCCCACAAGGGATGGTGGGCTGTGCCCCATGCAACTAACAATGGCAACTGGACCTAGAGCTGAGCTGAGCCCTCCACAACCGAGATTGAATGGACAACAACTTGACCTGGAAAAAGGCCTGGAAGTACACACTGTCCTCCAATAAAGTCCTGTTCCTCTTCACCAATAAAATCTTAAAAAAAAAAAGATGTGTCCATATCAATATTAACATTTCTATTAAAAAGACACATACAGTATGGATTTTAATAGTTTGACTTTTAACTGTAATGTACATGCATTTAATTTTTCTTTTTCTTTTTTTTAATTAAAGTTTTTTTGGGTGACAATTGTTAGTAAAATTACATAACTTTCAGGTGTACAATTCTGTATTACATCATCTATAAATCCCATTGTGTGTTCACCACCCAGAGTCAGTTCCCCTTCCATCACCATATATTTGATTTCCTTTACCCTCGTCTACCATCCCTTTCCCCCTCTTCTCCCTGGTAACTAATTTTTCCATAGACATTAGTAATAACTGAGTGTTAAAAAATATTCTTTGGGGTACTTTTGAATATATACAGAATATAATTGTTTCAATATCTTTTTGACTGCACAATAGCCTAATTTTGAATTATCCCTATTTCGATGATAATGACGTTCAGGCACATACCTCCTACAAAGTCATTTTGAATCTTTGATAGCGTATCTGTCTATAAACAGATAAATTCTTTTTAAAAAGTATGATTGTGCACCACTGTGGAGATAAGAGTGTCCTCCTCCCAAAAAAGAAACAAAATACTCAAAGCAAAGATCATCTCTCTAGCAGCAACCTCACAGATGAGATAATTTTTTATCATTCCAACATTGAAATTGAGTTTAGAATACCAAGCATCGTGAAGTTGAAGACAACTTTCAGATTGTTGGAAATAAATAGAAATACGTGTAGTGTTGTTCTGATTCAGGTAGTAAGTAAGCAGCTAAATTATCTTGTGGAAGGCATTCAGGCCTCTGCTTTGAGTAACCTGACTGGAAAAGGATAAAGTTGTTGTGAGACTAGATAAAACACTGTTCAAGTTACTGAGTGTTAGCTGATGTTGGCAGCAGTATTGATGCTGAAAAATGGTGGAACTCTGGATACATTTTGAAAGTAGAACTAACAGAATTGGCTGTTCCTCTGGATTTGTGGTGTGAGTCACTCACCTTGTGTGACACAACTATGTTCATCTGTTAAATGGGGATAAAATCGATAAGAGTTTGTCATAAGGAGAGTGTGATGATTAAGGGAGCTAGTATATGTCTGTTTAGTATAATGTTTAGCATAATGCTTGTGACATAGTGAGTGATCAACTAAAGATAATTGTATTTAAGGGGCATTAAGAAGGAAGCCACATTGAGAAGGAAGCCTGTGACCTGAAACTAATATAAAATAATGTAGACTGTCAACTATAGTTAATATATACATAAGTATACATTTATATAGACACACACACACACACACACACACACATACAGTCACGGGATCTGGAGTACAGCATAGGGAATATAGTCAATGGTATTATAACAGCTATATACAATGTCAGAGGGGTAGTAGACTGGGGGGTTATCACTTTGTGAGGGGTGTAAATGTCCAATCATTCTGCTGTTTTGTACACCTGAAACTAATAAAAAAAAAGAAAGAAAAAAAAAAGGAAGCCTGTGGTCGCAAGGGTCCCAAGTAGCTTTGTCAAATCCAATTCAGTTCTCCAACCACCAAGAAGGCCAGGATTTATTTTGACTGAAGCTATAATGTGGGGAAAAGAAAGTATTAGAAAATATTTTTCAGTCTCCTTGCCTTTTTCTCTGTGGGTGAGGGTTGTTCCATGCTAAAAAATCAGGCATGCATTTTTAAAACGGCATTTTGAGGTCAACTTCATTTCTTTGCCTTGGTATTACTGGTCTAGACTTAAGAAACTTCAAAGATCTGGCTCATTTCTAAAAACATTTTTATTTTATATACTTAAGTGGCAGAACTCCACTAACAAGCTTTCCTCCCTGATTCCATTTAAAGAAACTTGAGGAGGTAATAGAAGTGTGTGCATCAGTAATAGTCATAAAAATCAGGTGCTTTCTATGCATGATATGTACTTTTGTATGCTTTCCTCTCCCCATCAGTGCTAATAAAGTATTGTAGTTATGTGTAAATAGCCACATTTTCCCCACTACTTCAGCCTCATTCATTTAGTGATACTGGAAACTTTCATAATGGTCTGTCATATCACTTTTTCTTCCATGTATGTTCTTGTTTAAAAGTCCCTGGAGGCTCATAAAGGCTTTATTTTCTCAATATAATGTTTCATGGATATATAAAATTTAAAAAGTCAGCCCTTGGCAATCGTCTCCGATTTCATTGCACCATTCTTATTGATGCCTTCGTTAAAAACCTATTCTAGGCAACTGACTTGACTTATAATAAAATCTAATTTAGATTGTTCCATAAGAAATTCGCCTAACTTTCTCAGTCAGTAGACTAATCTCCACCTGGTTTTCTGCTACCCTCTAGTGACCACAGACAACACCAGCATATGTGGAAAGCAGATTAACCATTTCTGCTGGACACAGTTGCCCAGGATAAGCATTGGTTATGCCTGGGCTGGTTGTTGTGTGTGTACATATGGACATATACGTGAGTTTGGGGTGGGAGAAGAATAGTATTTATTTCAAGGTGGAGGAGAAGTAATCTTAGGAGGCCAGTGAGCAATGAAACCTAACCAGCTCTTATGCTTGAATCCAATTAAACTCTCTAGGCAAAGCACGCTTTAGAAGAGAATCAGTGAGATACAGAGAACATTGTGATGGTTGCCAGATGGGAGAGGGTTGGAGGGGTGGCTAAAAAAGTGGAAGGGATTAAGAGGTACAAATGGGTTCTTACGCAGTAGTCATGGGATGTAGGGTATAGCATAAGGAATATAGTCAATAATATGGTAATAATAACTATAGTGTCTGGTGGGTGCTAGCTTTATGGGGGAATCACTTCATAAGTTATATAAATGTCTAATCACTATGTGATACACCTGAAACTAATATAATATTGTATGTCAACTGTCATTGAAAACTAAAACAATTATATAAAAAATTAAAACAGGAGAGAATCAGTGTCTGATTAGAATACTGTTTCCTAATTTTCACCTAGAATAAATGCAGAAATGTAAGATGGAATTGTAAATGCGTGTCGGTAGACAATATAAATTAGTCTGTAGTTAGGAAAACATTTGTACTTTAAAGTACAAAAGACTCCACAAACTTTAATCCTGACTAGGCACAGACATTTACAAAACAAAGATCTCAAAAACCAACACTGGGATCAAGATAATGGAGCAGGGAGTTCTAAATTATGAAGAAAACTTTCAGGGGAACTGAGTATGGACTCTTCAGCTTATCTAATTCTGGAAGTCTTTAATTAATAGTGTGATGTTCCCCTTTCCTAACATAGCTAGATTTGTGCTTACTACTCAGTTCTTCACTAGGAAGGAAATTATTATCTATGAGTACATACTCAAGTGGCAGACATATAGAGAAAAGCAAGATAATTATTATTATCTCAAAAATCAGGGTAGTGATTATCTGTGTGTGGAGGAGAGGTATATAAGGAGAATACTAGAGTACTGGTAATGCTATATTTCTTAATTATGATTATGATGTGAATAATGACCTCTCCAGTGTGTCAGTTCCTTAATCCCCAGCACCTTACGGGCCAAAAGGGATGCTGCAGATGTGATTAAGTTGAGTATCTTAGTCTGAGGATATATCCTGGATTATTTGGGTGGGCCTGTTACCCTACTAAAGGTCCAGCTTCTGGCCGCACAAAAGCCAGAACTCGAGAGACAGAGACAGGGATGGTGTAAAGAAAAGCAGGTTTATTCCAAATGCCGGCATTCTGGGAAGATGGCGGACTCCTGTCCAAACACCATCGACCCCCCACCCCACCAAGGCCCAAAGGTTTTATAGGTTCAGAAGGAGGGGCAGAAGAAAGGAAAGGGGAGAAAGGCGCTTCCCAGAGGCTGGTGTGTTTCAGGGATAGGAGTGGATCTGATGCAGATGTCAAAACTTCTTTTAAGTCAGTGTCCTGAAGGTTTCCTTGAGGAAACAGAGTCATTGAGCCTGGTATGCGTAAGGTCTAGTGGGAGGAAAGGGAAGCAAAGCAAAGAAAAATTTTCCAAAATTCCCAAGTGAAAGTACACTGTTACATCGAATTACACTAGACGTTTAAATCTCCAAAAAGAAGATACAGTGTCACCTTTAACAGGCCCAATGTGATTACAAGGGCCCTCATACCAGGGAAATAACAGTGTCAGAGAAGGAGATACCACTGTGGAAGCCAAGATCAGCGTGGGAGAGATGTGAGGATGCTACACCGCTGTCTCTGAAGATGAAGGAAGAGGCCACAAGCCGGGAATGCAGTTGGTCTCTAGAAGCAGGAAAAGGCAAGGAATTAAATTCTCCCCTGGAGCCTCCAGAAGGAACGCAGCTCTACCAAAACCTTAATGTTAGCTCTGTTGGGAATGTTTTCAGACTTCTGACCTCTAGAACTGTAAGACACGATATTTGTGTTCCTTTTTAAATGTTTTAGACTGCAGTCTACATTTATAACTAATGTATGATGTCTACCTTGAAACAATATTATGCCACTCTCTGTTTATTGCAGTTAACTTATAACAGAGTATTCCTAATTGTATCCTACAGTGCCTTATAGCATTGCGATTATTCATTTCACTTACCTATAAGCTATAATCACACTACCTTGTTTCCTATAATATAAGACTGGGTCTATATAATATAATATAACATAATATAATATAACATAACATAATATAATATAAAATAATATAACACCGGGTCTTAGATAAATTTTTGCTCCAAAAGACACATTAAAGTTGATTGTCCAGCTAGGTCTTACTTTCAGGGAAACACGGTATATACATTGCTACGATTTTTACTTTAAGTGGTTGTTTTTAGGTTCATTAAGAATAAAAAATGAAAGGTTGAACTTTACGTTGATTTTTTCTTTCTCTGATCCGATTTCTGTCTTTATGTAGATCTGAATTTCTCGCCTTCAGCTTCTCTAATTTTTTGGAGCCTATTTAATAGTGGCTGTGTTACCCTTTGAAAGCAAGTTGACCATTTGAATCCAGAGGAAATAACAGAGAGTACTATTAAAGCTAATTGTGTAGCTAAATATAAAAGATAGGCTAATTGCATCTTTCTTCCTTTTTCATCTCTTAACTGACCTTAAAAAGCAATTTATAAAATGACATATATGTGTGTATATGATTGAGCCTATAACATATACAAATGTAATACATTTGACAATAACAGAACAGAGTTGCAGAAAGGAGTTGTATTTGAGTAAGGAAATGACACCCCATGTTAAGCTGAATCCATGAAATGATTGAAATAGCATATATTTTATAAATAAAAATAATTTTGAGTTTCAAAATGTATCAAATAATATGTATAACACTAGTGTCACAGAAAAGGGGAAATGCGAACAGAGGAATATAGGAGTAACTATGTTATCAACTTTAACAGTAATGTCTATTATTTCCTCTGGATTCAAACGACCATCTTGCTTTCAAATGAGTCACTTGCTTTCAGCCTAATGAAATCCCTTTAATATTCCTTGTAGGTAGATCTTCTAGAAACACATTTCCTCAGTGTTAGAAAAAAAAATGGGAAATGCCTTAATTTCACCTTCATTTTTTTACTGAGATATAGTTGACATACCCTGAGTTCACTATTTTAAAGTGTACAGTTCAATGTCTTTTTTAAAAGAACTTTTTATTTTTCAATTACAGTTGACATACAATATTATATTAGTTTCAGGGGTACAATACAGTGATTACACACTTACATAACTTATGACATTTATATAACTTAACCCAATAAGTCTAGTACCCATCTGACACCATACAGTTATTACCATATTATTGACTATATTCTCTATATTGTACTTTACATCCCCATGACTACTGTGTAACAACCAATTTGTACTTCTTAATCCCTTCCCCCTTTTCACCCAGGCCCTCAACCCCCCTCCCATCTGGCAACCATCAAAATGTTTTCTGTGTCTATGAGTTTGTTTCTGTTTTGTTTGTTCATTTAATTTTTTAGATTCCATATGTAATTGAAATCCTGTGGTATTTGTCTTTCTATGACTTATTTCACTTAGCATAATATCCTCTAGGTCCATTCATGTTGTCTCAAATGGCAAGATTTCATTCTTTTTTTATGGCCGAGTAATAATCCATTGCATATATGTATCACTTCTTCTTTATCCATTGGTCTATCAATGAACACGTAGATTGCTTCAATATCTTAGCTGTTGTAAATGTCTTCTATCTTTTCAAGATAATGCAACTATAACCACAATCTGACTTCACAATTTTGTCATCCGGAGAGAAACCTCATACCCTTTGGTTGCTTTTCCACTATCCTCCCATCTCACCGAGCTCTAGGTAACAGCTAATCTACTTTCTCTTTTTGTAGATTTTCTTATTCTGATCACTTCATATAAATGGAATCACACAGTATGTGGACTTTTTGGTCTGGATTCTTTTATCTAGCATTATATTTTCAAGGTTAATCTGCACTGTAGCATATATTGGTACTTCAGTACGTTATTCATTTTTTATGGCTGAATAATATTCCATTGTATCCATATATCACATGTTGTTTATCCATTTATCATCTGATAGAAATTTGGATCATTTCAATCTTTGGATATTATTAACAATGCTTCTATAAACATTTGTGATAAAAGATTTTGTGTGGACATATGATTTCATTTCTCTTGGGTATTATACATGAGTATGTAGAAGTAGAATTACTGGGTATTATGGTAACTCTATGTTTCATATTTTAAGGAGCTGCCAAACTGTTTTCCACAATGTATGCTCCATTTTACTTTCCCACCATCAATGTATGAGTGCTCTATTTCTCCATATCTTTACCAATGTTTATTGTTTTCCAATACTTTTAAAAAAAAATTACAGCCACCCTAGTGAGCATGGAATGATATCTTGTGATTTTGACTTTCATTTCCCTAATAACTGATGATGTTGAATATTTCATGTGCTTGTTAGCCATTCGGATATCTTTTTTCAAGAAATATCTATTCATATCTTTTGCTCATTTTTGAATTGGGTTATTTGCCTTTTTCTTGTTGAGGATAAGTGTTTTTAAAAATAAATTCTAGGTACTAGAACCTTAACGCATGTATGATTTGCAATGCTGTTTCCATTCTGTAGATTGTCTTTTTACTTTCTTGATAGTGCCCTTTGATGCACAAAAGTTTTTAATTTTCATGATGTGTAATCTATTTTTTCCCTTGGATCGTCCCTTGTGCTTTTTGTGTCAGAGCTGAGAAACTGTTGCCCAATCCAAAGCTTCAAAGATTTACATTTGTGTTTTCTTCTAAGAGTTTTATAGTATTAGTTCTACATTTAGATATTTTACCCATTTAGAGTTATATTTTGTATATGGTATGAGGTATAGTTTCCTATAACCCAAGATTATCCCAGATCAGATCTTGGAAATCAGCATTAGTGTTCAGGACATGGACTGTAGGGTCACACCACCTACTATGTGAGATGTGTGTGGACATGTCCTATTGGGAGGTTTTCTCAAAAAAAATAAGGGATCCCACAGTTTGGACCCCAAAGTCAGTCCTCTGGAAGGGTCCAGTAAGACCTATGTTTGACATGTGTAGTTGTAATATTAAATAAGAGAGTCATAATTCCAAAAAGACATAAAATCACTACATTACTACTAGACAGGATGTATAAAAATGGTTCACCTAGCTTAGTGCCTTGTACATAGAAGGCACAAAATAAGGTGTACCAATTATCATTACTTTTACGATTTTCACAAAGATATAATCACTAAGGATGGTTCAATAAGCATACACTGTGTTCATGGCAAAAGTATCATTCTGGAAAATATTTGAATTCAGTTGAGGAAGCACACATTCTCACTAAAATGAAACAAAGCTTAATGGTCAAGATTTCCAACTACTAGGTTTAACTGCCAACAAACTAGGCACACTGAATAGTATTATATAAAACTCAGTAAAAATCATCCCCAGAAATTATCTATTGCTAATGAAGAGATGAGCTATTTTCATGTAGATAAGTTCTTATGTTTTCAAGATTTAATATAAAGAACATTCCTTTTTATCATATCTTGAAGACAAAAACGAAGATTTGTGTAATATTCATTGTTTCAATTTCTCATAACCACCCCTGAAGAAATGTATTTCACATTACCTTCATTATACTCCTCAAATAACAAGTAATTTTTATTCTGAATGGATCACACCTATAATCTCTTCTTCCTTCTATTGTTCTATTGTCTTCAGTAAAAATTAATCTGTTTCATCCATTCGACTCAATTGTAACAATAAAGATTTATGAGTACTTGAAAACATCTATCTCTATTGCTTTCAAATATAAAAATACTAATTTCATTGTCCTCAATACTGCTATTATTCAACTTACATGATCATTAATATTGGTTATCTTTTGAAGCATTATTAGATTTTCTTCTTAAGTAATTTCATTTATTTTTATTTTAAAAGAATTTCATGATGTAATTTGGAAATAGATTGTTGTTCTTACAGTGCTATCTACAGGAATATTATAAATGAATTTATTCTTTGGATTACAGTTAATTGGTCTGAGGGTACTGCATGTTGTAGAGAAATGTATCTTTTATTAACTTCAATTGTGATGATACAAATCTCATACCTAATCTCACAGACATTGTGGAGAAGAGTTACAGAGAATAGGAAATCTGTCAGTGCATTGGGATGTAAACAAAAGCACAAATGAGTTCATCAATGATTCAGAGATGGGTTACTCAGTATGCGGCTCATGGAGCCCCTGTGTTCTAGCACAGTCAACTTTTAGGCCCCTCCAGTACTCCATAGCTTAGGCACAAAGTGACAATAACATCCCCAAAAGTTAATGTGGTTTTATGTCAGTGTTACTAAACAATTACTCAGCACCTTATCAGGACCAAGAACTGCATTGGGATATAGAGACATAGTCTTTATCGTGGAGATTCTCAGAGTGTAGTGGAAGAGAAAAAAATGTGAGACTGCACCATTGTTATACACAAATTATAATAGAGATAAGTACAAGGATTTTTGTGAGAGTTGAAGGGTACTACCGCGTTTACTTGAAAATAAGACCTAGCCGGACAATCAGCTCTAATGCATCTTTTGGAGCAAAAATTATTATAAGACCCGGTCTTATTTTACTATAATACCCAGTATAATATAATATAATATAATATAATATAATATAATATAATATAATATAATATAATATAATATAATATAATATAATATAATACCAGGTCTCATATTAATTTTTGCTCCAAAAGATGTATTAGAGCTGATTGTCTGGCTAGGTCTTATTTTCGGGAAAACACGGTACTAATCTGGATGATCTGAAAGGTCAGAATTAGCACTAAATTCAGTTTTAAAGAACAATGAAATATAAGCAGTCAAATGAGAGGGAGCAATTGTTTCTTGAAGATATGGGAAGCTTCCCAGAGAAAGTGACATCTGAGTGATTGGATTTCACAGGTCTATGGCTAAGCTCAGAGGAAGTACTGGGTCCCTATCTCACATGCCAATAAACATAATAACTGATATAGCCTATAGAATTTGTATGTTAGGGGAGACGGTGGGGAAGGACAAATGGGGGGTTGAAACTTTATAATCGTTTCTATGGTACACATGTCCCTGGACACCAGCAGTGCCAGATTAGAGTAAATAATAAAGTAAAAGGATGAAGAGGATGATGATGAGGGAAAGAAAAAGAAGGAGTTGAAGGAAAAATATACGTAAAACTGAAGACATAAAGTATATTGCTATCAATGGGGGAAAAGCCTTCAATATGGTGAGTTAAATAGGCATGGAACAGGGGAAGGGAAAAATATCACTTGAAGTGCTGAAGTTTTGTCTTCTTTGGAGCAAGACATAGGTATTTTATAAGCTGGAGACACTGATAATGAAAAATAAACATAAATCTAGGTCTTAATAGAATAAGGGTAACCAATACAAAAATAAAAGTAGAACATGTATCATTAAACAAGCACAAGAAAACAGACTTGATAGGATGAAAGATAAGAGTGAAAGAAAGAAGGAACATCATCCAGAAAGAAAGTATCTAAGAGATAAATTTAAGGTAAAAATGATACAGAAATTGAAAATACAAGGATGACATAATGAGACAGGTTAGTTAACATATTGTTAGACAGAGAGGAAACATCCCTGGTGAAATAAGCAAAAGGCATCCATATCCTGAAATTCCAGGTTCTGGAATGCTTCTTTCACCCCAGGACAAAGATATGAGAACGTGCCTTGAGGTTAATAAATTATCTCATAAATCCCTTCTGGCTGGACAAAGGAGCAGATCTGAGGGATGGGTTTGTCAATCCCTTTAGGATCTGATAGACAAAGATGGGTTCATTAATCCCTTTAGGGTGGGCAAACAGGACAAACTTGACAGACGAATTCCATTAGAATGTGCCAGCCCCCTTCCCCAAGCAGGCAAGGGAAGGTATAAAAGTAAAAACTTTTGCCTCAGTCACTAGGCACCCCCATTCGGGACCCCCTCCCGCTTGGAGCGCTGATGCTTTGCTTTCAATAAACTATCCTCTTTTTACAACTCCTCACCTCTCCTTGGTCCGTGCTTCCATTCTTCGGTTTCACAAGACACGATCCCAGCACAAAGAAAATATTCTACAGCAATAAGGTGAAAGATTAAAATAGAGAAAAAGAAAAAAATCAAAATCAGAAAGAATAAAATAAGATGTCAAAACTAAGATCAAATATTAATATAAGAAAAAGGAAGAAGAAAATATAGGGAGGAAAAATACACCATAGTATTTCAAAAAGGAAGCAAAGGTAAACATTTTATTATCTGGTAAATAAGATATGAAGGTAAAACATTATAAAGGACAAAGAAAGAAAGTTTGTGCTGGTAAAGAAACAATAGATCAAACAGATACACCTATCATGAAACTAAAATACAGACACACTATATATAGCACATCTGACAGAATTATGGGAAGAAATAAAGAAGTCAGTAGTTACTTTTGCATCGTTTAACAAAGCCTACTAGAAACTGATAGGTCAAAGAAACAAAATTAAGTAAATATATAGAGACTACAGCAATATTAATAACAATCTAATAAATTACATATTTTAATATATTATAGAATATTTCATTCTAGACATATGTCTTTATACCCATCAATAACAGTATGCATACTCATTTTAAGTGTAAATGGAACAATCAAAGATATACTAGGCCCAAATGAATTTCAAATGATCAACAACTTCTTTCAGAATATGCTAACTGATCAGAATGCAATGTTATTAGATATGAAAAGCAAAGGATCAAGTTTCATCTTATGCTTAGAGTGCAGAAAGGTAGAAAGAGTGCTACTCCCACCTTAAAATGCTCGATAATTTGAAAAGTCACAACTTCTCTTGAACTTATCAAAGAGCTGAAGATACAGGGCAAACAACTAAGCTGCAATCGATGGAGGAACAGGCTTCTCCAAGGAGAGATGGGCTGTGAGCACTATTTACCTGGAGTAGATGCTAGTTGCATAAACTGCAAGGAAAGTACAGCTAACATTTTTAAAGAATTACTAGGCAGAGTGCAGGGTGCAGGTTAGCATGAAAATATCGAACTCCTGGGATCGAGACATAAGGAAAATGCAAACCCAATTGCACGGTCCTCTCCATGAAGCCCTCTGGGTGATTATGAGGTTGAATTAGAGAAGGAATAATGACCAGAGAAAGCCTCCTTGGTGCAGGCCCAATGGTAGGGAGCAGCAGCTGCTTTGGGAAACGTACAGAGCCCTGACTGGACTTTTCCCCCTATCCATGTGGGAATACTCTTCTGTGAGTCCCCAAATGATGTAAATGATGTTGGATCTGCTGGCAGTTTCTAGGTGTGGGCCGGGATCCTGTCTCGTGAAGCCGAAGAATGGACACACGGACCAGGGAGAGGCAAAAAGTTTTAAAAACAGGATAGTTTATTAGAGGCAGGAGAAGAGGTTGCAGGTCCCGAGTGGGAGGGGGTCCCGAATGGGGGTGCCCAGTGACTGAGGCAAAAGCTCTCATTTTTATACCTTCCCTTGCCTGCTTGGGGAAGGCGGTTGGAGCCTTCTAATGGAATTCATTTATTAGGTCTGTCCTGTTTGCTCATCCTGAAGGGATTAGAACCAACCCATTCCTATCTATCAAATCTGCTCCTTTCTCCGGCCAGAAGGGATGTGAGATTATCTCTTAACCTCAAGGCGTGTTCTCATGTTTCTGTCCTGGAGTAAAGAAGACATTCTGGGACCTGGAGTTTCAAAATATGCTGCTTTTTGTTTTTTCCACCAGGGACCCCCGTCTACCTAGCAATCGTACTAACTAACCTGTCTCATCATTACCGTGCTGAAGGTCCGGCTGCTCATCACATGAAAGCCAAAACTCAAGAGGTGAGGTTGGTGGAAAGAAAAGCAGATTTATTAAAAATGCTGGCATTCTGGGAGGATGGCAGAGTCCTGTCCAAAGGCCAGCCGCTACCCCCCTCAGCGTGGCCAAAAGGTTTTATGGGCAAGCAGGAAGTAGCAGGACAAAGGAAAAAGGGGGGAGGGAGAGGAGGTGGTCCTAGCCTGGAGTAAACAGAACCATTGAAACTGCTATGCATACTAAATGTATAGTAAACAGAGTCATTAAGGTTTGTACTGAGGGAAGAAGAGCAAAGAAAAGAAACTTTCCAAAAGTCCCAAGCTAAACTGCACTGTTAAATTACACCAGAGGTTTAAATCTCAAAACAGTGTCACCTTACACTACCGTGTTTCCCCCAAAATAAAACCGAGTCTCATATTAATTTTTTGCTCCAGAAGATGCATCAGGTCTTATGTTCAGGGATGTCCCCCAGAAAAATCATGCTAGGGCTTATTTTCCGGTTAGGTGTTATTTTCGAGGAAACACAGTATATCCTCTGTGAAACCAAAGTCCCAAACCCCTGGCAGAAGTGCACAAAACCCTGTTGTGCTGAGGGCACAGGTGAACACGCATTGCAGCTGAAGAAAAAAACAGGAAAAAATCCCCTTTATTCCTGAGGAAGAGCAGGATTCGATCCTGCTGGAAACCATTGGAAGACTCCTCGGAGCTGGGGAAGGTTCAGCATCACTGAGAAGGCCCTGATTACTGAAGCTAAATCAGGCTTAGATACGTCAGTGGAGAAGTCTATGAAAAACATATAAGGAACTATAGATAACAGAGACAGTCAATATGAGCATAATAGGAGGCTGAATGTCATTAGTTATTATGAAAATGCAAATTAAAATTACAATGAGAAACACTGACACATTTATTAGAAGGCCTAAAATCAGAAAGACCGACCATAGCAAGTGTGAGGGCTTGGTGGAACTGGTACTTTCACACACTGGTGGGAGAAATTCAAAATGGTGCCAACACCTTGGAAAAGTGTTTTGCAGTTTCTTACAAAGTTAACATACATCTATCTTAATATTCTAGCTATTCCACTGTTAGGTATTTATCCAAGATAAATGAAAGCATATATCCACTAAAAGACTTGTATGAAAACGTTCAAAGCAGCTTTATTTGTTAATAGCCAAAAAAAAAAAGGGACATAACTCAAGTTATGCCCAACAACAGGTGAATGAATAAACACATTTTGGCATATCCATACAAAGTAATGCTACTACTCAGTAAAAGAAAAAGGAATGAAATATTGATAACATGCAACAACCTGAATGCATCTCACAATGAGTATGCTGATTGAAATATATGAGACATACATTATAATTCCCCCAAATTGCCTCTTTTCTTTGCTTAATTGTAATTTCCTCCCATGTTGCTTTATTTAAAATTGTACAACTCTTAGAAAATTAAGGCTTGCTCCAATGAATACGCTCAAATTTCTCACTTGACATGGAATTGTAAGTGCTTCTATCTTTGTTAGTGACTAACCCCCTCTGAGTACTTAATTCTTAATAAATATTAAGTAATGTAAAAAAAGAGAAATAGATTAGACATAAAAGAGTAAAATAGTACATACCGTGTGATTCCATTTATATACATCTCTAGAAAATGTAAACTATAGTGACAGAAAAGATCAATAGTAGCGGTGGAACGGGGAGATTTCAAAGGGGCAAAAGGAAACGTGGGGGTGATGAAAATATTCACTTTTTTGTGGTGATGCTTTAATGGGTACATACATGTCATACCTCATCAAACTGTGTAATTTAAAGATACGTGGTTTATCGTAACTAATTATACCTCAACAAACTGTTTAAAATTGAAACAAACAACAGAAACAAAACAAAACAAAAAACCCTCTGACACTAAGGCCAAACTACCAAGGGTTTTAGGCAATAAAATAGCCCCCTCCAGTGGCACAATGAGTATTTGACACCCAAGAGAGGCAAATTTTTTAATACACCCTCTAAATAGGAAAAAAAATAATCAATAATAGTCATGAATTTAAAAACAATAATAAAAAATACAGTAAATTTTCTTTTATTGACTATTTCATATATAATTATGATAGTAAAAACAAAGAATTTTAAGGAAAGCAAAGACTGCGAACAATATAATTTTGGTAACTGCTGAACGATAAAACAAATGCGATGTTTTAATTTCTGGATTTGTTCTGCAGTTTAAAAACAAATAATTAACAATTGAAGAATAATAAATTTCACTGTTAAATATATAGTTGAAATTTGGTGAAATACTTTATGTTCGAATACAGTAAAATTTTACACGCCCCTTCCAAAAATATACACCTTGCGGTTCACGCTTTGTTTCACTGATTTCGACATAAATAAAAACAAGTGGTTGCATCAAAGGACAGAGCTGTAGAAAAACTGAGAAGGGGTTTGTCTTTATAATCACTGTGCTTGCATTGTTTATTTATAAGCTACTGTATAAATACTTGGGCATTACTATAGGGATTATAGACTGGAAGTGTGCTAGTAGAAAGCTCAAACAATTTCAAGTCATTAAGACCAGACTTCAGAAAGGAGCAGGGAAGTTGAGTCAGCTTGTGTCTAGGGCTGGCTGTGTTAACAGAGTTCTCCACATCAACTACCTTGTGCAATGACTAAGGATAGTACAAATGATGTAGGTGATGTTGGATCCGCCGGCAGTTTCTGAGTGTGGGCCGGGATGATGTCTCGTGATTCCGAAGAATGGAAACACGGACGAGGGAGAGGCAAAAAGTTTTAAAAAGAGGATAGTTTATTAGAGGCAGGAGAAGAGGTTGCAGCTCCCGGGCGGGAGGGGTCCCGAATGGGGGGCGCCCCATGACTGAGGCAACAGCTCTTACTTTTATACCTTCCCTTGCCTGCTTGGGGAAAGGGAGCTTTTTGGAGAAGGGAACTGTTTGAAGAAGGGAACTGGCACCTTCTAATGAAATTCGTCTACCAGGTTTGTTCTGCTTGCCCCTCGTAAACGAATTAGTAAAGTAACCCACTCTTATCTATCAGATCTGTTCCATTTGTCAGGCCAAAAAGAATTTTATGATAAACCTCAAGGCCTTTTTACAGTACGTCCTGGAGCAAAGGAGTGATTTCGAAACCTGACGTTTTAGGATATGGCTGTCTTTTCTTTATTTTACCAGGGATCTACCTATCTACCTAGCAATCATACTAACTGACCTGTCTCACAAACAGCATGCTAATTTGAATCTTACACACACACATAAATTTTTATGTAGAGATATAATTTTATGTATGTAATATGTAATAATTACACATATTCTATGTTAATTATATATTATATACATATGTAGGATGTATATATTATATGCCTGCAGTTATGTATGTGTAATTATATATAACATTATATATGTAAAAATGTGCTGATTATATATGCATATGTAATTATGTATATATGTATGTATACATAATGTATGTATGTATATACATGTACATACATATGTACGTAGGAGTTGTAGTTGTTAGAGAAGGGCTATTTTTACCTTCATGATTATCTTCTGCGTCTTGTTAGAAAACAGAATGATCTCAGAAGGGCATTGTTTTGGTAGCTTGTATAGTAAACATATACTTCACTTTCCATATGTCCCAGGCATTCTACTCCTAGGTATTTACGAAAGAAAAATGAAAACATGTAAACAAAGACTTGCATATGGATGTTTATAGGTATATTTGTAATAATCAAAGACTGGAAATAATCTACATGTTCCTAATCTAGGGAGTGGAAAAACAGATTTTGATGCATTCATACATTGGAATCTACTAAGCCATGGAAATGATTTAACTACTGGTACTTGAAAGTACATGGATGAATCTGAATGGCATTAGCTAAGTCAAAGTAACCAAACCCCAAATGAAACGCTTTCAAAGAGATAATTCTACAGGGACAGAAAAGAGATCAGAGGCTTCCAGGACATGAAGGTGGGAGATGATGTTCATTATCAATGGTAATGAATGGGGAAATTTTTTGAGGTAATGCAATTTTTGTATGCTGTGAATGTGCATTTTTGAGAACTCACAGTAATATTCACCAAAAGTATGAATTTTATTGTATAGGAAATACACCTTAACTTTTAAAAATGAGATAATTTATTACTACCCATAAATCTGGGTTCTTCAAAAATATATATAGCACTTGGATCAAAATGTGAGGGATGGAGCTAAAAGCACTTTTTTTCCTCTTTCCTCAGAATCTGGTTGGTCCACAGTTACTCCTCTATTTAATTTAATCTCTGTTTTCCCCCTCCAATTTGGTTTCCTGACACTCATACATCTCCTGTGTGAAAAATTTTATCAGTGATCTTAAATATTAATATATTCTAGAACAGTAATGCTGAAAGGATAGACCAAAACACTGGACTAAGATCCAGAAAGTTTACATTCTAGTTTGATTGTGTCGCCATTTTATTCTGTGACCTTGCCCAGTAACTTCTCTCAGAGTCCCCCTTTCTTTCTCTATAAAATGACAAAACAGAACTAGATGATCTCTGAGGCCCCTTCAAGCTTCAGTGCTTCACGATTCTATCTAGAAATCAGGTTTAACACATTGAAAAATAAATAGGGAGCCTCATCATTTCTAAAGTCATGTTTTCATCCAAGAATCCCATTTGCCAATTCATTATTATGGATGATTCATGCATATAAATTTCTTCAGGCATACTTTTTTGTTTGCATTAAGACTTTTTTCAGAACTTTGATCTTTGTAGAAAGAACCCCCTTTAGCAGAAAATCTGCCTAACGGCAGAGCCAATTAATTAATGATGATTTGATAACAGGAAGTTATAAAGTTCATCCGAAAGTGGGAAGCTGATTTTCATCCTAATATTTTCTACTTTCCAATTTCAGTTTTCAGTTTAGCCAATGTTAATTAAGCCCACTATGTGCTTGTATCTGTTTATTGCAATTTTAATTTGTGCACAGTGAAACTCACATTTCACTTATTAAACAATTAATGAACTATTATTACAATGGGCAAAGCCAGCGATTTCCATTGCGGGGAGGGATGGACACATCAAAATCCACTATAACTTATTTTTCCCAAATTGCAGACATGCCCTCTGACACAAAGAAAGATTCTGGCGTCTCCTATAGTAGCCTTTCCCAAATTATTTCATATCATGGCACCAATAGGAAGATAATAATTGTATAGCCCTCCTGGGATAAATGGACAAAGCAGCTCAGGGTACTTGATGAGCCCAGGTAGTGCAGCAGCCTCAGGTCCCAATTAGCTAACTGGATGTCATTTTCATATACCTGTAAAGTATTTGTAACAGGTGGTTCTGCCCTGTATTCCACGCTCACCCACAACCAGTAGACCACTGTTATCTAAATGTAATATACCCTTCAGGTATATGAAAATGGAAAAAGATAAACACTGGGCTCTAGTTCTAGGTAATATGCTGGATTCTGAGGATAACAAAAATGAATGAAATGCAGTACCTCGCTTCACCAAGGTCGCAGCCTACTAAGAATGAAAATAAAGCATCAATTAGAGTACAGTATGATAAGAACCATAGCAGCAGTACACATAATAGAGACGTGTGTAATTGGAGCATGCAGAGTATCTTAATGCAGGTCCTCTGAGAAGCAGACATCAAGGATGTGTAGATACACAGATCTAGTGGGGAAAATAATCAGGTGTAGGAGGCAAGGGAGCTTCAGATGAAAAAGCAGGTGTGACTTGGGTGAAGGAGAATGTGAAGGGGAAGAAAGGAAAACAGGCAAACCTCGTTTTATTGAGCTTCGCTTTATTGTGCTTCACAGATGTGCTTTTTACAAATTGAAGGCAAGTACCCCCATCAGCAAAAAGATGAGGACCCGCTTTATTGCGGTGGTCTGGAACCGAACCCTCAGTATCTCCAACATATGCCTGAATGGGGTAGAAGGAGTTTCGTACTATGGTGCATTTCTAGGAAAGGTTTGGCCAGGTTCATGGGGAGTTCAAGTCAATTATGTAGTAGAAGAGTTACTCCTTCCACGGAATTGGGCCAGTATGTATACCCAGCCGCAGTCAGTCTGAGGAGATCTACCTCAGATGAGAGTGAAGGAGGCGCCAAGCACTGGATGAAACTTTGGTTGGCTCCATAATCAGTAATATTGTTGCTTATTTCGATACTTGATTTTACTCATAGAGTATGATGTTAGCTGTGGGTTTTTCATATATTTCCTCTATCATGTTTAAGGCAGTTCACATCTATTCCTAGTCTGTTGAGTGTTGTTTTGTTTTTTAATCAGAAAAGGTGCTGGGTTTTGTCAAGTGCTTTTTTTCTATGTCACTTGAAATTATCACTTGTGTCATATTTCCCTTGATTCTGTTCATGTGTGTTGTTAAAGTAATCTTTGATTGATTTTCATATGTTGAACCACCGTTGCATTCCTGGGATTTAAATCTTAGTCATGTTGCATTTTATATGCTGCCAGATTTGCTTTGCTAGTATTCAGGATATTTTTTTAATCCGTATTCATAACGGTTACATGCTTGCAGTTTTCTTGTGGTCTTTTCCTAGTTTTGGTATCGGGATACTGATAGCCTCATAGAATGAATTGGGATGTGTTCCTTCATTTTATATTCTTTGTAAGAGCTTGAGAAGGATTGGTATTTACAGGCATATCTTGAAGATATTGTGGGTTCAGTTTCCAGACCTCTGAAGTAAAGCAAGTATACCGTGTTTCCCCGAAAATAAGACAAGACCAGGTCTTATATTATAGTAAAATAAGACCGGGTCTTATATTAATTTTTACTCCTAAACACGCATTAGAGCTGATGGTCCAGCTAGGTCTTATTTTTAGGTAAACACGGTAGCAGTAAAGCAAGTTGTAATCTCTTTGCTGGTGAAAGGTCTTGCCTTCCATTTGTAAAAAGCGCAACATCTGTGAGATGCAATAAACTAAGACATGACTATATCTGGTTGTCATGTCCCCGAATAAATGGTTTGACTCTTCTGGATTTCTCTTTAGACAACCCCAGCTGTGGCTTGTGGCATAGAGTAGAGGAAGCCTGACCTCTTTTTCTTCTCTAAATAAACTTGCACTGGGATTTTTATTTTATTTTTTAAATTTTTTTTCAGTTACAGTTGACATTCAGTATTATTTTATATTAGACTCAGGTGTACAGCAAAGCGGTTAGACATTTACATAATTTATACAGTGATTCCCCTGATTAGTCTAGTACCCACCTGCCACTATGTGTAGTTGCTATGACATTATTGACTGTATTCTCTATGCTGTACTTTACATCCCTGTTTTATTATTTTTTTCATACTAGCTTTTTTTTACATCCCCATTTAAAATCACGATCCACAGCACCTCTTCTTAATTTAATATTTTTGGCTTATCCTCTTTACCCCCATCCTCTCCTGACCTGCCCCTGAAATTACATTGTCTCTCATGATGTGAATGCAGTTAGGATGTTTGTCCTCATTTCTAGAACAACAGCTATGTGCAAAGTGTTGGGAAGGAAAGATGAGTTGGAAATGTTCTCGCGGTATGTTAAAAACTGTTTAGTTTGTTTTCATTCCCGACCATGTGTCTAAGATGGAGGCACGGCTTTGGTTCTGAAGTCCATTTGCTGTTCTTGGTGATTTTAGCTCATAAAGACACCTACCTATTGAAATACAAGACAAGCACATAACTCCAAGGAACCTGAGCACTCTCTCCCTCTGCAACATTCAAGAACAGTGGTTCATGACAATATGTGTGGATGAGGATACTGGATGAAGAAATGCACATATGCATATACAAAATTGCTACACAGAACAGCTCCTGCCATCGTGTTGACCCAGAATCTGTGTGAGCTGCCTGGGGTGCATCTCAGCAGGCTGGGAAAACACCCTCAGCGCCAAGAGTCTCTTGAAACTAAAACAGAAGGGTTTGCAAAATCTGTTCTCTCTTGATCATAGGAAGAATCATCTCACTGTGCAGAAAGGAGGAAACCTGTCAGTAACCCATTTACTTATTTTGGAAAGAGGTAACAGCACCTGTGTGTGTGTGTGTGTGTGTGTGTGTGTGTGCTTGAGCTTGTTGACTTTCAGGGGGAAACTTATTAGGGGAAAGAGCCCCATTCTTCCTCTTTTCAGGTTTAAATCCTGGCTCTTTGCAACCTTGAGCAAATTGACTCAATTTTTTCAGCATCAGTTTTCTAATCTGTAAAATGGGTATAATACCTATCCTCAAAGAGCTGTTTGGGGTAGATAATGAGATGATAAGAAGTAGTCAACACATGGTCCCAACAAAATAAAGGGACTTTCCACAGGTTACCTTCTTAGTAGGACCTAGACTAGAAAGTAGGAGGCCTGACTCCTATTCTAGCAGGTCTTCTGATAATAGCTACTCCTGGACTTTCATATGGAAAAGCTGTGTTTCTGCTGGTTTCCTATGACAACTAAATATCTATTGGATTTTCTTCATTTGTTCAAATCCTTAGAAATATGCTGTGTTTACACAATACCAAACCAGTCAGTATAAGTGATTTATTCAATCAGTGTGTAACATTGTTCTTATGGCAGTTTTGGTAATTTATGTGTTTTTAGTAATTTCCTTATTTTATCTAGGTTAAATAATTTGTTGGTTTATAATTGTTCATAGTATTGCTTTATAATCCATTTTATTTTAGTAAGATCAGTAGTACTAACTTGATTTCTGATGTTAGTAGTTTGTGTCATTTTTTTCTTTTTTTGGTCTTCTTTTATTCTGAATCATTCTAGCTCAAGATTTGTCTATTTTGATTTTTTTCCAAAGACCCAACTTTTGTTTTTATTAATTCTCCATTGTTTTTATATTCTCTAGTTCATTTATCTCTGCTATATTCTTTATTAATTCCTTCTGCTAGTTTTGTGTTTAATTTGTTCCTCTTTTTTCTGGTTCCTTAAAGTGTAATGTTAGGTTATTGATTTGTTATCTTGCTTAATTTTTTCTCTTTTTAATGTTTCTTTGTATTTATTAATTTATTTATTGACAGTCAATATTATATTACTTTCAGGTGTACAGCATAGTGGTTAGACATATAATTTAAGACTGACTAGTACCCATCTGACACTATACACAGTTATTACCATGTTATTGACTGTATTCCGTATGCTATACCCTACATCCCCATGACTACTGTATAACAATCAATTTGTATTTCTTAATCCCTTCCCCTTTTCAGTCACCCCGGTATCTTGCATAATTTGAATATAGGCTTTCACAGTTATCCGTCTCTGAGCAGTGTTTTTGTAATAGTGACCCTATAGCTTCTATTTTTTGAAATTTAAACCTCCAATATAATTCGATTTGACAGTGGTTTGGCTTGGGATTCTTTGAAAGTTTTTTTCTTCTTCCCTTTCTTTGCTTCCCTCTCCTTCCCCCAAAAGTTGATGACTCTCTTTAGTGTGCATTTACTATGCATACCAGTCCCAGTGGTCTGTTTACATACTTTGGACCAGTGTGCACTCCTGGCTGGGTAACTCAGGAGGGTTTGTTTTTTGTTTTGTTTTGTTTTTGTTTTTGTTTTTTTTTTGCATTTGTAGGGGGACTCACTCCTGACCCTGGGGCAGAACAGCCTCTGGAAAGTGCCTTTCCTGAAGTTGCCTGGCCAATTTCTCCTTCCTTTGTTCTGCCCCTCCTTGCTGTCTATAAAACCTTTTGGTGGTGTTAAGAGAGGGAAGGCAGTCTTTGTGACAGGGAATCTACTGTCTTCCCTTAATGCTGGCATTGTGGAATAAACCTGCTTTTCTTTCCACCAACCTCGCCTCTTGAGTTTGGGCTTTTGTGCAGCGAGTAGCTAAACCTTTTGCATGATAACACTTTCACTGTATCCCACACATTTTGGGATGCTGCAATGTTTTTGTTCTCTTCAAAGTATTTCTACATTCTCTTGTACTCACTTCTTTGACCCATTGGATGTTTAAGACTGTGTTGTTGAAATGCCCCATGTTTACGAATTTTCCAGTATCCGTATTTTCATTCCCTTTTACTTGGAGAAGATACGTTGTATGATTTCAATCTTTTAAAATAATTATTTAAACTTGATTAGTGGCCTAACACATGGTCTATCCCGGAAATGCAACATGTAAACTTGAAAAAAAATGTATATTTTGCTGTTGCTGGAAGGTCTATAGATGTCTGTTTGGTATATAGTGTTGTTCAATGTTGTATTCCCTCACTGATAATCTGTCTAGATTTTCTATTATTGTAAGAATTTTTACTATTGTAGCATGTCTATTTCTCCTTTCAGTTCTGCCAATTTTTGCTACATACGAGTATATTGTGAGGCTCTGTTATTAGGTATGTATATGTTAATCATTGTTATACATTTGGTATGTTTATAAACATATAATATCCTTCTTTATCTCTTTTAACAACTTTTGACTTAAAGTCTATTTTATCTGATACTAGTATAGCCACTCCAGATTCTGTAAGTAATTATTTGCATGGAATATCCTTTTTCATTGTTTCATTTTCAATATACTTGTGCCTTTGTTTCTAAAGTTGTCTCTTATAGATAGCATATAGTTGGATCATGTTTTCTAATCTGTTGTGCCATTCTTTCCCTTTTAATTGGTGAGTTTAATCCATTATCATTTAAAGTGATTGCTGATAAGGAAGAACTGCCATTTCCTATTTGTTTTCTTTGTGTCTATGTCCTTTTTCTCCCTTGATTCCTCTCTACTGTATATTTTTAAAAATTGAATTGATATTTCCTTGTGTATTTTTAAAAGTTACTACTTCTTTTACTATATTTTGAGTTATTTACTTAGCAGTTGCCCGGGGGGTTATGAATAATATCTTAAATATAGAACAACTTAGAACATATTACTACCGACTTACCTTCCATAGTAAGTTATACACAAATACTTGCTCCTATATGTCTGCATTCCCTACCCCACCTTTATGCTATCATTATCACAGAGTACATCTTATATATTGTATAACCATCAACTTAGATTTATAATTATTGCTTTATGAAGTTGTGTATACATCCTTTTAACTACTTGATTTACAAAAGAAAAGTGCATTTATCGTTTAAAGGCATATTTACCTATGTAGTTACCTTTCCTGGTGTTCTTTCTTTATGTAGAATTGAGTTACTGTGTAGAATCATTTTATTTTAGGCTGAAGGACTGACTGCCTTTAGTGTTTGCTGTAGGCAGGTCTGGTAATGAGAAACTCACTGTTGTTGTTTAACCTAGCAACATCTTAATTTCTCCGTTATTAAAGGGTAGGTTTGTTAGGTAGAAGAAAATGTAGGAGAAGGAGGAGGGGTGGGAGGGGGTCCATAGTGGCTCTTTCCCTCTCTCTCTTTCTCCCTCTCTGCCTCTCTCTCTCTCACTCACTCACCCACTCACCGCAGCTAGGCCCATTCTCTTCCCTGAGAATGTATCACTAATAAACCCTGCTTGCATACTAATCAGCTTGCTAACCTTTGATGCTTCACTGCGTCAGCAAGAAGAACCAAGACTCCCGTAACAGTTTTACCAGTTATAGAATTTGTGATGTACAGTTTTTCTGTAAGCACATTAAATATGTAATCCACTTCCTTCTGGCCTCCATGGTTTTGTAGAAACATAACAGTATAACATAGTCCCACTTGTCTATTGTAACTTTCATTCCTGTGCTTTTGGTGTCCTATCTAAAATGTCACTGCCAACACCAATTACAAGGAGGTTTTCCCGTTTTCTTCTAGGAATTACATGGTTTCAGTTATTAGATTTAAACCTTTAGATTTTTTAAAAATTATTATTGGGAAAGGGGAACAGGACTTTATTGGGGAACAGTGTGTACTTCCAGGACTTTTTTCCAAGTCAAGTTGTTGTCCTTTCAGTCTTAGTTGTGGAGGGCGCAGCTCAGCTCCAGGTCCAGTTGCCATTGCTAGTTTGCAGGGGGCGCAGCCCACCATCCCTTGTGGGAGTCCAACTGACAACCTTGTGGTTGAGAGGACACGCTCCAACCAGCTGAGCCATCCAGGAGGCAGCTCAGCTCAAGGTGTCATGTTCAATCTTAGTTGCAATGGGTGCTGCCCACCATCCCTTGCGGGACTCAAGGAGTTGAACTGGCAACCTTGAGGTTGAGAGCCCACTGGCCCATGTGGGAATCGAACCGGCAGTCTTCGGAGTTAGGAGCACGGAGCTCCAACTGCTTGAGCCACCGGGCTGGCCCCAGATTTAAATCTTTGATTCATGTTTAGTTGATTTTTTTGTGCATGGTGTAAGACATGGGTCCAATCTCATTCTTTCACATGTGGATATAAGTTCCCCAGCCCTTTTTTTCCTTTTTTTTTTAAAGAAACTACTCTTTTCCCATTCTTCTTCTTGGGTCCTTTGTCAAACATTAGTGACTATTTATGCCTGGGTTGATTTCTAGGCTCTCTATTCTGTTTTACTGATCTATGTGTCTGTTACCATGCCAGTCAACTGTTTTTATTACTGTCGTTTTATAATATAGTTGGAAATCAGGAAGTGTGATGTCTTCAGCTTTGTTCTTGTTCAAGTTTGCTCTGGCTACCTAAGGTCTTTTGTAGTCATGATGTAGGATTTGCTGGCAATTTCTGGGTGTGAGCCAGGGTTATGTCTCGTGAAGCTGAAGAATTGACACACGGACCAGGGAGAGGCAAAGAGTTGTGAAGGAAGATAGTTTATTAAAAGCAGGAGAAAGGTTACAGCTCCCTAGCAGGAGGGGGTACCCGAAACTGGGAAGCCCACTAGCTAAAGCAAAAAGCTTGTGTTTCTATACCTTTATTTCTACCTGGGAGGGGGAATGCTGGAGTGCTGGTGCTTATTGTTAAAGTGTTTATTAAATTCATTCTGTTGTTTAGCCTAGGGGAGGCTTTTCGAAACGTCCTTCGAAATGTCTTTGCTGCCTTGGGGCATGATTGATGTTTCTGTTTTGTGAAGAGTGTGTTATTTTAAAAACTTAAAAAAAAAAAAGGCCAGTGTTTTGGTTTTGGTCAGTGTTTCATTTATGCTCAGTCCACCAGGGAATTCCTGACTGCCTGATGTCATGCTAACTAACTTGTCTCAGTCATGGGTATTTTAGAATTGATTTTTCTATTTCTCTGAAAATGCCGTTGGAATTTTGATACAGATTGCATTGAATCTTTAGATTACTTTGGAGAGTATGGACATTTTAACAGATTTTACAAACTGGTTTTGATGGGAAAAGATCGTCATCTATGGATGGGTGAGAGGGGTCGGCTTGGTGGTAAGTGGTATTTCTGGCTCTAGGGAGGGTACAGCAGTGTGTCTCTGAGTAGCTCCATGGGCTAAAGTCAGCATGGTGAAGACTGTGTACGCCCTCTACAGTCAAGATTGTGGGTGCCGGCAGAGGCTCTCTGGACTGTTAAGACTATCTATAGTGGAGACTTCTAAGGTCCTCCTGTTCTCTTTTTTCCCTACGGGGGAAGTTGTGGCTAAGGGGATCCCTCTTGGCACTTGGTCCAGCTTGTGGGGACACTCTCGGTGGCAGCGGCACCAGTATTTGATGTGCAGGTGCCCATGGAGGGGTCATGGAACCAGGCTCTAGAGCACAGGTGTGCGTGGAGGGACTGTGGCTGCAGAATTCGGGATATCGGTAGTTCCACTGCCTGGGGCTCAGGTCCCGGCACTGCAGCATTGCCAGGGGTGTGTGAGGCACAGGCCCTTCTGGAGTAGCCACGGAGCCAGGGTCCAGAGTGCAGGCATTGATGGAGCAATAGTGCCTCCAGGGTTGGGGTACTGGTGATAGTGCCATGACCAGGTGTTAGACACCTAAGCTGAGGTGCTTGTGGAGCGACCGCAGAGCTGGAGTCTGAACAGTAGGCACATGAGGTGTCACCACAGTTCTGGGATACAGCGCATAGGAATGCTCACTGTGGCAGTGGCTCCACTGTCAAAGCACGGATACTGGCAGAGTGGCTTTGGGGCCACGGTGCACATATATATGTACCAGGGGTGCCAACAAAATGTACACAAGTGGACACTTTGGTCAATGTTGCTCAAGCAGTAGTTCGCCGTAATCGGAAGTGTCTGGATGCTGATGGGAACCACTTTGAGCACCTCTTGTCATTGCAGAAGTCACACGTGACTTGTATTCATCTTTCGTTATGGGTATATTTTGCGTATTACAATCTTAATATAGTTTTCCTTTCTTAAAATGTGTATACATTTTTTAGCACCCTCTGTATGGTTAAAAGCCTGTTCAAATTTTCTATTACATTTACTCAGTTTTGGTATTTTACATCTTTATAGAAATGTGTCCATGTCATTTACATTATCTATTTTTTGTGCAAAAGTGTTCTTGGTTTTTATTTAATTTATACATATGTACAAAATATAATTTACTATAATATAAAGGAAAACACTGGAATAAGTGTAGGATAGGGTGGATATATGTATGGCTATATGGATATATGTGTGTGTTTATCTCCATACTATCCCACACTTATTCCAGTGTTTTCCTTTATACAAACAATTCCTAAGATGTCCCATATGCATTGTGCCCCTGTGCTTTTGCTCTTACTGTTCCACCTACCTGGAATCTGATCCCACCTGGATAATGTCTCTCCATCTTTGAAGATGTAGCATGTAAATCACCACATCTAAGAAGCTTCTTTATGCACATTTAGGCAAGTTTCATAGCAGTCATCTCTGCTCCCATAGCACACCTATCCTTGCACATATATCTTGTATCAAAATCTGTTTCATATGACTCACTTTCTCCCAATTGACTATGACTTACTTTGGAATAAGAACTAATTTTTCTTTCAGTCCCAGTGGCTAGAAGAGTGGTTAGCACATAGTTTGCAATCAGTAACTACTGAATTGAGAGCTGAACGTTAGCTAAACAATGTGAAGGATACGCAGATGCTAGCAAATCCAGAAATCATAGAAATCATTTTCCATTGTGAATGTCTGCCTGATTATGTGCAAATAATAATAAAACCATCAACAGTAACAAAAGCCTCCTTTTATTGAGTTGTTAAAGTGAGCCAGGTGTGGAATCTGCGCTTTATGTATGTTCTGGTTTCATCTGCACAACAATTATGAGAAATGCCAACATTTTTATCTTTCCAATTTGGGATCAAGGACATCTAAATGTGAGATTTAAAAAGCATGCGTTTTATACTTACTAATATGACTTTCATTTATTTTTTTCACATTTCTATTCATATTATACTTTGGATAGACTCTCCAAGCATATGTCCTTCCAAATGCCTTCATAAATCTTCTATACTTGCTGTCCTTTACAGGTTTAATGAGGTAGGTAAATTTTTTTCACTTTAATTAGTATAAGAGAACGTGAGAATGTAGTTCATATTTACATGTTTTAGACAGGCAATATGTTTTATCAGAATTCTGTAGCGTGAACTGCTGGAAGATCCTGTTTCCCCCATTTCAAGATGTAAAATATTCTTGCTACAAATTCTAATCTGTTTAGAAGGGGAAGAAAAACCCTACCCTTTCACAAATAAAGAGAAGGCTGTTCTACTCTCAGTTCTTCACTTCAATAATTTACTAGGTCATCTTAGGAATTGCTTCTCTTTTCTTGGCCTCAATTTGCTCAGCTTGGCAATGAAGGCAGTGAAGTAAGAGATCTAATGTCTTTTTGAGTTCTGATATTTTGTGAGAACCTAACACACAATAGGCATATTTGTTGAATAAGTGAGAAGGTCTACCTTCTCTTCTTTTTTCCACTACCATTCCTAAAGTTAGACTTGAACAATTGCAGTGGTAGCTGAAATAGTGTCTCTGCCTTCAATCGCATGGTCCTTGAAATTTCTTGCTACACGTTGGGGTAATAGTACCACTCTTGTGACAAAAATACCTCAGAAGAAACCCAGACGATTTGGGAAAAATTCCAAACTATTCATGGACTAAAAAACCTTTCATGATCTGCCTTCAAACTCTCTTTCTACACTTATCTTCTCCCCACGCTTCTCATGTATTTCAAATTCCATCAGTGGAGCATTATTTATCATTCCATAAAAATGTCATAAATTTTATATCTTATGACTTTGTACACATTAATTTTAATTCCTGTGATGCCCTATCTGCCTTCCTCCTCTCCCTCTCTCCCTCCCTTTATCTTTTCTAAGCCTAAGGAGACATTGAATAATTCAACTTGTGTCAGCTGACCACCTCCTCAACAATTTATTATAGTCATAAGCATAGTGACAAAAACAAATATATGGTTTCTAGAAATCCAGCCCTGTAATTCCCAGAAAAGAGGAAATAGGCAAGTAACCCAAACATGTGTCCATTATACTCATGATTTCAAAATATGACTGATTCCTATCATAATATGAAAAAAAAAATCTTAAAAATACTTTTCTAAGTACCCAACTTTGGGGAGTTTTTGCAAGGTAATAAATAAATATTACCCTACCCTGTCCAAGTTTTGAGCCAGTTAAGAGACAAAACAAAGAATCCCCAGCTAGAGACCAAAATATCACCTTTATTATTAACAAAGCTATTATTAGAAAATATCGCTTATGCCTGAGAAAATACGGGCAGACTCCATAATACTGAATTCCAGCAGTAGGCAGAGTTGTCTACCCAGTTATTCACAGCAGTAGATCAAGACAGATTTCTCCATGAGGGGAGGCATTGGCCCTATAAGATTTACAACAGAAGATTAGCAGATGAGAATAAATGTTCCCTATAGACAACTCACTCTCCAGAGAGACCAGAGAGGAAAAGACGAAGCTATCCATGCCGTGTTCCCATCTGGGTCACTCAGTAAATAAGTGAGAGGTGCAAAAAGGCTGAGTGGGTTACACTACTATATATCCCTCTGCATGGAAAGCAGCATCAGGAGGGGGAAATAAGTGTTTCCCCATGATACCAAGAAAGACTGCATCACTGGCAATATGCAGGAAACTGTATTGTTAAAGTCTCAGAAACATAAGGTGTTTCTGATGCACAGGCAGGTTTGGGAAATACTATACTGCCTCATGGAATTCAATTTGTATTGTATCCTAAGAGACGTTGGGAAACCACCGAAGAATCACCATAAAGGGAATAGCAAGATAATGTTTTATTTTGTAAAGGCTCAATGCGTATTTGTAGAAAAAAAGCGCAAACCTTTATCCATAGTGTTGATTTAGTGCTCATGATCTATTGCAGTACTTCTCAAACTTTTTCATATCTTGACACACAGAAAATGTTAATAATTGGCATAAAATATGTGGAGTCAATAGATGAGGTTACCTCGTGACCACCCCCATTGTGTAGATGGACCACATGAAATACTAAATGGATTGCATCATGTCAGTTATAACTTAACCCATTGACATAGCAGCCCAGTGTGATATAAAGTACTGGTAAACTGGGGTAAACATAAACACCTGTAGCAGAGCTGCCCTTGACAGACAACATTCAAGTTAGTTTAAGGGGGTGTGTCATTGATTTACTATGCATTATTCCAGCATTGCACGTAGATAAGACTATACACTCATGAAGATTACAGTCCAGTGACAGAGACTTTCAAGTACATATTGCCTGAAGAAATAAGAATTGTTTTAATTGCCGAAAAGAAAAAGCAAAGTGCATGAGTATGGCACGGTAGAGGACCTGATTTACATGAATACGAGGTCTGCTAATTAAGTTCGCGAACTTGTTGCAACGATGTTGCTAATCTTTTTTTGATATCAGAGGGATTATTCATTATGAATTTGTACCAACTGGACAAACAGTGAACCAAGTTGACTATTTGGAAGTGCTGAAAAGGCTGCGTGAAAAAGACAACCTGAACTTTTCGCCAACAATCCATGACTCTTGCATCACGACCATGCACCAGCTCACACGGCACTGTCTGTGAGGGAGTTTTTAGCCAGGAAACAAATAACTGTATTGGAACACCCTCCCTACTCACCTCATCTGGCCCCCAATGACTTCTTTCTTTACCCAAAGATAAAGGAAATATTGAAAGGAAGACATTTTGATGACATTCAGGACATCAAGCGTAATATGACGACAGCTCTGATGGCCATTCCAGAAAGAGTTCCAGAATTGCTTTGAAGGGTGGACAAGGCACTGGCATAGGTGCATAGCTTCCCAAGGGGAGTACTTCGAAGGTGACCATAGTGATATTCAGCAATGAGGTATGCAGCACTTTTTCTAGGATGAGTTCATGAACTTAATTGTCCGACCTCATACAAATCAAGCAAAAATGAGGGGAAAGAGTGTGCCAGAGTCTGGTGAACAGCATTTGTGAAGCACATGGGAGAAGAAAGAATTCCAATTGTGTCCATCTATGGAAATGTAACCAACACCCACCGAATGTCCCAAGCAAAAAATCTAAGAATCTTCCTTGATTTCTCTCACTTTTTTACGTCTGTAAGTCATGCTGATACTAGGTACTGGTTTGGGAATAGAAAGATGTATAAAAATTGTGCCCTGCTCTCAGGAAGCAGTCTCTTGAGAGGTATAGATATGTAATTTCAGTATAACTCAGTAAGTGCTAGCCATAGTCTACCATCCCCCATACTCTCTCCTCTTATTAAATAGAACGTCCATTCACCCAGTTGCCTAGGATAAAAGCCTGTCATCCTAAATTTAATTCTTCTATTTTCCTTACTCCCGTATATATAATTCATTACCAAATTCTGTCAGTTCTCTCACGAAAACTCATTCAGGATTCTTTCACTTCTCCCATCCCACTGCCATCATTCTCATTCAGTGATTGTCACTTGGGGCAATTTTGCCCCCCTGGAGGGGACATTTGGCAGTATCTGGAGCCATTTTTTGTTGTCACAACTGCAGGAGGATTTACCGGCATCCAGTGGCCTTTAGCAGAGGCCATGGTTGCTGCTAAATGCCCTGCAATGGGCAGTACAGCCTCCCACAGTAGAAAAAAATTAATAGAGCTTAGGTTAGAAACCCTGTTTTAATGCAAGCCATGATTATCTCTTATTTGCTCTCTACTGTGATTGCCTCTTAACCAGTTTTCCTAGTATATTTATTCTTCCTTTACCACCAACATAGGCACCTATGGCCTTAAGTTATCAGGGTTTCCCCTTTACAACCACAAACAGTGATATTCACCAGGCCTAGCACCATATTTTGCACATGGCAATGAAAAATTCCTCAGTGTCTGAGTGGATGAACTTAGTGATTAAGTGCCACCTTGAGTTTTTGTTGTGTGTTTGCTTGGCCTTTTGCATATTAGTAAAACAGAACTAACCAAAGACTCTGCAGGGCTGACATGTAATAAATGTTCAATCTATTAGTTGAATGATTTTCTGATTTACTTTATTATTGGATGACAGAAATCAGATACTACCATGCCCACCAACAAAGTACTCTGCGATAGGTACTGAAATATTGGAGGACAGAGCAGAGAAACTCTGAAATACTGTCATAATGCAGAGTTACATTGTCTCAACTGATTGTCTTTCTCCTTTGTTTTTACTTCGATACATATACTTGATCCTACTGCCAATATTTTTGTGTTTTCTGGCCTTGTCTTTCTCACACTTTATTAGGGTTATCCCAAACAATGACATAGAACTTTTTTAAAAATAGAATTTTTAATAAGGCATTATACATTATATATAACATTGGGAAAAGATATGTACTTCAATGTTTCCAAATAGAAACCATGAGGAGTATAAAGGATATGAAAGTATGTTAACTATGTGAGTTTTGTGGGCTATAAAAGTTTTGGCAGACAATCCTTTGCCCTTAGGTAATCTATTGAATCTGGAAAGCAACTTTCATTTGCTGCCAGTTACCTGAATGTTAAACTCCAAAAATAATAATCTGGTTTGAACACACGCTTGAGCTAGATAAAACTTGTAAACTGATGTAGTCTTTTCCACTTTCCTTGGGCAGATGAATTAATTCACTTTTAGGTCCCAGTTTCTGCACTTGTAAAATGGCATTGCCACCACAAAGAATTCTAGCTTGAATTCTATTACTATCTTGTTTTGACAAACTGTACCATCTCTTTTTCTCCCAGGATGTGGAGTTGTGATACATATCATAGCGTTTGGCATACAGTAGGCAAAGATCTTCTGCAAACGCCAGTGGCCAAATATCAAGAATAGTACTTTCTACTTAAAGTGGCAGGTCACAAGCATATTATATGTGTGTATACATTTTTTGTACGGCTTTCCATTTTTGAGAAAGAAGCTCAAAGTGATTTTTTGAGCATGTAGCTACTGCCTTCCATATATCCTACCTTTGTTTCCTTAGAAAGTTTAACTGCATAGGCACAATACAGAAAGGTTGTATTAAATGCAGCCTCACGCCTGATGAAGACGGGGTTGGGAAGAGTTATTTGATATTTACTCTTTGGCAGGCTGGGTTTTCTCCATTCAGCTGCCTCTCTCTACCCAATCCCGGACTGTGGGTACAGATCAGTTGCCTACATGGCTCCCCATTCTTCATCATATGTTTCCAATTCTGTTGAAATACATACCCAGTAACCTGGAGCATCTTGTAGCGGACTGGCCTTTAGCTTATAAAAAGGGTTTCAAATCCTGACTTGAAAAACAATCCTAAATGTAAAATCCATGTTGATGCATTCTTTCATTGATAAGTACTCCATTTTTGCCTCACATCTAGATGGTGATGAAACACTTTCACTTTAAACAATTAAGACATTGCTTTAAATTAGAAGATAGGCAGCTAGACTTCAATTAAAGTTGCCAGTTCTTATTGTATTCCTTTGGACCCATCACTGGTCTTTAATAAATTAGGCTGTGAGCTTCTGTGAGCTTCTCATTCGAAGAAAATGGCTGAGAGAGGATGGTGTTGCTTTTAAAATTTCTCTTTCCTCTTGAATTAAGAACAAAGATATTTGGAAAAGGAAGAGTTGTGGTACTTAATTTTATACTGTCCTATGGTACTCTCCTAGAAGCTGCATAACCCCTATTCCTGTATAAAAGATGGGGGTATGGAGGCTAAAAAATGTATTTTTCTTCTTCCCTTCTAAATTCTTCTAGCTGGGTTAATAATCAAATTAACAGACAGGTTAACAGGAGAAAATCACAATTTTAAATATAGGCATGAGGAATTCACATAAGCATGAAAATTCCAAAAATGGTGAGGTAAAATTGGCTATATATGTTATTTTGGATAAAGGATAAGGGGGGGGGGTGGGATCTTAGATTTCAAAAGTGAGAAAGGGCAATTTGCAGGTAATTGAGGGAGAGGGGAACACACATGGCAGGTACATTTTTGCTAGGCAACCCAGAAAATAATGAGACACAACTGACTAGTAAACAGGCCCCTGCTTAGTACCTTCCTATCTACCATACTCATATGAAATTAGGCTAAGGCGAACATCCTAAGATTTCCCTTCCTGGAGGAGGCCTTTCCCTCTGAATCTCTTAGGCAGGAAATGGGAAGGTCAAAGGTTCTTTCTGAAGCTTTTTCTTAATAACCAGCTTAAAATCAGCATCCCCAAATGCAAAAGTTTCGGTCCCTTTCAGACAGATAGAGACTGATAAAGATAGATTTATATAATTACACGATGTACACATGCTTTCATACATACCTGTATTAGTACATTTATTGTAAATAGTTAGATTAAGGTAATGTAAAAAAGGTTTTTATACATTTCACATATAGAGGGTGCCCCGCAAAAGTATACACATTGTAATAAAGGAAAAAAACTATATTAAAATCATAATACTCAATATATACCAATAACAAAAGATGAATACAAGTCATGTGTATACATTTTTTATGGCACCCTCCCCCCCAGTATTGGATTATTTTCCCTCAACTGTTAAGTGTCTTATTGTCAGGGGCTGTGTCCCTGGTTCAAATAATTTTAAAAAGACAAAAACTTGCATGGTTGATGTAGACATAAGCATAAAAAGGGTATTTCATTTTTCAAAATCACTTTAATTGAAATGACTCCGTGTCTTGATTTTTTTGAGCATTTCAAAGACACTTGTTTCAGTCTCTTTCTGGTAGTACAAATGTCTGTTTCCGGGTGTGTGGATTCTCCTGTGGCTTTGTCTCCCCTGAATCTAATGGCAATTTTTTTTTCATCGTAGGCATTGTATTTTTAAAAATTCTGAGTTCTTCAATGGGAGTTGTTTTCTGTTACAGTCTTGTCCGCCCCCACTGTGGAGATGACCTTAGGAGGGAGTTTCACATTTTTATCTCTGCACCTTAGTAGATTCCACTTGTTGGGGACTACTTTTCGTGCTTAATTTATACTTTTGGGGTACTCCTGCTTGTGGATCATGAGCATTTGGAGCTCTTTGTCTGTGTATGGGAAAGATCTGTGATTCTGACTGCTGATCAATTACCTTTCCCCACTCACAGTTTAGGAAAATCAGCTGCTTTCCTTCTACACCCAAGGGCAAGGGGGCTGGCTTTATATAGAGAGCTCACTTCCAGGTCCCCACACCCACGGCCAAGCGCCTCAGGGACTGCAAGTCTCAGCTTTGACGCTGGCTGGGAGGTCAAAATCTCAACCCTGTACATAAAGGAGCCATTATATTCTGATGCAGCCTTTTCCATGTTGGGCTAGGAGTGACCATTTTGAGAAAAGCACCTGGGTGGGCTTCAATCCCATCCCCTTCCCCACACCCAGATATTTCTCTTTCAGGTCCTACTGTTTATTAGGTTGGCGCAAAAGTAATTGTGGTTTAAAAGATTTTTTAAAAATTGCAACAACCGCAATTACTTTTGCACCAACCTAATATTTAATATAATAATTCTGCATTTTTCTGTCCTTTTGGGGACATGGAGGGGGTTATTTTCTATATCAGCTCAGTCTGCTGTGTTGATTGGAATTCAACTCTATTAACTGAGATGTTTACTCTAGCACAGATTCCAGAGAACCCAAGAGGCTAGCTCTGGGAATTTCTTCCTTATGTTGATTTTTGGAAGTCAAAGTCAAGATGAGCCAGTCTCAGAAAGCAAAGATGATTATATGTGCCTTATCACAGAAATACATTTAAGTAATTCACATTCTAATTCGTTTGCTAAATCCTGCAAATAATGCTTTGATCCTTTAATTCAAAAACTTTCAGAGGAATTTTTCACACAAATAATATCCTACCCTTTTTTACCTTAGGGAGAAAATAATCTCATTCTCATTCTTTCCTAATGTCCATAAAGCAGAAAAATTATCTAGAAACTGAATACATGGGTACCAAATATCCAGTTGATATTAGTTGGGTTTTTTTGGTCACTTGAGCAACTAGGTGGGCTCAGTTTCTTGCTTCCCATTGAGGTAGGTGATGTTGGATCTGCCAGCAGTTTCTGAGTGTGGACCAGGATCATATCTCGTGAAGCCAAAGAATGGAAACACGGACCAGGGAGAGGCAAAGAGTTTTAAAAAGAAGATAATTTATTAGAGGCAGGAGAAGAGGTTGCAGCTCCGGAGCAGGAGGGGGTCCCGAATGGGGGGTGCCCCATGACTGAGGCAAAAGCTCTTACTTTTATACCTTCCCTTGCCTGTTTGGGGAAGGGGAGCTCTTTGAAGAAGGGAAGTTGTTTGAAGAAGGGAACTGGCACTTTCTAATGAAATTCGTCTACCAGGTTTGTTCTGCTTGCCCATCCTGGAGGAAATAGCAAAGTAACCCACTCTTATCTATCAGATCTGCTCCATTTGTCAGGCCAAAAGGAATTTTATGATTAACCTCAGGGCCTTGTTACATTATGTCCTGGAGCGAAGGAGTGATTTCAAAACCTGAAGTTTTAGAATATAGCTGTTTTTGTTTATTCCACCAGGGACCTCCCTGTCTACCTAGGGACATGCTAGCTAACCTGTATCACCATTGCTATCTGAATGTTTAGTTAGTATGGGCAAAATATCCGTATCATTGGAGAGAATGGAATAACCATGATAGTATAAGGAAATATATTCTATAAAAAAATTTCTCATATCAGATATAACCAATGTATTCAAATATACATTTGTATCCTATTTATAGTACTATAGTAGGAGACATATATCCTTTATTAGGATATATGTGTAATTATCTATCTATATATATATATATATATATATATATATACAAAGGGTGCCAAAAAAAGGTATACATATTTTAAGAAAGGAAAAAAATGTATTAAAATTGTAATACTCACTATATACTGAAAACAAAAGATGAATACAAGTCACGTTTGACTTCTGCAATTAAAGAGGTGCTCAAAGTGGTTACCATCAAAGTCCAGACACTTCTGATGACAGCAAACTACTGCTTGAGCAACGTACACTAAAGTGTCCACTTGTATACATTTTTTGGGCACGCCCCCATACACACACACACACACACACGCACACATCATGTGTGGAAAGGTACACACCTGCATAGTCATTCTTTTTACATGAAGGTAACTAAATATTTTGGTTTTGCACATACACATAGGCCTTCAGAAATATAGATGCAGAAAAGCATACTGGAGTTGCCTGTACATGTTCACACACATAAACACAAATGTATATACCCACATCATGCATACATATATAACAAAAATAATGACCATACAGTCTGTCTTAGTCTACTTGCGCTGCTATAACAATATACCATGGATTGTATCACTTAAACACCAGACATTTATTTTCTCACAGTTCTGAAGGCTGGAAAAATCCAAGATCAAGGTTCGAGCAGGATTCTGTTTCTGAGGAGGCTCTCTTACTGGCTTGCAGAAGGCTACCTTCTCACTGTGACTTCACATGGTGGAGAGAGAAGGTTGTGGTGCCTCTCTTTCTTTCTTTCTTTCTTTCTTTCTTTCTTTCTTTCTTTCTTTCTTTCTTTCTTTCTTTCTTTCTTTCTTTCTTTCTTTCTTTCTTTCTTTCTTTCTTTCTGGATAATTCATTAAAAAACAATTTTATTGAAATATACTTACATATAGAAAAATTAATGGTACAATTTGAGATTTGACAAATATACACATCCAACCATTATAGTCACGATACAGCCATTACCCTAAGAAAGTTCCACCATGCCCCTTTGTAGTTAATCCTCTACGCAATCCTCTGACCCTATGCAATTATTGATCTGCTTTGTGTGACTACAGATAGTTTGCCTTTTCTAGAATTTCATATGAATGGAATCATACAGTATATACTCCTTTGTCCGGTCTCTTTTGCTCAGAATTTATCTATGTAGTTGCATGTATCAATAGTTTCTTTTTATTGCTGATTAGAATTCCATTAGATGAATATAACACACACACACACACACACACACATATTTATAATTTGTTGACAGACTGGGTTGTTTCCAATTTGGGGCTATTACAGATAAAACTGTACATAAATGATCATTTATGTATATGTCTTTGTGGGGACCTATGTCCCTTTGTGGGGTCATTGGGTAACTACTTAGGAGTGGCATGGATAGCACACATGGTAAATGCATGTTTATTATAAGAAACTGGCAAACTGTTTTCTGTGGTGGTACCATTTGACATTTCTACCAGACCCTTGTCAACATTTAGTATTATCAGTCTTTTAAATTTTAATTGGTAATTCCCTGTTGACTATTGTTGTCCAAGGTTTTTTTGTGTGCTTATTTGCTATTTGTATATTTTCTTTTATGAAGTGTCTGTACAAATCTTTTGTCCATTTTTATGTTGGATTGGCCTCTTGCAAAGGTACCAATTTTATCGAATGAGGGCTCCACCCTTATAACTTCATCACAACTTTAGAGGTTCTATCTCCAATACAGTCATACGGAGGGTTAGGGTTTCAACATAGGAATTTGGTGTGGGGGGGCACAATTCAGTCCATGGCACAGTTAATAAAATGTAATAATTCTTTGCAATTTATGTTGTAATATGAAATTTTTAATATCTTTTATTTTTCTATTGGAGCTATCTCTTTTCTACAATAATGAATTATTTGAAGCATACAGAAAGACATAGAAAACAGTAAAATGAACATTCATGTTCCTTCCACCCAACTTTGGAAAATACTGGCATCTTTGCTTAAATTCTTTATTTTATTTTGTTTTCTTATTTGAAAATAAAATGTTACTGATACAGTTGAAGGCTCTTGTGTAATTCTTCAGGCACATGAACCCATTCCCCTCCAGAGAGAACTACATCTTTAGCTTGGCCATCATCATTCCTGCATTTTCAATATCTTTGTATATCTATTTATATATTAAAATTTAATATTGTTTTGCATGTTTTAAAGTTTTTTTAAGTGCTATTATACTGTACATATTCAGATATCTTCCTCTTTACTCAACCTTATGCTTTAGGGGTTTACTCAGTTTAACATGCATTAGACTACATCATTGATTTTTAGCACTTTAGAATTTTCATGTAAGATCATATAACAATTCATCCATTCTCATTTTGATTAAAATTTAAGTTATTCTATTTTTTTTAATTATAAATACAGTTGACCCTTGAATACGGTGTGGGCTAGGGGCAACAGTCCCCTGCACGGTTGAAAATCCACATACAACTTTTGACTCCCCTAAAACTTAACTACAGTTCCTTGGTATCTGTCAGGGATTGGTTCCAGGACAACCCCCCCTACACACTCCATCCCACCCTGGGAAATCAAAGTCTGAGAATGCTCAAGTCCCTTATATAAAACGGCATAGAACGGTGTACACAGTCAGCCCTCCACATCTGCAGATTCCCAATTGCAGACTGAAAGTACTGTTTTCCATCTGTGATTGGTTGGATCCACAAAGGCATAACCTGGGGATATGGAGGGCCGACTGTATACTTACTGAAAAAAATTTGTGTATAAGTGGACCCACACACTTCAAACCTATGTTGTTCAAGGGTCAACTGTAATGCTGAAATTAATTTCATACATGTAACATGTGCCAGAGAATATACATGTGACAGAATATCCAGGTGATACAACTGAAAGAGGAATTTCTGGCTTCATCTTTTGTTCCTGAATCCTCTCTCTCTCTATCTCTCTCTCGTGTGTGAATTTTCTTTATGGAGAATATACAAAAAATATATGTAGAGAGAGCTATTTAACTACAATCAATTTGCCCGTGTGGAAAAAAATACATCAGTACAATTCCTGCACAGTGGGTTGTAAAATGCTTCATTCCCTATTCCAATGCCTCTGGAACTTTGTTGAACGTTGACTATATGCGTGTGAGTTTCTGGGCTGTCTATAGAGTTCCACTGATGCATATTTATATCCTCATCCCAACATCGTACTAGCTTAGTTACTGTATCTTTGTAGTAATCTACAAACCAGGGAGTGTAAGTTTACCGACTTCATTCTTTTCAAGATCATTTAGCTGTTTCTGGCCCTTTGCAACTAAATTTTAAAATCAACTTCTCAATTTCTTCAAGATATTCTGCTGCTATTGTGATTGAGTTTTCATGGAATCAATAGATAGACTTGGGTAGAATTGTCATCTTAACACCTAGTCACCCGTTATGTGGTATGGAAAACAATATTGAGATTTCTCAAAAAAATCAAAATTAGAACTACCATATGATCCAGCAATCCCACATCTGGGTATATATCCATCCAAAGGAAATGAAAACAGAATCTCAAAGAGATATGTGCCTTCCTATGTTCATTGCAATATTATTCAAATAGCCAAGGTATGGAAACAATCAAAGTGTCTGTCGACAATAAAATATTATTTGGCCATGAGAAAGAAGGAAATCCTGCCATTTGTGACAACATAGATGAACCTTGAAGGCTAAATGAAATAAGTTAGAGAAAGGAAAATGCTGTGTGGTATCACTTAAATGTGGAATCTGAAAAAGCCAAACTCATGGAAGCAGAGAGTGGAAGAGTGGTTGCTTGGAACTGGTGGTGGCGTGGATTGGGGAGATGTTCATCAAAGGGCATGAACTTTCAGTTGTAAGATGAGAAAATTCTGGAGATGTAATGTACAGCCTGGTGACTCTAGCTAGCAACATTATATACTTGAGAGTTACTCTGAGAGTAAATCTTAAATGTTCTCACCACACACACAAAAATGGTAACTCTGTGAGGTGATGGAAGGGTTAACTAGCCCTACGTTGGTAATCATTTTGCAGTATATAAGCATATCAAATCATCACATTGTATACCCTAAGCTTCCACAATGTTATATTTTAATTATATCTCGATCTGGGTGGGGAAAGACAGACAGATTTGAAATTTTGAAGTAAAAAACGCATGAAAAGGAGGGAGAGCACACTAATGAGAAACTTTGAGGGACCATATGAATTAGAATCACTAATGTTAGAAAATAAAAGTAAGAAGTGGAATGTAAATGTGTTGCAGACCACTTGATTAAAGTCAGTGTTATATAAAAAAAAATAAAAATTTGTTAAAAGCCAAGAATATTTGTTAGAAATTGTAATACCCAAGAGAAAAAAATAAGAGTAAATTTAAATTGTTGCAGCTGGTATAGCATTCTGAAAATCATCAAACACAGAATCTTTGAGCTTTCACAAATCAAGCAAAATAATGCAAAAATGTAATCACCTTTATGTGCATAAAATAGATGGACAGCTAGGAAACTCTATAAATTATTGGCACTAACTTTGCCAACGGGTAAAATTTTAGACCTTGACATTCCATAAAAAGTTGTACCCTACACTATTACCTAACAAAACTTAAGTTCTTTTCCCAAATGTGTTCCCTTGCACTGAGCTCTACTAGTGACTATATGTATATATATATATATATATATATATATATATATATATATATATATATATATATTTATACACACTATGTTTCCCCAAAAATAAGACCAGGTCTTATATCGTATTTCCCCGAAAATAAGACCAGGTCTCATATTAATTTTTGCTCCAAAAGACGCAAATAGGGTGTATTTTCAGGGGATGTCTTATTTTTTCATGTACAACAATCTACATTTATTCAACTACAGTCAGGTCATCTTCTTCTGGAACATCATCATAACGTACTAAATGCGTCCATCTGGCTGACAATCTTAACTGGGGCTTATTTTTGGGTGGGTCTTATTTGCAGGGAAACATGTTATCTTCTCAAACCATCTGCTTCATACCATGAGCAGTGTTGACAAAGAAAATATTCTGGCTCACTGAGAATTGGTAATACAGCCCACATCTGGTTTTGGTGCAGCTGTTCCCTTTTGACTTGTACTGTTAGGAAAGAAAAATAAATAATGTGCCTTTTGTCAACCTTAAATTAATCCTGGCTCAGGTTATGATTCCCATTTTTGCTTTATAGCTTTTGGTTAAATCTTATAAAAATGTCAAGATAATTACTTTTAGAACCATTCCCTAAAGACTGTTGATTTCCCAATATCAATTCTGAAATCATGATTCATGATGTATACTGAGAAGACCTTACAGGTAACCTTTTCTCTGATAGATTCCTCATCATCTCCCAAGCAGACATATCTGTCATTTTATCACAGTGTCGCCCTGTATTCATATTTAGACAAGTTAACTTCTGCCCGCTGATAAAATGTTGCATATCTTTGTCCATTTTTCACAAGTGGCATTGAATTTGATGTTGAGAAATCTTCCTTTAATGGTTTGATGGTTTAGATGGTTGTTAAATCAGTATGTAAGCAATACATTTTCCCCAAAGCCAGTCATAGAAAATTTACCCCAATTGTGGTGTGGTGTATGTAAAATTAAATCAGGATATCTATCTATTATTGATCTATCTTTACCAATCATTCTCACTCTCCTTAAAGGTTTACCAATTATATTGATCTTCTCTGAGAATCAGCTTTTGATTTAATTTGTTGTGTCTTTACTGCTTTTAAGTTTTGTATTTCATTGATTTTCGTTTCAATTGTTACTGCTTTCTTTCATCTGCTTACTTTGGGCTCAATTTGCTCCTCTTTTTTTATTTTTTAAGGTGGATGTTCTGGTCCTTGATTTGAGGCCTTTCCACTTTTCTACTATCAGAATTTAGTGCTATAAATTTCTTCCTAAGTACTGCTTTAGCAGCATCCCACAAATTCACATCAGTTGTGTTTTCATTTTTTAAAATTTCTAAATACATTCTAATGTCAGTGTTGATTTCCTCTTTGAACCATGGTTTATTTACAAGTTCTTCATTTTTCAATATTTGGTGATCTTTTCAGATGTCTTTTTTATGACTTCTAATTTAATTCCATGTGGGGATACAACATAAAGAGTTATATTCTGTCCATGGACACTTAGATTGTTTCCATGTATTGGCTGTTATGAATAATGCTACATTGAACATAATAGTGCATACAAGCTCTGACAATTAAGTTCATGAACTCACCATAGAAAAAGTACTACATACCTCATTGCTGAATATCACTATGGTCACCTTTGAAGTCCTCCCCTTGGGAAGCTATGCACCGATGCTAGTGCCTAGTCCACTCTTCAAAGCAATTTTGGAATTCCTTTTCTGGAATGGTCATCAGAGCTGTCCTTGTATTACCCTTGATGTCCTGAATGTCATCCACATGTCTTCCTTTCCATATTTCCTTTATCTTCGGGTAATGAAAGAAGTCATTGGGGGCCAGATCAGGTGAGTAGGGAGGGTGTTCCAATATAGTTGCTTGTTTACTGGCTAAAAACTCCCTCAGAGACACTGTCATGTGAGCTCGTGCATTGTCGTGATGCAAGAGCCATGCATGGTTGGTGAAAATTTCAGGTCATCTAACTTTTTCACACAACCTTTAGAGCACTCCCAGATAGTAAACTTGGTTAACTGTCCAGTTGGTACAAATTCATAATAAGTAATCCCTCTGATATCAAAAAAGTTTAGCAATATCATTTTGACTCTTGATTTGGACTGATGGAACTTTTTTGGTTATGGAGAATTGGCTGACTTACATTGTGCACTTTGGCACTTTGTGTCAGGGTCATATTTGTACACCCATGTTTCATCACCAGTGATTACACGGCCCAAAACCTTGTCTTGACTCCCCAAAAGGTCTTGGCAAACTTCGACTCTCCTTTGCTTTTATTTATTGGTGAGCTCCTTCGGGACATTTTCTTTTTTAATTAAAGTTTATTGGGGTGACAATTGTTAGTAAAGTTAGATAGATTTCAGGTGTACAATTCTGTAATTCATTTTTGCACACACCTTTCTCATTTTCAGTTAAGACTTCAGTTAAGATTTTCAGTTAGGACTTTCCTGTTTCTCTATCAATATTTACTTGGTCTGCTATGTTTCTCACAGTCGGCCAATGATTTTGATGCACAATTTGATAAATTTTTGCCATGTTTTCATCGATTCTGCTTGTTACTGGATGCCCTGATCTCTCTTCATCAGTGACACATTCTCTCCCCTCAGAAAAACCTTTATTCCATTTGGACACTGCCATTTTCTTCATGGCACTATCCCCATAAACTTGGACTAACATGTCCCTGATTTCACTTCCACTCTTGCCAAGTTTAACAAGAAATTTAATGTTTGTTCATTGATCTCATTCAAGCTCAGACATTCTCATGACAGCACACAAAAACAAAACACACAATAACAATAATGAACGCTACTCAGCAAGACACCACTGCATGTCGACACAAACATAGCTGTGAGACACTGATAGACCAAGGTTATGAAACCTTACTGAGCTGTTTGTACAGTGCTGCCAATGTAAGCTCTCGGTGGCAAGTTCGCTAACGTAATTGTCAGACCTCATATATCTCAAGATAGTGATTTCAGCACGTATCTCCTAAGAACCAAAACGTTCTCCAAAGTAACTGCAATATCATTATCACACACAAGGCACTTAATGTTCGTTTAAATGTCTCACACAATTGTCTGTATATTGGGGAGACTAGATGAAGGATGTGCAGATGTTCATGATAAATTGTAATCATTTCTTAGGTTAAAATATTTAAAATGAAGTGTTCGGACCATTTGAAACATTTAAAATTATGTATAAGTTTATCAAATAAAAAGTTAAATTCCCGTCATACTACCCTCTCTCATCCTCCAGTCTTCCCAGTCTATTTCCTGCAAATATCCAGTGTTAACAGTTTGGAATGCAACTTCTAGACTTTCAAGCACTCAGAAATGGAGTAATTTCAGCTTAACAAAACAGGATCATACTTTTATATTGTTCTGTCTCTTGAGTTTTTCTCTTAATATGTCATGTAATAATCTCTAGGTTTGTAAATATGGATATGTCTCACTATTTTCCCACCTCCATAGTAGTCCATTGTATAGTGTTACCATCATTAATATATTCAATACTCTATTAATGGATATTTAGGTTCCTCTTATTGTCCAAACATCAAACACTAATTGATGTATAGGCTTTTGCTGTGAAAACCATGCTACCAGAAATATCCTGTGTTGGGGAGGAGGAGAATTCCCCCCTACCCTTCTTAGTTCTTATGGCTGAACCACTAATAAAATAATAAACTTGACACAAGACTAGATTAACAGGAGACAGTCCAATTTAAGACCTGTCCTCGGGAGGTCATAATATGATGCTCAGGTCATAAAATGAGGTTCAAAGAAATAATCAAACCAGGAACCTTTTTACACGCTGTAGAGAAAGAAACAAATTTGTGAGGAATCGACAGGAGAAAAAAAGTGCTCACTAGAAAGGAATCTAATCAAGGTTTGGGTATTCATTAATAAGGAACTTAAAGTAGTAAATTAGAAAAGAGACAACAAAATTTGTTGATCTAGACTTTTCAGCTCTGAGTTGTTTAGCAACGGGTGTTTTCCATGTATGGAGAGGACGCCTTTCACATGGAAGGTTTATTTCCTGCATCCAAGGGGACATGGGAAGGTCAAGGTGTCCTTCTGGCACCAGCTGCTTGTCAAGTAACTTTAATTCAAAGTAATCAATATGCCATTGTGGGATATTTTGGGGTGGCCTGTCTTGAGCCCCAACACCTGATAAATGTATCTTTAGGTATATATGAGTATTTACTTTGTATAAATCCTCCATGGATAAATTGATGAGTCAAAGGATATGAGTATTCTTAATTTCCCTATAAGATATGTTTCTTCAATTAATGTCTCATCAAGTATGAATGTGATCACCTGTATTCCTGAATCACCACCTACTTGTAAGGTGAAAATGATCACTCATTATTGTTATTTTCATTTACTCCTTGGATTTTTTTCTGTATGATTGCTTTAAATGTGGTCTTGGTCATTTACTTATTCTGCTGGACTTCTTATATAGTCTTAATATCAATGCAATGACATTTAAATGCATTAATAAATTTCTTTCACAGTCTGCAGTTTATTTTTTAACTCAGTTTTTGGTAGCTTTTATTAAAAAGGAGAGTTCTTTTTAAATTAAATCAATTATATCCATTGTCTTCTTAATGATTTGTACTTTTTTAGTTCTGTTTAGCAAATGCTTCCCTATTCTGCAGTCAGAAATTATTTTTCTGTGTGTTTTCTATAGTTTTAAAATTCTGCTCTTCATCTTTAGACGCTGCAACTGCCTGTGATGTATTTTTGTATATGATGCTATGTAGTCATTTTGTTGAAATTATTTTTACATCTTGATAGCTAAGTGTCTCAGCACTGATTTGTAATGGCAACTTTTCCATATATCGAATGTTCCTGTATGCATCAATCTTTTCCTGGTTGCTCCTTTTTATTCCATTGGTCATTTTGTCTATAAATGATGCAGTACCACATTGACTTACATAGAGTATGGCTCTCCAAAAATCTGAAAAATTGGTAGGGTAAGTCAGCCTGCTATCTTAGTTTTCTTTACAAGTGTCTGCTCCTGTTGGCTCATTAATCTTTTTTTTTAACTTTTTAATTTATTTTAAGTGTGTTTTTCCAGGACCCATCAGCTCCAAATCAAATAGTTGTTACAATCTAGTTGTGGAGGGCACAGCTCACAATGGCCCATGTGGCGATTGAACCGGTAACCTTGTTGTTAAGAGCACCACACTCTAACCAACTGAGCTAACTGGCCACCCCTTATCTTTTAATATTCATTTGCCAAGTTCCACAAGAATACTGATTTGGAAATTTTGATTGGAATTTCATTAAATATATAGTTTAATGGGGGGAAGAATTAGAGTTTTATGATGTTGAGTCTATTGATAAAATAGAATTTTTCATCAACTCAGATCTTCCTTCATGTTTTGTGATAACATTTTGTAATATTCTCCACAAAGATCTTGATAAACTTATGTTATTTATAAAAAGGTATATTATAGCTTTTTGTCTTGGGAATGCAATTATTCTATTATTCTTCCTAATAGTTTTTGTTTTTGAATAGAAAAAATATTGACTTTTCTGTTTCTATCTAGTAAGTGCTAAATTACCTTTCTAGTGTTAATAATTGTATTATCATGGATTTTATATATATATAATCATAAAATCATATCATCTACAATTAAAGGCTATATTTATTCTTATTCATTCATTTTCTATTTATTTTATTGGTTTAATGCCTCGGCTCGGGCCTCCATTATATTATGAAACACAAAAATAAATAATAAACTTCTTTGTTCTGTGTCTTATTTCAGTGGAATTGCTTCTAAAGTCTTCCCTGGCATCTCCTTTGCTGGTTGGATGACAGTAATGCATTTCTGTCCACTCCATGTTCTTTCTCTTGATTCCTGTTGTAATACAAAATACGACTATTTGGCATTTAAGCAACCAATGCAGATAAAACCCACATATGTGATTTAATGAGGCAGAACATATTTTAAAGAACCTAATCTCTAAAACTCCGAAATTACCAAATTGCCAGAAAGCTCCTTTACACTCTCCTTAAAAATCTCGATAGCCTCATAATCCTCTTCTATTTCTTTTTCTGAGATTTCATTGTTGGTATATAGGAAAGCAATGGACTTTTGTACGTTGATTTTGTAGCCAGCAACTTTACTGTATTCATTGATTGTTTCTAACAGCTTTTTGGTGGAGTCTTTGGGGTTTTCTATATATAGCATCATGTCATCTGCAAAGAGTGACAATTTAACTTCTTCATTCCCAATTTGGATGCCTTTTATTTCTTTCTCTTGCCTGATTGCTCTGGCAAGGACTTCCAACACTATGTTGAAAAGCAGAGGTGATAGGGGACAACCTTGTCCTGTTCCTGAACGTAGAGCAAAGGGCTTCAGCTTTTCACCATTAATTATGAGATTAGCTGAGGGCTTGTTGTATATGGCTTTTATTATGTTGAGGTATTTTCCTTCTATACCAATTTTATTAAGTGTTTTAATAATAAATGGATGTTGTATCTTATCAAATGCTTTTTTCTGCATCAGTTGATAGAATCATATGGTTTTTGTCCTTTATTTTGTTTATGTGATGTATCACATTGATGGATTTGCGGATGTTGAACCATCCTTATGCCCCGGGGATGAACCCCACTTGGTCGTGATGAATAATCTTTTTAATGCATTGTTGTATTCGATTTGCTAGAATTTTGTTTAGGATTTTAGCATCTGTGTTCATCAGAGATATTGGTCTGTAGTTTTCTTTTTTGGTGTTGTCCTTACCAGGTTTTGGTATCAGGGTAATGTTGGCCTCATAAAATGAGTTAGGGAGTACTGACTCTTCTTCAATTTTTTGGAAGAGTTTGAGCAGGATTGGTATTAGATCCTCTTTGAAGGTTTGGTAGAATTCACTGGGGAAGCCATCTGGTCCAGGACTTTTGATTTTGGGAAGGTTTTTGATGACTGATTCAATTTCGTTACTGGTGATCGGCCTGTTTAGATTTTCCAGTTCTTCATGATTCAGCCTTGGAAGGCTATATGTTTCTAAGAACTTGTCCATCTCTTCTAAGTTATTGAATTTGGTGGCATATAGTCCTTCATAGTATTCTTGGATAATCCTTTGTATTTCTGTGGTGTCCGTGATAACTTCCCCTTTTTCATTTCTGATTTTGTTAATTAGTGTCTTCTCTCTTTTTATCTTAGTGAGTCTAGCCAAGGGTTTGTCAATTTTGTTAATCTTTTCAAAGAAACAGCTCTTTGTCACATTAATTTTTTCTATTGTCTTTTTGTTCTCTATTTCATTTAGTTCTGCTCTGATTTTTATTTCCTTTCTTCTGCTGACCTTGGGATAATCCTCTTAATTTAACCTGAGTTACTTCCTGTACCAAGCCAAATGTATTATTGCCTTATTTTTTAGTTTACAATTTGGTAAAATTACCAGGATTGTAAATGTTTCTTTTATATTTTTATTTTGTATAAATACATGATATTTCAGTGAACATATAGCTTATGTACATTTTCAAGGTAACTGACTAACATACATTTGGGAGACTTTCTATTGGAAAATATCCTCATCTCTAAACAAGTAATATACAATTGAACATTCAGAACTCAACCCCTTTCTAAAGTAATGTGTGTTGTCAGTACCGTATCCCCCCGAAAATAAAACCTACCTCCAAAATAAGCCCCAGTTAAGATCGTCAGCCAGACGGACACATGTAGTATGTTATCATGATGTCCCAGAAGATGATATGACTGTATTTGAATAACTGTAGATTGTTATATAGGAAAAAAAACAGACATCCCCTGAAAATATACCCTAATGCGTCTTTGGGAGCAAAAATTAATATAAGACTCGGTCTTATTTTCAGGGAAACACGATAGTAGAGAGATCTGATATTAGAGTAAGAGAGATTGACCAAGTCACCTAACAAGGTCCAATTGCTGTCAAAAGACCAGTGCTTTTCCACCACTTTGCAATGCCTCATACTGTTACTGGTGTTAGGGTTCTTGGGTTCCCCAAGATAGAAATCGAGAGGAAACCCCAGAAAAATTTCCAGACAAATTTTATGAAACTTATGTTCAAGTACAAGGGAGGCAGCACAGAGGAAAAGAGAATCCTCCGAACCGACTCAGGGGCTGGCTATGCTTGGCTGCTTTTATAAACGACACAGAGTGGGCTTTTTGAAAAAGGCAGGCTTTCGGAATCTTACATGTCAGAGTCCAGTGACTTCCTTTTCCAGCTGCGTTGCCTGGTAACTATGTTCATGCCTGCACTGTGGGGGCAAGATTGCGGACTGCTCATTATTGCCATTCCAGAAAGGTCCTGTACTGGTCAAACCTTGATCAACTGCGGGTGCGGCATGTGGAATAATGGTTTTGACATCTGCGAGGAAGTAAATGGTTAGAGGGGAGATAAAATCAGCTACTTCTGCATTTTTTATAGAGAGTAAAGGTGTGGTGGCATTCTTGTGGTCAGCTTATCCAGCATTTCTCCTGGCCGTCCAGCATTTCTTTGGCCTTGGGTCCAAGTTCCTATGCTATCTTAATACACTTACTGATGTAGGATGAACCAGAAGAATGCTGTGGGGTGGAGTTTATTGCTCTCTGGGTACTGGTAACAGAATAGAAATATAACAATATATTTTTTTATTTTTTCTTTCTTTTTTATTATTTTCTTTAAAAAAATAGTTTCAGGTGTACGAAACAATGTAATAATTTTGTGCATCATTTATATCCCTCACACAGTGATAACCCCCCTCTCCCAATCTACTAACCGTCTGACATCGCACACAGCCTTTACATTTCCACTGTCTCTGTTCTTAACGCTGTACTCCACTTCTTGTAACTATATATACATGTATGTATATGTATATATAAATACATAAATTGTAGTTGACATTCATTATTGTTCAGCTTCAGTTTCAGGTGTACAGCACAGTGATCAGGCATCTATATCATCCCTGAGGTGGTCTCCCTAATGGGACAAGTGTCCTTCGGATACCCTACAAAATCTTTACCACATTACTGATTACATTCCCCAAATTGACTTTTGTATCCCCATGGCAATCTTGTGGTTACCTACCCATTGTGCTTTCTAATCCCCTCACCTTCCTCCTTAGCCCTCCCCATCTAGCAACCCTCAGTTTTTCCTCTGTCTCTGAGACTGTTTCTGATTAGTTCGTTCATTTATTCTATTCTTTAGATTCCACATATAAATGAGATCATATGGTATAACAATATTCTTTTGAGAGCTAAATTAGAAACGCTATATTTGTAAAAGCTATATTTACAATATTCTTAGAAAAGTTATTTTTTAACAGTTTCTCATTAAGGCCTTCAGTAGTCCCTCCTTTCAAAGTAAAGCTTGTCATTCCCTCCTCTGTGTTTCCATAACAGTGTGCTGATCTCTGATTAGAATAGGATTGGAATCATTGACATAAGAAACATCCAAACCTGTAGAGAATTTGTATCAGTTCATTTAAGCCAAACTGATGACATATGCCAAGGAGCAAAATATAAAATGCTCAAGAATAACAGTTTCGCAGTTTCTTTTATGCATTTGAAATTAAGAAGGGAATTTAAGGAAGATTACATGAGGGTAGGAGAAAGCAAGGTGGGGATCGGGTTACATGGTAGTTAAGATGATGTGCTCTCTTGAGGATGGTTCATTTTTGGAAAAGAGTTCTGAAAGGGGGCATTTCAAAGGTACATTAACCTAGATGCACAGAAACAATGCACAGGGCTGGCTTAAGGAAAGATGAATCTTTTAGTAAAGAAGTTATGGGCCTGGGGAGTGACTACTCCCCATGACCTGCCCACTTAGGAATTTATGATCAGATCACCCTGTGAGGTCACTTTTCATAGAACCCCTTTTTTCATCCACATTGTCCATAATTCAATAACTTTATTTTAAAGGAATAAAAATTATGTCCCATGTGCTAACTTTTCAATTATAGGTAATCTCTTAAGATTTCCTTAGGCAACGTGTTTAGTTGGTTTTAAAAGAATCATTGGCCCAAGAGGAGAATTTATCTGGGTGATAGAAGCATAAAGAATGATAGTTTAGTTTACTTCTTTACCACGTGTATGTCTGTGATGTTTATATTTTGTGGTTTACTGTGGTCACCTATCATTCAGATCACTTTATTGTTATGATTCATGAGTACACATTGTTTTTGAACTACACGGAAGGAAAAATCATTTTTGTAATACTCTTCTGGGTTCTGGCTTAGACATCCCTGTAATAAAAGATGGATTAACAGGGGGAAAAAGTTTAGTAATATGTATACCTTTTTTATACATATGAGAGATGCAAGAAAACTGAGTAACTTTCCCAAATGATTGAATCCATCACCTTAAATACAATCTTCAGCTCAAGACAAAGGAATATGCTGGGGTTAGGAGAGGGGTCAGGTTTGTGAGGTTACCAGGAAAAGCACAGTAAACAATGGTAAGGTTGTTACACAGATTTCAGTCCTTGTCTTCTGCAGTGATAAGAGTTTCTAGAGATTTAAAATCATCCTCTTCTTCCTGGTACTGAGAGGGAGGTACCCTTACAAATGGAGATTTTCCTTACAAATGTAAATATCACTACCACAAAGGTAACTTGTCAGTTTTCAGAGCTTAACCTGTACCTGCTATTTCTTAAAATTAACCAGACTAAAGTAACCCTTATTGCCAAAGAGACATATTTTGGGGTGACAAATTCTGTTCCCCTACAGAGCTTATCCATAAGTGTTAAATCTTTTCTCTCATATTTCAAACTTGGATATCCCATCTTCTTCTCAAAGAGCATATCAATTGTAAAACTCTTTGTCATTCCTTATTAATTAAACTTTCTTCCCAATTCCACTAATTAGAAAATGTTTAAAGAAAACAATAAAATCCCTTTGTTTTACAAAAGGAGAAATAAACTCAGAATTAATGCGACCTGTTTATTTTCACACATCCAGTTAGTGAAGCATCCAGATAAAAACGAACTGGTGTTTTTCTCACTATACTATTTTTATGTCTAAGATATCTTTATTCATCCTTGACTTCAATCTTCCATTCATCACCATGGATATAAACTATTATAGAACCTTATTGATTATTAATGGAATAATTCTTGAATCATCATTTTTTTTTAAATTAAAGTTTATCGGGATGACAATTGTCAGCAAAGTTACATAGATTTCAGGTGTACAATTCTGTATTACATCATCTATAAATCCCATTGTGTGTTCACCACCCAGAGTCAGTTCTCCTTCCATCACCATATATTTGATCCCCCTTACCCTCATCTCCCACCTCCCACCCCTTTTACCCTCTGGTAACCACTAAACTATTGTCTGTGTCTATGAGTTTTTGTTTCTCATTTGTTTGTCTTGTTCTTTTGTTGTTTTTGATTTATATACCACATATCAGTGAAATCATATGGTTCTCTGCTTTTTTTGGTCTGATTTATTTCACTTAGCATTATACTCTCAAGATCCATCCATGTTGTCACAAATGTTCCTATGTCACCTTTTCTTACTGCCGAATAGTATTCCATTGTGTATATATACCACAACTTCTTTATCCATTCATCTATCGAAGGACATTTTGGTTGTTTCCATGTCTTGGCCACGGTAAATAAAGCGGCAATGAACATTGGAGCACACGTGTCTTTATGGATAAATGTTTTCAGATGTTTTGGGTAGATACCCAGGAGAGGGATTGCTGGGTCGTACAATAATTCTATTCAAATTTTTTGAGGAAACTCCACACTGCCTTCCATAGCGGCTGCACCAGTCTGCATTCCCACCAACAGTGTATGAGGGTTCCTTTTTCTCCATAGCCTCTCCAACACTTGTTACTATTTGTCTTGTTGATGATAGCCATTCTGATTGGGGTGAGGTGATATCTCATTGTGGTTTCTATTTACATTTCTCTTAAGATTAGTGATGTTGAGCATTTTTTCATATGTCTATTTGCCATTTGTATGTCCTCTTTGGAGAAATGTCTCTTCAAATGGTCCTCTGCCCATTTTTCAATTGGGTTGTTTGTTTTTTTGTTGTTGAGCTTCATGAGTTCTTTGTATATTTTGGATATTAGCCCCTTATCGGAGGTACTGTTTGCAAAAATCTTCTCCCATTCAGTTGGTTGCCTCTTTATTTTATCGATGGTTTCTTTTGCTGTGCAGAAGCTTTTAAGTTTTATATAGTCCCATTCATTTATTTTAGCTTTTACTTCCCTTGCCTTTGGAGTCAAATTCATAAAATGCTCTTTGAACCCAAGGTCCATAAGTTTAGTACCTATGTTTTCTTCTATGCAGTTTATTGTTTCAGGTCTTATGCTTAAGACTTTGATCCATTTTGAATTAATTTTGGTACATGGTGACAGATAGCAGTCTAGTTTCATTCTTTTGCACGTGGCTATCTAATTCTCCCAGCACCATTTATTGAAGAGGCTGTCTTTCCTCCATTGTATGTTTTTAGCTTCTTTGTCAAAAATTATCTGTCCATATTTATGTGGTTTTATTTCTGGGTTCTCAATTCTATTCCATTGGTCTATGTGTCTGTTTTTCTGCCAATACCATGCTGTTTTGATTATTGTAGCCCTGTAGTACAAGCTGAAGTCAAGGAGTGCGATACCTCCAGTATTGTTCTTTTTTCTTAAGATTGCTTTGGCTATTCAGGTTCTTTTGTGGTTCCAAACAAATCTGATGATTTTTTGTTCTATTTCTTTAAAAAATGCCATTGGGATTTTGATGGTGATTGCATTAAATCTGTATATTGCTTTGTATATGGCCATTTTAACTGTGTTGATTTTTCCAATCCATGAGCACAGAATATCTTTCCATTTCTTTGTGTCTTCTTCAATTTCTTTCAAAAATGTCTTATAGATTTCAGCATATAAATCCTTCACATCCTTGGTTAAGTTTATTCCTAGGTATTTTATTCTTTTTGCTGCAATTGCAAAGGGAATTGTTTCTTGTATTTCTTTTTCTGAGATTTCATTGTTAGTGTACAGGAATGTAATGGACTTTTTTTTTAATTAATTAAATTTATTGGGGTGACAATTGTTAGTAAATTTACATAGATTTCAGGTGTACAATTCTGTATTATATCATCTATAAAGCCCATTGTGTGTTCACCATCCAGAGTCAGTAGCTAACGACATTACTGTATTTGATGATTGTTTCTAATAGCTTTGGGGTTTAGTCATTAGGGTTTTCTATATACAGCATCATGTCATCTGCAAAGAGTGACAATTTAACTACTTCATTCCTAATTTGTATGCCTTTTATTTCTTTCTCTTGCCTGATTTCTCTGGAGAGGACTTCCAACACTATGTTGAAAAGCAGAGGTGATAGGGGACAGCCCTGTCATGTTCCTGAACGTAGAGCAAAGGGCTTCAGTTTTTCACCATTAATTATGAGATTAGCTGAGGATTTGTCATGTATGGCCTTTATTATGTTGAGGTGTTTTCCTTCTATACCTATTTTATTAAGTGTTTTAATCATAAATGGATGTTGTATCTTATCAAAGGCTTTTTCTGCATCAATGGATATAATCATACGATTTTTGTCCTTTATTTTGTTTATGTGATGTATCACATTGATGGATTTACATATGTTGAACCATTCTTGTGTCCCTGGGATGAACCCCACTTGTCGTGATGAATAATCTCTTTAATGCATTGTTGCATTCGATTTACCAGAATTTTGTTTAGGATTTTTGCATCTGTGTTCTTCAGAGATATTGGTCTGTAGTTTTCTTTTTTGGTGTTGTCCTTACCAGGTTTTGGTATCAGGGTAATGTTGGCCTCATAAAATGAGTTAGGGAGTACTGTCTTTTCTTCAGTTTTTTAGAAGAGTTTGAGCAGGATTGGTATTAGATCCTCTTTGAAGGTTTGGTAGAATTCACTAGGGAAGCCATCTGGTCCTGGATTTTTGCTTTTGGGAAGGTTTTGATGACTGATTCAATTTCTTTACTGGTGATCTGTCTGCTTAGATTTTCCAGTTCTTCATGGTTCAGCCTTGGAAGGCTATATGTTTCTAAAAACTTGTCCATTTCTTCTAGGTTATTGAATTAGGTGGCATATAGTCCTTCATAGTATTCTTGCATGATACTTTGTATTTCTGTGGTGTCCCTGATAACTTCCTCATTTTCATTTCTGATTTTGTTAATTAGTGTCTTCTCTTTTTATCTTAGTGAGCCTAGTTAAGGGTTTGTCAATTTTGTTCATTTTTTCAAAGAAACAGCTCTTTGTCACGTTAATTTTTTCTATTGTTTTCTTGTTCTCTATTTCATATAGTTCTGCTCTGATTTTTATTATTTCCTTTCTTCTGCTGACCTTAGGTTTATTTGTTCTTCTTTTTTTAGTTCTTTAAGATGTAACATGAGGTTATGTATTTGGGATTTTTCTTGTTTTTTGAGATAGGCCTGTAATTGATATAAATTTCCCTCTTAAAACTGCTTTCGCGGCATCCCAAAATGTTGGTAGGATGTATTTTCATTGTCATTTGTTTCTATGTATCTTTTGATCTCTCCTCTAATTTCTTCTTTGACCAGGTTGTTCTTTAAAAGTATGTTGTTTAATCTCCGTGATTTGTGGTTTCTCCTGCTTTCTTTCTGCAGTTAATATCCAATTTCAAAGCCTTGTGATCAGAGAATATGCTTGGTATGATTTCAATCTTCTTAAATTTGCTGAGTTTAGTTTTATGTCCCAATATATGGTCTATCCTTGAGAATGTTCCATGTACACTAGAAAAAATATATATAGTCTGATATTTTAGAATTAAGTGCTCTATAAATGTCAATTATGTCCGTGTCATCTAACGTTTCATTTAGGGCTGCTATTTCATTATTTATTTTCTGTTTGGATGATCTATTCATAGCTGTCAATGATGTATTTAAGTCCCCTAGTATAATTGTGTTTTGTTCAGTTTCTCACTTTAGTTCTGTTAGTATTTGCTTGGTATATTTTGGTGCTCCCTGATTGGGGGCATAAATATTGATGACTGTTATGTCTTCTTGTTGTATAGTCCCCTTTACCATTATGAAATGTCCATCTTTCTTGTTATCCTTTTCACCCTGAAGTCTGTTTCATCTGATATCATTATAGCTGCACCTGATTTTCTCTGGATACCATTTGCTTGGAGTGTCAATTTCCACCCTTTCACTTTGAGTCTATGCTTGTCCTTGTACCTGAGATTCGTCTCTTGGAGACAGCATACAGTTGGGTTTAGTTTTTTGATCCAATCTGCTACTCTGTGACTTTTTATTGGTGAGTTCAGCCCATTTACATTTAGGGTGATTATTGATATGTGAGGATTTTCTATCATTCTATCTTTAGTTTTCTGGTAAGATTGTGTCTCCATGGTTTTTTGCCTTTTTGCTGTTGTTTATTATTTTTGTGTCGTGGTATTCTATGATGTTTCCCTCTGTTGCTTCTTTTATTAGCGTACATATTTTAGTTCTGGATTTTTTTTGAGTGGTTACCCTTAAGTTTATGTAAAAGAAAGTTTGATATTTAGAGTATTCCATTTTCTTCAGCATGCCTACTTTCTCCATTCCCATATTCCGGTTCAGGCCTTTACTCTCCCCCTTTTTATGTTTAGGTTTCCACAAACTGTCCCTGTTGATGGTGGTCAAATAGATTCCTTTAGTATTTGTTGTAATGCGGGTCGTGTATTAGAAAATTCCCTCAGCTGCTGTGTGTCTGGAAAGGTCTTTATTCCTTCTTCATATCTAAAGGATATCCTTGCTGGGTATATTATTCTTGGCTCATAATTTCTCTCTTTCAATAGTTTGACTATTTGGTTCCACTCCCTCCTGGCTTGTAGAGTTTCTGCTGAAAAATCTGATGATTATCTAATGGGCTTTGCTTTGTAGGTTACCGTCTTCTTTTTTATGGCTGCCTTGAGGATTCTTTCTTTGTTGTTGATTTTAGACAGCTTCAATACAATGTGCCTTGGAGAAGGCCTATTGGGGTTAAGGTAATCAGGTGTTCTATGTGCTTCTTGGATTTGAGGATCCAGTTCTTTCCACAAGTTTGGGAAGTTCTCATGGACTATTTGTTTGAATATACTCTCTGTTCCCTTCTCTCTTTCTTCTCCTTCTGGTATGCTCATTATTCTTATATTGCTCTTTCTGATGGAGTCAGAAAGTTCTTGTAGAGTTCTTTCATTTCTTTTAATTCTCAAGTCTCTTTCTTCTTCCATCCGTGTCATTTCCAGGTTTCTATCTTTGATGTCACTGATGCTTTCCTCCATCTGGTCAACTCTACTTCCTAAGCTGGCTATTTCATTCTTAAATTCTATTGAGTTCTTAATCTCCAGAAATTCTATTTGGTTCTTTTTAAAAATTTCAATCTCTTTTGTAAAATGCTCATGTTGTTCTTTGATTGTGTTTCTGAGTTCATTAAATTGCTTTTCTGTATTTTCTTGCATCTCATTGAGTTTTTTCAGAACTGCAATCTTGAATTCTCTGTCATTTAAATCACATATTTCCATATCTTTAGCTTCATTTTTTGGAGACTTTTCACTTTCTTTCTGAGCTGTCTTGTTGCCTTGGTTATTCATGGCCATTAATGGTTTATTATTTTTCTTCCTAGACATCTACAGGAGTGAGTTCTGCAACAGGTTCATAGGAAGTGGTCTTTCTTTTGTTTTCCAGTATGTGTTGGTAGAACGTTTTATTTTCTCTCCGACTGTAGTCCTTTTTTCTCTCTCACACTGTAGTGTTATGTTTTTTCTTCACTATTCCAGCTTCTCACCCAATGGGGGAATTCCCTGGAAGGCGGGCTTCTCCTCTGTTAACAGTTCACCTGTGTCATAGGGCACCACGTCCTGTGGGGATGCAGAGAGCTTTTGAAGTTCCAAAGCTCTTCCTGCACCAGATTCAGAGCCCGTATGTTTCAGCAGTTCTGTTTACTCCTGCAGGGATCTGCCCAGATAGGTGGGGACAGTGGTAGGGTGAGCTGTGAGAGGTGGCCCAGAGCAATGGTGGTGACCACCACCACAGCCAGTCCTGCTTCCACAGCTCCCTCCCCTTTGCTGGAACTAGTTGGGCTGCGAATCTTTGTCTGCAGACCACAGTTCTCAGAACTACAAATGTTCTGTTCTTTTCACCTGACACTGCTACTCTTCCGCTTCTAGCACTGGGCAGGTGGGGACGGGGTGAGCTCTAGGAGGGTAGGGAGGGGGCGGCTATTCTCAGTGCCTAAGGCTTCCGTTCTCTGCTTGGCAGTGAGGGCTTAAACCACCGTTTTCAGCCTTCTTCCCTCAGTCTTTTCTCCGAGGTCTCTGCCGTGAGCGTTGGGTTCAACCGTGTTATATGCTGTCCCCTCAGCCCTGTGGGCCATAAGCGGAGCCCTAGCAGTCTGAGTTCTTCCCTTTCCTGCAGCTGCAGTCGTTCCGGGATGCAGCGAGCTCAGAGCACCGAGCTAGGTCTGCGTCCTGCGCCCGCGCAGCTCCGTCTCTGCACTTCTCCCCTCTCTCCTTCCCCGCTCGTGGGATTTGCCCACCTTAAAGTAAATTCAGTAGTGAGCCTCTTCGTCTTACCTGTCTGCTGTGCAGGGAGTCCTTTGTGGAGTTGTAGCTGTTAAATTTGTTGTAAATTTCATGGGAGATTTCCAGAGGCTAACTTCACGCTGCCATTTTGATCCTTTTTTTTCAATTACTATTACCATCACCCTAACATAGGCTCCTCATTTCCTTATACTTGAAGAAATGCAACAGTTCCTTAACTGATTACCTTGCCAACAATCTTTTTTATCTCTTCCTATATCATAAAACACAGAGATTTAAGGCTCATTTTTCTGGAATATCACTCATTTTCCAGCTCTACTTTAAGAAGCCTACAATAGCTGCAAATACAATTATTAAAATTCCTCATTTTGGCAAGGAAGATTGATTCCACTTTGCTAAGCTGGTTTTCCCTGGTCTACTCAGTCTTAGCTCCTGCTGTTCTCCAACTTGTACCCCTTAATCTTGCAAACACCATCTTCTAATTTCCTGATACCTGACAGGTTTACTCTTTTGCCTCTTGACACCTACTATTTCTTTAATTGGAAATACTCTTTCCATCTTTGCAAAGATTATCATTTCAGATTCCATACATTTCTATGAAGTTTTTTCCCCCTCCTGATAAACCCGTAAACTTTTTCTAAAACATGTTTATAGTTCACTATATCCAACTTATTACTTATTTAAATATTAATCACTTTGCAGTTAGCCCATGGTATTCTTATTACACTCAGTATGTAAGATCAGTTTATACCTGATATGTATTTTATATCTGCCTGAGCACTAGCATGGCATTGAATAATACTGTGTTTCCCTGAAAATAAGACCAGGTCTTATATTATTTTTTGCTCCAAAAATGCATTAGGACGTATTTTCAGGCAGTGTCATCCTGAAAACTCATGCTAAGGGTTAGGTCTTATTTTTGGGGAAATAAGGTAGTAAAAATTCAAGAAACACTGCCTCACTGACACTTGCTTCTGATGCCCAGGCAAAATAAGTGATATAGGAAGTTTGTGAAGGTTTTCTCTCTGAAACATCGCAAGCTGATGGGAAAAATTTTGGAAATATCTTAGAAAAATAAATAGACATGCAAGGTTAAACATTCACTCCATGAATAAACCTTTATGAAAATATTTACAGATTATTTTTTATGTCTAGTTTTCCTAATTGCAGGAATAAGGTAGTGAGGTTCAATGTTACCAGCAAGTTCATTTGAAAATAATAAGTTCATGAGATAAGTAAAATAATGTATTTAAATTACTCAGCACAGAGTCTGGCACATAGTAGATGATCAGTGAATAATAGTTTCTTCTCTTTCTCATATGAAGTAAATAAAAAAGGAATAACATTAACAAATGTGATTTTTTTTCCAGATCTGTGTACATTTAATGTGTACTATGCAGTGTACTGTTTTCTGCTCCTGTTTAATACTGGATATTTTATATCAAGTGACTCATTATTTTCTGCTTTTTATTTCTTACAAGATGCTTAAGAGGTTCCTTGGTTTCTGATATTTAGCCCATATTCTAAAATTTAAGTTGACAGTTCTGCTCCTCTCAGGTACCAGAGTCCTTTTATGATATCAAACACTTTGTTTTTATTTTATTGTCCTGAACTTATTCTAAAATTGTGTTTATTGTAACTTTTGGCACGCTGGAATGTTTTAGAGATAAAGAATGCCTTTAGATTTCCATTGAGTCTCTCTACAAAGTTTTCTCATTTATGATAATCCTTCTTTTAGATTGCATGGAAAGGATTTACAGTGCATTGTTTGAACAGAATAAATATGAGTCTTGTCCTTTGCAAGTCAACTTAATCCATACGAAGCTGACATTTTGGTGCAACTCATAAAAAAAATATCTGTTGATGTTGAGTGGGAAAAGAATGCTTGGTCCCAAAATCTGCCACTTTGGCATGTGGATTGTTTCCAGTTGAAGGCAATTAAGACACAGGGAAAGCTTTTTCCCTCCCCTCTCTTAACTGCCTAAAAGAATTTAAATAGAGGGCTTGTACCAGGAAGAGAGCAAATACCCAAAATAACTTTTTACGTCAGAAAGACATATCTTCATGACCAGGCAAGCATTTGTGTACCAAATATTTGCACTTCCCATCTCCCTGTGAATTGCTTCAGACCCCTACCCACTTCTCTTTAATTCAGGGTGATATATAAGCCTCAAATGCGTGGCTGCTTTGGGGGCTCCCGTATGCACATTTTTCCCCTCCTGTTAATTTGTCTTAAGTTGATTTAATTATTAGACCAGCCAAAGAACCTAGAAGGGAAGAAGGGACTTTTTTTCTTCTGTTATATTGTGCGTGTGTGTGTGTGTGTGTGTGTGTGTGTGTATGTGAGAGAGAGAGAGAGCGAGAGAGAGAGAGAGAGAGAGAGAGAGAGAGAGAGAGAGAGAGAGAGAGAGAGAGAGGTAATAAATCATTTTAGAGGTAAAGTACTGGCCACTTTTTGTTCTGAGGGTTTGAAACAAATAAATTATAAAACAGTTTCCATGTTTTGCATTAAAACAGATTTCCTAAAACAGATTTCCTTCCACTTTTGTCTCAGCAGTGTTAAATATATATTCATTCAGCGAAATAAATGCTGTTGATGAATGTATAAAGGTATATTTCAAACTTGTTTCACTCATTAACCTCCTGGACCTCTGCAGCTGCATGTAAAATATTTCAGTACCTTTTAAGGATCTGAAAATTTGATTTTCCCCAAAATACTAGTGCATCAAAATATAACCAAATCCTAAATGTATGAATCTGATTCAAAGTAATATTTGTTGCCGACATTGATTTTACTTGCACTGAAACTCTCTAACCCGAAATAGACCATCAAAAGTGCCTCGTTGACACTCTAAATTTGCTTCATCCTACTGTTACTAAGAATTAGAAGAAGCACAAGAAAATGCTGACAAGTTTTTTTTTTTCTTTGTATATTTGGCTGTCTTCATTTCAAGTAAAATCTGCTGAAAAATCTCCCAAAGCCAAGTGTTAGCTATAAGCTTTAAATGTGTGACAAATCATCTTGTATTTAGTAGAAAAATATATATATTGGATGCAGTCCTGCATCTAAATCACACACCACCATGAAAATTTCTCAAAATCCCAATTGCTGTGTTTGTATTGATTTAGTTCTAATCAAGTTTAATTGTTGAAAGTAGTAGAATTGATAGAGGATTTTGTTCTATTCTAAGTTTTCTGAATATTTTCCTCATATTCCTTTCCTAGTAGCTTGCTCATATCGTCCAACTTGGAATATACGAAAAAAAAGAAGAAAGAAAAACAGTAATTCTAAAAGGAGTCAGTCTGTTCATTTCTTTTAACACCACCCTTCTTTTGTTTATGTAAAATATTGTACACTTTTCTAGATAATTTTTAAAATATCAAGTTTATCGATCTGTCTTTTTTTTTTTTGATGATCTGTCTTTTTAAATATTACCTAAAGATGGCCATAGGTCACAATTTTACTTTGACTACGTAAACTAAATCAAAGCCTCTTCTTTCCTGAATAAGGCCAGTATGAGTATGTAGGAACTCAGGAAGCAGAATTGATTTTTCCTTATTTGACTCATAGGTTGATTTTGACCATATTAATCAAATCAGGAACTTCTATTTTGGTGGATAGTGATCCATACAATAGTCTTGGGAACTACTCAAATTATGTCTTCCTTTGAATATTTCAGTTTATTATGCTTCAAGAAAGAAACAAAAAGGAAATTTTAGTAAATTGCATTAAAGCCAAGTCATCAAGTCCTCTCACACAGAAATGTTCTGTGAATATACAAGTTACAGGGGATATTCAATTAATGAAGATACTCTCTCTAAAAGTATTATTGCTTTATTCAGGATGCTTTTCAAAATGTGGATTGTTTGTTTTAAAACATACTATGTTTTTAAAGAGAAATATGAGTGGCTCCTAGGAACAACCAGATCTTCGTAATGATTGAGGCTTCCTAGAAAGTGAAGGAATTGATAAGCAATAGCATAAAAAAAATCAGATATGCACATCAGATGTGAAAGAGTAAGCAGGAATAAAAACAGATGGAATTTAGGATTTCTCATTCTGGAGGATATAAATAGTGGCAGGAAAACAACACTAGCTTTATAACAATGACAGCAAGCAGTATGAACTACAAAATAACGTTTTTTTAACCAATCGGGGAGCTGAAGTTTCAAAGACATCTAATAATTTAAAATCCAGAAAATGATGTGACCCTCTAAGGAGTAAAAGCATCTATAAATGCTTTAATAATTGGTGTAGCAGTGGAAAGAGGACTCGAATAATGGCACTGACTGGGAGAGGAAGAAAACAGAGTAATTTTAATAAATTTTTTAGACGAAGTGTGGACTTCCTGACAGTTTTAAATGGAAAAAAATTACATTGAAACATACAAATTATCAAAACTGACATAAGGAATAGAAAGTTGGAATATCCAAACAGCTATTTGAAAATTACTTCACTGTTGAATTCTATCCAACATTTAAGAAAGAAACAGGATCAATCTTGCAAAATCTTTCAAAAATAGAAAGAAAAAAGATCACTTCCCCACTCATTTTATGAAGCTATTGTTACCCTGAAATCAAAACCAAAGATATTACAGGAAATAATATATCAAAAACAAATATTCGAATACAGAGGAACAACTCATTAATAAAGTAATAGCAAATGGAATGCAAGAGTTAAAATTACATCGTCACCAAGTATGATTTATTGCAGGGATGCATGTCTGTGTTAATATAGGAACATCAATCAGTAGTGGTCCATATAGCATTTATTAAATCGATTGGACTTCATTAAAATGTAAAACTTTCACTCTGTGAAAGACAATGTTAAGAGAATAAAAAGATAAGCCAAAGATAAGATAGGAAGAAAACATTTGCCAAAGTGACATCTTATAAAGGACTGTTATAAAAAATATACAAAGAGCTCTTAATATTCAACAATAAGCAAATAAAAACTCACTTAAAAAAATGGGCCAAACACCTCAATAGACATCTCATCAAAGAAGATACATGGATGATAGATAAGCCCATGAAAAGCTGTCCTATACTATATTTCATCAGGGAAATGAAAATTTCAAACAACAATGAGATACCACTACACCGTTATTAAACTGGCCAAAACCCAGAACACTGGCAACCTCAATGCTGGTGAGGATGTGGAGCAACAGGAACTCTCATTCATTCCTGGTGGGAATGCAAATTGGTGCAGCCATTTTTGCAGGTAGTTTGTAGATCTCTTACAAAACTAAAATACTCTTACCGTATAATACAGCAATCACACTCCTTGATATTTACCAAAAGGTGTTGAAAACTTATGTGTACACAGAAGTCTGCACATGGACGTTCGTAATAACCTTATTCATAACTGCCCAAAACTTGGAAGCAAGCAAGATGTCCTTCAGTAGGTTAGTGAATAAATACATTGTGATACATCTAGACAGTGGACTATTATTCAGCACTGAAAAGAAACGCACTGTCAAGGCATAAAAAGACATGGAAGAAACTGGAATGCATATTACTCACTGAAAGAAGCCCATTTGAAAAGGCTATGTACTGTATGATTCCAGTTACACGACATTCTGGAAAAGGCAAAACTATGGAGACAGTGAAGCAATCAGTGATTTCCAAAGGTTGGGAGAGGGTACACACTGAATAAATAGGTGGAGCACAGAGGATTTGGGAGGCATTGAAAATATGCTGGATGATGGCATAATGATGGATACGTACCATTATACTGCTGTCCTAACCCATAGAATGGGTAACATTCAGAGTGAACCTTAATGTAAATTATGAACATTGGGTGATTATGATGTGTCAGTGGAGGTTCGTCAGTTGTAACAAATGTACCACTCTGGTGAGGATGATGATAACGGAAGAGGCTGTGCCTGTGGGAGGGCAGGGGGTATATGGGAAACCCCTGTACCTTCCTCTCAATATTGCTGTGAACTGAAAACTGGTCTAAAAAAAATCAACTCTAGTTTTAAAAAAGCATATTTAGCTGGTAAAAGACCAACAAAATAGCGTGGTATTTACAGGCATAGCTTTTGGAAACAAACAGACCTGATTTTAAGACTTGTCTCTGTTACTTATTAGCTTTGTGAATTTAATCGATTTACCTCTGTGAGTCCATATCCTCTTGGTGATCTTTAAAAGGGATTATATTGCCAAACTTATAGGATAATTATAAAGGATAAATTATATAATGCATGTAAAACATAATGATTAGCACATATTGAGTATTTAATAACTCATTATTATAGAATATTGTGATGTAATCATTTACATCATGTGATGTAACCTTTACAACAAGTTGTCTTGGTAGAACAGAGGACCAAGGGGCCAAGTTTACATTCTTCAATGAAGTACAATTTTAAGTGTTTCAGATATAACTAGAACCTAAAAGGACCAACTTACTGGCCAGAAGCCACCGAACAACTGCCAAAAGATGGCATGCAAGCCAAACTCCAGAAAGAAAGCCATTCTTAAAATCTGACATCGTGTTCAAAATTCAGCACTGAGTAATTAATCTTTCCATTAAATTAATTATAATCTGTATTTTAATAGAAGGACTTACACATTGCCAGGATATATGAATTTGGCTACAAAGATACTAACAATAATCTTCAAGACTGAAATTTCTCATTAATAATAAATGAGAAACCCTAAAGCCACAGGTTTTTTTTTAATTTTTAAAATTATTTTCAAGCATACAGAACAAAATAGTGATCAGACATTTACATGACTCACAAAGTGATAACCTCTGTAAGTCTACTACCCACTCAGCGCTCCATAGTTATTGCAACATTATTGACTATATTCCCCATGCTGCACTACACATTTCTGTGACTATTTTCAAAGTCACAGGTTCTTGCCTATTAACACTTCCATAAACATATATATTATTTAGGAAAGATTCAAATTTAGGAAATAGTTTTCTAAATTTACATGCTTCCTATTTTATCTGTCAGACACACGTAAGATCTTGCCTTACCTCCAGTACTTGGTGTTTGCTAGTAAAGGCTAAGGGATAATTACCCAAAATACGTATTTGCTAAACTTGACAGATGACTCATCAGAATAAAACGAACACTTATTAATTTTAATAACACCAAAGCATGTCAGTATTGATAAGTTTGGAACTGTAACTTAGTCCTTTGGGAATGTGTCCTCAGAATATAGTCAAGCCCTTTGCATAGGTGTGATTTTATTTAGGGCATGGAATAGTTGAAGAAGTTATAGAAATTCAGCGGGGATATCTGCATTTCAATAGGTAATATTAAATATGTGTCCTCTTTAAGACTTAGGTATTCCTATGATTTTTTAAACTTTTAGATAAATTTCATGTTGAACTTATGAATCTTTGTCAAGATTAGCTTTTTATTTTTGTAGTTTCCTTTTTTTAAAATTACATTTGACATACAATATATTAATTTCAGGTGTACAACATAGCAATTAGACATTTATATAACTTACAAAGTGATCACCCCAGTATAGTATCTAATATCGATCTGGCACCATATATAGTTCTTACAATATTATTGACTATAATTCTTATGCTATGCTTTATATCCCCATGACTATTTTGTAACTACCAATTTGTACTTCTCAATCTCTTCCCCTTTTTCACTCAGCCCCTCAACCCTCCTCCCATTTGGCAACCATCAAAATGTTCTCTGTATCTATGTGTTTGTTTCTCTTTTGTTTGCTCCTTAATTTTGTTCTTTAGATTTCACATATAAGTGAAGTAATACGGCATTTGAATTTTTCTGTCTGACTTACTCCACTCAACACAGTACCCTTAGGTCCATCTATGTTGTTGCTGATGGAAAGATTTCATTCTTTTTTATGGATGAGTAATATTCCACTGTATATATGTACCATATTCTCTTTAATCATTCATCCATTGACGGACACCCAGGTTGCCTCCATATCTTGGCTATTGTAAATAATGCTGTAATGAACGTATGGATGCCCCCTTTGAAGTAGTGTTTTGAGTTTCTTCGGATAAGTACCCAGAAGTAGCATTACTGTGTCCTGCTTTGTCTCTTGTTATGGTCTTTAAAAAAAACATTTGTTCAGCATCATGATCAGATTATTACATTTAGCAATAAACAGTGTGGGTACAAAAAATCTACATTAAAATCCTTTGTTGGATTGCTTTACACTTTCCACAGAATGGAAACTATAATAACCTGTTACACAATTAGTCACATATACAGTTCTCAAGTTTTTTGCCCACATGCATGTGTATTGTCTAAAACATGTCTTCTTTGTAGCAGCTAGGCCCTACCACCACTGTGCTTGGCTGAGTTCACAAATCCATGAGAACCTGTAGCTTCCTTGTCATGTCTCTGGCTCTCCTCTCCTGCTAAGCTCTGTTTCCTGGAAGTAATTAAAACCTTCTGCCACTGCCATAGCTACTGCTGCTGCTGCTGAAACCACCATAGCCACCTTGGTTTTGTGGTTTGGCAAAGTATTGGCCTCCACCACCATAGGGGCCAGAGCTTCTGCCTCCAAAGTTGCCTCCTTTCATGGGTCCAAAATGTGAAGATTGATTGTTGTAATTGCCAAAATCATTGTAGTTTCTGCCACCTCCAAAATTGCTTCCACTACTACCACCAAAGCCACCTCTGCATTCTCTGTTGGTAATAGCTGTCGTAACTGCCAGTTCCGCCATAGCCTTTGCCTTCGTTTCCATCACCCTGTCCACCCCTTCAATAGCCTCTGCTTCCTCCAGTGTAACCAGGGCCACGTCTTCCATAACCACCATCAGTACCAAACCCATTATAGCTATCCCCACTGCCTCTGTATTCTTACCACCATGACTGCCACCAAAGCGACCTTGATCACTGAAGTGTGCTCCATAACCAAAGTTGTCATTCCTACCTCCTTGACCCCTACTGAACCACTTCAACCTTTTTGTGATGCTCGATGATTCTCAATTAGTCCAGTACCCACCTGGTACTATACATAGTTATTACCATATCATTGACTATACTCCCTATGCTCTACATCCCCATGACTGTTTTGAAACTATCAATGTGTACTTCATAATCCCTTCACCATTTTCACCCAGCCCCTCAAGCCCCATCTGGCAACTATCAGTTTGTTCTCTGCATCTTTGAGTTTATTTCTCTTCTGTTTGTTTATTTTGTTATTTAGATTCCATATATAAGTGAGATCATATAGCATTTGTCTTTCTCAGTCTGACTTATTTCACTTAGTGTATTACCCTCTAGGTCCATCCATGTTGTCACAAATGGCAAGATTTCATTCTTTTTCATGGCCAAGTAATATTCCATTGTATGTACCGAGTTTCCCCAAAAATAAGCCCTAGCATGATTTTTCAGGATGACATCCCCTGAACATAAGCCCTCATGAGTCTTTTGGAGCAAACCTTAATATAAGACCTGGTCTTATTTTCGGGGAAACACGGTATGTGCCACCTCTTCTTTATCTAGTTATCTATTGATGAACACTTAGGTTGCTTCTGTATTTTGGCTATTGTAAATAATGCTACCGTGAAGGTAGGAATGCTTAAGTCTTTTCAAATTAGTGTTTTAGATTTCTTTGGATAAATACCCAGGAGTGGAATTGCTGGGTTAAAAGGTAGTTCTATTTTTAATTTTTTGAAGAACCTCCATACTTGATCCTTCTACTTTTAAACAACTTATACCATTATATTTAAAATTTGCTTCCTTTAAATAAAATGTAGTTGGATCATTTAAAAAATCCATTCAGACAATGTTTGCCTTTTAATTGGTATGTTTAGACTATGTTTATTGTTATCGTTGGTGTATTAGGGCTTAAGCCTGCAATTTTTATTTATTTTGTATTTGATTCCTCAGTTTTATTTTCATCTGCTTCACATTTCACCCTTCCTGTGAGTCACTTGAAAATATTTTAGAATTCCATTTTGACTTATCTGTTGAGCTTTTTAAAGTTCATCTCTTTGCGCAGAATATTTAGTGGTTTCTGTAGATGTTGTATTAAAGACATGTAACTTATCATAGTCTGCTGGTATGAGCATTTTACAAGTCTAAGTAAATATAGACAACTTATCTTCATTTAGTTCCTTTAATCCTTTGTATTTAGTGAATAATATTTTTAAATGTGTTTCTCTACACATATTGAGAACTGCGGCAGGGTGTTAAAAGTTTTTATTCAATCTCTCATATAATTCCGAAAACTCAGGAGGAGAATTAAAGCATATACTCATATTATTGATATATCCATTGTTCTTTCTTACATCTTGGTAATCCAAGATTCCTTTTGTTTCATTCCTTTTTTTTTTCTGTGAAGAACATCTTTTAGCCAGCTATCCCCTATTTCTCCTCTCCTTCTGTGACACCAGTGACATAAATGCTAGCTCTTTTGTTATTGTCCCACAGGTATCTGAGCCTCAGTTCGTTATTTTTTTCTCCTTGATATTTAGTTTATTTTCTCCTTGATATTCAGATTTGTAAATTCCATTGATCTGTCTTCTGGTTCACTGATTATTTTTTCAGTCATCTCTAATCTACTATTGAGCCCTCTCAGTGAGTTTTTATTATTTTGGTTATTATATAGTTCATGTTTCTAATTTTAACTTGGTTCTTTCTTATAACTTCAATTCTTTGATAAAATTTGGTTTTCTTTTGTTACAGAATAATTTGTAATTGATTCCTTAAGCATTTTTTTCATGGTTGAGTTAAAATTCTTGTCAGATGATTCCAGTATCTGATTCATCTTTGTGTTGGCACCTGGCGATTTTATTTTCCCATTGAAGTTATGATTCAAGTTATGATTTTGTGGAATGATAAAAGATTTTTCTTTATATCCTCAACAGTTTGGATATAATGTTAGGAAACTCTGAATCCTATTTAAATCTTCTGTTTTAGCAGGCAGTCACCCAGTTTAGGTTTGGTGCATGGGTCCTGGCCTACATTTATGGGCCGTGGTTCAAATGACATTTAATTTTTAGAGCCTTGCAGTGCTATTCTGGTGTGCTTCATTTTTATGCTACACGGAGGCCACTGTAAAAACCTGAGTGGTATTCCAAACTTTATTTCAGTTCTGAACTTTTTTGACATGTTTATTCTAACGTTTATGTGTGAGTTGGTCAGGGATCTGCTTAGTGTTTTCTTACAGTTTTAAAGAATTCCTTTCTCTAGCTCTCTCTTCTTTGAGATCTTCCCCACCCCCTTTCGTTGGGTAGGTGAGGGATGCTGCCTGCCATGACTTCATATGGGGTGGGAATGACAAGATGCAGACCACTTTGCTTAGTTTTTGCTGTTATCTCTGGCAGTGGAGAAGAGTGTTTCCCTAAGCTAACTGGTTGCACTGACTAGGGGGTCAAGGTCCAGATTCCCTCCTCAGTCTGCGTAGATGCCATGATAGGAAACGAGTACCCTCGACCCTCTGCTAACACGTGGTCCCTGACAACATGGTACCAACAGGGGAGGAGAGTGCCTTCCTGAGCTACCTGCTGCCGTTGGATAAGGTTCATGAGGATACGATTCAGCAGATTTTAGAGAATCAGACAGAGTCATTGTATAAGAAGTGAGAACATTCCAAAGGATACTACTCTGTGGTCCAACTCCACAAAACTGGCTGTTGATTCCCAATTCAAGTAAATTCTGTGTGCTTCTGAGTCCTGACACTGCCCTTGTATGTAGCCTTTATGCCTCCCTGGACTTCCCACACTTGAAAACCACTCTACTAAGTCTCAGACATAGGAATTTCTATATAACCATCATATCTTGGCCCAAGACTTGCAACCCCTTATTAAGCTTCCCTGACCCAAAACAATGTTCTCTCTCTCTCTCTCTCTCTCTCTCTCTCTCAATTAAATGTATGGGGTGACATTGCTTTAAAAAAGATTTTTATTGGTTTTATAGGTTTCAAGTGTACAATTCTATAATATCTCATGTGTATATTGCATTGTGTGCTCACCACCAAAGTCTAATATCCTTCTATCACCATATATTGACCCCCTTTACCCTCTTCATCCTCCTTTTCCCCTCTAGTAACTTTGTTGTCTGTGTCTATGAGTTTGTTTGCTTCTTTTATTTCATTTATTACTTTCTGTTTCATATCCCACATATGAGTGAAATCATATGGTTCTTGTCCTTTTCTGTCTGACGTATTTCGCTTATCATGATACTTTTAAGATCGATACATGTTGTCACAAATGGCAGTATTTCATGTTTTCTTATGGCTGAGTAGTAGTCCATTGTGTATATGTACCACATCTTCTTTATCCAGTCATCTATTGAAGGATAAGTAGGTTGTTTGATGTCTTGGCCACTGTGAACAATGCTGCAATGAACACAGGGGTAAGTGTATCTTTATGAATAAATTTTTAAAATTTTTTGGTAGGTACCCAGAAGAAGGATTGCTGAGTCATATGGTAATTTTATTCTTAATTTTTTGAGGAACCTCCACACTGCCTTCCATAGCGGCTGCACCAGTCAGCATTCCCACCAACAGTGTATGAGGGTTCCTTTTTCTCCATAGCCTCTCCAACACTTGTTACTGTTTATCTTGTTGATGATAGCCATTTTAACCGGTGTGAGGTGGTATCTCATGGTGGTGGTTTTCATTTACATTTCCCTAATAGTTAGTAAACTTGAACATCTTTTCATATATGTGTTGGCCGCTTGCATGTATCTTTGGGAAAATATGTCTGTTCAGATTTTCTACCTATTTTCAAATAGGATTCTTTGTTTTCTGCTGTTGTTGTTGTTGTCGAATTGTATGAGTTCTTAATATCACATTTTGGATATTAGACCCTTACTGAGGTATTGTTAGCAAATATCTTCTCTCTTGGTTGTTTGACTCTTTGTTTTGTTGATGGTTTCTTTTGCTGTGCAGAAGCTTTTTAGTTTGATGAAGTCAGATTCTTTTATTTTTGGTTTTACCTCCCTTGCTTTTGGGGTCAAATTCATAAAATCCTCTGACCAAGGTTCATAACTTTAGTAACTATGTTTTTGTCTATGTATTTTATTGTTTCAGGTCTTTGATCCACATGACCTAGCAATCCCTCTCCTGGATATCTACCAAAAAAATCTGAAAACATTTATGCATAAAGACATGTGTGCTCTTATGTTCATTGCAGCTTTACTTATGGTGGCCAAGACATGGAAACAACCGAAGTGTCCTTCGATAGATGATTGGATAAAGAAGATGTGGTATATATATACACAGTGGAATACTATGCTGCCATAAAAAGGATCATCTATTTTGAATTAATTTCTGTGTATGGCATCAAATAGCAGTCTATTTTCATTGTTTTGCATGTGGCTTTCCAGTTTTCCCAGCACCAGTTATTGAAGAGGCTTTCTTTCTACATTGTATGTTTTTGGCTCCTTTGTCAAAAATTAGTTGCCAATATACATGTGGGTTTATTTCTGGGCTCTCAATTCTGTTCTATTGGTTTGTGTGCTGCTTTTCAGCCAATACCACACTGTTTTGATTATTGTAGCTTTGTAGTATAATTTGAAGTCAAGGAGTGTGATACCTCCAGGTTTGTTCTTTTTTCTCAGGATTGCTTTGGCTATTCAGGATCTTTTGTGGTTCCATACAAATTCAATGATTTTTTTTTTAATTGGGTGAAAAATAATTTATTGGAAAACAGCTATACAACTTGGAATGGATTTGCGGCAAATTGTGCCATAAATAGATTTTCTTTTAGTGGCTAAACAAATTTTAAAAGCAAGTAACAATGAAAGAAAATGTTTCTTGTAAGATCTGAAACCATAAAATATCTAGAAGAAAATATAGGAAGAAACTTCATGGACATTACCCGGAGTAAGATTTTCACTGATATATCCCCTCGCGCGAGCGAAGTAAGAGAAAAAATAAACATGTGGGATTACATCAAACTAAAAAGTTTTTTCACAGCAAAGGAAACCATCAATAAAACAAAAAGGGATCCTACTGTATGGGAAAAGATATTTGCCAATGATATATCTGATAAGGGATTAATATCACAAATCTATAAAAAACTTACTCAACTCAACTCCAAAAAAACAAACAACCCAATTAAAAAATGGGCAGAGGACTTGGGGAGACATTTCTCTAAGAAGGACATACAGAAGGCAAGAAGACATATGAAGAAATGCTCAACCTCACTAACCATCAGAGAAATGCAAATAAAAACCACAATGAGATACCACCTCACTCCAGTCAAAATGGCTATTATCAATAAATCAACAAACAACAAATGCTGGCGCGGATGTGGAGAAAAGGGAACGCTAGTGCACTGTTGGTGGGACTGCAGATTAGTGCAGCCACTATGGAAAACAGTATGGAGGTATCTCAGGAATCTGAAAATGGAACTACCCTATGATCCAGTAATTCCACTCCTAGGCATCTACCCGGAGAAATCCAAAACTCCAATTCAAAAATCTGTATGCACTCCTATGTTTATTGCAGCACTTTACACAATAGCCAAGATATGGAAACAACCAAAATGCCCATCGGTAGATGACTGGATTAAGAAGCTGTGGTACATTTATACAATGGAGTATTACGCAGCCATAAAGAAGAAAGAAATCTTATCATTTGCAGCAACATGGATGGATCTAGAGAACATTATGTTAAGTGAAATAAGTCAGAAAGAGAAAGACAAGTACCATATGATCTCACTTATATATGGAATCTAAAGAAAAGACTATGTGAATGAACTAATCAGAGTCAGTTTTGGGGACGCAGAGAAAAAACCGAGAGTGGTTAGATGGGTGTGTGGGAGGGGGTTGGGGATAAGGGGAAAGGTGAAGGGATTTGGAAGCAGCTGGTAACCACAAGATGGCCTCAGGGTTTTTCTTTTGAAAATTAATTTGGGGAAGGTATTCTATAATGTTGTAAAGATTTTGTTGGGTATCCGATGGACATGCGTCCTATTTGGGAGACCACCTCAGGGATACTGTGGATACCTGATCATGGCATTGTACATCAGAAGCTAAACATTAATGAATGCCAACTATAATTTTATATATATAATGTGATGGTTCAGTGTGAGGTCGGAGGGATAGTGGATGGGGGGAGGGGGGTTCACAGTATGAGGGATATAAATGATGAACGTCTAAGTATTACCTTGTTTTGTACACCTGAAACTAATAAATAAATTAATTAATAAAAAAAAAAATAGAAAAAATATAGGAAGAATATACATCATAATGCTAGCATTATGATTGTAAGGTGATGGAAATGTGTAAAGGTTTTATTTCCTTTTTATTTTGTGTTTTTCTAAAAAAAAAAAAACTTGAACTATTTTACTAATTGTAAATTTTATTACTTAAAAAATCACTTGTAAATTAACCTTAAATATTTATTTGAATTAAAATTAAAGCCCATTCCATACCAGAAAAAAAAAAAAAAAAAGAAAATGTTTCTGGTACAGTAGTACAAAAAATTGTGTATGAGTACCTAGATAATACACCTGTTTTGCAATAGTGCAACTTTTAAATACATATTGTTGACTGTCCATGCAGAGTTACAACTCCACACTTCAACAACAACATGCTGACAGTTCCTAAAGAAAACTGCTTTTAAAAAAGCATAACCCAGATGTTCCCTTATTTGACCAACTCCATCTAAGTTTAGATGTGCAGAAGGGCTTAGATATATCCAAAGTAAGCCACATGCAAAGTGTTACTTGATCAATTTTCTAAGATAAAGTTTCAGGACAATGACAGTAAGATAAGGGAAGAAAACATGGAGGAATGAAGTCCTAATTACCATACATGCATTTTTTTTTGACAGTAGGGGGAAACCTTTTACTGATAAGTTACAAAGAAAAGGCAAATGAACAGTTTTGTTGAAGAAATTTAACACATTCTGTACAATGTCTTCACTTTGCTGTCATCATTTGTACAAAGTCTTCATAGTTTACTTGCCCATCACCATTAATATCTGCTTCCCTGATCATTTCATCGACCTCTTCATCTGTTAACTTCTCTCCAAGGTTTGTCATCACATAGCGAAGCTCTGCTGCACTAATAGAGCCATTGCCATTCTTATCAACCACATGGAATGCTTCTCTGATTTCTTCTTCACTGTCTGTGTCTTTCATTTCTCTTGCCATCATTGTCAGAAATTCCGGGAAGTCAATTGTGCCATTACCATCAGCATCCACTTCATTAATCATGTCCTGTAACTCTGCTTCTGTGGGATTCTGCTCAAGAGACCTCAGTACAGTCCCCAGTTCTTTTGTTGTTATAGTTGCATCGCCATCCTTGTCAAATGTGAAAAAACTTCTTTGAATTCTGCAATCTGCTCTTCAGTCAGTTGGTCAGCCATGCTGCAAGCACGACCAGTCTCCAAGATGTGACCACACAACCACTCAGCTTACCCGCTCCACTTGGACTAATTCCAAATTTGATAATTTTGGGGGGTTCTATTTCTTTGAAAAATGCCTGCATTACATCCCTAGATTGCTTTGGGTAACATGGCCATTTTAAATATGTTCATTCCATAAATATGAACTATCCTTCCATTCCTTTGTGTCTTTTTCAATTTCTTTCAACAATGTCTTGTGGTTTTCAGTGTACAGGTTCTTCACATCCTTTAAGTTTATTCCTATTTTTGTTGAAATTGCAAATAGAATGGTTTTCTTCATTTCTTTTTCTGATATTTCATTGTTACTATACAGAAATGCAATCAATTTTTGTCTTTGATTTTGTATCCTGCAACTCTACTGAATTTATTGTTTCTAATTGTCTTTTGGTGGAGTCTTTAGGGTTTTCTATATAAAGAATCATGTCATCTACAAAAAGTGACAATTTCACTTCTTCATTCCCAATTTGTATGACTTTTATTTCTTTCTCTTGCCTGATTGCTCTGGCTAGGATTTCCAGTACTGTGTTGAGTAACAGTGAGAGTGGGCATCCTTCTTCCTCATCTTAGATGAAAAACTTTCACTTTTTCACTATTGGATATATTAGCTGACAGTTTGTCATTTACTATGTTGAGGTACTTTCCTTATATACCCATTTTATTGAGTGTTTTATTCATGAATGGACGTATCTTGTCAAATGCTTTTCCTTCATCTGTTGATATGATCATATGATTTTTATCCTTTATTTTGTTAATGTGGTATATGACATTGATTTGTATATGTTGAACCAACCTTGCATCACTGGAATGAACCCCACTTGATGATGATGTATTATCATTTTAATGTATTATTGTATTCAATGTATTAGTATATTGTTTAGGATTTTTGCATCTATACTCATCAGAGATACTGGTCTGCAGTTTTCTTTTTTTGTGTGTTCTCCTTGTCATTTTGGTATCAGTGTAATGTTGGCCTCATAAAATGAGTTAGGAAGTATTGCCTCGCCTTCGATTTTGGGAAGAGTCTGCGAAGAATAGGTATTAAATCTTCTTTGAGTGTTTGGTTAAATTCATTAGTGAGGCCATTTGGTCTTGGACTTTTACTTTTGGGGACTTTTCTTAAGACTTTCAATTTCCTTATTGTTCATTGGTCTGTTTAGATTTTACAGTTCTTCATGATTTTGTCTAGAAAGGTTATATATTTCTAGGAAGTTATCCCTTCTAGGTTATCAAAGTTGGTGGCACATAGTCTTTTATAGTTTTCTTGTATAGTCCTTTGTATTTCTGTGGTGTCCATTGTGACATCTCCTCTTTCATTTCTGATTTTGTTTATTTGAGTCCTTTCTCTTTGTTTCCATAGGGAGTCTAGCCAGGAGTTTATCAATTTTATTTATCTTTTCAAAGAATCAGCTCTTTGTTGCATTGATTTTTTTTCTATTGTTTCTTTGTTCTCTGTTTCATTTAATTCTGCTCTAATTTTTATTATTTGCCTCCTTCTACTGACTTCGGGCTTCATTTGTTCTTTTCCTAGTTATTTAAGGTGAAATGTTAATCTCAAATGTTTATTTGAGATTTTTCTTATTTCTTGTGGTAGGCCTGTAATGCCTACTTCTCTCCTATTATCACTTTTGCTGCATCCTCAATATTTTGGTATGTTGTATTGTTATTCTCGTTTATGTCTATGTATCTTTTGATCTCTTCTTTTGTTCCTTCTTTGACCCAATCATTGTTTAGTAGCATGTTTTTTAGTCTCCACACGGTTTTTCCAGCTTTCATTTTAAAGTTGATTTCCAGTTTTAAAGTGCTGTGGTTGGAGAACATACTTGGTATGATTTCAGTCTTCTTAAATTTATTGAGTCTAGTTTTGTGCCCCAAGATATGGTCCATTCTTAAGAATGTTCCTGTGTACTAGAGAAGAATGTATATTTTGGTGTTCTGGAATGAAAAGCTCTGTAAATATTGGTTATGTCTATTTGGTCTAATGTGTCATTTAAGACCGATGTTTCCTTATTGATTTTCTGTTTGGATGATCTAGCCATTGCTGTCAGTGGAATGTGTAGGCCCCCTACTATAATTGTATTTTTGTCAGTTTGTCCCTTTTGTTCTGTTAGCAATTGCTTTATACATTTTGGTGCTTACAGGTTGGGTACATATATATTGGTAACTGTTATGTCTTCTTGATGTTTTATCCCTTTTATCATTATAAAATGTGTATCTTTGTCTTTTGTTACCTTTTTTTAAATCTTGAAATCTATTTTGTCTGACGTAAGTATGGATATATCCACTTTTCTCTGGATGCCATTTGCTTGGAGTATCATCTTCCACCCCTTCACTTTGAGTCTATGTTTGTCTTTGTAGCTGAGATGGGACTCCTGAAGGTAGCATGTAGTAGGGTTTTGATTTTCTTATCCATCCCACTATTCTGTGCATTTTAATTGGTGAGTTCAACTCATTTATATTTAGGATGATTTTTTTATATATGATTACTTCCTATAGCCATTTTATCTTATGTTTTCTGGTAGCTCAGTGTCTCCATTATTTCTTTTCCCTCATGTTTGTGTTATTTTAGTTTGGTAGTATTCTGTGGTCCCCCCCCCACGCCCCACTTCCTTTATCTTTATATTATGTGTCTCAGTTCTAGGTTTTTGTTTTGTGGTTACCATTGGGTTTATGCAAAAAAGTTTCATATAATAGTCCTTTTTCTTCTGATTTCATTTTATCTCCATTCACCTGTGCAAGTTTAGTTCTCCCCCCTCCCCTTTATATTTTTGTTGTCACAAATTATCCCTTTTTATGCTGTGCATTCATTTCCAAATTGCAGTAGTATTGTTTTCTTTTCTTAAAAATGCTTTTACCCCCTTAACCTTTATGTTATATTTAAGTGATTACTACCCTTAACAGAATAGTCTCAATAAGAGTTGTGATTTCCTGATTCTGTCCATTTGTCATCTTACTCACATTTTTGTATCCTTTTGTGTTTTTTATTTCAAATAGAAGAACACCTTTTAGCATTTCTTGTAATGCAGGTCTTGTGGTAGAAAATTCTCTCAACTTCTGTTTGTCTGGAAAAGTCTTTATTTTATCTTCATATCTAAAGGATAACTTTGTCAGATATATTATTCTTGCTTGTGATTATTCTCTTTCAATATTTTGAATATTTGATTCTCTCCTAGCTTGCAGTGTTTCTGCTGAAAAATCCAATGATAAACTAATGGGGTTTCCTTTATAAGGTGTATCATCATCTTTTTCCTGACAGCCTTGTGAATTCTTTCTTTATCATTAACTTTTGACAGCTTTAATATAATGTACCTCAGAGGAGGCCTTTTTGCATCGAGATAATTAGGTGTTCTATTTGCTTCTTGGATTCGAGGTTCCAGCCCTTTCCATTGGAATTTGAAATTCTCATCAATTATGGTTTGAATAAGCTCTCTCTTCCTTTCTCCCTCTCTCTTCCTTCTGGTATAACCATTATTCTTATATTGGTCTTTCTAATGGAGTCAGGTAGTTCTCAGAATGTTCTTCCATTTTTTTACTCTCAATTCTTTCTCTTCTTCCACCTAGTTCTCATAGAGTTCTTTCATTTTTTTTTTTACTCTCATTTCTCTCTTCCACCTGAGTCTTTTCTAGATTTCTATCTTCAGTATCACTAATTATTTCCTCCATCTGGTCTGCTCTATTTCCTAAGCTCACTAGTTCATTCTTCATCTCATCTATTGAGTTCTTTAGTGCTGGAATTTGTTTTGTTTTTTTTTTTATAGTTTCAGTCTCTGGTAAAGTATACCTTTTGTTCATTTATTCTTGAGCTCATTGAATTGCTTTTCTTAATTTTTTTTGTATCTCATTGAGTTTTCTCAGCTCTGCAATCTTGAATTGTCTGTCACTTACATCACTGTCTTCTATATCTTTAAGTTTGTTCTCTGGAAATTGTTCAGTTTCTTTCTGATCTACCTTATTATGTTGGTTATTCCTTATGCCTGGAGGATTATTTCTCTGCCTGGGCATTTGTGGGAATGAAATCATTTTTATTTAAGTATTTGACTCTTAATAGTTTATCAGGTTGATAAGTTGAGGTCTTTTTTTTGTTTCCAATAGGTGGTGCTGTAGTGTAAGATTTTGCTTTCTCTCACTTGCACTACTGGGACTTCTGGGATCTCTGTGGGACGGTGTTGCCTTGGCCTTGGAAAATGCCCTGTATTCTCCGAGTAGGAAGGTGTCCGCTTTATGACCTGGTTGCCTTGATCTCAGGGCACCTCCTCTATGGTGTGATGTGGCAGGCTATGGGTCTTCTGTCCTATGTGTTCCAGCACAGCTTTTCTGCAGCCAGAAGGGGCCAGCTGCACCACTCTATCTGAAGTGTCTCAGCTGCTTCAGTCAGGCTCTGCCTTGATGGGTGGGGGAGGATGGGCAAAGGAGAGTATGTTCACGTGTCTGTGGCTCTGTTCTTTCCAGTGGGTTTAGCCATAATGAATGAATACGTAGGCTGGAATGTTGTTTCTGCCATTTTGTGACCTGCTGAGTGAGGGTTTTAATGCCAGATGGGCCACAGGAAGGTGGATGGGGCAGGACCTTGCAGCTGCGGCATTCTTTGTCTAATGATGGCAGCTTTTGGAATGCTGCCACTCTTTGTGCTGCTTTTCTACCCCAACACTGGGCTCAGCCTCCATATGTATTGGCCACCCTGACCCAATTGCTGCTCTTCCCCTCTGGTCTACCCAGTGGCAGTTGCACCCCAACCCTTCACTGCTATTGTGTCTGCTGGAGCCGTGGTGAGCAACAGACTGCATCTATGGCTCCCATCTATTTTGTCTCTGTCCTTTCCCCCATCCTGCTTCCCCTGCTTGCTCCAACTTGCCCACCTTCAGATATCTCGATGTGTGAATCCCTCAGATGTGTTTGTGTGTTGAGCAGGAAATCCTCTGTTGAATTATAACTTCCCAACATGTTGTATTTTCAAGGGGAGAGACTTGGAGGTTGCGTCATGTTACCATGCTGCTGACATAACTCCACCACTCTTTGAACCTATGCACCACCCCTGTTCTAATGATGTAATGTCAAATGCTCATTGAATAAAGATACCTTTAGCCTCTGGCAGCCACACATTCAAAGAAAAAGACAAAGTCCTAGGCTAAAGTAGTTTACTCCATGTTTGGGGAAAGTCTTAGAAAACAAGATTATGCTATCAGTGGTATAATATTGGATGTGTATGGCATCTCTGTGAGAGCCTGATGGAAGAAACAGAAGAAGCATTTGTGTTGAAGGAGATGTAGTTCTCAGAGGAGTTTGGGACAGCCTGAAACAGTTTTGAGGGTTAAGAAAAAAAAGGGGGGGCTAAGTCCAAGACCAGAAAATGGTAACGTAGGAACAGAGATCTGGAGGAGAAGACTAGAATATACCAAGACTTTCCTCTTCTTCTAGGTTAGAACTTCTTTGGGGTTAGGGACCATATTTTCTTTGGCTGTGTGTCATTTCAGGATTACAGTGCAGTTCTTCATTCATAGCCCACATTTAATAAATGTTTTATGAATTAATGTACCATGTGAGATCATAAATCACAAACTCCATTGACATCCACAAGTGATAAGCTCATTGAGAGATTCTTTACTGCTGGTGTGAACACTAGGTGAAAAAGCAACCAGTGTGCACCAATACTTGAATGCTCCATAGGAAACCCAAGAACCCGCACTGAGCTACAACATTGTGTGCTCAGGTGAGCATTTCAGGCTGGCATAAACTGTTAGTTGATCAGCAATATAGGCCTGTGGTGAGCCCCACTACCCGTTTCTTTTAGTGCCTAAAATCTGAATGGGAGTCCCTCTAACTAGGGAACTATATAGATAGGCCCTGAATACAAAGTCTCCTCCAACAGGTTGGAAGCTTATTGTAGCTATTCATAAAAATGAATTATATTGGTGTCCTCACTGTGAGTAAGCTCCAAAGAGGTAGGATACTAATAATCTCAAAGGGAAAATAAAGTGAGAAAGGTGTCTGCTGGGTGAGAACACATGTTGAGAAGACTTTTGAACATAAGGCTCACACACCTCTGTTTAGTCTCTGGGATTACTTGTCAGTCTTCAACTGTATTAGGTTGGTGCAAAAGTAATTGCGGTTTTTGCAAATTTTTTTTAACCTTTTAAAGTGCAATTACTTTTGCACCAGCCTAATAGAGTCCTGCATGCAATCACCTAGCACAACTTGCAGAACGTGTATATCTTCCTCATCTCCCCTACACTGGTAAAACCCAAGTCTGGCCCCTGTACTTTCTGTGTTAATTTCCTGTGGCTGCTGTAATAAATTACCACAACCTTCACGGAGTAAAATAACAAATATGTTCTCACTATTAAGGAGGCCATAGGTCTGAATTCAAAGTGTCAACAGGCATGCACTCCCTGTGATATTTCTAGTGGAAGTATCTGTTCCTTGCCTCTTCTAGATGATGGTGGCTGCTGGCACTGCCTTGGCATTTCTTGGCTTGTGGCCACATTTCTCTCTGATCCATCTTCACATTGCTTTCTCCTTTGTGTGTCTCTGCCAAAACCTTTCTGCTTCAATCTTATAAAAACATACATGATTGTATTTAAAGCCTACCTGGATAATCCAGGATATATGTCTCCTCTCAAGATCCTTACGTTAGTCACATCTTTTGGCGTATAAATCCTTAAGTTATTCACATCTTTTACAACATAAGGTAATATTCACAGATTCTAAGGATTAGGACATGGACATATGTTTTTCAAGACCACCATTCAGTCTGCTACCCGTTCTGAGATTAACACAATCCACCATTTATAAAACAAAACTAGGACACTTGGTGCAGAAAATGTATTCACTGGAGTCTTGACAGCCTGGAGTCATTTCAGACTGGAAGTCATAAGACTGAAGAGATCTACATGGACATTTTGAGAAAGGAGATAGATGGAAAAGTTGCCTGATGGTAGCCAAGAAATGAAAGGGTTCAAGGCATGTAAGGGACTCATAGGAAGGAAGTAGGATCATTCACATCTCCAGGAGCCTTAAATAAGGCCACATTAGCTTGAAGGGATTTTAGATAAGATATCCAAAGTGCTAGGTCGGTAAAGGTTAAGAGCAAGAGACATTAGAATGAACCATCGAATGGGGTGGGCCATGAAGAATGGCTTGAAGGAGACACCACTGCTTACAATGCGACCCACCAGAATTGAATCTAGACAGATGAGGAAGGCTAGCAGATCATCTGGGGAAGACTCTTTAGGGCTTTCTGAAGAAACGCCTCTTTTCTTCAGAGGATTTTGACCTGTCCAGCATGCACCCCACCCCCAACCCATGGAGGAGTAAGGATGGTGTTAGCCTTGGCTGGGACAGAGCCTTGCTGACCATACACAACCTAAGATACAGGTCCCCATTGACCCAAACAGGGGCATAAGAGGTACAACAGAAGCCCTGGTGTAAACCACTGAGAGGTTTTAAGATGATTAAGGTGAACAGGAAACCACAAGCACCTACCATTGTTACCGAACAACCAACCCCAAGTACCAAAGGGAGGAAGATGACTAACCCTGTCAACCTATAGCTAGAGATGGTGGCAAGGCCAAATGACCTACCCATGTTCCTCTTCTTCTTCCCAATTGGTTCCCCCCCACAAGCTTCCTGCCTGCTCTTGCCTGGCTCAAACACTGTTTTCATCTTGCATCACTCTCATGAAGCCTGCCTTTCCACCAGTCCCCAACCTCTTTCCCTAAATCACTGCACTTCTGGGTTTACCCTGTTGACCTTCTAGGTGAAGACAACATGAAGGTAAAAAGAGCCCTTCAGGGGCATTCAAGAAAAGAAAAAGCCTCTCCCACAACAACCATCCCTTCATGAAAATCTAAAAACAGGAAGGCCAACACTGTTGAGCCATTATCACAGACTGAATAAGAAACTGAATAAAAATCATTCCTACCAGGAAGGACCAAGTACCCTGGAAAACTCTACCACTTCAAGTAATGACCTGTATAGCCAGCAGCTATAGAGCAATGTAGCTTGAGAAATGGTCAACTGTGTAGAGATTGAATCTAACAGCAGCAGAGAACATGGATGATGATGGTTAAAAAAAATAATAATAAAAAATAAAATAAACAAGTTATGAAAAGGAAATATTCATGTCTCTGCAAGTTCGCTAATGGTAGGAAAGGAGAAAAGAAAGGGAAGAGGCAGGTGTGTAAAAAAGAAGCTAAGTGGGGTCCTTCAGGGCTGGGGTCCAGACTAGCAGGTCCACAGTTAGCCAGACATTGGGCAATACGCATTGGATGAGGACTGCATTGAAGACAGATTTCTTCAACACTATCCCCCTGTCAAGAAGGAAGAAAAATCACTTTGGAGTTTCTGAGGGTGTTTGGGGTGGAGGTTCAAAAAATTGTTGTGATTTATGTTTTGATATGTAAGGTTCAAATGACCACATGTTAGTACTTATAGTTTAATAAATATTGTATTCCACAAGGAAGTTAATTTGGGGGAGTCCCTGTTATGCAGTTGGCCTAACACACAGGCTGATTAAGCTGTCTCTGTGCCTTTATAAAGTTAAGTTCTTAATGGCTTGGAATTTTTTAAGCTTACTTCTCACACACATCTAGCCTGAAATCCTTGTGGTATAATACAATATGTAATACATATACCCCTGAGTTTAAATATTAGATTCTAAATAAACAATGATTTGAAAGTCAAAGAGAAAACTTGGTGTTAGTTCTGTTCTGTCATTTTTATATGATGTCATGTTTTTATATCTAAGTAAATGAATGTATTTAATTACAAGTCTATAAAGTAATTTCTTATGACTTTCTTTTAAAAAGTCTCTTAAATAAATAAAAAAAATTTTAAAGAGGTAAAAATGTCTCTTAGAAAGTTTTTACTATGCCTCAGTTTATCTTTTAACATAATTCAATCTTCAATTCTGAGATAACTTTGTCATTTTTTACTGCATTGAGGCAAATCTCTTCATTTTTCCCAGTATTCTTTGTACATTTCTATTCTTAAGTATTGATTTCAGAGTCGATGAGGTTTTTCATATACTCAAATGCTTGTTTGAGTATATTTAGTTTGGTGGGGAATGTTATCTTACAGTTTTTGTCTGCTTTATAGCTGCTTTGTTTAGAAAGGATTCCTTAGTTGAAATGTGTTGAATTGGATCTCACTTATTTAAATTGTAAGCATAAGTTTATATTGATTTATTCAATTTTCTTATATTTATTTTGTGGTATTTTTACTTCAAAAGAACCTGCTCTGTCAATGTAGCAAATTCCAAATTTTGTTCTACATTTTTGGAAGATGTTGATTGTGCTCTTTTCACTTCTTTTTTTTTTTTTAAGTTCTGTTTTCAATAGTTTTTTTTTTGAACTTTTATTTATTTTAACTGTGTTTTACCAGGACCCATCAGCTCCAAGTCAAGTAGTTGTTTCAATCTAGTTGTGGAGGGCGCAGCTCACAGTGGCCCATGTGGGGATCGAACCGCAAATTTGGTGTTATTAGCACCACGCTCTAACCAACAGAGTTAACCGGCCACCCCAGTATTTTCATATTTAAATGTGTTTCTTATCAGCAGCATATAATTAGGCTAACCTGACAGTATCTTCTTTTAGTTGGGGTTACAATTGGTATTTAATATGATTATTGATATGGTTAGAGTTATCAGTTTCTTATTTATTCTCTATCTGTCCCACATTTCCTATGGAATTTCCATTTTTCATCTTTTCTCAGACAACATTTGGATTATCTATTATGCTTCAATTTTATCTCTTTTGATGGCCTTTTAGCTACAAATTCTCTATTTGTTATTTGAGGTTGTTTTGGAGTTTATACTGCACATCTCAAACATTTCACAGTCCACTTTCAAGTGATATTCCATCATTTCACATACAGTAAAAAAAAACCTTAAAATAGAACACTTCTATTTCTTTCCTCTCAGCCTGCATGCTGTTGTCATTATACATTTTAATTTTACTAATTTTTAAAACCCCACATACATTATTATTACTTTTCTTTAAACAGTCAGTCATCTTTTAAATTTACATAAGAAAAATTGTTATAGTAAGACATGTCATTATCATTTTGTGCACTCTTTTTTCTTTCCATAGATCTATACTTCCCACTCATAATTATCATTAAGTTTGACAGACGTCCTTTGGCATATCTTGTAGACTGTATCTTCTGGTGATGAATTCTGTTAGTCTTTGTGTGTCTGAAACATAATTTATTTTGTCTTCACTTTTGAAATTTACTTTTTCTGTGCATTGAATTCTAGGATGACAGCATATTTTTTCTTTTAATCCTTTAAAGAGTTTTTACCGGAAGCAGCATCAGAGAATCAGGAAGCAGAGTTGTTGGCATGAACTTGGCTCTGACAGCAGGTGAAGGGCAGTTGCTTCTAAGGGTGAAAGGGTGGAGGTGTGAGCATATCAGATCTGCATGCACAGCTTCCCTTTCCACACCCACAGATACTTCATGGCCTCAGCAAGTAGCATGGACACAGTTTTCCGCCACCAAACTCATGGGTTTGTGTTATTTTGTGTTCTTTTCTGCTGTGAGAAACGTGTCATTTCTCTACAAGAGATGTTAGTTAGTGACTCTTAGGACTGTGGGGGAAGCTACCTTCTGGGCATTTTTGAAGTCCTTCCCTTTGTGCATTTAAGAATCACTTTCCCCAGAGGCTGTAGCGTATTTGCAGGTCCTGATACACCCTATGGGCTTTATTTATACTTTGGGTGTGAATTCGGGAGGTGTTACTTAGGGGGATGGGTAGCCCCTGTGCCGGAGTGCACGCTAAAACCCCCACCCAGGCTGACCCCATTTCCAAGGAGCATCAGAGCCTAGTGTTCAGCTGTGAGCAACACGCTAGGGGTATCGTGTCCCTTGGGTGCCCTTATTCATCCACAGCAATTGGATCCATGCCTGTAATGTGCAGGAATTGTGGCCAGGACACCGATGGAAAGCTGATGCACAGCAGGGCCCTGCTTGCAAGGCACTGGCAGTCAGGTAGGGGAGGAAGAGGCCACTACACAAACAGGTGAAGTAAGGAGGTCGTGACAGAGATGGAGGTAAGAGTCCCCTCCCTCCCCATTCATGAGGACACGGGAATGAGGACCCTGGGCTTCAGATTCTGGTTCCTCAGCAAGGTGAAGGGAAACCACTGCCTGTCTGTCCTCACGTCCAGTTCTGCCTGGGCACCAGAATCAGGACGTTTTTGTCTTCTTCCTCCCGAGACACAGTAGACAAACGTGCAGGTCATCAGGATCCAGCTCCCTCCTGCTCGGTGGTAAAGATGGTGTGTGTCACAGACCAGGTGTTTGAGTTGCGGTGAGAAATGGACATCCCGGGGCAGCCGGGAGAGGGACACATGCCCCATCCCACCCAGACATGGGAAGGGCACCACTGGAAGAATGAACACAGGTGACAGGTGGGCGCCCCTGTATGAACAGATGGAAGAAGAGCTGGGAGGAAAAAGGCTTTTCCCAAAAGACGGGGATGGTTGGTGATGGGCTCTGATTGGCCACGTTTCCTCTGACGCTAATTTTGTCTTCTGGTTCCCAAAGCACTCTTGCACTCTTCCCTGGGGAATGACAGCACATTTCCATGGTGATGGAATTCTTGGTTCCCACCCGTCTAGTCGATGTGCTTAGGCTGCTGGTGAGAGTGGGACAGGAGGTAGGAGGAAATTGAACATAGGTTCCTTCCCACCCTCTGTCTTCTTGTGTCTCCCCGAGAGGGCCAGGGCCAGGGTGTGAATGGCAGTTGTATGTGGTCGGGTGGGGGACGAGGGCAGGTAAGGTACCCCCGGTGTCCTATGTTCTCCTGATTTCCCTGACCAGTTCGACAGCAGCTTATGTTGATTTCTAAGTTGTGCCTTTTCGTTTTCTGCCTTCCATTCCCTTAAGTCTCTTCTCTCAAACACACCCCTCGGATGCAGGCTGCTGGGAGAAGATCTCCCAAAGCTGCCAAGCAGTTACTGTGGGGTTCAAGTCAGCCAGCTCAGCTCCGGTCCTTGTATCCACCCCACTGCACATCTTGTCAATACCGAGATACCTGCCACTCACGGTCAATTATGTGAGCCCTAGCTGCTTTGTCCCTCTCCCAACGACGGTCACTGTAGACGGGAGGAGTAGGACAAGATGATTCAGAGAACACAACTTCCTGCCTGGGCCCAAATGGGGACACATGAACCCACCACTCAGTGCTTCAAGCAGTGAGCTGGAAAGAATGCTGGAAATCCAGCAATATTTAGTCACCTAACAACGTAGCCTCCTTCCAACTCTAAGAAAGAGTCTGATTAATGAAGCAAAACATACGACTTAGGCCAGTAACTGTGGAGGCATTAAAGGTGCTCCAACCAGGCAAAAACAACACCTTAATGATCTTTGATGTTGTTCAGTGAGCCCACACCTTTTAACACTGTCACCTGTGAGGTGTGAGTTCCACAACAAGGACATACAAGGAAAATGATATTGACATGCTGCAGAGTGGTTTGGTGGACAGTTAAAAGAACGACGCCCAGTGAATCGTGTCCCTGTGAACACACCCTTTGCAGCAGGACCTTTTCTTCTCTTCCCTTGAGGGTTTGAATTTTTTCCCCCATGTGCTAATCCTGGGCTGGGTTGTACCTGGCTTCTGTCAACAGGGTGTTTCAGATGTGACATTGCTCACCTTCCTAGGCTAAGCCTGAAGATGCTTTGTGGTTTCTGCCTTTGCCTGCTGGAACCCTGAGCTCAGCCTCTCCGAAGAATCGGGAATGAACGACCACGTGGAGGGAGAGGCTCAGTCAGCCTAACTGTTCTGCCATTCCTGCTGAGACCTGCTCCAGGTGAGGGGGCATCTTAGAGCACCCCAGCTCAGCTGATTGCAGTCGCACGAATGACCCAGGCGAGCCCAGTAAAAGCAGTTCCCAATGAACTTATGGAATCATGGGAAATAACACGAGTGTAGTTTTAGGCACTGAGATTCGGGATGGCCTATAATGCAGCCACAGTTGAGTGGCGGCCTTGGTATCCACTAGCCTAATGAGATAAGACTACTTATTTGGCTCATGGCTTTCAGTGATTTATTTAACTTCTCTACACTTTATTCTTCATCTACAAAGGTGTGATAATGACACGTACTATCACAAATTGTCCCCATGACAAAATAGCCATAGGGCTAGAGTACACCATAGGGAATATAGTCAATAATATTGTATTAGTTGTGTATGGTGCCGGGTGGGTACTAGACTAATCAGGGGAGTCACTTTGTAAGTTATACAAATGTCTAACTACTAAACCATACACCTGAAACTAATATAAAATAATACTGACTGTCAACTGTAATTGAAAAAAGGAAAAGATACATACTGCCTTCTTAGGGTTTTTAGTTGATTAAATGACATAACACATATGTTCCTTACCAACTCACTGTACTGTCACTATGGAACAAAGCCTAAAGGAAAAGAGATGCTGGATATGACCACGAAGAATTGAAAATTTCAGCATATCTGATTTAAATTTTATTATAAAGCTTAGAAAACCCTTTGAAAATATTGAAAATATATGCCAGACCAAGAGTCAAAACATCTCACAAATCAATCAAAGATATGTTGTAATCAATCATTGGAATCAAATCATATTTCAAAAGTATTTACGAGGCTACTTAATATCTTTACCAAATACTTATGTGGAAATTTTTATAACAAAATGGCATATACCTTTTGCCACTAAAATGTAAACTTTATAGAAATAATTAAATGCATGGAATAATGCACAGCTAAATTTTAACAAAGATTATATCTGCATTATAATGTTATAGGTATTTATGTGCCTCATACTTTTTAGGTGTTTTCAAAATTGTTCCACAATGAATAGAAATGAACCTCATACTCAGAAAAAAAGATAGGTTAATGAAAATGTGTTTTCCTTAGAATTCTGAAGGAAGAATAATTTGGAAGAATATATCATTTGTTTTTGGTAATTATTTTCTTACTTTGAGCTCTCTGAACCTGTTCAGTTGGAGTCTTGCCTTTGTATTTTTCTTTCTCTCAACCCTGATAAATGCTAACTTATTAGAAATTATGAGGCTAAATTAATATATTCACTTGACCTATGTGACAGTTAGAATTTAACAGGGAACTTCCAGAAGGAACGTGTAACCACTAAGTATCAGCTGAAGTTCTGAGGATTTTAGGGACTGTGATATGTATCATATCACCCTCGTATTTGAATATCATATAGGTTCTTCATTCTCAGCCATTGTATCTGTATCGATTTAGCCTTTGCTGCATAATTAAGCCATCCAAAGTCAATGTCTATATAACTATCGTTTATTATCTCTGCAGTTGGTGTTTTGGCAGGAAGTCACTTGATATATGCTGGACTCGGCTAAAGGTCAGTCTACTCCAAATGTATCTCATTGTGCTTCTGAGACCGAGAGGTGAGTCTGGACATGCTTTTCTCATGGTGCATGGAGAGGCATAAGAAAATATGCATTCACTCTAAGTCTAGAAGTGGCACATTTTTAGTTCTACTTCATTCTGTTTACCAAAGAAAATCATATGGCCAAGGTCAGAGTCAAGGGATGGGAAAGCAGCCCTTCCCAGCATAAAAGGTACATTGCAAAATTTCACACATGACAGAGGGAATGGATACAGCAAAGGGTGAAGCATGGGGGTGATGAATAAAATCTGCCATATGAGCCTTATCTCTATTTATTATATTAGAAAATAGATTTATTCCCTTTGATTGGTAGACTAGCTTTACTTAAGTTTAAGTAGTACATTATTTTCAGAATAATTAAAATCACTTTTCATTAAATAAAATTGTGTTGATATTTTAGCTTACAAATCATAATTACTAATGTGGCATTTATAATTTTAAACATCTGTGTGCTAAGCAATGCATCCATTATTTCAATTAGCACCATAACCCTTTGCAACAGTTATTACTAACCCTGTTTAAGAACAGGAAAAAAAAGACATGAGTGGAAAAAGGTTATGTAGTTTGCCAAAAGTGGTCCAGTGAGCAAATGGTCTTTTACAGCAGGATGAACTTTCATTAAGCCAGTATCTCCTGTTCTGTATTATATCTATAATATAATAGGTATTATATTTCTTACATCATATTTTCTCAAATCCCACATTAGATTAAATATATAAAAAGAAAATAGATATATTTCAGTTTCCTATATGAACCGCATTGCTTTCTTTCCATCCTCACTGTATATGTTACCAGAATTTTCATGCTGAGAATAACATTATTTGTTGAGGAAAGATTTACAAACCACTGCAAAACCATTGAGCACTTTTCATGCGTCCCTGGGGTCTCAAGCTTACTTAGATGTGTGTAGGGAACATAGAAGCAAGAATTGTTTGTACCTCCATTATTTCAGGTACATGTGGAAAAATAATGGGCTTTGTGCATGTGAATCCCACATACAATTTTGAAAACTTACTCCCATGTCCATATTTCACCAGAACTAAAATGAGATGCCCAAGGTACATCTTTGTAGTTCTTTAACATCTGGTCAGTTCTTGGGCTGCCTCTTATTTCAATAAAATCCTTGGAATATTTCCAATTGTAGTCAGCTCAATTCCCAGAATCCTTGTAAAAACTGACTTCTAAGAACACGATCTAAAGGTTAAAATGAAAAGTGATAGGTAAGCAAAACATTACAGTCATGGTTAGAGGCAAGCATTTGTGGCATCTCAAAGTAGTCTATTGTTCTAATCACAGTGTAGCCATTTATTTAATTTCTCTTTTCCTGTGAGGAAATACAGTCCAACCCATTTATTAGGGGTCATGCCAGGTGACTTACTATGCTAGGGACTGGGAAAACACATGGATAAGACATGATCCTTGACCTTGAGGAACTTCTAAGAGGAGAGAACCATTGATGGAAGCTCTTACAAGGATAACTATGATCAGAGCTATAATGGAGGTAGAAAACGAGTTATATGGAAGCATAAAGAAGCAAGATATGACAAGGGGTCATGAGCTAGCCTTTGAAGTTTAGTAGGATTTTGATATGATAGTGGAAATGAGCATTCATGGTTAAGAGAACGGTAAAAATCAAATGAGACTGTTCCATGCAGAAATGTGGAGGCAAAGAAAATTGGGCACAAGAGTATCAGATGATGCAAGGGATACAGAGTGACTGAAGGGATGGAAGAGGAGAGAGAATCAAATAGGTATGCAGTGGCTGAAGAGTGGAGGGATTAAACACCTGACTAATGAATTTGAACTCTATCTTCTATATCAATTGCCTCCATATTCATTTTTTTTTAAATTTATTTATTGGGGTGACAATTGTTAATGAAATTACATAATTTCAGGTGTACAATTCTGTATTACATCATCTATAAATCCCATTGTGTGTTCACCACCCAGAGTCAGTTCTCCTTCCATTCCATATTCTTTTTTAAAACAGCTGTATTAAGGTATAATTGTTACACAAAAAACCTGCACATATTGAATATGTATAATTTGATGAGTTTGGACATATACTCTTTTCTTGGAGTATAAGGCAGTTTATAAAATTGTATTTTTAATGTGTACAGATAAGAGAGGTTTTACAAGCACCATATTTATATTGTGTTGACCAAAAGAAAAAGAAAATCACATGGTGATGTCAGTATTCCAAACATCCATCTTCAAAATGTTCTTTCATTAGCATAAGTTCCTGTCAAAAGGCCTTCACTTTTTACTTATAATTAAAATGCTAATATGTCACCTTTACTTTGGAGAGTCAGATAGGCCAGGGAAGGAGTACTGTCAGTTCTAGCAGTTTGTTGTCTTTACTTCTGCTTGAGTCATCACTACTCTCTGTAATCTGTGCTTTATTTCCATTAATATCTTTAAGCCACTGTCCACTTAGTGACAATTTATTAATTATATTTTCAGATTATTTTATCTAACAGGGCATGAGTAAAAAGCGAATTGTCACACTGTGCTCAAAGCAAATCAAAAAGTAAAGTTTGTGGAACTCCCACTCTGCCCTCGGGATACGTTACCTTCTGTAAGTAGACAAAATGAAGGTGTCTCTCTGTCAGTTTAGTGTTAATGAATATATTAAATATAAGTAATGCTTACTTTTCTTTAAATAAAATTAATGCTATGCATGTATATCAATGTTCTAATATTTTCTTACATTACAGCCCTTGTGCTAATGAAGATGTGCCATTTAATCCAACATAGCCCCACACTTGAAAATGCTTGGTGAAGGTAAAACGGACATCATGGGATTGACCAAAGCAGAGATATCATCGCCTTCTGAAGAAGTTGCTGCAGTGTCTTGGATGTGACAGAAAAAAAGGATAAATTGCTAACACCCATCTAAATGGTGAGTGCAGGCTTTCCTGAACTTATGGTATGTTGTTCAGAAGAAGCAAAAGTACCTGTGATTGTGTGTCAATCAGAAGGCTGAAATTATGAGGAACAGTTGTAGGCCACACAAATTTCCAAAATGACCCAAGTCGAAATAGCATGATGTGTGAAGCGAATCTTTGGGGAGTGAAGGGATAAGCTTCTGATGGTGTTTGACCAGGTATTTGGCAATAATTGTATTTTATCAATGGATAGAGAAAACAATGTTTCTTCCTGCCCTCAAGGTACTCATAGTTTTATTGGGCTTACAGACTCATACAGATCATTACAGATATTGTGTTGTGAGTGGCACTCACCTCTAACTAGCGGGGAAGTGATTTCACGTAAGTCTTGACAGAGGAAGCGATGGGGATCTCAAAAGACAATAGAAACTTACACGGTAGAGATGGAGCGGGCAGTGTCCTGGTTATAGAAGAGGGAAGAGGTAATGAAAGATATGGTTGTGTTGAAACCATTAGAAGAACATGGCATGTTCAGCAAATGGTGGTAAGTCTGGTATGGTTGAAATATAAGTGTATTTGTATTAAAAGAGTATGGATACACGTGACTAGAAAGATTGGGACTGGACTGTGGAGAGCCTTCTAGACCAAACTAAGGAATCAAGACCCTACAGTTACTGCCTTATTCTACAGGCCTTGGTATGACTTATAACAGGTGCCTAGTATATACATTATAGCCAATAATGGTCCTTATCAAATGGCATCTCTGCCTTTAACTAGCATTGTAATTATGCCTGACAATCTCTTTAGCCCTTGAATCTGGATTCTGCTTCTTTTATTCATCAGCACTAGCTAAATGGTCTGTGAGAATATATAGAACTAAAGTTCAGTTCCATCAGCCTCCTCAACCATCACTCTTAGATGTTCACGTAGGACTTTCTATATGCACATTCTGATACCAGCACTTCACTGAATCTCATCTGGCCTTGACGCCTTCTAAGCAGCAAAGTATAAAGAACAGGCATTGGCCCTGACATTCCTTTCACTGACTAGCAGTGGAAAAGAATCTCAAAATTTGAGTCTCATTTTCTGTGCTTGTATAATTGGTGTAATATACCTACTTGACAATAGTGTTGTAGCTATTGAGCTCAGTGAATGTTAAATCCCCGAGGCCGCCACCCAGTTCTATGGGACACTGTTCTGTGGCCTGCTTGGTCGCGTCCTCTTGGCTGGTGCAGCCATCATGTGCGTCAAAGTTGCATACTGTACTCGTATTCACTGCCTATTAGATTTCTTTCCAACTTTCAATGGTTTCCCTTTGTTTGAAAGCTTCCTTTGTCATCTTTCCAAGGGGGGAGCTACAGGTAAATCCAGACAATGTGAGAGTTATACCCCTGACCACAACTGATTAGACCAAATATAAGTACCGTGTTTCCCCGAAAATAAACCCCAATTAAGATCGTCAGCCAGATGGACGCATTTAGTACGTTATGACGATGTTCCAGAAGAAAATGACATGACTGTATTTGAATAAATGTAGATTGTTGTACAGGAAAAAATAAGACATCCCCTGAAATTATGCCCTAATGTGTCTTTTGGAGCAAAAACTAATATAAGATCCATTCTTATTTTCAGGGAAACACGGTAGTTAGCCAAACGTATTGTGAATTTTGAATTCGTCTCTCTTGAGTAGGTGGACCAGTGATGTGAAAATTTGGGAGTAGCCTATGACCACGTTTTATGTCTAGAGTCTTCAAAAGCACAAATGACCTGCCTATAGCCAGAATAAAATATATCTGTATCTATTAATATAATCATCTCTTATTGGTTCTATATCTAAAGATATAGATGAACCAGGCATAGAGATAGGAGTGGAAAGAAGATTTTGCAAGTGTAACAGGCTTTTCAGTCTCTAGTTTTAGTTCTTGAAACTCAGCTGTATTCCTGCACCTTGAGATAGGATTCATCTATTATACTCATATTCAATCTCCCTTTTTAGCTTAATGTCAAGTATCTATTTGCAACATAAAAATACCTTAATGGTACAAATTATGTTTATATTTCTTATCAGGGACTCAAACTAAATCTCCACTTTTTTATTATTATTATTATTTTTTAATTTATTGGGGTGACAATTGTTAGTAAATTTACATAGATTTCAGGTGTACAATTCTGTATTACATCGTCTATAAATCCCATTGTGTGTTCACCACCCTGAGTCAGTTCTCCTTCCATCACCATATATTTGATCCCCTTTACCCTCATCACCCACCCCCCACCCCCTTACCCTCTGGTAACCACTAAATTATTGTCTGTGTCTATGAGTTTTTGTTTCTCATTTGTTTGTCTTGTTCTTTTTGGTTTATATACCACATATCAGTGAAATCATAGGGTTCTCTGCTTTTTCTGTCTGACTTATTTCACTTAGCATTATACTCTCGAGATCCATCCATGTTGTCACAAATGCTCCTATATCATCTTTCCTTAACGCCGAATAGTATTCCATTGTGTATATGTACCACAATTTCTTTATCCATTCATCTATCGAAGGACATTTTGGTTGTTTCCATGTCTTGGCCACCGTAAACAAAGCTGCAATGAACATTGGAGTACACGTGTCTCTATAGAGAGATGCTCTTATATTTTTGGGGTAGATACCCAGGAGAGCGATTGCTGGGTCATATGGTAATTCTATTCGTAATTTCTTGAGGAACCTCCACACTGCCTTCCATAGCGGCTGCACCAGTCTGCATTCCCACCAACAGTGTATGAGAGTTCCTTTTTCTCCACAGCCTCTCCAACACTTGTTACTATTTGTTTTGTTGATGAAAGCCATTCTGACTGGGGTGAGGTGATATCTCATTGTGGTTTTCATTTGCATTTCTCTGATGATTAGCGATGTTGAGCATTTTTTCATATGTCTATTTGCCATTTGTATATCCTCTTTGGAGAAATGTCTCCTCAGGTCCTCTGTCCATTTTTCAATTGGGTTGTTTGTTTTTTTGTTGTTGAGTTTCATGAGTTCCTTGTATATTTTGGATATTAGCCCCTTATCAGAGGAACTGTTTGCGAAAATCTTCTCCCATTCAGTTGGTTGCCTCATTATTTTGTCAATAGTTTTTTTTTGCTGTGCAGAAGCTTTTCAGTTTCATATAATCCCATTCGTTTATTTTAGTTTTCACTTCCATTGCCTTTGGAGTCAGATTCATAAAATGCTCTTTGAACCCAAGGTTCATAAGGTAGTACCTATGTTTTCTTCTATGCAGTTTATTGTGTCGAAATCTCCACTTTTTTATACAGGGTTCTGTACCCAAGACACAGGGTTTCACTTAATATTAATAATTTAAAATAGCAATATTTTTCATATACGTGTTCATTGTTTCTCCAAATTCCAAACATTGATTGCTTTGTGTATACCCACGTATACACATGGGTATACACAAATGTTGTAATTGAATATGTTGTAATTGAATAGCCATAGACTTAGTTTTTAAGCCATGGTCACTTAAGTAAAACCCGTTTTATTCATGTTACAATGAGTTAAATTATTTCTTTTGATTAATAGGAATAATGTTCTTTTAGGAGGGAATTCTAGTATATCCACATTTCTGAGACCCAGTGTTCTCAAAAAGAAACATTTCTGAATGTAATTTTTGGCCTTTGAAATTCTGGCTTTAATAGCATCATGGCAAGGCTAAAAACAGAGAAATCCATAATATGCTTGACAATCCTTTAAGAATGATACTAGCAATGTTTTATGTTAAACATCTGGCTTCAGCACAGAAGCACTTGGACCAAAGTGTGGTGTTGTGAAAAGGCTACTCCTGCTCCTTCTTTTCAGTTCATAAATAGAGTTAAAATTTTAATATGCAAAAAAAACCCCAAACAATAAAGAATAACGATATTGTGAAATCTAGAATAAATGTCAAACTGTATTCACTTTTTTTGAAAAGAAAGAAAGAACACTTTATAACTACATCATCTGAGACCTATCAGTTCACTGTCATAGATCCCACTTGATTTTTCTGGCTTTCAATGTTTTTCCCATCTATCAGCTTGATTCTGACAAGTTTGTATCCTACTGCGTAGATTTCAATTGCCCACAGATCTATGAACTTGCAATGTCATTAAGCAGCAAGTGAAACGGTTTCCTTGTGATGGCCGACAGAGGGGAGAAAAAAGAAAAACAACTGAGCTCTGGCCACTGCTGGCAGGAACGGGCTTTATATTACACATACGTGTACATAGGGAGACCCCTTCCCAACCGTGATGAATTTGGTTTGAGGGTCACAACACTTCTTCCTTTCAAGAACACCACAGCACATTTCCAAGTGTCTTATAGAACAATTTGCCCTCTTTTTATTGTACCTCAATTTGAGTTCTCAAAGAATAGGTCATTTTATTTTAGGGAAATGTTCAAAATTTCTAAAACAGATTTTTTAACAGGATTATCATGAACAGTTGTTGCTTAATTTGAGTAACTATTAATTAGAATTGTAGGGGATAGATGAGTATTTGTATTTTTTTCTCAAGTAGTTGAGTTCAATAGAGATGGAGGGAAGGAACAAGGAACAAGAATAGTAAGAGTGGGATAGTAGTAATTATATAATCAGCATGTTACGAAATAACTATGGTGAGGAGAATGATGGCTAGGCATGTCACGAAATATGGGAAGTCCCAAAAGTTGATAGGGTATGACGGGTGTTGCAGATAGAATAGAGTGAGCAAAGGTGGAAAATCAGAATCTCATTCAGTGTTTACTATTTGGGCTATTATAACAAAATACCACAGACTGGGTGGCTTGTAAATAGCAGAAATTTATTCTCACAGTTCTGGAGGCTGGAAGTTTGAAGTCACAGTGCCCGGTTGGTCAGGTTCTAGTGAGGGCCCTCTTTCGGGTCACAGTCTGACCTAAGTCCCATCACCTTTGGGGTTAGAATTTCCACATGGGAATTTGGGGGGGGGGGCACAAAAATTCCAACCGTAGCATGGTTGGAATAGCAACAAAATCTACGTATCTAGTTTGTGTATAAGGCATAACAAGGAGTTGGAGCTGGTGGTCTAAAGCAGGAGTGACACAGCAGCACACAAGGATGGATTAGAAAACACTGACTACATACGATGCTGCTTGTCTGACTCAAAGTCACACAGACTTTGGTGCTCAGTAAGCCAGCTTATAGATGCTCCTGGAATATCAGTGTCATCAGGAAATCTTAGAGGCATCCTCATTGCATGTTTTCATTTAGAGAAGTCTCCAGGAGATACCACAAATCATCCCTGGGAGTCAGTGTGTAACACAACATTGGATGTCCAAAATGCAGCAACAGTTAGGTACCTTTTGTTTCTCTGGTGAAAGATGGGGACCCAGTTGATCAGCATTGTGTTCTTCCTGGAGTTCAAATAGGCCTGGGAACAGGTAGAAGGCTGGTAAGGATACAGGGTGTATTTGTGGGCTAGAGTGAGTCACCTATGGTGGGGAGGGGGAAGGAACTCATGTAGAGAGAAAAGGACGGCAGGCCCACAAGGTTTTACTTCATTATTCCTTAGTCATCAGAGAGAGGGATGTTTCTGAGCATAGTTTAGTCTGTTTCCAACGAGCCAGCTTTAGATGTTTTATATGGCCAACCTCCTAGTGAGAGAGGGGGCTAATTTAAATCTCTGTGACGTGTTACAGTGTGCAAGGTCGAACTGCTGTGGGATATTGTGACTCAAAATGGAGAGAAAAGACATTAGCTCTAGGGTGGTTACCAACCATGAGGCAGAGGAAGGAACAAAAATCAATTGTCACATGTTGTGATCTAATTACAGAACTGTACAAAGCTAAATAATGCCCTAATGTTTTGCAGCAGCTTCTGAAACATCTAATCTGTGTTTAAGTTTATACAATGAAACTATTACGAGCTGTCATGGTATTTCAAATGAGGGTCACTGTACTCCTGGTAGTCCAGAGGCAATTCTTTTTATTATTATTATTAGTTTCAGGTGTACAGAACAACATAATATTTAGACATTTACACCTCGCACAAAGTGATAACCCCAACAAGTCTACTATCCATCTGACACCCTACCTAGCTATTCTAATACCATTAATTATATCCTCTATGCTGTACTTTACATCCTGTGACTATATACCATATATGCATATTATATTACATATAATATATATAATTTTAATTATAGTTGACATTCAGTATTATTTTATATTAGTTTCAGGTGTACAGCACAGTGGTTAGTCATTTATATAATTTATGCAGTGGTTCCCCTCATAAGTCTAGTACCCATCTGACACCATACCTAGTTTGTAAAACATTATTGACTATATTTCCCATACTGTATTTCATATCCCTTTGATTATTTTGTGACTACCAATTTGTACTTCCTAATCCCGTCACCTTTCTCACCCATCCCCCCAACCTCCCTCCCATCTATCAAACATCAGTTTGTTCTCTGTATCTCTGAGTCTGTTTGTTTTGTTTGCTCGTTTATTCTGTTCTTTAGATTTCACGTATAAGTGAGATCATATGGTATTTGTCTTTCTCAGTCTGACTTATTTCACTCAGCAAAATACACTCTAGGTCCATCCATGTTGTTGCAAATGATAAGATTTCATTCTTTTTTAAGGCAGAGTAATAGTCCATTGTATAAATGTACCACATTTTTTTTGTCCAGTCGTCTATTGATGGGCATTTTGGTTGTTTCCACTTCTTGGCTATTGTAAATAGCGCTGCACTGAACATAGGGGTGCATATATTGTTTTCAAATTAGTATTTTGGATTTCTTTGGCTAAACACCCAGGAGTGGAATTACTGGATCACAGGGTAGTTCCATTTTCAGATTTTTGAGATACCTCCATACTGTTTTCCATAGTGGCTGCACCAATCTGCAATCCCACCAACAGTGCACAAAGTTCCCTTTTCTCCACATCCGCGCCAGCACTTGTTGATTTATTGGTCATGGCCATTCTGACAGGTGTGAGGTGATATCTCATTGTGGTTTTAATTTGCATTTCTCTGATGATTAGTGATGCGAGCATTTTTTCATATGTCTATTGGCCATCTGTATGTCCTCTTTGGAGAAATGTCTGTTCAGGTCCTCTGCCCATTTTTTAATTGAACTGTTTGGTTTTTTTGGTGTTGAGTTGTCTGAGTTATCAATTTTGGATATTAACCCCTTTTCAGCTGTAGCATTGGCAAATATCTTCCCCCATTCAGTAAGATGCCTTTTCCTTTTGTTGATGGTTTCCCAGAGCCATATTCTCGTGGGTCTGTAAGTTTTCCATAAGACCTTCTTTTTTTTTTATTTCTTTTTTTTTTTAATTAAATTTATTGGGGTGACAATTGTTAGTAAATTTACATAGATTTCAGGTGTACAATTCTGTATTACATCGTCTATAAATCCCATTGTGTGTTCACCACCCAGAGTCAGTTCTCCTTCCATCACCATATATTTGATCCCCTCCATAAGACCTTCTTAATTGTGGCTTTTCCCCTTTTGAGTGATCTGCAAAAATAATGCAATCATAGTCTAGATCAACTGGAAGAAATCCTCTGGAGCTAAGCCCTGTCGTGTAATTTTATTAACTGTATATTTTAATTGTGGATTAATGGAAAAGGGGAGGTAGATTAAGTATCCAAATAACGTATTTACCAAGTATAAGACCAATGATTATGTCACAGTCTAAATGAAAATTTCACAGTAGTTTGAATGGAGAAAGGTAGTAAAACAATTGAGTTGCCACAAACACAAAGTGATATAGGCCTGTTAACTACTTAGATGATCCCTCACAGTAGTCGTTACTACAGTCATATTGTGCAGAGCAACCTATGTGTTGGAAAACATCATCCTTCATATGAAACTAATATTGTAACTTTGAATTGTATTGGCTATTTGAATATGGTTTTAAGAATTGTGAGGTTAAGAAGTTTATGCTTAGCTTTATGATTGTGCATATTTAGCCAATAAAATGTCAAACCTGGGGTCTTGAGGCAATGTTTTCCTTACAGGAAGGTTCATATATTGTTCAAATTTGGGGAAAAACAAAAACAAACACTACTCTTCTGAGAAAGGCATGGTTTTAAGTATTTCAGAACAGCCTAAGACAGTGTCTTGGCATCAGCAAATCCAGAGTAACACTAGTCAAACTTTATGCCACCTAATTCATCAGTTAAAATGAAGAAAACGTTTTGAGATATGTGAGCAGAGCCAACTACTTTTTAATTATGGTGAACTGAAGAATTCCTATTAGGCCAGCTGTTAATGTTTTTAAAATTTCTCCTTGAATCATAGTTAGATATACCGAATATCTGTGAGGACTATATAATAAATATGCTGTCAAATTTAGAAGGTAAAGGAAGTATTGTTTTGTAGGACAGAAATGAGTCTCAGAGGCCTCAAGTTGTCCAAGGTCACATAGGAAGAATTATGGTGATGCTTGGTTATAAGCTTTCCACCCATCACACCAGCTCCTTCTGCTCATATACTTCCTTCCGTCCAAAAATTCATTTAGCACAAGCAAACAAGTGGAACTCGGTCCAGGGTCTTTTATATATAGCAAAGAATATAACCTCTTCTTTAATCAGACACCACTGACCCACCCACCACAGAACGTGAGCTTTGAGTCTTTCTTGGTTTTCAAATAGGTTCACATTTATCCTGCCCTATTTCTTACCTTTCATGATTAATTACACATGTTTCTAATACTATACAGACATTCGAAATACACCCCTTCTGACTTTAAGCAGGCAGACTTATATGAGAGCATTTTAGTTGTCACAAAGAAAATTGCCACAACAGAACATTTGCAATAATGAGAATGCAAGTTAAAATCATTTACTCAAACAAATCAGCCTTCTTTTGAGTCTAGGGACCTTTGAAAAAGAGGGTTTGCTTGAGTAGCAAGATACCAGACTTTTTAAAGATAGTAACAGTAGTTTCTAAAGATGGCCAAACAACTTTTGTAATATCCTCGCTTTTTCCCCCTTATTCATTGATTGAAATAATTTATATAACAATGTCAACAAGTCTGACAAGTTTAATTGGAAATTGCAATCAAACTTTTGCCTAAAATAGTTAAGAATCAAGTACAAGAAAATACTCTAGGTTTTCAAACATTTACAGAACATCTTATCAAAATTTCCTTTTCTCCTATTACATTTTAATTATCTTCACCCTTGATCTTAGGCCTAGTTTAGTTCAGTGCATGAAAATCCTAAAGCAGAAGAACCCAAACTTGGGATTTTCAGCAATTAAAAATTTTTGATGTCATTTACTTTTATCTATTACTTGCATTTTAAGATGTCAATGTCTTATATCATGAATGATGCATTTTTACCCTTCATAATATAAAATACATTTGGCTTTTTATAGACAAAGATTTTCTGAAATTGAAATGAGTAGAGGCTTGTAATACATATTTCCCTACGTTTAAAAAGAAAATGCTTTAAACATATTGAATGAATTTTTAATACGCACATTTCTATTTAAGTGGATGAAGTCAGTACAGGAACAGAGTATTGTTAATTAAAATAATGGTTTAAAAGGGAAAACAAAGATAGAGGTATCTTTTACCAAAATTAAACACTTTCAAAAATATCTCTGACATCATTTACTGAAATGATAGGGAAATGTAGGGAAAGGGACAAACCAGGTTGTTACCAATTTCATTTTAGTGAACTCGTAAATTTTAAGTGAGCCATAGAGCTTGAACTGTATTACTTTGTAAATCACTTTGAGCTGCACTTTTCACTGTTTTTTATCTATAGGGGATTTTGCAGCCTTCAATTTTCACCTCTCCTCCAGTATGAGGTAGGGGGAGGGTAGATAAGCATTCTCACACTTTCCTACAGGAATGGAAATTGACACAACCTTTTGGAGGACAACTTGGAAATACTTTCTGCAACGCAGTAAAAAATGTATATATGACCACACTTTCCTACTTACTCTGAACCCTTAAGGCTTCTCAGTAGTGGCAGCCTCTGGGTACCTATACTAAACTTGCCCATTTAAAGTAACTGAACATATCCTAAGGTTTAAAAACGGTTTCAGATGAACTCAGGTTCCTTGTAGTTAAACGGTCAAACTTTGCAAGTTCATTTGCCTTCCTCCTCTTCCCATTTCTACAGACGGCATCTGGACAGAGGGAAAATTTAGATAGCATTATGGAAGCCGGGGAGGGTTATCTGGATCAAAAGTTATCTTTCTCTCTGAACACCTACTGACCTCTGCTTTGGGGATGTGGCTCACTGTTCTTCCTTCATCTGCTATTGAAGTGTCTCCTCCAGGTAATATAACTTAGAGTTTTCTGGTGGTACAGAAATGTATAGGGATTTCTAGGACCATCAGCCGATTCTTCCTGCTTCCTAGGCTTCCCATCTTTGTTCTTATTTATTGGGCTAATCATCTAATACCCCATCTAGACTTCAGCTTTGGGATACCCACCCTGAAACCTCTAGAATGCATACTCATGCCCTTTGGCATCCTGACCTCCAGAGAACCATACTCACTTATTCTTACATCCCTTCTACGCTCTCTGCACAGTCTCATGGAATCCTCTGGACCTCTTGAATGTCTGGTAAAAATTGTGGCAAAATAGAGGGGCCCTTCTCTTTTATTAAATACATGAAATCACCATTTCTACTCTGTTACAACCACCTCAGGTTTGTATTTGGACGCTATTTTTTTCTAGAGTTCCCTGGGAGAAATGTTCAAAGACACCCTATGTTTTTAGCTTCCCGCTTTCTTTTAAAAATTATTACTAATATGACTCGGTGCACCTCTATTGGCCCCACCTTCTTCCATTTGAACACAGGGCCAGGGTTTAGGGGATCGGGGGCGCAGAACAGTATTTCAATACTGCAGACATTATCATTAACATAGTTTCATCCCCTTTGGCTCTTTTCATGTTCCTCCCAGCATTAGAAAGTTGTTTTTTTTCCCCTCATGCTGGTCCATCAGGAACTTACCTTCATTGATAATCTGTCTTTTCCACACTGCAGATTCTAGTAAATGTCTATGCTCAGATCCAAGCTTGGTTCTTCATATGGAGAGGAAGGCTTTTAAATTTTGAAAATCTCTTTCTGTCTCAAAAACATCATGGTTAAAAGAATATCATCAGCACTTATCCATAAAGACACATGTGCTCCAATGTTCATTGCAGGTTTATTTACTGTGGTCAAGACATGGAAACAACCAAAATGTTCTTCGTTAAATGAATGGATAAAAAAGTTGTAGTATACATACAAAATGGAATACTATTCGGCGGTATGAAAAGATGATATAGGAACATTTGTGACAACATGGATGGATCTTGAGAGTATAATTCTAAGCGAAATAAGTCAGACAGAAAAAGCAGAGAACACTATGATTTCACTGATATGTGGTATATAAACCAAAAACAACAAAAGAACAAGACAAACAAATGAGAAACAAAAACTCATACACACAGACAACAGTTTAGTGGTTTCAGAGGGTAAGGGGGGTGGGGGGAGGGAGATGAGGGTAAGGGGGATCACGTATATGGTGATGGAAGGAGAACTGACTCTGGGTGGTGAACACACAATGTAATTTATAGATGATCTAATACAGAATTGTATACCTGAAATCTATGTAACTTTACTAACAATTGTTACCCCAATAAACTTTAATTAAAAAATAAAAAAGAGTATAGTCTCCATTTGCATCCAGTAAAATCAAAATTTTAACCACTACCTGAACAATGTGTTTTTTTTTTCAAGGTAGTGTCTAATATCCACCCGAAGTGCTGAGGAACCTCAAATCTAAAAGACCTTCAGAAAATGCAATACTTGAAAGGTAATATTTTAAAAAATATCATCAAAGTTGCATTACTAAACCTTAAAAATCTATTCATAACCTCATGTCAGTATACCCACAAAAGCATCTATATATACATGCAAAAGGACGTTATTGCAGGATTTATTTTGATAACTAAATATTGGAATCAACCAAAATAGCCAGAAACTGGTGAGTAGTTACATATACATAGAATGAAATAATAATATACAGTATTTAGAAAGAATGAAGTAGCTATGTAAGTAGTCATGGGCAAAAATATCCAAGAGTGTTAATTTAAGAGCAATTTCCATAAAATGTGTATACAGTAGTCCTTCCTTATCCATGGTTTTGCTTTCTGTGGTTTCAGTCACCTGTACTCAGCTGACGTGCAGAAATACTAAATGGAAAATTCCAGAAATAAGCAATTCATAAGTTTTAAATAGCATGCCATTCTGAATAGTGTGATGAATTCTCTGGGTCCCTCTCCACCCCGCCTGAATCATCACTTTGTCCGGCATCTCCTTGCTGTACACACTCCCCACCCATTATCATTTAGTAGCTGTCTGGATTATCAGAGACCACATTCACATAACTTTTATCATAATATATTGTTATAATTGTTCTATTTATATTATTGTTAATCACTTATTGTGCCTAATTTATAAATTAAACTTTATTATATTATATGTATGTATAGGAAAAAAGAAATGTAGAACATATATAGGGTTTGTGTATATATATATGTATATATATATACACACATATGTACATATATACATATATATATATATATATATATATATATATATATATATATATATAGGGTTCGTTACTATCCACGGTTTCAGTCATCCACTGGGGGTCTTGGAACTTATTCTCCATGGGTAAGTGGGGGACTACTGTATATGTACCAAACTGGTTTTTTTTGGGGGATGGTATTGTCAGTGATTGTCAGTTTCCCAATAGTCAGTATCATACTTACTGGTGAAATCCTAGTGGCATTCTTATTAAATCTAGGAAGAGAATAATAGGCATGTCATTACTATTATTATATCATTCTGAAAGATATACAAGAAATGCAACCGAATTAGAAGGCAGAACAGAATTATTAGAAGGGTAGAAAATAAGTTATCAGTATTTGTAAATGTTTGCTTATAAATAGGATTAGCAGACATGCTGTTAAAACTAAAAAGAATTCAATAAAGTGCTTAGTTATAATCCAAGAATATAAAAATTGATAGCTACCCTATAAAACAATATGCAATTACAAAATAAATAAGCCACTCAGAATATTAACAGAATATACAAACTACTGAGGAATAAAATTAAGAGAAAATGTGAAAGTTGAGAAAATAAAATATTTTGAGAACTATGAATACATGAAGATAAACCATAAAACATTCTCTATTACTAGATGATCATTTGTTAGATTGAAAAGATGTCATTAAATTAGTTGATTCACGTTTGTATTGTTTCTAATAAATATACTTCTAAACAATATCAGAGTGACGTATATGAACATATGAAAAATAAAATCAACCTCAAGAGCAAGTCAGTAATTCGTCCATTTGATAAACAAGGACCTTATACATTTGGTACTATCTAACTTAATTCACCTCCCTTCCTTAGGCACAGTTATGTTCATTATGGTATAACAAAAAAACAATTTATCCAAAGCTATGTAATGCCTAGTATATATCAGGAACATAAATAATTAAGTTTTGTGGATGGCTAGTTCTATGGTAAGCACTTTATATGCATTATCTCATTTGATCTACACAATAATCCTATAAAGGATAATATTAATTATTAGGACACAGATTTTAAAACGTGCCTAAATCCACACTACTACTAAGCAGGGAAGCTAGATTTTAAATTTATCTGTGTCTGATTTCAAAGCTTTAAGTATCAACCACTATTTTATATTCCTATTTTAAATAGCAGAAAACTAAATATGTCCTTCAATATTCATATAATTCAGAAAATCACGGTATAGCAAGTGATTATTATATAACCTTTAAAATATGGCTGAAAACATTTATGCTGTGTGAAAATGCTTATGACATTGAGTGATTAAAATAAGGGGAAGAACTCTATGTTACAGGAAGCTATTGCTACAATTATGTTCGCAAACTCATCCTAGAAAAAGTGCTACATACCTCATTGCTGAATATCACTATGGTCACCTTTGAAGTACTCCCCTTGGGAAGCTATGCACCAATGCCAGCGCCTAGTCCACCCTTCAAAGCAGTTTTGGAACTCTTTTTCTGGAATGGCCATCAGAGCTGTCGTCTTATTACCCTTGATGTCCTGAATATCATAAAAATGTTTTCCTTTTAATATTTCCATTATCTTCAGGTAAAGAAAGAAGTCATGGGGGGAGGAGATAAGGTGAGTAGGGAGGGTGTTCCAATACAGTGATTTGTTTACTGGCTAAAAACTCCCTCACAGACAGTGCCGTGTGAGCTGGTGCATTGTCGTGATGCAAGACAAGAATTGTTGGTGCAAAGTTCAGTTGATCTAACTTTTTCATGCAGCCTTTTCAGCACTTTTAAATAGGAAGCTTGGTTCACTGTTTGTCCAGTTGGTACAAGCCAATACAAGGGATAATGAATAATCCCTCTGATATAAAAAAAAGGGTTAGCAACATCATTGCAGTGAATTTGTGAACTTAATTGTCACACCTCATATGTCTAGAAGTAACTATTCTCCAAGTCAATAAAATTTCTCCAATTTTTACTATGGCCACGCATTTATTTTAAAAATAATATTCATTATTAACACAAATTACATAAAAATATGTACCCAAATTAGCATTTTCATGTAAGAAAACTCTGTAAAACATGAAGTACAATTTTAAAAAATAAGGGATGCCAGAATTTCCACTTCTGTCCATGAAGTGCTAATTGCTACAGGAATTGCCCTTCAGCCATAACAACTAGGAAACAAGACAATATATATATATATATATATATATATATATATATATATATATATGAAACAATGGTTTTAAGACATTGCACAACAGGTAGTGCAGGACTGTGATCTCTGAGAAAGGGAAATCAAACAAGATGAGCCCTATTTCCTAACGGCATGTTCAAATCGAGGTCAAAGTGCAGAAGAGGAAAAACAAGCAGAGTCCTATGGCTTTACTGAGTTGAAGAGACAGCGATCACAGATTCAGGAGTCCAAGGTGGCTAGAATTATAGGTAGAGTATTGGAGAAAAATGAACTGTACAGAGAGAAAGCCCTACAGCTCAGAAGAGACTGCTTGAGATTATGGGTAAGTACTAAACTGCACCTGTGTTGGTTGAAAATTTACAAGGCTAGAGAAAGTAATACCAGAAAAGGCTGTATTGTGCGGTTATCACAGAACCGCCGATCAGATGGCAGGGTGTCAGGCTCTACCTACTTGGCCTTGGGTAAAACATTTCTCCTCTCTGTTCCTCAGATTATTTTTTTTTCTTCGTAAAGCGAGGAAGAAAATAATTGCATTGCTCTCAAAAGATTGGGAAAGTTTATTGAACACTGTTGTTTCTCATTGGGTTCTCTGGTTGAATATAAACTCCAGAAGGTAAGAACTTTCTTTTGTTCACCTCTGTATTCACTGGCATAAAGCAGGTGAGCAGTAAATGGCTATTGATTTAATAAACTAGGGTATTTAAAACCCTTTAAATAATGTCTAGCATTGGGCTCAATGAATATTCTCCAACAGAAAAGACAAATAGCATCAAATATTTTTTCAGGTCCATTGAATGGAAACAGCCTCTGCAATAGAACCCATGAGAGTTTGGGACCATCTTACTACTTCAAGGTAAAGATGAATTGTCGTGGGGGACTAAAAACGTAATACGTATGTAATAATACTTATAACATATGCAGCTTACATTATGTATATATGAATGCAGAAATATAGTATAGGAAAGCAGTTTTGCCTTGTCATCTTCTGCCTCCATGGACCAGAATTAGTTGGTAAAACTTGGGGAAGCCACATCAGAAAAGAAAAAAAAGAGGGTTAATCAAGGACAGATTTATTTGAAGGTACTTCTTTGTAAGTATTTTCAAGTGTAGAATTACATGGAGTAATTATTGGTATTTCTTTTTTAGTAAATCTACCCTGAAATGCTATAAGTAGTACTTTTACTGTTTTTTAGACCTCACTTGTTTTTTTTCTATCATGATAATATATCTGGTTATCACCAAAGCTGCTCACAGGTTGTTTCTGTCACATCCAGCCTCTCTCTGTCTCTCCTACAGAGGGGGATGGGATTCTGCACAGCATGCACATATGGCCACAAAGAGCAAGACTGAGGAGTGGTGACTCATGAGTCAATAATCATGCACTGCCCATTGTCTTCTCCTGGCGAAAGCCTCAGTTTCAGTTCTGTAAATACAGAAACTGGTTCCATGAAAATCAGGGAGATGTTATGGCATTTACAATCAGTACCAGTTGTAAGAATTGAATCAGTCAAGACTCTATGTCGACCACCAAGATGAAAGCAATACAACAAAGACACAACATGTCTTAATCTCTGATGTGAAAGCTGTCAGTAAGAACAGGTACGTGGCATCCAGCTCTAGATAGTCATATACTGCATTTTCACCTCTCTTTGTCTTTGAGGCCCGTTCTTGTTCCTTCCCACTCCTGTAAATGCAGTTCTACGCCCCCCACAGGACAGTCAGGCAGTACTGTGTTCACCTACCACTGTCCTAACCCCAGTTCTCCACTATTCAGAATCAGACACATGACTATTCCTAATTGGCAGACCTCAGAAAACCAAACCAAACAATCCAAAATCTTGCATTGTAGTTATATAGCACTACATTAATATTTCCGTCACTGATATTGGCATCTTTGTTTAATACATGAACCAAATAGATCAATGAAGTACTAACTGTAGCTTGTCAGAGTGTAAATTCATTAAACAAATTTTTGTTATGATGGTATTTCCTAAGGAACAATTCTAACTATATAGACGTAATCATATTTGAGGAATCAGCTCTTCTCTTTGAACATAATGAACAGCGCAAAACTTTGATATTAATGTATGGATGAATGAAAAATATATTGTCTCAAATAATCCAATAAGGGGGCATACATGAAACAAGATTGGTCATGAAGCTGCAAGAATGGCTTATGGGGGTTTATTAAACTAGTTTCACTCTTGTATGTACATCTTTGGTCATTTTCAAGAGAAAGTATTTAAAAATAAAACAGAATGGTCATGTGGGATACAAAGGTAGACAAATGTTTATGAAGAAGTGAAAACATGTATTAAGTACAATTTTAAATTTAGGTGAAATCCCAACAAAATATAGACCAGGTTATAATTCTAGTTAACAATAACCACGTGTTTAAAGTAAGCTTAGACTTTTCTTGTCCAGAATGCATCATCCTCTAAATTTTCAGAAAAATACTTGAATTTTCTCTTTCAAGGTTAGAAAGGAGAGGTATACTTAGGCAGTATTTTCATATAGTAAGGTCCTATACTTGAACATTATTTTCAAAGAACGGCCTTAATGTTTTACCCAAATAATATATACATATTTTAAATGATCAAATAGTACTAGAATATGTAAAACAAAAACTTAATCATTTTCTATCGCACCACTTCTCCCTCTATAATCCCACACACCAGACCCAAGTACCATTCATTGACTCGTTTTGCTGTTTTATCTGATAGTCACCTCATTCCGGTTCTAAACAATATACTTGTACATTTTCTACTGCCTTATCATGAACGACCAAATTTAGCTCCCTTAATGCCTCGCAACCCCATTTGTCACCTATATCCTTGCCATTCTCCCAGGATAGTGAATTCCAAATTTCTAATGAAATGATTGTTTACTTGTGACTTACTTATTTTCCACTCCTGTTGTTTCCTTCTAAGTGGATGCAGTCACATTTGGGTTACTCTGGGCTTGTTTCCTGCTATTTTATTCATTTCACAGCAGGAGAGGTGAATTATTAGACAGATCAATTCAGAAAAATAAAGAGCATCTTGTACTGGGCTCTGCCTTTCGCACTCTTCAGATTGTGCTGTCTACAGGAAGCATTGTTTCCAAATGCTCCTTCAGGGGATACTTTGCTCCTTCTAGGGGGGAGAGACATTTCCTTATCCAATGTTGCTATGAGTCGGTGGGACAAGCTAGGGATTTGTCTGGGATTTGTTAGGAGGCCTGTTTTCTCTTACGCTACGCTCTATCCTCCACTTTTGTCTAGAAGTCCAATGTGCTATCCATTGTGCCACAGAGCCATGTTATCTTCCAGTTTTATAAGTAATAACAGTGATATTCTGGCCTCCAATCTGCTGCTCCTTACTTCTCAATTTGCTCAGATTCCAGGTAGGAAAAAGAAGGAACTATTTATTGGACTTCCTTAGAGACACCAAAAATATGTATATATTTTTAATTATCACCCCATAAAATTTCTTCACTGCAGAACCAGCAGTTTACCAGGACTGTATTTCCCTCTTTTATACAATTTTCCATTTTTTCTGGGGGTAAGAATTTCTGTCTTCATTTTTTTCTTATTCATGTGCATTTTCTCTCTTTCTTTATGCAGCTTCAAATATCTGGATTTCTCTTCCACAAGATAAGTTTCATCTAGTAAGTTTTCATCCCTTTTATTTTTATAGAGTCTTCTGTAGGAGGCCTTATAGTCTCTTCTTCCTGATTACTCTCTAGGCCTATTGCATATCGCGTTTCTCCGAAAATAAGACCTAGCTGGACCATCAGCTCTAATGCATCTTTTGGAGCAAAAATTAATATAAGACCTGGTATTATATTATATTATATTATATTATATTATATTATATTATATTATATATGACCTGGTCTTATAGTAAAATAAGACCCAGTATTAATTTTTGCTCCAAAAGATGCATTAGAGCTGATGGTCTGGCTCGGTCTTAATTTCAGGGAAACAGGGTAGCTGTCATCCTGGCACTTTCTTTTGGGTCTCTTCCGTGTGAATTCACTGTTTCTTGGATCACATTTCTTCCTCATTCTTGGTCTATCCTTTACTTTGGTGGAGTACATTCTTAAATAACTTCCTAAAAATAATACCTAGGAGGCAAATTTTTTCAGACTTCGAATATTGAAAATGCATTTATTGTATCATGTTTTTCAAGTAAGCTAGAATGAGGATAGAACTTTACGTGAGAAATTCTTTTCCTTCATCATGTTGAAAGTGTTTAGTCTGTATGATTTTCCATTGTTGCTGTTGATAAATCCAACAGCAGATTCCTCATCCTTTCATGTTCCCTGTTTTTCTCCACCTGAAACTGCAGTAGATGTTGTTGCCTATCCAACATCCATTCACCCCAAGTTTGTCCAGGTACCCCATCACCAGTTTCATAAGAGTATCTTGAGTAGTTTCAGACAATCAGTAGATGGTATTCTTTTATCTGCCAATATTGGCCCAGAAATGGGCATGTGATATTAATTACCCCATCAACCTGCAGGAAAAGACTTATAGCATATTGGTGGAGAGGGTTCTTACTCTCCTTATGAATGTGAACTACGAAATTTGTAGCTTCTTTGCGACTCTCAACGATTTTATGAACATTAAGGAAACCAGATTTAGGGAGAACCAGAGGAAGAAGGAAGAGGCAGATAGAACTGGAATCGTTGATGATGTCAACTGAGCATCTGATGTAACCCTTATTGAAACCAACCCTTCTTCTACACTGTCTTTTATTTAGTAAGATAATTAATTTGCTTCTTATGTATGGAGGTTAGGGTGAGAATTTTCTTTTTTCCCCCCTCCAGCCCAAAGCATTCTGACTGCTGGAGGAAGGTTTTACGGTTTTCTCTTTATCCCTAGTATCCTGAAATTTCTTAACGATGTCTCACAGTTTCAGTCGTTTTCCTTCCTTTTGCTGGACATGGGGTGGCCCTGTTCAATGTAGAAACTCATATTTTTCAGGTATGGAGATACATTATTGTATTATTCATCATTGCCGTCCTCCCCCCCCCCCATTTCTCATTCTTGACTATCAACATCAATAGGGACACAGAGTCAGAAGAACCTTCTACAATAAGAATTAAGTGACTCCTAGAAGATTCATGGGTCAACTACAGGTGGATTTTTATCCCCCTTGAAATTGTATGCAAAATGCTGTATTTATGTATGTATTCTCCATTTTTCCAGAGAGAATCTAAAGCTATTTTCTATTTTATTGTCCCCAGAGGATCTAGTCCTTGAGGGTGACTAGCTTGTAAGAGCGTACAATTGCGAACTACTGACTGGTTAAATATTAGAAGAAGGGACCAACAGATATGGAGAAGGAAACAGTTTCTGATTGTTATTCCTGACACTCTATGTGACATGAATGGCTTGTTGGATTTACTTCATTCAACAAAGAAACAGGAGACTAAAAGGTATGAGGTATTTGACTGATTTGAATGGCCAAAGCAAAATAGTTGATTTGTTAGTCCAATGAATGGACAGCTTTGTGGCTATAAGCTGAATATTCTTCACAAAATAAGATTTAACTTTAAAGAAAGAAATGGAAAAATCCTCAGTCATAGAATTAAATTCATATCGTGTGCCAAAGTCTCATCTAAGGCTTTATTATACTGTGAGATGTGTCTTATAATAAATAATATTCTATGGATGGCTATGTATTTACTTGAGATTTTAATGAAAAAAAAAGAAAATGAAACTGTTTTAATGGAAAATCTTTGCAATTAGTTTCCAAAATAGCTTCTTAAATTGCTCAGTTTCGAGAATAATTTTGGCAAGGCAATGGATTACAGTAAGCACAATAGTTCTAAAAAATCCCTAAAATCTTTCACTTTTTTACCATTTAAAATTGCTATTAAGTTAATGCTATTAAGTTAATGTTGGCATAATTTCAAATAAACCACTTTTTTAAATAGTTTATATATTTTTTCTTATAAACTTGTTTCATTAAAATGCCATGCTAATGGGCCTGCAGCTGGTTTCCTATTGGTACTGCTTTAACGAGCTCTGTAGTCATTCCCAGAACCACAGAATTATAATTTTCATAAAGTAACTTGCTCCATCAATTATCCTCTTACCTGTATCTTCAGTCTCTGTTCTCCTATCCTGGCAGCCTTTCATTCCCTTGGAAACATATTCAGACCTATACCACTAGAGAAAATCCTTCGAAATTCTACTTCTTCCTCCAGCCACTGCATATTCCCTTTCTTTGACTCATATTCAAGGTGTGTGAAAAGTATTCTTTTGAATGTCAGTCATAAATAAGTGGAGAGAGGAAGGTGGTGGAAGTCACAGCGTTGCAACCTGGACTGAAACTTCAGGATCTAAAAGCAGGAGCAAGTAGGAGGGTGGAATGAGTCTATAGTAGGAGTTAACCGTTGTTAAGAGAATGAGGCTCTCGGGGTTATATAGACCTGTTTTCAAATTCCTACTTTGTCGCTTGATGGCCTGTGACACTGGAAATGTTCAATAATCTAAGAAGAGCTTAATAAATGTTTGTTACAATTATTATTATTATTAGAGGCTGCTACCATGTTTCTCCCAAAATAAGACCTAGCTGGACAATCAGTTTTAATGAGTCTTTTGGAGCAAAAATTAATATAAGACCCAGTCTTATTTTACTATAAGACCAGATATAATATTATATCACATCACATCATATCATATCATGTCATGTCACGTCACGTCACATCATATCATATAATACCAGTTATAATATAATATATACTATAATACCGGGTCTTATATTAATTTTTGCTCCAAAAGATGCATTAGAGCTCATTGTCCGGCTAGGTCTTATTTTTGGGGAAACATGGTAGTATTCTGAATGTGAAGGTGGATTCCCATACCTCTTCCTCCCTCAAGCTATACACTTAATAATGCACTAGGTAATGAGATGGCCATGGTGTTCTGGGGCAAGCATCACTTATACAATGTTCCCCAGTTTCTAATTCTAATTACCAGGAAAGGGAGTTAGGGAACAGAATGTAGCACAAAGGTCACCAGAGGCAGTGTTGATTGGTCATGAAGAATAGTCACAGTGAAAGAAGGAGAAGAATAATTGTTAAACCCTGGAGGGAGAAGAACAGCACATTGTTACTCACTGTATAGCCAATAGGTTTTTCAGTGGTTTTTCTTTCAGTAGGAAGTATAGAAATTCAGGCAATCTTCATTGTGATCTATTTGAATGTATTATCATACATTCAAGGTTTGGAGGGTTTAAAAAGCACTACAAAAAAAGGTAAATTTTATCTTGTCCTTTGATAGATTCAGTATTGTAAAGATTATGAATTAGCTTGTTTGCAGTTATTTCACAACGTATGTGTATAGCAAATTGTCAAGTTGTATACTTTAAATATATACAATTTAAAAAATTATGCTCCAGAGCATAGTTAAGAACAATGAAGCAATCTTCACCTTTAATTCCTGAAGTTTAACTGTCAAGTGTGTTTTTTGGGAAAGAGTGATTGAGGGCCCTACCTATACGACTGTCATCACATGGTTACTGTGGGCATAACCAAAGCTGTGCCACCCAAAGGAGCAACAGCACAGGCTTAACACTGTGTGTGTGGGGGTGGGTGGGAGTGGAGTAATAGACCTCACTAAAATACAGGCCTGACAATTAACTTCACGAACTCATCCTACAAAAAGTGCTACCTACCTCTTTACTGAATATCACTACAGTCACCTTCGAAGTACTCCCCTTGGGAAGCTATGCACTGATGCCAGCGCCTAGTCCACCCTTCAAAGTAATTTTGGAACTCTTTTTCTGGAATGGCCATCAGAGCTGTCATCGTATTACCCTTGACATCTTGAATGTCATCCAGATGTCTTCCTTTGAATATTTCCTTTATCTTCCGGTAAAGAAAGAAGTCATTGGGGGCCAGATCAGGTGAGTAGGCAGGGTGTTCCAATACAGTTATTTGTTCATTGGCTAAAAACTCCCTCACAGACAGTGCTGTGTGAGCTGGTGCATTGTCGTGATGCAAGAGCCATGAATCACTGGCAAAAAGTTAAGGTCCTTTTCATCTAAATTTTTCACGCAGCCTTTTCAGCACTTTCAAATAGTAAACGTGGTTAACTGTCCAGTTGGTACAAATTCATTCTGAATAATCCCTCATATAAAAAAAATTGTTCGCAACATCATTGTAATAAGTTTGTGAACTTAAGTGTCAGACCTCATAATACACCCCATCACTAAACAAGTAAATAAATAATAAGCCCCAGAATGGGGGCCCAGTATATAGAATTATAACAATAAATTATCTAAAATGTCCAATTTTCAACAAAATTTACAAGGCATGCAAAGGTAAAGTGAAATATGACCCAGACACTGGAAAAAAGAGACAACAAAAGTTGTCTATGAGAGTAACCAGATATCGGATTAAACAAACAAAAAAAGCTCAATGCAGCCATCATAAACATGCTCACAGAACTAAAGATAAAGGTATGATTAAAAATGTAAAGAAATGTATGTTGAGATGTCAAATAGTGAATATCAATAAAGACAGAATTTTTTTTATTATATCTAAATTTTATTTTATTGAGACTTGTATATGGAAAACTATGTCTACCCTGAGTGCTAGAGGCAAATTATCCTCCCACATTCTCTACACATTTGAACTCCCTAGGCTACTTTTAAACATAACATCTTGGTTTGATTAAAGAGCATAAGCTATCGCCTTTTAAAAAAATTAACAATAGTTTTCAAATAAAGAAAGAAGTTTTAAAAAGACCCAATGGAAATTTTTTGAGTTAAAAAGTACAATAACTGAAATAAAAATTCACTAGAGTCTCAGCAGACTTGAACTGGCAGAAGGGAGAATTATGAAGTGTGAAGACAGATCAATAGAGATTATGCAAGCCAAAGAATAGGGAGAATAAAATGATGAATAAAAATGAACAGACCCTGAAAGAAATGTGTGACATCATTAAACATACCAACATACACATAATGGGAGTATCAGGAGGAGAGGAAAAAGAGAAAGGAGAAGAAATAATATTAGAAGAATTGAAGGCTGAACATGTCCCAAATTTACTGAAAAACAATAATGTACACATGTAAAAAGCTTAAACTGTAGGTAGAATAAACACAAAGAGAACCACAAACAGCACATCACTGTAAAAATGCTGAAAGTCAAAAACGAGAAAATTTTTAAAGCAACAGGTGATAAATGATGTTACTTGCAAGGGAACCACAATTAGATTAACAGCTGAATTCTCAGCAGAAACAATGTAGGCAAACAAGCAGTGGGATAGTATACTTAAAACTGCTCAAAGAATCTGCCAACCAAGAACTCTATATCCAACACAGCTATTGATCAAAAATGAAAGCAAATCAAAGGAAAAAACAGAGAATATGCTGTTATCAGACTTGCTTACAAGTAATTCTAAAGAAATTTCTTTAGTTTGAAAACAAATGATCCCAGACTGCAATTCAAATTCACATGAAAAAACAAAGCACATTGATAAAGATAATGTAATTAATTACCAAGGACCACATAAATGTATATTATTCTCCTTCTCTTAATTGATTTTAAAAGCAATTGTATAAAATAATATTGATATAACATATTGTTGGGTCTATCACATATAGAAATGCAATGTATATGTAATATGTTTACCTAAAACACTACAGAGGAAGTGGATGGGAATAAAGCTATAATGGGCTAAGGAAATGATGACAGATGGTAAAGTAATAAGTATAGTGATGTTATGTTGGTGAGCATGTCGAGCAATTGCAGGCCTCATGCATTGCAGGTGGGAATGTAAAATGGTGCAGGAACTTTGGAAAGCAATCTGGCAATTTTTGAAATGATTAAAGAGAGTTACCATACAACGACCCAGCAATTCTACCCAGCATTTCTACTCCTAAGAGTATACCCAAGAAAAATGAAAACATGTCCTTGCAAAAACTTGTACACAAATGTCTATAGCAGCATTATTCATAATCGCCAAAGTTGGAAACAACCCAAATGTCCATCAATAGACAAATGGATAAACAAAAGTCATATATTCACACAATGAAATATTATTTAGCCATAAAAAGAAATGAAATAATGATACATGCTACAACTTTGATGGACCTTGAAATTATAGTGCTAAGTGAAAGATGCCAGTCACAAAAGACCACATGATTAAATTCATATGGAAATCTACAATAGAAACATCTATAGAGACAGAAAGTACACTAGTGATTGAGTAGGGCTGGGGAGTGGTACACTTTAAGGGTCTTTCACGATGATTCCCATTATGTCTATTGAGAAGAAAGATACATCAACCAGAAAGGTAAAGAACTTCCTTAAATAAATTAGATATGGTGAAGGCATAATAATCTTTTCAGTGCTTAGGGATTCTAAAGTTTTTATCCTGGTCTAGTTAACTCTTTATTTAGAAGGACCTTAAAATATGACACTGCCTGTGATGGTTAATATATGCGTCAACTTGGCTTGCCTATGGTACCCAGATAGTTAACCATTATTCTGGATGTTTCTGAAAATGTGTTTTTGAATGAGATTAACATTTAAATCAGTAGACTTTGAGTAAAGCAGATTACCCTCCATCATATGGGTTGCCCTCACTCAATCATTTGAAGACCTTGAGAGAAAAATGCTGATCTCTCTGAAAGAAGAGGGAATTCTGCTAGCATACTACCATTGGACTCAAACTGCAACTCTGGGTCTTCAGCCTGCTGGCTTACCCTACGGATTTTGGATTTTCTAAGCCTCCACAATCACATGAACCAATTCGTTAAAATCAACCTCAATCTCTATAAACACGTATATATATTGATAGATCTCCCATTGTTTCTCTTTCTGTAGAAAACCCTGACCCCTCACTAATTCAGTGCCACACACTCACAAATTAGCAGAACTGGGAACTGCTTACCCAGTGATAACAAGTAATTTCTCATTTTGCTCTCCAAATCTTCCTCACTGATAAATAGACTTTGGATCTAGTTTTTTTTTTTTACAGAATATCCATCTGGTTACAAAATCACTCTTCTCACCAACTTTCCTCATTACCAATTTTGCCTCATTCTTTAAGACTGCAATTTTGTCTGGTCGTTGCTCCTTTGTTGTGATTCTAAGACTGGGCCTTGGCCTGTGCCCCAACCCAGTATTTGGGAACTTTTGACCATGGTTTGATCCCTTGGATGTCAAAACTGCCCAAACAATTGGAAACTTCAGCGCCAACTACTATCTAAATATTTATCTAAGCTTGGCTGGTTTTCATATGTGTATTTCCTAGTGCTAGAGTTTTTTTAGAGAGTTCCTTTATTACTGGCTCCATTTTCTAGGTTAGAATTTAGCTCTTATTCTGTAAGTCATTTCTCCTATTTATGAACAATTTGAATGTCCAGTTTTCCTAATAAATCATTTATACCCATATTGACAGAGCAGTTGCTTCAAGAATTTCCCAATTTTGTTACTTTTGTAAGAAAAAGATTGACCTCATACAGGAACAGGGTTTAAAGACAGGCCTCAAGTGAGTCAGTGGTAGGATCAGGAATAAAGCTCCAAATCCCTGACTCAATCTTGCGTGATCCCACAAAATTAGTGAGTCTTCTCTAAAAAGCTTACTGGCACCTACTAAATCTCCCGGAGACATCAAATGGCTTTCATTAAACAATATTTTGACTAAGAGTAAACATGAGAAACAGAAATTGAATTTCTTTTCATGCTTCTCAGTTCAAACGTAAGTGGTAAGTTCCTTTCTAAGTACTTTTTTGCTTTGAGCTAAGGACAAAATGTTAGCATGACCTCAGATGTTGAATAGCCCAAAATATGAATTCATTTGGAAATAGCTTATAAGAAACTATTGAAACAAAGTTGAATAATTGAATACAGCAATTGCCTTCCAAGTCATTGCAGTAGAGTTCCACTCACAGTACCTGTCTAGTTACCTTTTAATTCTTGCTCTTTTGCCCATGTTTTTTATTTTTTGACAAACCAGAAACCCATAACAAAGGAAGTGTCAGCATTCTTTCCAGTGGACTACTTTTATTTCCCGAATATGCGATTATGTCTCAACTCTAGGTCTGTATAAATTTCTTCTACTTCTTGAAATGTTTATCCCAACCCTGGCTAACCTCCAACTTCTACCCACACTACTTCTGAAAAGCCTCTACAGTAACTCCAGACTGGGTTAGGTGATCTGTCTTTGTGTTCTCATAACACCCTATGTTTACATATCAGCACTTAACATATTGAACTGAAATTGCTTGTTTATTATTCTGCTTTCTCCTTTAGACTGTGGGTGCCTTGAGTATAAGAAAAATGTTTATTTTATTTACCAATTCTCTGCCTCATTCATCTTGGAATCCCTAAGACCTAGTAAATAGCTGTCTATGTACTTGTGTCCTCACCAAACTGAACTCCTCTGTATCTTATTGCACTGGTAAACATGAACTAAATAGGATGGATGGATAGACTGATCAATAGTGGATGGAAAGATTGACATAAAGGAAATAGATCTTGGTTTGGACACTTAACATAGAAATGGTGGAACTGTGACCCAGGGTAGAGTTCTGATCCAGAAACTCAATACTTTGGACATGCTTTAGGTACAAATTCAGTGCAAGTGTGTGATGCCTAGAAAACGTAAGCAAGCAACAAGTCCATGAGCCAGGGCTCCAGCCCTACGTATTAGTCATACTTTACACTGCCATCCTCCACGAGCCTTTGCTTAGTATTTGTCTTCTGTATGAAATTCCATTGGAAATCTTTTAATCCTAGTAAAAGCTCACCTGTGCCTTGTTTTTCCCTGATTTCTTTTGAATGGACTACCCCTTCTCTTGCCCTCCCACGGTATTGTGTCTTCCTGGATTAGAATGCTTGGTGTATGCTTACTGGTAGGGCCTGAGCATGCAGAGGAAAAATAGTCACATTCCCTGGCCTTAAGGTGCATAGTCAAGAGAGGACTTGACTATTGAAAGCTGACTATACCCAAGTCATAATGTGCCTATGTGTTTGCTTTCTCACTGGGCTGTGAACTATTGGAAGATAGGGACTACTTTGGTTCAACTTTGTATCCTCAGTACCTGGCACCAGAATGTTGCTTAGCCAATATGAATCTGACTCGAAGATACCTGTTATATTAGGTTTCTTATTCTCAGGAGAGGGATGTATGATAGTCAGCTCCTCACAAATATTATTGAATATGTACACCAAGGACTCAGGGCTAGGGATACAGAAATTAACAAAACAGACTAAATAACTGTCCTTGTAAAGCCGACATTCTAAAAGAGGGAGACAAATAATAAACGAGTCAGCAAATAAATAAATTGTGCAACCCAAATGTTAAGAGGTATTGTGAAATCAAATAAGTAGGACAAAGAGATAGTGACTGAGGAGTGGGAATAGGAGTGGAATGGTGACTATAATATGTGGTAGTCAGAGAACGCCTCTTTGCAGAGGTGATATTTGAGAAGAGACTTGAATAAAAAAGGGGATCAAATACATGATGATGGAAGGAGAACTGACTCTGGGTAGTGAACATACAATGTGAGATATAGGTGATGTATTACAGAATTGTACACCTGAAACCTATGTAACTTTACTAACAAATGTCACCCCAATAAATTTAAAAAGAAAGAGAAGGGGCCGGCCCAGGGGCTCAGGCAGTTGGAGCTCCGTTCTCCCAACTCTGAAGGCTGCTGGTTCGATTCCCAGATGTGCCAGTGGGCTCTCAACCGCAAGGTTGCCGGTTCAACTCCTCAAGCCCTGCAAGGGATGGTGGGCTCTGCCCCCTGCAACTAAGATTGAACACGGCACCTTGAGCTGAGCTGCCGCTGAGCTCCTAGATGGCTCAGTTTGTTGGAGCACGTCCTCTCAACCACAAGGTTGCCGGTTTGACTCCTGCAAGGGACAGTGGGCTGCGCCCCTTGCAACTAGCAATGGCAACTGGACCTGGAGCTGAGCTGCGCCCTCCACAACTAAGACTGAAAGGACAACAACTTGACTTGGAAAAAAGTCCTGGAAGTACACACTGTTCCCCAATAAAGTCCTGTTCCCCTTCCCCAATAAAATTTTAAAAAACAAAGGAAAAATAACTAGAGTGACAGATTTAAAAAAAAAAAGTAAATTGTGAAAATTCGTGATGGAGACATATTTCAGGCAGAAGGAACTGAAAGTTCTCCTAAGGTAGTAAGATACTTTGTTTTGGGAGTAAGAAGGATAGCATAACTGAAACAGAGAAACAAGGAAAAAAGGGGTCAAGAGAAACAAAGGCCAGATCCTGCAAGGTCTTGTAGGCCATGGTAAAGAATTTGGATTTTATTTTAAGGGAGATGGGAAGCCACTGCTGAATTTTCAGCATGGGAGTGAGATGATCTTATTTATGTTTTAAATTTTTTATTTCACTATTTTTAAAAATTAAAGTCTATTGGGGTGACAATTGTTAGTAATGTTACATAGATTTCAGGTGTACAATTCTGTAATACATCATCTATAAGTCCCATTGTGTGTTCACCACCCAGAGTCAGTTCTCTTTCCATCACCATGTATTTACTTCACTTTCTGTGAAGAGATGAGCTCTCAGGGCACCAGCTAGTACAATTTTTTACAGTAATCTAAGAGCGTGTTGGTGGTTTGGACTGGTGGTAGATAGAGGTAGACATCTTGGAAAGTGATCAGATTTGGAATATTTTTGAAACTGCAGGCAACATTATATGTTGTTAGATTGGATGTGAGAAAGAAAAAAAGAGGAGTCCAACATGATGCCAAGTTGGGGGGGCGCTGAGAAAAGGAGACCCTATTTACTGGCAGAGAATCATATTTCCAAAGAATCAAGAGTATACTTATAGACATCCTAATTTTGAGATGTTTGCTTGACGTCCAAATGAAAATGAGAGAAATGGTAGATTAATACATTAATTAGGAGTTTGGGGGAGTGGTTGGAGCTCAAGATATATTGGGAGTCAAGAATATATACATGGTGAATATATATAGAATATATACATAGAATATATACATATACAAGATAGTGGGACTGGATGACATTACTTAAAGAGTACCAAGATAAAAAGAAGGGGTTCATGGACTGGTCCCCAAGGCCCTTCATGGATTCAATGTGTGGGAGATTACTTAAAGAGTACCAAGATAAAAAGAAGGGGTTCAAGGACTGGTCCCCAAGGCCCTTCATGGATTCAATGTGTGGGAGATTACTTAAAGAGTACCAGGATAAAAAAAGAGGTTCAAGGACTGGTCCCCAAGACCCTTCATGGATTCAATGTGCGGGAGAAGATGATCCATCAAAAAGAAAATGAGAACAATTTAAGTTATCACACAGACAATATATCAGATATTATAATAACATATTACACTTTTTTATGCAAAATGACAGAAAACATGTGTTCATTCCACAAATATTTATCACGTGTCGATGTGCCCACTGTGTGCCAGGCACTTTTTTAGATGCTAGGAATGCAGCAGTGAAGAAAGAAACAACAGATTCAATTTTCTGCTTTTATGCAATTTTCATTCTAGTGGTGGAAGGAGACAATAAGCAAGATAAATACGCTAACTGTGGTATACAAGGTCATAATAATTGCTAGAAGAAAATTAAAATAGAGCAGGTCGTTGCACTGCTCTTCCCTCTGTTGAAAGTTCTTACCCCAGAAGTCCATATGTGAGTGGTTCCCTCAAAGACTTCCATCTTTGCTCTAATGTCACCTTCTCAGTGAGGGTCTCCCTGGCATTTCTATTTAAAATTCCAAATCCTCCCCTCTACCTTCTGTGACTTGCTTTACCTACTTTGCTACACTTTTTTTCTGTTGCACTCACCATCTCTTTTTTCTTTTGGTTGTGTATTTACATATCCATTTATTTATTTATTCTATATCTCCCCCACTAGAGTATCAACTCCATGATGGCAGGAATTTGTTTTTATCTTTTCTGTGTACTGTTCTACTCTAGAACCTACAGCACTTCCTGGCATGCACTAGGCACTCAATAAATATTTGCTGAATAAATGAATTGCTCAATGAATAACCATTATCATCACCTGATCTTATCAACTACTTGAAATATTGCTCCAAAAAATGGAATGAATGTACTCTTTTGAGCTTCTGGTAAATTTAACCATGGAGACAGAGGACATTCTGTAAAAATCAATGCGCTGGTTTAAGAGAGTTAAGTAATACAAATCATCTTCTGATAGCTTTTAAATTCTAAGGCAGAAAGTAATGTAATTCTTAATTAAATGCTTAGGTTTACGATAGGTTACCTATAAATATTGCTCGAATAAATGACCTAAATAGGGTTGTAAATTTTATGTATTGGACGCACCTGTATGTTATACTGGGGCTCCTTGTACAGCCAAATTTAACAGTATGCTAATACCCATTTAATAAAACTTAGAGTGTGATTTTACTCTTTCAAATGCACATAGAGGCTTCTAGTTGTACTTTTACATTTAGGACATAATGATGGTGTTGCTGTCACTAATGAGTGCCGAGTTCATGATCATGCATGCAATCCTCAATTATAACATCATTACAAAGGTAAAGATTGATCTTTTTCATCATGTTTTGATCCATAATGGTTTCTAGGTAAACACAGAGGTAAAAATAACTATTTCCTTATCAAATTTATGAGCAAAGAACTTTGTTCTTAATTTTTAAATTTCCATCACATTTCAAAAAAATTGTATTTGCTTTGCAAAAATGTTACAGAAGGCAAATATGGGACTAGATAACTAGAACGCAGTGTGCCAAATATCATATTAAATGTATGAAAAAAGATACTATGAATAGAGAGAAATAAATACATAACTTTGCTTGTGGAGGTTAGATATGATTTTACAAAATAAGTTACTCTTGAGCCAGGATGAGGCATTTTTTTCACATGAAGATATTAGGGGGTATGGAGGGGGCGTTGCAGGTAGAGACAACATCACAGTTGTAATGGACTTATATAAGAGTTGTCAGACAGTAGAAATTTCAGTGGGGGCAAGAAACATTTTATGGAGGTAGAGGAAGATTTCACTGGAAGTGAAACTAAGATAAGACAATGAAGAACCGAGGCAAGAAAATGAAGGAACTTGTAGTCCACGCTAATGCATTTGGGCTTTTCTTAAAGTATATTTAAGGCAGCCAAATATTGTGTTTTAGAAAGAGGACTCCAAGTAGTCCTTGGAGATTAGATGGGAACAGGAGAAATTTACACACAGGGAAACCAGTTAGTAGGCTGCCAGGATGGCACCACACAGACATGGTGTAGCAGTGAATATGGAGAGAAGGGATCAGACTTGAAAGACACTTCTCTGGCACAGCTGTTGTGTGGCAGCTCGAGGGTCCTGAAAGCATTCATGAGGCAGGTAGAAATACAGAAGGAAGATTTATTAAAGAAAGAGGAGGCTCGACTGGGCAGTCTGCTGGAAACTACTGCCCTGAGTCTTTGTTTCATCTGAAGTTTTATATTTTCTAACCAGGATGTAAATTGCTTTGGCCTGGAATTTTCTATTGAGTCTGTCCGTTGAGGTGGGGGAAGATGGAGTTAAATTGGTTATGGAAACCTTTGTATATGTTATGTAGATTTAAGTTGGAGTCAGAAGTAGGTCCCATACAGATGCAAAACCTCTCCCAAGTCACAGGGCCTGCAGACAAAGTGAATAGAAACATTGAAACTGATCTGCATAGTAAATGTATAGTAAACAGAATCATTGCGGTTTGGCAGGAGGAAAGGGAGACAGAGGAAAGAAAACTTTCAAAAAGTCCTGAGCTAAATTATACTTGTTAAATCGAATTATATCAGAGGTCCAAATCTCAAAACAGAAGGTACAGTGCCACCGTTACAATCCACCTATCTTATCAACAACCACTTTATAATTTCAGTCCAGCTCATGTTAGATTTAAAACTAACTAAATAAATAAGTGGAGGGTGGCTGGATGGCTCAGTTGGTTGGAGCATGAGCTCTGAACAACAGGGTTGATGGTTCGGTTCAATTCCCACATGGGCGAGTGAGGTGCACCCCACAACTAGATTGAAGACAATGAGCTGTCACTGAGCTGCCGGAGGGGTAGCCGGATGGCTCAGTTGCTTAGAGCACAAGCTCTCAACAACAAGGTCGCTGGTTCGATTCCCGCATGGAATGGTGGGCTGCGCTCCCTGCAACTGAAGATTGAATATGGCGACTGGACTTGGGGCCGGGCTGCACCCTCCACAGCTAGATTGAAGGACAACGACTTGGAACTGATGGACCCTGGAGGGGCACACTGTTCCCCAATATTCCCCAATAAAAATTTTAGGAGATAAATAAATAAATAAATAAATTAATTAATTAATTAACGGAACTTTAAAATGTCACACTCAAAGGTAAACTAAAAATATCTGTGGACCAGAAACATTACAAACACATATAATGCTAAGTAGTTCTGAAATCCTGATCCTCCTGTTAAGCTGGGGGTTAAGTGCCTACAGGGTACCAGAAAGAAAACTATTGAATATGGTGCTGGAACTCTCAGTCAAGTTCACTGAATGAAATCAGGGTCCCTGGCAGAGTGAGCTTCCTCTGAAAAGAGGCTGAAAAAGGTTGTAACCACTGCTTAAGTCTTTGATTTTATGTAAAGCTTCTACACATGTGGTTAGAGGAACCAAAAAAATCTTCAAGGTCTAACAGAGGGGTTAAATGTCCCACTGTTTTAGTGACAGTATCTGTCAGTTCCCCATTATCTTTCTGAGATGGAGGAACTATGACACCTGGCTTGTCAGAGTCCAGGTGGAGGCAATCACAAAGCTACTAGGTAGCGATGGTTGAACACATAGGTAGAAGGGGGTGGAGTAAAAGAAAAACTGAAGATGCATCTGGAAACAAAAATTCCAAAGAACACTCGAAGAAAGATTGCCAACCTGCTTAATAGTCAATAAATTCACTGCCAATATGGTAAAAATAATAGCAGAATCTCAAAATTATCTTGGGTATTTTTAGAATGTCTAAAGAGATAAAAAGGAAGGAAGACAACCATTTTTTTTTAAAGCAAGAACTCAAGAACCAGCGACAAAGAGAAAATAAAAACAGGGAGTTATTTTTTAAAAAACATTAGCAAACAGTCATTTTAATTAAAAAAAACAGGACCAACATAAGTCAAAAAGGTGACATCGTTGAAAGGAGTACAATAATAGAAAAAGAAAAATCTATTGTATGGTTGCAATGCAGACCTGAGATGGCAAAAGAAAGGTTCGAGTCCACTGCTACCAGACCTGCCTTACACAAAATATGAAATGACACTGGATGGTAACTTGAATCCATAGAAAGAAATGACAAGTAGCAGAAATGATAAATTAGCAGATAAATGTATGTAGTCCAAGATGACTCCCAAGATTCTGTCATGAGGACAAATGGAAAGAGAATACTGGGGAAGGAGAAAGTTTCGGCAGGTCAGAGAGATGTTGAATTCAGTTTGGGAGTGCTGAATGTTATGCGTGAGTCCCCTCTAGGACACAGAAATTAAATGTTCAATGCGTGATTGGAAATAGAGGCAACCAAAGAAACCACTAAAATACTGAACAGTGCCAGTTCGAAGGCTAAAAACAGAGAAACTTAGTCTTGCAAAAATCATGTACAATGCACACTGCATACATTGTGTGAAGATTCAGAAATCAAAGCCTGACTGGAAATGGTTTAGACTCTTTATCTGAAAAGTCAAACAGAAGTCTATAAAGCAATGACTGGTTTAGATAGGGGAAAAAAAAGTGGTCTTTTCCACTAAAATCCACATAGTAATCTAATATCAGGACCAGGGACACTCCGAAAGCAGTCCACTTTTGTAGACAAAAAGGAACGTACTACATTGCACTGGAGGGATTGGTCATGAAGATGTTTTACAGACTAAAGATGTAAAAAGGTTAAGCAAACGTTTAGATCAATTCACGGATATAAGATGTAAAGTAGCTGAATAAGGAGACTTAGACTCGGTTCCTAACCTCATGAGGGCAACTTGCACTCTCTTCACAGATCAGATCTCTTTGCTGCTGTCAGAATAGTCAGATGGAGAATTGAGCAGGTCTAATACTGCATGCCTTATATGTTGCAGGAAAAAAAAATGGCGAGGACCAAGAGACTCAAGCAGCACACAGAGATCAGGGAGAACACAGCTTTATTACGCCAGTGGGCTCAGCGGGATTGTTCCCAAAGACTGAGCACTTACTGGGGTCGGGCGCTTTGTTTTATAGGGTTAGGCCTCCGGGTTTGGGGGATTCGCGCCATTGCTATTGCGACACTAGGGATTGGTTAAATCTGGCCGGGGTGCCAGGGAAGTCCTCCCTAACAGCTGTGATGGCTCAACATTGTTTTGACGGGAAAGCCTCTAACTGCTGTGTTTGCAGGAAATTGCTCCGATAAGGTATCGGAGGAGGAGGGGGATGGAAGCTCATAGAGGCGGTGCCCACAGGAAAAAACCATCCAGACATATACTTGATGACTTCCTGAAGTTGGAAATTGGCTGCAAATGCTGAATGCAGATGGAATCTGGCATTCATTCTAAACTCACAAGTCAAGTGTAAATTATTAAAATAGATATACAGAGGAAATGTGATCAGATTTTTGTGTTGTTAATCATCTGAGTTTGTGAGATTTTTATGATATTCTATAGTTACCCATTTAATGAGTATTCAATATTTTGAGTCGTTGACTTTTTGCACAGAAATATACACTGCATTATGATCACACTGTTTGATTTGAGAACAAAACGAATCAAATACAAATACAAATTAAAATAGTAAGAATTGTAGAGTTTGAAAAGACCTTGGAGATGATCAGTTCCAGTTTCCTACCAGACCTGGGAAATTTCCTGCCTCAGTTTCTCATATGCTCATTCAACACAGCTGGAAATCCTTCAGTGACAGAGAGGGAAGGTCCCATCAGCTGAGCGCTGAGCTAGGTGCTTGACAGACACTATCTCATATAGTTCTCACAATACAACTCTAGCAAGTGGCCATTTTACAGACAAGGAAGGAACCTGAGGCTCAGACATTTTAAGTAACTTGTCTAAAGTCACAAACTTAGTAAACAATGGGGCCAGATTTAATAGCTGTTCTTTAACTGACTTCAAATCCTACATTCTGTCCATTAATAATGGCATTCTAACTCATCACTTTATAAGATAGCCCCTCCCACCATTCTAATTATTACCCCCCCAAATTTCTTCATTGTATCTTCCATGTGGAAGTACACACAGTTTGTAAAGACCATCCTCATGTGATCTACAAGTGTTCTCCATGCTGAATGTCCCCAGTTACCTCTATAGCCCCTCACAGAACAGTGCAAGGGCCTCTGACATTGTGATGGTCTCTGCGTGCACTCTACTTTCACCACGACCCATTTCAATTTCACAAAGTAAAATACTCACTGACCTCGCCTTGGGCCTTATAAAAGTAGCTTTGTTCATGAGCTCCATCTGCTGGGTGGGACTTACCATTTCTCTTTAGGAACAAACTTTTCTTAAGATCAACGGTTCAGATAGGGTCATGGAAGCTTTGCTTAAAATTTTACATGGATACATTTCCAAAGGGTGATGGTTATGGAAATGTCACCTTCCTTTGTGACACAGTGCTAAGTCTGTGGGCTCAGGTCCAAAATACTGTATACATATCTTCCATCAGAGAGAATGGGTCAGCCAAGGATTTTAGAAGTGGTTTTTCAGGTTTCAGGAGTCCATTGAACTGTCACATTTTTAATAAAAAAGGCCAGCATTCAAAGCACAGAGCAGAACTTCTTTATCTTTCCTGTCACTACATCTGTGCAGTCTAATAGGATATTATGGCATATCCTGACAGAACTTGAACCATAAAAAATACAAATTGGAATTTTCTTGGCTAATTTGTCAGTGGAGAGGGTCCTGTAGGAGAGAGAATAAAGACATGTAACAGTGGATACTTAAACCTGAACTCTAAGAAATACTAGTGAGATTTTATATATAAATATATATATATATATGAAATTAGAACATGTAAAACAATATTAAATCAATATGATAGGATTTGTTTCACTTTTAGTGTTCCTTCAAGAAGAATTCATAAGTAAGTGTAGATGATTTTTTCCTATGGATGAAGCACAGAAAAATTTAACTCAGTGTCACAGATAGAAATACAGATTTGGCCCAAAGGCATAACAGTTTCCGTCACTGTCAAGTGTTACTAATCTTGAATGTCCAACATTTCAGTGGATTTTCTATGGGCCCTTTGTTAACTGGTATAAATTGTGCAGCACTGGTCTTTCAGTGATATATTCAAATGTACTCTTGGAAATAATAAAGATTCTCTCTCTCTCTACACATATATATGTATGTATATATGTGTGTGTATATATACATATACATACATCAATACATATACATACACATGCAAAACACTTGATTGTTTAAAAAACTCCTTCACACCCAATCTTCCAATTATCATCACAAAAACCTTGCAAAATACTTAGTATAGATTACAGCCATCATAAGTGTTTCTTAGAAAAGTACTCAGCAGTCATTGGCCCTCATATTACCTGAGGTGAAGAGGCTGGAGGCTTGTTGATTAATTTGCATGGATTTTACAATGTCCAGAAAAAAACATTTTTTTTAGAAATGTACAAGCTAATTCTAAAATTAACATGAAAATTTGAAGGACCTAGAATAGCCTAAACAGCATTTCAAAGACAAGATCAAATTGGAGTACTATTCTGCTTGATTTCAAGAATTAAGCTACAGTCATCAAGATGGCATATGATTGGTGTAAGAATGGCTAAATAGTTAAAATGAACAGACTAGAACGTTTAGGAATAAACCCACATGTATTTGTTCAATTGATTTTCAGCCAAAATGCCAACAGCGAATGCTAGCCTTTTCATTAAATGCTGCTCAAACAACTTGAAAGCCATATGGAAAAAAACATACCTTGACCCTTACCTCACAATATACATAGAATTCTACTTGAAAAGGATCCTGTACGTAAGTATAAAATCAAAAACTATAAATTCTACCTTGTAGAAGATATATAATATGAAACAAAAGCAAAATGTATCTAACAATGTACTGATATACAAAACATATAACTAACGATTCAACAATAAGCAGATAAGGAGCCAAGATAAAAGCAGATAATTATTTAAGCAGGTATTCATAAAAGAAGATACAAGAATGGCCAGTAAGCATATGAAACGATGTTCATTTGTCATTAGGGAAATGAGTTCAAAACCATGATGGGATACCATTATACACGTATTAGAATGGCTAAAACTAAAGATACTAAAAATGCTAACTATTAAAGAAGATATACAATCACGAGAACAGTCATACATTGTTGGTGGGAGCATAAAATGACACAATCACTTTTTTTTTTTCCACAATCACTTTTTAAAAGTCTGGCATTTTCTTAAAAGACTACACATACTTCCCTGTGAATCAGCAATTTTACTCCTACGTATTTATCCAAGAGTCATGAAACTTGTGTCCATACAGAACCTTGTAAAGTGAATGTTCATGTCAGCTTTATTCGTAACAGCGAATAAAGGGAAATAACTCAAAAATCATCAACAAGTGAATGAGACACTACTTGTGATGTACACAAACAATGGAATAGAGTAGTAGAAAGAGATGTACGACTGATAGAACAATATGAATGAATCTCAAAAATGTTATGCTAAGTGCAGAAAGCCATCATAAGTGTTTCTAAGTTAGAAAAGTACTGATATGACATGCCATATGACTCTATATGAAATTCTAAACGGTGAAACATATCGGTACTAACAGAAAGCACATCACTGGTTGCCTGGGCCACGGGTCAGGAGATAAAATTGACCACAGTGGGTCAGAAGGGCATTTTTTAGATGGATGGAAATGTCCTGTATCTTTAAAAATTTTTTTTGACATTCAATATTATTTTATATTAGCCTCAGGTGTACAGCATAGTGGTTAGACATGTACATAATTTATGCAGAGATCCCCCCATTACCCGGCACCATACACAGTTGTTGCAACATTACTGACTCTAACGTGATTATGCTGGGGATAATGCAGATATATTTGACAAATCTTATCACAATGTGCACCTATTCATAAAATGGGTGTTCTGTATTTTATATAAATTACACCTCAAGGAAGTTGATAAAGAAAAAACATATCAGTACAATGCTGTTTATTTAAATCTTAAGATTTGAAACTGCTTTGCTTACAGGCAACATAAAATAAAAATGATGATAGCACTTTTTATTGCCTATGATTGAGGTATTGAGTCTGATAAGGAGAAAAAGGCCTTGTCAATGTCATTATTAAAGTTTTTGTTGTGCACTTTATTTTCCAATTTGACATTTTCTCAATTTACCTGATTTTACACACACACACACACGCACACACGCACACACACACAGTGCGTGTGTGTAATGTCCATGCTTGCACTAACGTTTTCAAGAAACTATAAATGAATTAGATGTAGAAATTAATATAGAATCTGAGATATACACCAATCCTAGCCTGGAGGTTAATGAGATGCCATCAGCTAATACTATTGACACAGTAACCCTACTTCTACTGAGTTTCCCCGAAGATAAGACCAGGTCTTATATTAAGGTTTGCTCCAAAGGACGCATCAGGGCTTATGTTCAGGGGATGTCATGTTGAAAAATCATGCTACGGCTTATTTTCCAGTTAGGTCTTCTTTTCAGGGAAACACGGTAGCTCTCTTAAAGCAGAAATTTCACTGTTCCCAGTCAATGGAGTGTGGAATAATACTGACATACTGCTCTGGAATGATAGGAACCAGAGGTGAGCCTCCAGGGATCCAACTGAGATGTGTGAATGCAGAGTTGCTGGAGGTTTGATTAAAGTGCTTAAGCTCTCCTTTTTTCGCTTGCTTCAAAATCATGCAACACTTGACAGCTTAGAATTCTTCGAAGTTTGTCTTCTCAAAGCCTTAGCAGGAATTCTGATTTTCCTACTTTATTCATAAGGCATCCAACACTCAGGTGAAGTTTCCAAAGTCTCATACATATAAAGTGCAGGTCCAGGAGTAAAGGCCTGGGCTTCTTCAGACTCAATTCAAAATTTTTTTAAATTAACGTTTATGGGGGTGGGGGGCAATTGTTAGTAAAGCTTTTCCTCTATAAACCCTACCTCCTTGCCCTGGCCAAGGTTACTTATTTTTGACAAAAAGGAAACCCAATGATACGAACTCACTGGAAAATGCTCACATATATACTGGGGTGCCCCCGCAAAAAGTATACACATTTTAAGAGATGTTATCCAGACTCAAGCAGCAGCTCGCCATAATCAGAAGTGTCTGGACACAAATGGTAACCACTTTGAGCACCTCTTGTAATTGCAGAAGTCAAACGTGATTTGTATTCATCTTTTGTTATGGGTATATATTGAGTATTACAATTTTAATGCAGTTTTCATTTCTTAAAACGTGTATACATTTTTTTGGCACCCTCTGTATTTATATCTATGTCTGTCTCCATGTCTATATTATATTTATTCATTCCCCAAATTAAGAGTGATCGATAGGTATAAGAACAAAAAAAAACCCTATACATACAAAAACCTAAATAGAGTACATGAAATGCTGAAAGATAAGATAGCCATTCAAACATAGTTGATTAAAACTGTGAATATCAGAGACTCTAAGTCAGGGAGGCATGTGGAAATAAGCCACACAAAATTGCAAGAAGGGCAGACTGGGCATCGGACTAGCACTGGGCATTAAATTGAAGTTTGGGCCAAATTAACCAGATTGCTGTGAAGTAGGGGTGCTAGCCATACATGGGAGTTGCACTTATAATTGAGGCAGAAGAAGAGTGGAGTATAGTGCTTAAAAGTCTCTGTTTTAGAATCAGATCGACCGAATTCAAACCAAACATGATTTCAAACCAAACAAATTTCAGCTTTAATTCGTTTCCAACCACTTACCAGCTGTGGGACCCTGGGCAGATTGTTTAACCTCTCTGAGCTTCATCTGAGTAATAGGAAATGCAATTGTACCTCATAGGGTTGTTTGGAGAATTCGATTCAATAATGATATATAGTTAATTCTTTTGTATAAATATCAGTTATTGCTATTAATTATTAATAAATAATCATTCTCTTGGTATCCCACCCCCAATATATACCAATGTCTTATATGTATTAGGTGTTAAGTAATACTTGCTGATTTTAAATCTTTTTTGTCAATATCAAAAGATTGTTTATCATTAGAAAAAGGACAGGTAGAGGGCCTGCTATTCATAAAGTGTCACTTCTGCCAAATTCTCACTATTTGGTGCTGATACTGTGTTTCCTCGAAAATAAGACTTAGCTGGACAATGAGCTCTAATGCATCTTTTGGAGCAAAAATTAATATACGACCCAATCTGATATGATATGATATGCTAAAGACCCGGTCTTATAGTAAAATAAGACCAGGTCTTATACTAATGTTTGCTCCAAAAGATGCATTAGAGCTGATTGTCTGGCTAGGTCCTATTTTCGGGGAAACATAAGGCCTCTCTCACCTATTAATGTCGAAGCACATGCTCACTCATCACTCAATGTGTTCATTAGCTAAAGCCGACCCGGGCACATCTGAAACAGACATGGTACATAGTGACAATAAATTTTTCTCCATTTCTATCATCTCACCATGCCTCAAAAGACCAACAACTGTGTGAATGTCATACTTAACCTTTTCTACATAATAGCTTCATAAATATTTTAAAAAGTGTGCAATATTCAAGACATACAAAAAAAGAAGGGAGAATAAACAGCATGTAGGAACTGACCCAGTTACGGCAACATGTCAAGAGCATGAAAAGATAAATGCAGGGAAGAACACCCTGGATTAAAAGAGACTAGAGATCTAACAACTCAATATCATGTGTGGACCTTATATAAATCTTGATATGAACAAATTAACTGTACAAAGGGGATTTTTGAGACAATTAGGGGAAGTTGTTTTTATAGTTTTTTGGTATACATGATACTAAGGAATTATTATCTTGGTTAATAGTAGTGATGGGCATTGTTGTTTTTTAAAAGCTCATATTTTTTCAATATATATACGGCAGCATATAGAAATAAAATGATGTGTTGTTTGGGATTTGCTTTAAAACACATTTTAGAAAAAAAAGAACAAACATGAAGCAAATATGGCAACATTTTGATAATTGTTGAATACACAAGATGAGTATACAGGGGTTCATTTTACTAGCACCCCAACTTTTGTGTACGTTTGAAACCACATTTGAAAATAACTTATTATAGCACATATGATGATATGAACTATGAATACAACCAATACCCGTGTATCCAAACTCAGTTTAGGAAACAAAAGCCAATTCAGTTCAATTTCCTGCACCAGTTACCTCCACCTCCTACAGAAATGACCACCATACTGATTTGGGTGTTTACTTGTTGTCTTGTTACTCTTTATACTTTTACTACCTATTTATTTATTCCTAAGCAATATATCACATTGTTCTATACTTTTTCAAACTTCATTAAAAACAATATCCAGTGGTATGTGTTCTGGAACTTGGCTTTTTTGGTCAATCTGACGTGTGTGTGATTCATCCACATAGCTCCAAAATAGAGCCTTCCAAAAATATCTTCCATAGTCTCTCTCTTTTCCTGAGCTGACCAAAGTTTATATCATTGTTGTATGCCCTGTGTATGCTACTACTGGACTTCCTGCTGTTATCTTTATTGGCAAGAAGTCATGGAACTTCACTGAGCTATACTATTCTCTGGATGAGGGGTTCTAAGTAAATTAATTCTGTCATTAATTAAAGTCAACAGAATTTTATTTCCTTCCAAATCTCTCTATTTGTCTTTTTAAAAAAAAATTCTAGAGAGTTAAATTTTAGCTGTTGGCAGATACATTTGTACTACTTCAGTATATAAGTAAAATAACACATAATGACTACAAGTTAATTTTGCTACTGTTGTTGTTATTTTAAGAGTTGACATTTTTGGCTAAATCTCAAAATCCTGCAGTACCTGTATCACCTCACTCAGAACATAATAATGACGAAGGTGGATATCCACGGCGTGGAGAATTTGATATATCCATGATTACTTATTTTGGATGTGCTTTGAGAAAGTTTGCAAAATATGCACACGTGAGCTGTATCATTCAAGATTTCTCTGCCCACTACCTTAAAGGGAAACAATCACCATATGTAGATTTTCCGGAAAGGTGGGAGATTATTATAAAATAATGCCTTGGGTCTATTCCCAAATAGTCTTGGTCACATAGTAGGTATTCAACACTTACTACAAACAACATTTTTCCCTGGTTCGCTGCAATAAGGACAGAATTTACTGAACACATCAATTGGCTATCATTGCAAGCACTTTCTTGAGGAGAAAAGATAAGAAAATAAAAGGGATCTGAGTGCATCTCCACGGCCAGTAGACGTAAGGATAACTGACTTCAGGGTAGTATGGATACCAAAGGACAAGCCCCTCATCTTTGCTTGTACCTGCAGGCTCAGTGACAATCCTGCACTGGAGAGTTGTTTCTCTTCGATACACAGCAAATGGGACAGGAGTTTCTTCAATCCTTGCCTTAAAACAAAAATCCTTATTTTTTTTCTTAAATTTACTGGGGTGACATTGGTTAGTGTTAGTAAAATTATATAGGTTTCAAGTATACAGTTCTATAATACGTCACCTGTATATTACATTGTGTGTACCACCCAGAGACAGTTCTCCTTCCATCACCGTATATTTGATCCCCTTTACCCTTTTCTACCACCCCCTCCCCCTTACCCTCTGGTAACCACTAAACTATTGTCTGTGTCTATGAGTTTTTGTTTCTCATTTGTTTGTCTTGTTCCTTTGTTGCTTTCAGCTTTACATCCCAGACATCAGTGAAGTCATATCATTCTCAACTGTTTCTGACTATTTCACTTAGTATAAAAAAATAATTATCTGGAAAGATATATATACCCCTATGTTCATTGCAACATTAGTCACAGTGGCCAAGACATGAAAACAACCAACGTTTCCTTTGATGGATGATTGGATAAAGGAGATGCGGTATATATACACAATGGAATACTACTCTGCCATAAGAAAAGATGAAATACGACGACAACATGAGTGGATCTTGAAAAAAATTCTCTTAACTCACTCATTGATATGAAGGGATGCTATCCCTGCTTTCTTCTTCCCAGAGGCTGGACCTAATTGCATTTAGATATATTGTTTTCTTTTTTGTAAGCCACAAACCCAACATTATTCTTTGCCTTTGTTGCATTTTGTAATGATGAAACTTTCTTTACCTCAGTGACAGTAATTTAATTGTTTACGTCCGTGGCCTTTTATTATTCATCTCTACTGTGGTCTGGAAAGACAAGCTTGTTATAAGCTTGCCGTGTATTATTTTGGCCCATAATTCCTAATCAGAGATTCATTTTTCTTGTAGTTGGCCTGCCATCTTAAAGAGACAATGTTCAAAGCCCACAACTCTCTCTGTTAGACGTTCTCCTGTTAGGAATAACCTCGAGGTCCTTTTTACAATGTACTTAGATTTCATGCAGCCAATTTCCTCCACAACCAAAGTTTCATATTCTGTGTGGTTAAAAACTTTCTTCAAAATATATTATTATCATCTGTTAATGTATAAGAAGCCATATGTTTATCACATGTCCTACCTTGGTGCATTTAAATGACTCATTTTTGTGTGTGCCCACATGCATGCAAGGAGAAATAGAAAACAGAGGAACAAATACCTTTGTGTTGCACCAACCATTAACAAGTACTGGGTTAGTGACACTGGTGTTGGTAGGGAGGTAGATGATGGACTCACTGAAGTGGAGCTGAGAAGGAACCTGTCTTTCCATGTCCAAGGCTTGGCACATGTAGTAGGGTCCAGGGCATTCAGCAAAAGGGCAACCAATATACTTTGGAAGTCTCAGGAAGTGGCTGCCTAGCACACTTGAATAAGGAATAAAATGGTAAAGATGGAGAGTAAGTTAAATGGGTTTCTCCAAGATCACCATTTTACTTCTTGGTATCCACATAGAAGCTATCTAATGTTTAACCTGTGTTATGTCATACTTTCTGTTTAAAGTTTTAGTGTAACTGTGATTAAAATGGTTTTCATCATAACTCCTGAAAAATACTTGGAAATGGGAACGTTTCCAAATAAATATTATGAAATTAATTCCTTGGGAGGATTCCCACTTTTTAGCATGTGTAGTAGGGCTACACACAATGATATAGATCCCATGATATTGATATAACATCCAAGAACTGGGAAAAACACTTAGGGAAAACTTCCAGACATTCATTACGGAAAGTAGCAACCCATAGTAGTCTTTTCTTCCAGTAAATGAGACTTTTAAAAGTATTTTAAGTAATGTGTCCTCGACCATGGATCTAGGCAAAATGTTTTGGCATCTTTTAAAGACAGTATTGAGCAGCAAGGTCTCTGTGGTCCATTCCCGGAAGCAAAGTGAAGACACACAGGTATTTCTCTATAGTGGATTTAGATCATCAGAGACAATTATAAATGTGATTATGGACAACTTATTGTTATAAGTTTTTAAAATTCTATATTTGTATGTGAATTTATGTGTGGTTGTCACAAAGCAAATTCCTGAGGGAAATATAATTATTTGCATCCTGAAATACATCATGGGTATCTGTGTCTCTGATGGTTATGAAAGGCCCAGGTGTGGGGCTATTGGTGAGGATCTGAGCTTGAGAGCAGGTGCCTGCTGGATCTCATTTCGAGTGACTGCAAACTAGGGAAATTTCTCCTAAAGCCAAAGTTAACCTTCTTTGAGAGGTTAGTGAACATTTCCTTCCAAGATAGCCTACTTCTGTATATTTCAAGGACGGATTTCGAATGCGAGTTTTGACTGGAGGACACTCAATTTGCAATCAGAAGACCTGGCCTTCAGCCTCACTCAGCTCTGCTACTTTTAAGCTGTGTGACCTTTGAATAGAACTCAAGGCCTTTAAAAATTCATTTAGTCTAACCCACTTGTTTTATAGTGGTTAAAAATAAAAATAATGGTGGCAATCTAACAACATATAATTAAGAGAAGGAAAAAGAGGTTTAAATCAATAACTACCCAAATGATGTTGGGATCACTTCAATTAAGGCTATTCTAATTGCCAGTTCTCTACTACTGCTTATAGCCAAGCGCCTGGAAAAAATGTCTACAAATCATGTCTCCACTTCATTGCCTCCCATTTCTCCTTAACTCATGCTAGTTTCTCTTCTGTCCCCACCACTCCACCAATACTCATTTCTTTAGCTTTCCTAATGACTTTCCTATTGATACACAATCCAGTAAATACTTTTCAGGTCTCTGTTAGTTGACCTCTCAACAGCATTGGCCAAAGTTCTTAAGTCTGTCCTTATTGAAGCTCTTACTTCTCTCAGCTTCTAATACTCTGGTTTTCCATTGAACTTTTTAGCTTCTCCTTGTAGGGCTCTTTGGTGGGCTTACCTGATTATTGTTTAATATTAATGTTAGATTAATATTCTAACTGGTTATTAATGTTGGGTTTCTTCGGGTCTTAGCCTTGAGTACTTTATTAACCCAAACTTCAACTACCTATGTACTGATTGACTAATATCTTCAGCTCAGACCTCTACTGACCTCCACAGATGTGATAAATTGCTGGAAATCTCCATTTTGCTACCACAGACACATCAGAGTGCCCTACGTTACATTACCTTTATAGCACTCACCACAGTTTTCGTATGTATTTCTGTTATTGTTGGGTCAGTATGAGTCTGGTGCATCATACTGACATCTCTAGCAAGAAACATTAGTTTTGTTTAGCACCTTGCATGTAGTAAATGTTAGGTAAATATCCAACTATCAATTCACTGCCTTTCAGGTAGGTAGTCCTTTTATGGCCCTCTGTTACTTTTTCTCACCTTCAGAGATTTTTTATTTGCTGTTGCCTCTATCTGAAATGCTTTTCATTCCTACTTTCACATGGCCAGCTTCTTCTGATCATTCAGCTCTCAGCTCAAATGTCATTTCCTCAGGAAAGCTTTTCCTGATGGTCTGATCTGAAGTTGTTCCCTGCTCTTACCCCAGTCATAGCACTTTGCAACATGGTAGGAACTTCCGAAACGGGTTCCTTGTTTAATCTCACTGATACCCTGTTTCCCCCAAAATAAGACCTAGCCGGACAATCAGCTCTAATGCATATCTTGGAGCAAAAAATAATATAAGCCTCATTTTACATTATATTATGTTATATTATATATTATATATTATATTATATTATATTAAAGACCCAGTCTTATATTATGGTAAAATAAGACCGGGTCTTATATTAATTTTTGCTCCAAAAGACGCATTCGAGCTGATTGTTCGGCTAGGTCTTATTTTTGAGGAAACACGGTAGAATGCCACACTCTAAAAAGTAGGGAGCTGGTCTGTATTGTTCACTAGGGTAACCCTTGTGCTTCACGCATAGTAGTAACTCAAGAAACTTATTACAGTGGTTCCCCCCTTATCCATGGCTTTGCTTTCCACGGTTTTGGTTACCCATGGTCAACTGCAGTCCGAAAATATTAAATGGGAAAATACAGAAATACACAATTCAGAAGTTTTAAATTGCATGCTGTTTTGAGTAGTGTGATGAAATCTCACATTGTGCCACCTGGGACATGAAACATCCCTTTGTCCAGCATTTCCACGCTATACAGATGGTCCCTGACTGACAATGATCCTCCAATTTATGATTTTTTTGACTTTACAATGGTGCAAAAGCCATACACATTGATCCTTTTCCCAGGCTGGCACTAGAGTACCACACTCTTTCGTGGTGCTGAGCAGTGGTAGCGAGCCACAGCTCCCAGTAAGTCACATGATCATGAAGGTAAACAACAGATACTCTAGTGTACTGTGTTGTCCACGCTTTTTTCAATATTGTGTTCTGAGCACATTTAACATTGGCTAGGCTAAGCTATGATGTTTGGTAAGTGAGGTGTATTAAATGCATTTTCAATTATAATAATGGGTTTATCAGGACATAAAGTCAAAGAGCATGTGTATATAATCTCCACCTATTGGTCATTCAATAGCCATCTTGGTTATCAGATCAACTGTCGCAGTATCACAGCGCTTGTGTTCAAGTAACCCTTACTTTACTTAATAATGGCCCCAAAGAGCAAGAGTAGTGATGCTGGCAATTTGCATATGACAAAGGGAAACCATGAAGTGCTTTCTTTAAGGGAAAAGGTGAAAGTTCTATTTAACAGGGAAAGAAAAAATTCATATGCTGACGTTGCTAAGATCTACGATAAAAATGAATTTATCTGTAAAAGTATGAAAAAGGAAAAAGAAATTTGTGCTTGTTTTGCTGTTGTACCTCAAATTGCAAAAGGTATGGCCACAGTGGGGGATAAGTGCTTAGTTAAGATGTGGGTGCAAGGGGTGGCCGGTTAGCTCAGTTGGTTAGAACGCGGCACTCTTATTAACAAGGTTGCCCGGTTCGATCCCCACATGGGCCACTGTGAGCTGCGCCCTCCACAACTAGACTGAGACAACGACTTGACTTGGAGCCGCTGGGTCCTGGGAAAATAAAATAATTTTTATTATTTTATTATTTTATTATTTTACTTAAAATAATTTTTTTTAAAAGTTAAAAAGATGTGGTGCAAGGCAAGAAAATGAATTCCAATTGATGGCAACGTGTTGACCAGAAAACACTGAGCCTATACAAAGAATTCAGCAAGGGAACCCCTGAAATGAGTGACAACAACCCATTTACTGCAGAAAGGGCTGGTTATACAGAGTCAGGAATAAGGTTTGGAATGAAAAATATAAAATGTACAGGAGAGAGTAAGAGAGAGACTACATTCACATAACTTTATTATAGTATATTGTTGCAATTGTTCAATTTCATCATTAGTTATTGTTAATATCTTACTGCCTAATTTATAAATTAAACTTTATCACAGGAATGTATGTATAGGAAAAATAGTACATATACAGAGGGTGCCAAAAAATGTATACACATTTTAAGAAAGGAAGACTGTATTAAAATGTATATACCTCAATATATACTGATAACAAAAGATGAACACAAGTGACATTTGACTTCTGCAATTACAAGAGGTGCTCAAAGTGGTTACCAGCAGCGTCCAGACACTTCTGATTACAGCAAACTACTGCTTGAGCAACGCTGACCAAAGTGTTCACTTGTGTACATTTTATTGGCAGCCCCAGTACACATGTGCATATGGTTCAGTACTATCCATGATTTCAGGCATCCACTGGGGGTCTTGAAACATCCCTTGTGGAAAGGAGGGAGACTATTGTAAATGAAATTAAGAAAAAAATAAAAAGTTTCTTTAACGGAGTTATGAAAGCATTATGTTAAAAATTGAGAGATTGTGTGTTATTGGGGAATATGGGAAGACTTTTTGGAGAAGGAAACATTTAAATTGTGACTGCCGACTGCCTGATAAATAGGACTATAACTGTCAGAGCATGGGTATGTGAGTGGAGAATTCCAGGCTGTGGGAAGACATGGAACTAAGTCCCAAATTGGAAGAATTGAGGCTTTCCCCCTCATGCACAGCAAACAGGTCAATATATGACCACAAGAAAAATAAACTGAAAAGATACATTGGGATTAGATTGATTGTATGAGGCTTAACATTAGAGTATGTGCACTAAGGGACATTTTTTTTTTCAAGGAACAAAACTGCAGCCTGATCAGATCTGTGTTTTAAGAAGATAAATCACAAATTCATGGATGGACCTGGATGGTATTATGCTACGTGAAATAAGTCAGACAGAGAAACACAAATATCATGTGATCTCATTTATATGTGGAATCTAAAGAACAAAATAATGAACAAATAAAACAGAAACAGACTCATAGATACAGAGAGGAAACTGATGGTTGCCAGATGGGAGGGGCATTAGGGGACTAGGTGAAAAAAATGAAGGGATTATAAATTGGCAGTTACTAAACAGTCAAGGGGATGTGAAGTAAAGAATAGGGAATATAGTCAATAATATTGTAATAACAATGTGTAATGACAGGTGGATACTACACTTATCGGGGAGATTACTTCATAAATTATATAAATGTGTAACCACTATGCTGTACACCTGAAACTAATATAAAATATTGAATATCAACTGTAACCGAAAGTAAAATAAAAATATTAAACATAAATCAAAAAGAAGTGTAAAGAATGATGGCATAGAGAGAGACTGGAAGTAGAAATTTAGGTGGCCTTTGCAATATGCCAAAGAAAGGAGTAGACTCTGAATTTCAGAAGTGGCTGAAAGAAAAAAAAAGAGGTGCATATTCAAAGAACCCAAAAAGATTTGTTTACTAACTGCATGTATATGTAGAGTGGAGGATGAGACGTTTATGACCTACTTTTATCATAACATTATTTATGGCACTAGGAGCTTTATAATTGGAAGTAGTTAAGGTGGCTGGGGAGATAAATTAGAGTTTGGAGACAAATTTTGATGATTGCTGGATTTATGAATAAAAAATGAAGCTGACAGTTGAGTGTTTGGATCTAGAAATTCAGAATGAACAGGGCGAGAAATGAATATTTGGGAATCATCACTGTGCACTTACACGGTGGAAAGTTTGCAAACTTAATTGTCCAACCTCATATATGGTACTTAAAACACAACAGTGGATGAAATTGCCCAAAGATGAGAACAGAAGGAAGGATATAGCTAATAACTGAATATTGGTGGAAATTTGTGTAAAAAGGAACTGGAAAAGAAAAAGCTCTGCAAGAGAATATACCAACAAATAAAGAGAACAAAATTGAGCTGAAATATATGGCTTGAGTTTCAATGAGAGCCTCTTACTGTTCTTAGATGATTATAAAAGGCAGTGTCATATGGTGCAGACAGCTTTAAGTGATCAAATGATTCCTATTTAACTGTGAGAGCTGATGAATTTTTAATGTCAAATACAAAGGTTGTTAATTCTCCCCAAAATGCAGTAGAACATTAGAGCTTTCCAGTGGAACTTCGGTGAAATATCACCGCTGATGTTTTGTGTCCTGATCCCTATTTAATGCAGCCTTTCGAATGACCGCTAGAAATCTCACCGATACACAGAATTTGACAACACTTATAATGTGTCCTATAGGATATGAAATGGTCTGAGCAGTGACTTTTGAATCTTTATGATGAGAATTTTTTACTTATATGCGTTTTGCTTCTCTCCTCAGATTATAAAAGAGAATGTGTGAATGTTTGTGTGTGTTTCCCTAAATTTGAATTTAGGGAAAATCTAGGCTACTCAATGCAATGTTTTAAATGCTGACACTGCAGATAAGTTGCCTATTAGGGGTATAGTGAGATTTATTCCTAGGGGAGCAGAGGACACACATTCAGATGCATTCTGTTGTGGTGATATCTTTAGTTGTGAATTCTTCCATTTGGAATTCATAATTACAGTGTCCCATACTTGAGGTTATTCTCAGCATTCAAGCCTCTGATAAATCTGTCTACACAAAACGGCAGCTGGTCCACTGGCAATTGAATTGCTTTTGGTGACATAATTTCATGATGTTTGTTAGAGTCTTTGAACTAGAGCAGCTGCCCAGAGCTTCAGAAGCATTGTGTGTGGGGAACTTGCTTACATTTTCTCTCGTGACAAAGCCTGTGTGGTGTGACCATCAGTGAGAATTGTCAGGTAAGGAACTGTCTATGGAAAATGCTTCTTTGCCAGTTTTAGTCCCTATGAGTAGAATTATAAGTATCTTTAGTGAGAAGAACAATGGTAAGGAGGCATAAGGGTAGATCAAAAAAGAAAAATCAGGTTTAGCCAATCTTTTGGAATTCAACCCCCAAATGAGACTATTGTAGAAAAAGAATAATAATAAAATAGATGGGGGAAAAAAACACAAGGAGATCTGAAGGCAGAAGCTAGTACCCCAAATGGAATTGTCTTAGCACCCTTTCAAGGTCTTAGAAAATCTTCTCGTTTTGTACAGAGGAGAAACAATTTGCATCTGACCTAAGAGCGGAGAAAGACTGCTGATTTTAGGGCTGCAAGAATTGAATGTGAACCATAGAATTATTTCACCCAAACTATATTGAACATTTTGTACATTACTGAGGCCACAATTTGTCTGACCCAAGGGGATAACTTTCTTCCAAAACTCCCTGGCAAATCCTGCCTTATTGGAAGTAGTTAAATAAGGGATGTATGGATATATTCTCTACAAACAGTCCTTTATGGGAAATAATTTTGTACTGACTTTACCCTAAATCACCACAACACACAACTGTAGGAAATCAAAGTGACTGAAACAAACATAAAGAGAGACGTTTTGTGATGATAAAACAGTTCTGTATTTGGATTGTGGTAGTTATTATATACATCTACAGGTCACAAACTGGCATGGGACTATACATAAACATTGTTATCACTGTCAATTTTCTACTTAGTTATAGGCTCCCCATGTAACCATTAGGGAAAACTGGATGATGCCTACACAGGATATCTTTGTACTATCTTAGCAAATTCTTATGACTATATTAAAAAACAAAAAGTTAAAAATATAGAAAAATAAATGTAAAAATGTCAAAAACTTTCTACCACATTTCACTTGGCTGACTCCTTCTCATCCCTTAGTTCACTTGACTGACGCCTGTACCTAGTGTAGGTTCCTTCTAATCTCCATCTTACCAACCTATTTCCTTATCTCAGACCCCTGTATTTCTCAGCCTATTTTTCATGATATATTCATTGGTTTTATTATTTGATAAATGTCTTTCCATTCTCCATGTAATAAACATATGTTGGAATACTACTGTGTATCAAGCCTTATTTTAGATATTGAGGGATACATCAGAAAGGAGCCCTGGCAGACAGATGATGGGATTCAGGGCAGGCCATCCCAGAATATGCCACTTTGGCATATTGGTTATTTTGAATTAAAGTTATTTGAGAAGCAGCTGGTATAAGAAGGACACTCTGACCTTCCTTTGTCCCCCTGAAAGCAGGAAATAAATCTCCCATGTATGCTCTCTATACCTGGAGAGTAGAAGTTATCCCAATCTGGAGAGAGATGGATTTCAAGGCTTAGAAGGCTGCATAAACAAACTTTGTTGCTTCTTCATTAATTTGCTATCTCAGTCCAAACTCCTTTGTTTTATCAAGTCTTCACAAATAATTGTTTCTTTGTCTAAAAAGTATTAAAGCTATTTGCTTTGATCACTTCATTGAGTTTCATATTTTTATGAGCTCCTATATGTGCAAAATTAGTTTTTTTCCTCTTGTTAATCTGTCTTATGTCAATTTACTTATTAGGCCAGCTAAAGAACCTAGAAGGGGAAAAGGGGAAAGTTTTGCTCCCCTACACAGACAAAGTCCTTTCTCTCGCAGAGCTCACGTTCTAATAGGGAAGGATGACAACAAACAAGTAAATATGCAACTAACTAAGGAAAATATCGAATAGCAACATACTATACAAAGAAAGAGAAGATGGTAATAGAAAATTATTACATAGCTACTTAACATTGAGTGATTAAATGGTACCACTTTCCAGTGAGGTAATGTTTGAACAGAGACCTAAATTATGGAGGAGTCAGCCATGCAAAAATCTAAGTGGTGTGAGGTAGAGGGGAGTACTTTCCAGGCAGAGGGAAAAGCAAGAACAACTTTCTTAGATTGGGAAAGACCTTGGTCCTTTCAATGATTAACGAGAAAGCCACCGTATACGGAGTGGAGTGAGTGAGGAGGGTTTCTAGAGATCAAGTCAGAGAGGCAGGAAGGAGCCAGGCCATATAGGGTTTTGAATGCTGCATTAAGAGGAAAACTGGAGAGCCGTTGGAGAGCCTTTGCGTTTTCAGTTTTGTCTATTTTTGCTTACCATGGACACAAACCTGTCTGAGATATGAAAAACACTGTTTTGATGACATTAATTAATGTACTATGCCTCTTGAGAAATAGAGAATCTGATCCCCTTTGGCTAACAGTTTCTTTTAAACCTTCTGCAAAGCCTCCTTTTGTGTTCTAAATGAGAGTCCAAGTTCTAGGGCTTCTTCTTCAACAGCTTGGGTTGCTCCACAGAACTTTCGACACTTAGTGGCTGTGGATAGCCTTTAGATGTGTCTGAAAAATTAATTCCAGATAGCTCTAGAGGATACACTCCTGCTGGTTTTGCTTAGATCAACTCTTTCTGGAATGAAGACCCTGAGAACTCTTAAACCTACGAGGTCAGACAATTAAGTTTGGGAACTCGTCCTAGAGAAAGTGCTACATACCTCATTGCTGAATATCACTATGGTCACCTTTGAAGCACTCTCTTTGGGAAGCTATGGACCCACGCCAGTGCCTAGTCCACCCTTCAAAGCAATTTTGGAACTCTTTTTCTGGAATGGCCCTCACAGTTGTCATCGTATTACCCTTGATGTCCTGAATGTCATCTAAATGCCTTCCTGTCAATATTTCCTTTATCTTCTGGTAAAGAAAGAAGTCATTGGGGGACAGAAGGTGAGTAGGGAGGGTGTTCCAAAACAGTTATTTGTTTACTGACTACAAATTCCCTCACAGACAGTGCCGTGTGAGCTGGTTCATTGTCGTGATGCAAGAGTCTGAATTATTGGCGAAAAGTTTAGGTCATCTAACATTTTCACGCAGCCTTTTCAGCACTTCCAAATAGTCAACTTGGTTCACTGCTTGTCCAATTGGTACAAATTCATAATGAATAATCCCTCTGATATCAAAAAAGTTTAGCAACATCATTGCAACAAGTTCACGATCTTAACTGTCACACCTCATAGGTATACCATACCCGGCTCCTCTACTCTCTCCCTTATAGTACACATTCTGTAACTTCTGCAGCATCCCTTCCATCAACACTTGTTTCTTGAGCTCCTATTGTGCTCCTTACTACTTAGGAACTAGGAAGACAGTGAATATGCCTTCACATAAGGTTTTGCTCTGACGGAGCTAGTGTTTCCTTAGGGAGAGCCAAATGACATAAAATAAAAATAAACAGAAACCAAAAAAGAAAATTTCTGATAGCAATAATTCTTTCATGAAAATAAGACCAGTTGATGTGACAGTTACAGAGGAAGAGAGGATATTTTAAATGAGGGGTTGTGTAGTTCAGAGAATACCTGAGATAGGGTATCTAGTCCCCCCCCCAAAAAAAAATCAGTGATTTTGGTTAAAGTGAAAGAATAAGTGCAATCAGAGCACAAGCTAGGGAACATGCATGTTTGTGTTTTAGGTCCTCATCTAAGTCTCCTTTAGAATATTTGAAACAGGTATTGAGATGCCACTTAATTAACAAGATTGCAAGACTATTTCTGCCATGGATGTGTAGAAGTTAGAAGCCTGGCAAAATCCTCTTGGTCAGACTCTTCCAGCAGCTTATTGCAGGGCTCCCTCTGTCATCGTCATCCTTTCAACCTGAGCATTTGCTTGAGGACATTGAGATGCAATGATGACAACTTGGATAAGACTCCTGTTCAAAAACTGCTTCAATGCTATTAGGGAGAATGCATAACAAATCTGAAAGGTGGCATTGTTGAATAATGTATTTGAACAAAAGAGGCAAAAACAAAATTCTTGCATAAACATATGGATAATCTGAATATTCTTGTTTGTACTTTTTTGTTTTTTATTTTGTTGTTTTTACATTTGAGTTTGATTGCATTGGAAGGAGTGGTTTCAGCCATCTTCAAATAAGGCTTGCATGGTCCCAAAACAGAAGAGATGACTGAGGATCAAAGATTTGAGGTAACTTTGCCAAAGGCCACAGCTAGTTAGTAACTTATCAAGGGAAGGAACAAATATTTGTCCACTCTAAGATTAGATCTCAGGAAAATGGCTAAACACAAGGTTTTTCATGGCTTAGTTTTATTTGTATCAATTCTGCAGATTCTTGAAAAGACTGGAAGGTATACTGAAGGTTGCATGCCTCTAAGAAGCATGTGGAGTGAGGACATGTAATTGGAGGTTGATGGGGTCTGAGACCTGTGAAAGATGCCGAGTGAAAAAAAGAGGTCCAGTTGACGTGTGACAAGGGGTTAGACACACAACCCACGCTACAATCTCTCCCTGTTCCTCTAGAGATTTGATACACAGTCTAGGCCTCTGTCTGAAGAAAAAGGTGCATATCCGGAACCAGAGAGACCACAGGAAAGAGAGAAAATTTGATTATTAAAAGATAAATTGAGAAAGTAGGCAGGTAAATGAAAGGGAGACCTTCTTTCCCTGTTTATACGAATCTAAAATAGTGCTTTGTCAAAAAGGTTTCAATATGGACACTACGTGAAAGTAATTCAGTAACATGCCATTTGAGAAATTTGTCGAATGTTTGATTAACATGCTAGATGTTTTGGTAGTGCTGAGGATAATTAGGGAACCAAAAGCAGTTCTTGCCTTCATGGAACTCACGCTATAATGAGACAAACAACTACACACACAGTTTCAATAAAAATTGGTATATTTGGTATATAATATAGGATGTACAGGGGTTATAGAAGCTCACGGAAAGAAAACCAAACATTTTTGGTGATCCTGGAAGGATTATTGGAAGAAAAAAAAAACATTTCGACTGGAGCCTGAAAGATGAGCAGAAGTCAGTCAGTCTAACAATGTGAATAACTGGGTGTGGGCATGGGGGTGGGGAGTGATTGGCATATTGGTTGCTTGGCTCCTGGGAACATACAAGAACAAGTGAAAAATATAGCACTCTCTTCTCTCAGCCTTGGAAGAACAGGGCCCATATTTATTCACTGCATCTCTACCCATATCTTGAGTCACACCTTTGGAGGGAAATAAGGAGAGTGTGTGTGTCAAGCCCTTTAACGCGTTATGATGAATGATTTTGGAAGAGGATTGGGTGGAAACGAATTCTTTGAGTAAAAGCAAATGGCCTGAATCTGGTAGGGAGATGGTGACTTTTCTTAGAGACGTTGAACAAGACCAGAGATTGGAGTTTACATGAATGCTAGGGGACTGACATTTCACTCTAATGTAGCACCCCTGAGAGGAGAGGGGACCTCTGCGTAAGTGGTATATGGATATATGGTATATGGATATTTGGATGGAGTGGGAGAGGCACAGAATGTGGTCAGGAATGAGCATTGAGCTGGTTGGTCTTGACAGCTAAAATGAAGATTGCTTCACCCATTCTCGTCATAGAAATATCGGCACTTTCCATGTCGAATGGCCCATATGAATTTGGATAATGAGCATTTCTAGGATCACCACCATAACTAAGAACAAAGCTCCTCTCATGGTTTTTCAGCATAAAGTAAACTTGGGATTATTTACACCCAATGTGGTCAGGAAAGGGGCTCAAATAATGGCTGAGATTGAATTTTCCAGTAGCCAGGATATTTTTGTAAGTAGATTTCACTTGAATTAGAGAAACAAAAACATGCACTTCGCTTTTGCTTCAAAAAGTCGGTATAACTCATATTATACCTTCTATATATTACAAAACCCCAAAGCAAGGGAGAACATGGCATTATGTTGTGAGCTGAAAGTAATTCACAATCTTATGGGCATAGTGTTATATCTAAGCTAAAAGCTAACAGATTATTTGATAGCAAACTAAGAAAAAAAGAAGGTAGAAAGTTTTCCGGGTAAGCCCATCTCAGGCCTAAGAAACATCATGTGCAAAATTAGTAGGAGAGAAAGTATGGCATGCTTGAGTAGCTTAAAGAAATGTGGTATGCCTGAAGGGCGGTTGCGTCCCACGTGATGAGAGTTGTGGGGAGCGAGGAGGGCGGCGCAGGGTTAAGAAAAGACAGCACTCAATAATAGATTATAAACAGGGCCAAGGGACCAGTCTCAAGGACTGGACGCCCCAATTGGGCCATGCATTAGCTTTTATTAGTTAGGTGGGGAAGTAAAGGAGATAAAGCTTGTCAATCTCAAGATCTGTGAATTCCATATACCTTCATAGGAAACCGATTCAAGCCAATCACATTTGCCTGCAGGCAGCAGAACTGTAAGTCTCAGGATGTATGTACTTCCCCAAGGGACAAAATCTATATGTATATGAATAGATGGAGAGCACATCATTGAATCTCTTCCTCTACAGGTTGTGGGAAGAAATGCAGCCACAGAGGCAGAAGCTCTCCTTAGCCGGGGGAAGGTAGGGGGCTGTGCCCACCTCTGTGAACCCCGTGGGTTCCCCTGTTGGTCCCCACTCTACTGCGCCTGGCTTGAGTTGTCCCCTCCCCCCCATGGGGAATCTTACTCATCATTGGCTGACCAGCCATCTTTTTGGGGCCAAACAGGGAGACATAAGGTGCAAACACAAAGGTGAAGCAAGGTCCCTGAAAGGATCCGTCTCACAGACTCTCCTTTTTTTGGGGACAGGTGCAAGGAGACAGATGGGTAGGCTGTTGCGTGACCACAAAGGGCCAGTAGCATTTGGACAACCATGTCTCAAATACAGAAGAGAGAACCAGATAGGAGATTTTGTAGTTTTCAGTATACATGTGGTAATAGAACCCATGAAAATATATGGGAAGAGGAAAAGGACTTAGGACAAAAGTGTCAAGATTTAAAGATGAGCAGAGAAGGAAACCTCCAAAAGAGAGAAAGAGAGAGCTACTAGAAGAATAGGAAACAAACAAACTAGAGAATGTAAACTTACACATGTCAAGAAACAAATGTTTTCAAGAAAGAATTGTTAATCTAGTGAATTCCTATAAAGAGCTCAAATAAGACAAGAAATGAAGTCTGTTTATTAGATATAGCATTAGAATGATTTTGGTGACTGGCAAGCACAATTTTGGTGTTGCAGTTGAGGCACAGGTCAACTTACAGTGAGTTTTGGAGTGGATAGGATTTGGAGACATAGAGAAAGAAGATGGGGATCACTTTTCAAGAGTTTTCACTGCGAAGCAAAGAAAAAATGTAATCACTTTAGAGTGAGGTGGGTTTCAAAATTGTGGCATGGAGACCATTTCTTCAGTATTTGTAATGGCATTATAATTTCCTATCTTAGAATTTAATTTCCCTCACTTAAAGGCTTCCCTTTTATAGTGTGACTATTGTATCTATGTGTAAATGAAAGAAATGTAGTAAGCCTCTATTATTCATGTAAGCTTACCCTAGGTGTTACTGGAGAGAATGTGCATATATTCAACTAAGATTTATCGAACATGTCCTATATGCCAAATACTATATTGGTTGCTGGTGAATGTGGAGATGCAGACGAAAGTATCCTCACTGTCACAAAGTTCAAAGGCTGTGTGGGACCAAGTTGTGTATCAGGGTCCTGGCTTCCATATAAAGCATATTCACTTCTGAATTTAGGCATGATTGGGCTTGAATTTTGAAACAGAATTCTGTTGTCTACATATGCATGACACAGACAATTAAGTTTGCGAACTCATCCTAGAAAAAGTGCTACATACCTCAATGCTGACTATCACTACGGTCACCTTTGAAGTACTCCCCTTGGGAAGCTATGCACTGGTGCCAGCACCTAGTCCACCCTTCAAAGCAATTTTGGGACTCTTTTTCTGGAATGGCCATCAGAGCTGTCATTACATTAGCCTTAATGTACTGAACGTCATCAAAATGTCTTCCTTTCAGTATTTCCTTTATCTTTGGGTAAAGAAAGAAGTCCTTGGGGGCCAGATCAGGTGAGTAGGGAGGGTGTTCCAATACAGTTATGTGTTTACTGGCTAAAAACTCCCTCACAGACAGCGCGGCGTGAGCTGGTGCATTGTCGTGATGCAAGAGCCATGAATTGTTGGTGAAAAGTTCAGGTCATCTAACTTTTTCACGCAGCCTTTTCAGTACTTCCAAACAGTAAACTTGGTTCACTGTTTGTCCAGTTGGTACAAATTCTCAATGAATAATCCCTCTGATATCAAAAGAGGTTAGCAACATTGTTGCAACAAGTTCGTGAACTTAATAGTCAGACCTCGTACAATGATGTTAGGTTGTGTGTGCGATAGTACGATACACGGAAGGTAGCAGAATGCTTGTCTCGATTCTGATTCTCTACCCTATTTCAGTAAATTGATTTATGAGCTCTAAGTTAAAGGAGGCTATAAGAAGAAATTAAAGAAGTTATTAACACAAGGACACAAAAATATTGAGGACTCTGGAAAAGATGCAGCAGCTTCTAACATATCAGCAACAGTGGTGATTGATGGGAGAAAAGCCAGAGAGAAAGAGGAAGTCACATGACAGCTATTATATAGGAGCAGAGGTCTCATTTATATGGACCCGTGAACTACTCCACTGCTACTGTCAGATATAATTGAGGGCAGGATTTTTGTAGAGGTCTGGATTTGGAATTAGTAGGTTAAAAAAAAAAAGAACAAACCAGCAAAATATAGCTTACTGTTGTTATTTTGATTCCATTTAAATATAAACCCAGAAACACATGGGTCACACATGCAAACCAATAACCGCAACACACAGAGTAATTAAATATACATTAGCAAGAGGTGCAAAGTAACTATGAGAATGAAAAAAGACATGCAGGTTGTAATTCCAAATAAATGAACAGAGAAAGCTTTATGGAGGATGTGGCATTAAGATATAGTGGAGAGACAGGATTATTTTTTGTGATCTCACAGTCTAGTTATAAAAGCTTTGCACAGAATTGGCACCAAGTAAATCTTTGTTACGGGAAACCATTTTGAAGCAGATTGAGTCATCCCAGAAGAAGGATATGAATGGGAGAAATGGGTTAATTCGGGAATGCTTCCTGACAAGGGCTCCGTACACTGAAAGGATGTTTTGTCCTAGGAAAACACCAGGAGGAATTGCTTCATAGAACAGAAAGCAATGAATTGATTGTAACTGGAATGTGGGAGGCAGGAGGAAGGGCTGCAGCTTGGAAGGCACCCCTGAATGGAATTTGGATTTAACTCAAAAAACTACTACTTGACCTCAAATTTTAAAACCTAAAATATATTCCTATTTTTTAACCTTATCCTGGATTTCATTCATCTTTAAACCATCTCAAAATCAAAAACTCATTTCTACTTGCATTTGTAGATAAAGCCTTGATTCATAACACAAAACAAGAATCAGACCAAGTAATATTGAGAATGTGACGTTTTTATATTTTCAAAGAGACTTTCAGGTTTTAATTTAGAAAGTGTTCCTATGAGATGTTGATTTTTTATATCGCTTTTACATTGAAATTGGAGTTAAGCTATTTTTCCCCCATTCATGGATAAGAGAATTTTAAGAGAATTTGTATTCATTTGAATGTTTAAAATTTCCAAATAAGCATACTAAATATTAATTTATAAATTTCCATGTTGAAGAAAAATTTTAAAAGTTCACCTATTTATAGCAACTGATCATATTTAATTAAGATAAAGGCCAGTTCAAAGTAGCTTTATTTTTCTGAAAGGTAGCCAAACATTTGAGGCAAATTTCATGTGAGACCAATTTTCTTCAACTTTTGAAGTCCCTTTTGTCTATATTGGACATTCTAAACTCAAATGATTGTTCCAAAAATATTTTAACTTTGTTTTACTTATTTTTGCCCTACTAATGATTTTCCATTCCGATAGGTTCATAAAACGATCTGTAGTTCTATGTGGAAGGCAAGGTTATAATCTTTTAATGCTTAACTCTAAGTGGAAGGACTACTAATTACATAGCTAAAGAATAATTGGCTGATCGTCCTAATCTTAAATTCACACATTTACAGTAAGCTTTGCTCCTAACTCTGAAATATTTACTGGAAATCTATTTCCAAGCCATTTTTCCAATGAGAAATATATAGTGCTGACCGGAGCACTTTTAATTGAGATGGGTGAAACATTGCAAGTGGCGTTACCTCTTTTAGAATTCTGCAACTAAGCAACCATTCTCAGCTCCATAATAGGTTTCGGATAGCATTCTGTTAGTATTAAAACATATGATGTCCACAAGCACTGATGAAAAATGCAGGTACCTTAAGTCAGATGTACCTCAAATAAGAGTATCAAAAAGTATAATCTCTTGACTATTCACTGCATTTTTGTATTGACTTAAGTGCACACAGAGGATTATGGCAGCGGAGCTTACTGTTGCCAAACTTTCATGAGAATTTTTCTGCTCCTAGGGCTGTAGGAGAGCGCCCCTCAACAGTCTCTACCAGCTCCACCACAAATGTGGGTCAATTTGAAGTTCTGCTTAAATTACAACTCTAATGGAATGACAATCCTTTCACACCTTTACCAAAATCCTTGGCCAGTTTCCTTCCCGTATACTCGAAGCTGGACATATGTCCCTTGCTCTTAATTTCAGTCATTCCCACCTTACACGGTGAGTGGGGAAAAAACAACACCTTGCCTTAACAGGAATTTAAGAAAGATGCATTTGGTGATAATATCCAAGAGGGATGATAAAAGAATTTCTCATAAACCCTTTTTAATTTCTTGGTTCCTGACTTTTCCAGACTGAGCCATAGGTAGAGAATGGCTCCTATCACACATAAAATGTGCTAAGGACCCTAATTCTTGTTTACTTCCTCCTAAATCTTCAAGAAGACAAAAGAAAATATGGACATCTAGCCAAACACAGGAAGTTAATTTTCCAAAAAAAAGCAAAACACTCTGGTCCATTAAGGCAGCCTGTACATTGTATTAAAACACATGATATTTCACCCTTTGGCCTGGTTTTGAGCATTGCAATAGAGACTGTGAGATTTGCTTAGTTTTGTTGTCACTTCTATTTAATCCCTTCATGGATCTTTCCCCAAAAATAAACTCATTTTAAGATGAATTGATGAATTAATGCAGTTACATAATCCAGCAAAGACATCTAATTTGAGAGTATGTCAATTAGAATGTGACAGGCCCTCTGGCCTTTGCAATCAAAAGACGAGTCTACTGTTGTACATTTTTTTGTTGTTTATTTTGTCCTCAGATGCTTTCCAATGAGAGCATTCTATTTTTGACTTCCCTCAAATCAGAGGTCAATATCTTGCGCTCTGCAACCTTCATAAAGGAAGATGAAAGGCAATATGAGAGTTTAGTTCTAGAGTCTCAAGCACAGGATGCCAGGCAACCATGAGTAGGCTGCTCCCCCTCAGACCAGCAGGCAGATGGTGGCAGCAGTGCTAAAATGTAGCTGTGGGCTTAATGCTAATTGGAGCCTTCCAGAGGTGTGCCAGGTCACGGAGTGAGTGCTACTCAGGTAAGCATGGGTTTACTGTGGGAGTAAAACCATTGCCTGTATTGTTCCAAAATAAATGTGAAGTTGGAAAGAATAGGTGCATCAAAATTGAAGTTGGAAAGAATAGGTACATCAAAATTGGTTATTTCCAACAATCATTTTTTAAAATGCACCATAGAAACTTATCCCTGTCCTGGTTTCTGAGTGTGATCTGTGGTTGGTCTTCTCATTGAATTAACCCTATGATGGTGTAGGTTGCAGATTGATGTTTGAGCTTTCAAATTCTCACTGTAGGACCCCGATTAAAAAGGGCAAGAAAGGGCCTCTTTTGTGGCCAGAACGAGGGCAGATGTGCGTGTGTATAAGGGCTGGGGATAGTGAAATCTACTGGACAATGTGGGAGAAGGCATACTGTTCTCAGCTATGGAATCCTCTCAGAGA